>NC_136307.1:30000-630000 GCF_964198595.1 Lampetra fluviatilis
CCCTATAGCCCTATCCCTATAGCCCTAACCCTATCCCTATAACCCTAACCCTATACCCGAAACATAAACCATAACCCTAACCTAACCCTAAACTAATCCTCGCCTCATTACAATGAAACAAATCTAAGGATGTTGTGCATAAAATAGCTTAAAAGTTTTGCTTACAAGAGCAACGGTCTACGAGTCTAGCTATTACCAACTCTAAACACAAGATAGGCCTCGTAACTTTGTTTGCAAAATCATTTCCACCGAATGAGCTGGTAACTCACCTTGAAAAGCTGGTAATCCACCTGGAGGAGCTGGTAATCCACATGAACCAGCTGGTAATCCACCTGGAGGAGCTGTTAATTCACATGAACGAGCATGTGGCCACCACGTGATACAACTGCAGTGCCCCCGTGTGGCCATCACGTGACACAACTCCAGCGCCCCCGTGTGGCCACCACGTGATACAACTGCAGCGCCACCGTGTGGCCACCACGTGATACAACTCCAGCGCCCCCGTGTGGCCACCACGTGATACAACTGCAGCGCCCCCGTGTGGCCACCACGTGATACAACTGCAGCGCCCCCGTGTGGCCACCACGTGATACAACTGTAGCGCCACCGTGTGGCCACCACGTGATACAACTGCGTGCCACCACACGGGGGCAGTGCCACCGCGTGGTGGCCACCATGCGTGTGGCTGTGTTGGAGAGTACCCACAACATTGACAGCAACACACCGGTGTGCTGTACTTGTAACTAATTGCCATGTTTTGTTTAAGTGAGAAACCTTTATAATTGGCTGTGTCGGGTGGTGACGGGTTCAACATTAATCTTTACGCGATATAACCCAAACATTTCTCTATTTACTGTAGTTGTGCATTTGTCCACAAGAGGGCAACATGTGACTTGTATAGCCCTGACCCTAATCTGTAATGCTCATATAACCACCTCAGCCCTATAGCTTTGATTTAATTGAATATCTGGCTTGCATGCCACAATTATTGTTAAAATTCAGTTGCTATACTTTATTGAAGGGATTTTGGAATATAAATAAATCTCCCCTCGTGCTATCCTATATTTACCTATGTTTTTAGTACAATTCTTGGATGTAGAAATTGAAAATGCTTTTGGCCACTAATTTCACGGTGGAAATATTTTTCATCAAACCCTCCGGACAATTTGTAGCCTACAAATGGTGCAGTCAGGAAATGTAAAAACTAATGCTGTCTCTTGGTTGCAGTGTTATTGACAAGCAAAATAAAGGTTTTTAATAATATTTTGCTTCAGGTTTGACTTTTCCTAAGGGAAATTGTATTGACAAATTGTCAACAATGAACCTTAACATTTATTCTGAAATACATTTCGGGAAAAAAAAATTTGGAGGGGGGGTTATAAGGTTAACAATCACTGTCAGATTACACAAAATGAACAAAACGATCGTAGGGAAGTATATATTTTTTAAACCCTCGCAAAAAATCTATATTCAACGGGCATGGTCTAAATTACGCATAGGCTGCCGATAATCACCACGCAGGCTGCAATCTAAACACGTGTTGATGCAGGATGTTAAACTTCATCCCTGTTGGGGATGTGTTACAGCCTCTTCCTTGCCTCACTACAATGAAAAACAATCTGAGGATTTTGCGCTTAAAATAGCTTAAATATTTCGCTTAAAAAAGCAAAGGTCTACGAGTCTAGCTATGACTAACTCTAAACACAAGACAGGCCTCGTCAATTTGTGTTGACAAAACATTCCACCGAATGAGCTGGTAACTCACCTTGAGGAGCTGGGAATCCACCTTGACGAGCTGGTAATCCACATGGTCGAGCTGGTGATCCACATGGTCGAGCTGGTAATCCACAACACGAGCTGGTAATCCACAACACGAGCTGGTAATCCACATGGTCGAGCTGGTAATCCACATGGTCGAGCTGGTAATCCACATGAACGAGCTGGTAATCCACATGGTCGAGCTGGTAATCCACATGGTCGAGCTGGTAATCCACATGGTCGAGCTGGTAATCCACATGGTCGAGCTGGTAATGCACATGAACGAGCTGGTAATCCACATGAACGAGCTGGTAATCCACATGGACGAGCTGGTAATCTACATGAACGAGCTGGTAATCCACAACACGAGCTGGTAATTCACATGAACGAGCTGGTAATCCACAACACGAGCTGGTAATTCACATGAACGAGCTGGTAATCCACAACACGAGCTGGTAATTCACATGAACGAGCTGGTAATCCACAACACGAGCTGGTAATCCACATGGACGAGCTGGTAATCCACAACACGAGCTGGTAATTCACATGAACGAGCTGGTAATCCACATGAACGAGCTGGTAATCCACATGGACGAGCTGGTAATCCACATGAACGAGCTGGTAATCCACATGAACGAGCTGGTAATTCACATGAACGAGCTGGTAATCCACATGAACGAGCTGGTAATCCACATGGACGAGCTGGTAATCCACATGAACGAGCTGGTAATTCACATGGTCAAGCTGGTAATCCACATGAACGAGCTGGTAATGCACATGAACGAGCTGGTAATCCACATGAACGAGCTGGTAATGCACATGAACGAGCTTGGAATCCGATTGGAGGAGTTAAGGACACGTGGCCGGAAGCGGGGGTGCCGTCCTTGATACAGCAAGGGGCGGGGCCGGGGCAAAGGGATGAAGGGGGAGCGCGAGGGGGATTCGGGGCTCGTTCGGGGATCAAGAGAGGGAACAGACACGCAACATAGTGAGCAGCCTACAACAAGTTAGCCACACTTACCAACAGAAGCCGGTGTACATTGAATTGTTTCATAAATGCAATGCCTCCTACAACGGTGTGTGTGCGTGCCTCAGTCGACACAACGCATGCTTAAGTATGTTTTTCGTACAATTCTGGGGCGCAGAAATTGCAAATACTTTGGAAATGTTTTTTGTCAAACCTCTGGACAATTTGTAGCCTACATATTCTGCAATCAGGAAATACAACTGGGTATCTGTGTCTTTTGGTTGCAGTGCTATTGACAAGCAAAATAAGGGCTTTTTAGAAATGTTTTGCAACAATTAAAGACTTTTTTCAATGGGAAATTGCATTGAAGAATGGTCAACTTTGCACCTTCATAACCCCTAAAGCTAAACCTATCCCTAATTAAATTGTCGATTTTTTTCTCGAGAAAAAATATATTTGTATAATCACCAAATTTCATTTCATATATAGCATAGTATGACTAAAGGCATTAGAGGAATGAGCTTCTAATTTAAAAATTACAAGTCAAAAATGTGGCTATTTTTTTGCAAAAAACCACGTAGTACCTTTAATTTTACAGTTTTTGTTTCATCCATCACGTAGTGAGACTAACGTCAATGGAGGAATTCACAGTGGCAAGAATGTAACTACATTGCCTGGTATACAGGAAGTCGTAAGTTGAACCCCGTCCCTCACACCTGCTGTATGTTTGTAGTTTGCATGTTCTCCCCACGGTCGTGTGGCTTTTTCCCTCCACATGCGTTTAGTGTATTTGACTGCTATGTCGATTTTTTCACGCAAAAAATATACATGTTAAATTGCCCAGTTTTTATTGTATATACAGCATTGTAAGACAAAATTCAATGGAGGAATTCACTTCTCATTGACCCCTAACCGTTTACCATAACCCTAACTAGGCTAACAGGGTACTGTATATGGATTATTTTGGGAGTCCCTATTCCATTTCCGGGAGCCCCACAACCACTTCCTTGGTGTTCACATTCCCGCATGAAGAATCGGAACTCCGAGATTTGGAATTGAGACTCCTGCTTTGGATTTAGGACTTCTTAGGGTTGCAAGTGAGATGCCTCAAATATGCCTTTAAACGCGTCTCAGCGAGATGAGTTGAATCGTATATGGCGCGACTCTGTCGAGTAGAGTCAAAGGGCACACGCCACTTGCTTGTGTGACTTGTGGAACCGGGGCGGCATTTTGCATTGAAGTCGATGATGGGTGTGATTGTTGCCGATTTGAAGGGCACTGTTTGAGAATGCAGTGCGTTTCATTATTTCAGCACCGATGTTCACCAAATATTCAATGGTCTAAATGTATGGGACAGCTTGGGATGTCAATGCAGTAGTTTGTTATTTGAAAATCCGTAAAGAAATAAAGCATTGCAGTGCAAATCGGCCGGATAGTTTCGTTTTTACACGCTTTCTTTTAACTCACTCTATCTGTTGTTGTTATCGTCGTTGTATCCTCAAATCTTCTAACTCAATTTTAACCCACTACCCAATGTGGTATCGACTGCAAACTTGTTATACTTATGTCAAACTAATGACAAATACTATATTCTATCATATTTTTTAAAATATTTTTAAACAATATTTTTTATCTTCTTGGTTCTTTCGGTAAAGTCATGTAGAAAGGTAGTAAATGCGTATATAAGCTTGGAGCTTATATATACGCATTTCCCATGAATATGCTAAATTCCTCTTGATATGCAAATTATGTTGTCACGGCGCTCTTCTTCCACCTCCAACCCAGCTTATATATAAGCTCCAAGCTTGGCAGTGTCTCATTCTTCACCTGAAGACGGCTGCTTGCGTTGTAGCCGAAACGTCGTGAGAATTATTTTATTATGTTTATTTTTATTATTTTATTACTTCCCTTCTACGTGACTTTACCGAAAGAACCAAGAAGATGAATCCCTGCAATCACGAAAGCTTTAAATCGAAATTTAATATTTTTTATATGTTATGTTTTGGCTTGGGTCTAATTGTCCACGGTCAACTGACATTGGCTGTAATTGTCCACGGTCCCTTACGTTTTGGAAAGCTTCAGGGCCACTTCCTGGAGTCGTGGAGTTCTGCCATTACTCGTACATTTCATAAAAGCGTGTTTAAAAAAAAGTTTTTTTAAATATTATTTTTACCGCGCTTGACGTGTTACGTGTCCCCTCTGGTGGACAAGTGCAGTATCACAAGCAATCAATTCGTAGTTGTGAGTCGCTGGTGATGTGGCGTCCTGGCGTTTGTCCGAAGTACGGTTGGCTGCAATGAAGCCGTGAAGACACCACACAGTGCCACTGCTGCTGTTACCGTGCCGAGGCACTGCAGTTGTCATACTAACCCTTAACCCTAACCCCCTGAACCTGACCCTAACCCTAATGCCTAACCCTCAACTAACCCTAACCCTGAACTCTAACCATAATCCAACCATGACCCTAACCCCTGACCACGACCCTGGCCCTAACTACCTTAACCCTAACCCCCAACCACTAACTCCTAGCCCTAACCCCTAACCACTAACCCTGACCTTCACCCAAATCCTAACCCCTAACCCAAACCCTAACCCTAATCCAAACCCTCACCCAAACCCTTACACAATTTTGTCCATACACGACATAGGCTAGTATGCCAATTTGCTTTTTGGCCAAAGAAGGTATGATGATTTTCTCGGCATACCTGAGGTGAAAATGTTATCGTGAAATTTAACATTTTGTACGTAATACGTAGCATACTACAGCAAACACAATGGAGGAATGCACTTTTGTAAAAAAATAAAGCTATGGAAATTTGGCTCATTTTGGGAAAAAAACTGTATAAGTTAGTATGCTGATTTTCTTTTTGAGACGTGAAAATGTGATCGTGAAATGTCTCACTTTTAATGTAATATATAGCATACTAATGCTAAACAAAAGGGAGGAATTAACTTTTTATTGGAAAATAAAGATGTGAAAATTTGGCTCATTTTGGCAAATAAACTGCATAGGTTAGTATGCTGACATCTTTTTGAGACGTGAAAATGTAATCGTAAAATTTCTCACTTTTAATCTTACCTATATAATTCATTTTTTGTCTGTCTGTCCGTCCGTCTGTCCGTCTGCGTACGCTCGCTTGCGGGGGATTTGGCTCTCGGACCGTGGGGTTCGCCGAGATAAAATTTTGCCGGTGGGCACGCCCCCGTCCCCGCGGTGGGAATAGGCATTTCCGATTTTTAGTCTCTAAACTTTAAATTGGTCCGATTATTGATTTAGTGCGATTTCTCTTTATTTATTTACTTTTGTTGACCGGCACGTGACAAAGCACGCCTATGCGCATGCGCGAAGGCGGTTGCCCCTGGCAACGGGCAGCAACGCCGTTGCTGCGGGGTGGACGCCATTTTTAATTCCCGTTAAAAATATGCACACGCATTAACACGCGACGCTGAGGTAAATTCATCAAAGTTTCACGTCCTCTTCACTCCCCCCCACCCCAATGTGCGCAATTACTATTATAGGGTCGGTAGCTAATACAATTATAGCGCTTAGACAGTATTATTCCAGCGCGGGGGGGGGGGTAGCGGCCCCAGCACCCAGCCTCGGCCGGGTGGGCAATCTAGGCGAGGCCGGAGGCTCTGCACGGTACTAGGCCTCGACACCCCACACGTGTTAGGCGAAGACTTTGTGCTATAAACTCGATATACCCAGCGTTGCCCGGGGGAAAAATACATTTAAAATCTTCTGAAAACTTTAAAACATAACATACCAATGAAAATACAACTGTGTAATTAAAATTTTAAACCCGACCGAGCCAAGAATTGATTCTCTGAATCGCGCAAAGGAATCGAAGGTTGTAGAATCGGCTGATTCCCGTTTACTATAAGTTGGTTATAGAGTCGATATAAACTGCAACGAACGGGAAATATCCGGCGTTGCCAAGGGCAAAAATATATTTTAAAACTTCTGAAAACTTTTAAACATAACATACCAATCAAAATAAAACTCTGTAATTCAAATTGTAACCCAAGCGTGCCAAGAAGCGATTCTTTGGAATCGTTGCGAATGAATCGAGGGTTGTAGATTACTTTAGAATCGCCCTATTCCCTTTTTAACAAACTCCGTGTCGCCAAGTTTGCTTAACATTTCCAACAGACACACACATTCACACATTTAGCTTTCACATTTAACATACAAAACGTCAGCATGTACTGCTGTCATCATAGGCAAAAATATATACACCCTCACCACTCTCCCTCACCACTCTTCCTCACCACTCACCCCTCTCCCTCAACACTCACCCTCACCAATCATCCTCACCACCACCACTCACCCTCACCACTCACACTCAACACTCACCCTCACCACCACCACCACTCTCCCTCACCACCACTCACCCTCGCCACCACCACTCACCCTCACCACTCACCCTCACCACTCTCACTACTCACCCCCACCACCACCACTCACCCTCACCACCACCACTCACCCTCACCACTCACCCTCACCAGTCTCACTACTCACCCTCACCACCACCACTCACTCTCACCCTAACCACTCACTCTCACCACTCACCCTCACCACTCACTCACCACTCACCCTCACCACTCACCCTCACCACTCACTCTCACTACTCACCCTCACCACCACTACTCACTCTCACCACTCACCCTCACCACTCACCCCTCTCCCTCAGCACGCACCCTCACCATCACTCACTCACCCTCACCACTCACCCTCACTACTCTCCCTCACCACTCTCTCAACACTCGCGCTCACCACTCACCCTCGCCAATCATCCTCGCCAATCATCCTCACTACTCACCACTCACCCTCACCACTCACCCTCACCACTCACCCTCACCACTCACCCACACCACTCACCCCTCTCCCTCACCACTCACGCTCACCACTCACGCTCACCACTCACCCTCACCACTCACCCTCACCACTCACCCTCACCACTCACCAATCACCCTCCCCAATCATCCTCACTACTCACCACTCTTCCTCACCACTCACCCTCACCACTCACACTCACCACTCACCCTCACTCTCATCACTCACCCTCACCACTCACCCTCACCGCTCACCCTCACCACTCACCATCACTGTGGTGGTGGTATCTGCTATGATGACAGTAGTACAAGCTGACGTTTTGTATGTTAAATGTGAAAAGCTAAATTAGTGAATGTGTGTGTCTGTTCGAAATGTTAAGCATACAGTACTTGGCGACACGTAAGCAAGTTTTTAAAACGGGAATAGGGTTAGTGGTGGTGGTGAGGGTGAGTGTTGAGGGTGAGTGGTGAGTGGTGAGCGTGACTGGTGAGTGGTGAGGGTGAGTGGTGAGGGTGAATAGTGAGTGGTGAGCGTGAGTGGTGAGGGTGAGTGGTGAGGGTGAGTAGTGAGTGGTGAGCGTGAGTGGTGAGAGTGAGTGGTGAGGGTGAGTGGTGATTGGTGAGGGTGTGATTGGTGAGGATGAGTGGTGAGTAGTGAGTGGGGAGGGTGAGTGGTGAGGGTGAGTGGTGAGGGTGAGTGGTGCGGGCGAGTGGCGGTTGTGAGTGGTGATTAGTGAGGGGTGAGTGGTGATTAGTGAGTGGTGAGGGTGAGCAGTGAGGGTGAGTGGTGATTGGTGAAGGTGAGTGGTGAGGGCGAGTGGTGAGGGTCGGTGGTGAGGGTGAGTGGTTAGCGGTGAGGGTGAGTGGTTGTTGTGAGGGTGAGTGGTGAGAGTGAGTGGTGAGGGTGAGTGGCGGTTGTGAGTGGTGATTAGTGAGTGGTGTGTAGGTATATATACCTACGAGGGGTAAATATTTTTTTTGAGCGGGATGGGGGGGTCCACAATTTTCAGAAACCTTTTACATAAACTATTTACCCCACACTTTCTACAAATGTTTGGGCTTGTGCAAGCCTCATATATTTGTTGGTGGAGAAATGTACAAACAGCCAACCGGGCTTTGACAATACCTTCGTATCTGTGTATATAAATGTAAGGTTGTAAAGGAATATTTTTTTCACCCGGGCAATGCCGGGTACTTCCGCTAGTGTAATATATAGCATACTACGGCTAAATACAAAAGATGAATGAACGTTTTGTTGAAAAATAAAGATGTAAAAATTTAGCTAATTTTGGCTAAAACGACATAGTTTAGCATGCTTATTTTTTATGGACGTGAAAATTGCATAGTGAAATTTCTGACTTTTAATTAAACATATGGCATACTAAGGCTGACCCAACTGAATTTGTTGAAAAATAAAGCTGTGGAAATTTGGCTTATTTTGGCTAAAAACGGCATAGGTTAGTATGCCAATTTGAATATTTACTTGAACATTTCATCGTGAAATGTCCCACTTTTAATCTACATATATCATACTAACCCTATCCCTAAACCCTAACCCCCCTGACCCTAACCCTTAACCGCTAACCCTAAACAAACCCAAACCCAACCCTCTTTTGTATTGACAAATTGTCAACTTTGCACCTTAACGTTTGTTCTGAAATATATTTCGGGAAATGATTGCGGGGGGGGGGGGGGGAGTTGACAATCACTGTCAGATTACACAAAATAAACGAAATCGATCGTAGGAAAGTATATTTGAAAAAACCTCGCAAAAACTCAATATTCAGAGCACGGACTCGCCTGAATTACATACAGGCTGCCGATAATCACCACGCAGGCCGCAATCTAAACACGTGTTGACGCACGATTTAAAACTTCATCCCTCTTGGGAACGTGTTACAGTCTCCTCCTCGCCTCATTACAATGAAAAACAATGAGAGGATTTTGCACTTAAATAGCTTAAATGTTACACTTAAAAAAGCGACGGTCTACGAATCTAGGCTATTACTAACTCTAAACACAAGACAGGCCTCGTAACTGTGTTTGACAAAAAAATTCCACTGAATGAGCTGGCAACTCACCTTGAGGAGCTGGGAATCCACCTTGACGAGCTGGTAAGCCATATGGTCGAGCTGGTGATCCACCTTGAGGAGCTGCTAAGCCACATGGAGCAGCTGTGATCGGTAGTTGAAGACGAATTCAACGACGCCACAAGAACCACGCGTCCTCCACGCGGTGCCCAGCCGAGATGGCGCCCTGCGTGGGGAATCCCCGCCCCGCCCCGCCCCGCCCCGCCCCGCCCCGCCCCGCCCCGCCCCGCCCCGCCCCGCCCCGCCCCGCCCCGCCCCGCCCCGCCCCGCCCCGCCCCGCCCCGCCCCGCCCCGCCCCGCCCCGCCCCGCCCCGCCCCGCCCCGCCCCGCCCCGCCCCGCCCCGCCCCGCCCCGCCCCGCCCCGCCCCGCCCCGCCCCGCCCCGCCCCGCCCCGCCCCGCCCTCAACCTCCCCCCACGTGACGCCTCGCTCCGCACGCGCCTTCCCATCAATCATCCTCTAGCCGCCTGTCACGACTCTCGTTCACCACCTGGCCTCTACTGCTCGCTGCGCCCTCGTTCATTACATCGACAGTGCAGCATGGCGATTTTATTTTTGTGGGACGTAAAAATTTCATCGTGAAATTTTCCCCTTTTAATCTACCAAATAGCATACTAAGGGTAAATACAATGGAGGAATTAACTTTCGTCCAAAAATAAAGCTGTCAAAATTTGGCCAATTGTGGCCAAAAACGTCATAGGTTAGTATGCCGATTTTCTATTTTTTACTTGAAAATTTCATGATGAAATTTCCAACTTTTCTACGTAATATATAGGATATATAAGGCTAACAACTCCGAGGATTGCACTTTTGTTGAAAAAGAAAGCTGTAAAAATTTGGCCAATATTGTCCAAAAATGGCATAGGTTAGTATGCCGATTTGCTTCTTTTTTACATGAAATGTTCAAGGTGAAATATCCAACTTTTAATGCAATATATAACATACTAATGCTAAACAAAAGGGAGGAATTAACTTTTTCTTGGAAAATGTAGCTATGAAAATTTTGATGATTTTGGCATAAAACTGCATAGGTGCCCTAATCCTAACTGCCCAACCCTAACCGTCAGCCATAACCCCTAAACCTAAACCCTAGCCCCTAACGCTAAACTTAACCCCTAACCCTAACCTAAACCCCTGACCATAACTCTAACCCGCACCCTAACCATAACCCGTAACCCTCACCCGAACCCCTAATCCAAACTCCTAACCCTAAACCTAATTCCTAACCTTAATCTCAAACCCCAATTGATATGCCTTTAAACGCGTCTCAGCGAGATGAGTTGAATTGTATATGGCGCGACTCTGTCGAGTAGAGTCGAAGGGCACACACCACTTGCTTGTTGTGTGACGTGTGGAACCGGGGCGGCATTTTGCATTGAAGTCAATGATGGGTGTGATTGTTGCCGATTTGAAGCGCACTGTTTGGGAATGCAGTGCGTTTCACTATTTCAGCACCGATGTTCACCAAATATTCAACGGTGTAAACGTATAGGACAGCTTGGGATGTCAATGCAATAGTTTGTTACTTGAAAATCCGTGAAGAAATAAAGAATTGCAATGCAAATCGGCCGCAGAGTTTATTTTTTTTTTTCCCGGCGCTTGACGTGTTACGTGTGCCCTCTTGTGGACAAGTGCAGTACCACAAGTCAAGATTTACTACTACACGCATTCAATTCGTGGTGAAGTCTGCTATGTGGTGGACATGTGCAGTGTAGGCCAACACAGTTCGCCAGCAGTTGCCGCTGTCAGGCGTCACCCCGCGCGTTCCCCGTAGTTGTGAGTCGCTGCTGCTGCTGCGGCGTCCTGACGTGAGTCCCAAGCGGGTTGGCGGCGATGAAGCCGTGAAGACGCCGCACAGTGACACTGCTGCTGTCACCGCGCCAGGCACTGCAGTGGTACCACGTGACCACACGGTGGCGCTACAGCACCATGCTGGTTAAGTTGTTTAGCGAGTTTCCATGTTGGTTAGGTTATTTGGCAAGTGTCCATGTTGGTGTGTATGTTGAACTTCTTTCACACCGTATAGATCCAACCAAGCTCATCGGAGGTGCGGGGAAAGGTCAAACAAACTAAGCACAAAAAGCAGTTCTAAAGAACATTTATTTTCAATATAAATAAACAAAATTGTAGCTCCAGTGATATCGGAAGGAAAAACATTCCAGACGGATGCAGAAGTGCATCTGAAAGCGTGCAATGCAGCGACCGTCTCTTTTCGATGACTAGCCAAAAGCTGCAGCGAGGATAACCAGAGTTTGCGTGATGGTTTAACCTATTTGATGATGACAGCAAAGTATTGTGATTCATTTGTGGCAAGTGCTTTGTCTGTAATGAGTGCAACCTCATAATGTATGAGTTCGACAACAGGAAGCCAATGCAGTTCGGTGAGCACTGGACAGACATGGTCGGATTTTGCAGTACCCGTCATGACGCCTGCCAAAGAATGTTGTACTCACTGCAGCTTGGCAATGTTTTTGCCAGATGTGCCAGAGAGCAGTGAGTCGGAATAATCGAGCCATAATCCTATCCCTAACCCTATACCCTAACCCCTTACCATAACCCAACCCTAACCCTAACCCCTATCCCTAACTCCAAACCCTAACCCCTAACCCTAACCCCTTACCATAACCCAACCCTAACCCTAACCCCTATCCCTAACTCCAAACCCTAACCCCTAACCCTAACTACCATAACCCTAACCCTAACTACCCTAACCCTAAACCTCACTTCAACCCTAAACCTAACCATAACCCCTAACCCTAAACCCAACCCCTAACCTCTAACCCTAACTCTAACTACCATAACCTTAACTACCCTAACCCCTAACCCTAACTACCATAACCCTAACTTCCTTAACCCTAACCCCTAAACCTAACCCTAACACATAACCCCCTTACCTCCTAATCTTAACCCCTCACCCAAACCCTAACCTTAACCCTGACCCCTAACCCTAACCCAATTTGGGCCATAAACGGCATAGGTATTCCGATTTGCTTTTTTAATGAAAATTTCACAGTGACATGTCCCACTTTTTCATATATAGCATGCTTATGTTCAACGTAATGGATGAATTCACATTTAGTTAAAAAAGTTAAAGCTGTGAAAATGGGGCAAATTTTTACTAAAAACAGCATAGGTTAAGTATGCCAATTTATTTTTGGAATTATGAAAATGTATCGTGAAATTTCCCACTTTTAATATAATATGCAGCATACAAAGGCTAAATACAACGGAGGAATTAACTTTTTGTTGAAAAATAAAGCCGTGAAAATATATAGCATACTAACCTTAACCCCTAACCATAACCTCAACCCAACCCTAGCTCTAAACCCTGACCCCTAACCCTAACCCCTAACCCTAACCCCTAACGCTAATCCTTACCCCCAACCCTAACCCATAACCCCAACCCCGAACCCTAATCCTAATTCTAACCCAACCCTAGCCCTAAACCCTAACCCCTAACTCTAACCCTAACCCCTAACCCTAAACCCTAACCCTATCCCCTAACCCTAACCCTAACCCCTGACCCTAACCCTAACTTCCTAACCCCTAACCCTACCCTAACTAACCCTAACCCCTAACCTTAACCCCTAACCCCTAATCCTATCCCCTAACCCAACACCAACCATAACCCCTAACCCTAACCCCTAACCCCATAACCCCTAATCACCAACCTTAAACCCTAACCCCTAAACCTAAACCATCACCCTAACCCCTAACCCTAACTAACCCTAAACCCTAATCCTAACTTCTAACCCCTAAACCTAACTACCCTAACCCCAACCCTAACCCCTAAATTATAAGCCCTAACCCTACCCCCTAACTCTACCCCCTAACCCTACCCCCTAACCCTACCCCCTAACCCTACCCCCTAACCCTAACCTCTAACCCCTGACCCTACACCTAACCCCTAACCCAAACTACCCTAACCCTAAACCCTTACCCTAAACCTTAATCGTAACACCTAACCCAACCCTATCCCTAACCCCTAATCCTAACCCCTAACTCTAACCCCATAATCCCTAATCCCTAACCCCTAACCTCTAACTCCAACCCTAACCCAACCCTAACCCCTAACCCCAACCCAACCTTAACCCAACCCTAACCTAACCTAACCGTAACATAAACCCCTAACCTCTAACCCCAACCCTAACCCATAACCAAACCCTAACACTAACCCCTAACCCTAACCACTAACCTCTAACCCTAACCCCTTAACCCTAACCCCTAACCCGAACCCATAACCCTAAACCCCTAACCCAAACCTAACTCCAACCCTAAACCCCTAACCCTAACTCATAACCATAACCCATAACCCCTAAGCACTAACCCTAACCCGTAACCCTTATCCCTAACCCTGAACCCTGATCCCTAACCCATAATCCTAACCCCGAACCCTAAAACCTAAACCCCAACCAATAACCTTTAACCCTAACCCCTTTGTTCTTTTAATATTTGCGGATGAGATATCATCACTATGTACCTCTTCTGAAAGGTAGATATTAACACATCTTATTGTACTGTCTGAACATTTTACTTGAACAAGTCCTTTGAGTAGAATAACATGGCCAACAGTATCAAAGGCTTTTGACAAGTCGAGGAATAGTGCATAGTAGTCGTGGCCTTTAGCCGGCTTACTGAAGAGAACATTTAATACATCATCGTTGCTGTGGTAGTGTAATAATATAATCCTCTCGAAAATCGCAGTTTTTTTTTCGAATACTTTAGTAACTGTTGAAAGAATAGAGATTGGCCTATAAATATTAGGGTCTTATTTTGAGCCATTTTTTATATACTGGACAAATAAAACCGGATTTTCACTCCACTGATCAATAGTATCAAAGGCTCGAGTGGAAATGTACCTTCGGTAAGTGAGAGGTACAAAATGTGTTAGGGGTTTATATTTTAAATCTACCACAGCCACAAGTGCAAATGCAGGTAGGTAACTCGTCCTCTCCCATGGATGATGGTGTCTTAATTGAAACTATCGTATGCAGCACGTCCAGTTCAGATATTGGACTAAACGAGGAGTAGGGACGATGACTTTCACTAAGACACAGAGAGACCCACACAGACGTGGTGAGTGGGTGAGTGATTTGGTGAGTGGATGGGTGGGTGAGTGAGTGGGTCAATGAGTGAGTAGGTTAGTGGCTAGGCAGGTAAGTCTGTAAGTAGTTCAGTGGGTGAGTAGGTTAATGGGCAGGTGAGTTGGTGGTTAGGAACCCAAACTGGACCTCCAACGGACCAACCCCAGAACCCCCGGACCGACCGCGGACTCCCCCCTCCCCCCGATCCCGGACCCGCCGGTCCCCTGGCCCCCCGGAACCACCCTGGAGTCATGGGGAGGAGGAGTCACGGGGAGGAGTTAGGAGGAGGATGATTGAAAGGGAAGGAGGAGTTAAGACAATCATCATTATGATCGCTCAGCTCTGCGCACAGTCTCTTCGCGATGCCAAGCAGCAGCTGTGATTCACCCTCCTCCTTGCAGTGCTCCTCTAGTGTCTTCATGTCTGTGCCGCACCTCGGTGTTTGCTCACCACCTGTGAGTAACTGCTCACCCAGGAGCTGCATCACTGCGTTTCTGGGCATTGGGGTTACAGGTGGGGCTTTGTGCGTGGCCGGGATCCACACGTAGGGCTGACCCGCGGTGTGTGAGTTGCGATGATCATGGTTCGGGTGAGAAGGTGCACGATTGCAGAGGTGTTGCAAAGTTGTGGGTTGTGCGGGACAGGGATGTTGATCGGTCTCTTGGAGCCCTCCCTCTGTTCAATCCCCTGGACTCTATGTGCGGAGAATTGGGGTGAGAACTCGGGCTTGTCGGTGTCCGCCCTGCGTCCCTCTGCAGATGGAACCGTGGAGCCTGCTGCTGCTGGAGCTCTCGCAGCTGCTGCTGCTCGCCTTGGCGCTGGCCCTGCTGCTCGCGTCCCACCAGGGCAGCACGGCGCCCCGCCCCCGCGTGGAGCAGCTGCTGCTCGCGTGGCTGCGAGCCGGCGGCGAGGGGTGGCGCGGCGCGTGGCTGCGAGCCCTCAACGCGCAGGTGACGCCAGGAGCGCGCGCACGCCGAGCCTCGTGGGCCGTACACGTTGGACTGATTCGTAGACTCTTGTGGGTTAGGGCACTTAATGATCTCGCGATACTCGTGTCGCCAGAGGCTCCCCCCCCCCCGACACAGCCAAAGAGATTACATTGTCACGTGTACAAGGGTGAAAGCGTCAATTCACCGGTTAGTTGGGAAACAAGATCCACAATTAAAACATCAATTGGATGCGGCGTCTCGCTCGAGACTATTTCAAGCATCATCAGGACAAGATACTGGAAGTCAAAATAAAATCCAAAAACGGAAAATGTTTGACCATGTCGGGTGGTGGAGGATATCACGACACAAACTTGGCCAGATCGTGACACGACCCAACCCAAAATCTACGATGAATCATAATATTGGCCGCATACACCTACGTGTTAAATCAGATATATTGTTGAGAATAGAGTTGAGTAAAGGGGATATATGTGAGGTGAGCGACCTAGCGAGAGCGGTGGCTATGGTTGGAATTTCGCGTGGCTGGGGCTCGGCCTCGGTGGGCTCGGTGTGTCGAAGCAATATCAGCGCTCTTCTCTGATTCCGTGTTTGTCATCACCACTCTCATTTATTCTAAACTCCTCAAATTAATCTCAGGACTTACTTCTCGAGGGTCCTGCTTGAGAATGTATTTCACATAACAAAATACGCGCGCCTGGCTCATGGGAAAAGCCCATGCCACGTGGTGCCTGGAAGATGCAATAAAGCCAGTAGGTTCTAGTTGATTTGGGGTTTTCCGCGGGTGTTCTCCCGGGTTGTATATGTTTCCTGGAGGTGGGTTTAATGTTTTGTTTGGCGCGAGGACCATCAGCGCACAACTGAGATAGAATTGATGGTCATGTGAACCGCCAAACAAGGAGATATGTATACGAGGATGATGATGATGATGATGATTTCGGGATCAGTTTGAGAATGAAGAGGTGGAACAAAATATGTAGGATGTGGTGATGGAATAGTACTTAAGAGAGCAAGTCATGGTCTGGGGAGAGAGCGTGGCACATTAAAAACGCTGTGTGTGAGAGCTCGCCGCCCTGAGGGCACAGAGAGCGTGTGCACGGTGCCCCGAGGGCGCTGTTGACACGATGTCACCCGACCACGAGTCTGTGTACACAGCCGCCTTCACTCCCGTTTCACGCAGCCGGGGAACAATGGCTCGGTGGGCTCGGTGGTCTCTTCACGCGATGGCGTCCCTCGGGGCGTTGTGTTGGGGTGAATGTCAGTACCGCGGGTGTGGGTTGTGAGATAGGGATCAGTGTTACCTATAGGTGAATGCTGGGAACAAAATTAACAATCGGATAGAAGGACTCTCAACAGTGGTGGTAGAAGAACAGATAACGCCTCACTTGAATTACTGAAACTGATGACAGTAAAGTTAATTGATTAAAATGTATTCCACACACAATATATGCATCCCGTTGTGAGCATCAGGAGCAAGTATGTATTAGTCATCAAAGTTATGAGGAATATTTGCTATTGTTGAGTTAAGACCACACATAAGACTGCATAATCACGAAACAATGCAAACAATATCGTAATAGATTAACAAGTAGGCTTTCGCGACCAATATCATCCATAATATAGATTTTTTTTGGGTTATATCGCGTAAATATAACCTAAAGAAACCTAGATTATGGAAGATCGCGATAATGTAACAATGAGGGTCAATTCTGAATGTGCTCGGTAGTTCGACACACCGAATGCGTGAGGCTCTTTGTCCATTCACTCGGTCACGTGGAGACGCTCTCCAGGCTCAGCTCTTTCAGGGGCAGCAACCACGGTTGAGACATCGAAGGAAAACATTGATACGTAGAACATTTTCTTGTTATGTAAACGTGCTCACCAAAATACCGGAAGGGAAACATCCGTGTTTACTCTGTTTTGTAACTATTTACAGGCAAGAACAACGTATTAAAACTAAATGTTAATTAACAAAGAAACTCACATTACAATGGCACGGTAGCCAATAATGCAAATGCACAAGGCTGTGTCCACTCTCTAGCATGCGAACCCTAATCCTATATCAGTGTATATGCTGCCAATGACTTTTGGAGATGGAGAAGTTTATTTTCAGCATGAAGTTGAAGTGTTTTTTTTGTCTTCGGTGTTAAAAATGCAACACCAAAAGCAAAATATCGATGTTCCAATGTTATCAGAGACATGGACATCGATGTGAACACAACAACATCGATGTTGTGGGGACTGGGCCAGCCTGGCACCTCGCACCATTATGAGTAGCCATGGAAACAAGGAATCCCGCATTGAAACTTCAAGTAAAATGTTACGTTAGTAACAAGGATGAATATTGTTTTTTTTCGGTCAGGCTATGTAATGACCCGGCCAAATTTGTGTGAAGACCCTCCACCACTCAACACATACAAATAAATTAAATTGTCACATGGTGAACAAACATTTAACATGCCAAATATGATTGTTTCAGCTCACTCACCTCTGAGTTGAACAATCCTCAAAGCCAAGTTTAGCAATTCGTGTATTGAATGTTAATGTTAGGAGATTTATATAATGGTTTATATAATGGTGTAAAGGCTCGGGTTAGTATTATGGCAGGGTTTACATTTCAGGGTTATCGTGATAGGGTTTATGTTAAGGGTAAAGCATTAAAGCATAGTTCGTGATTTAGGGTTCTGATTAGTGGTAAATGGTTATTGGTTGCAAGATGGCATTAAAGTTAGGCAAGGTCATGATGAGGGTTGATTTGGCAAATTAGACCTGTGTTTATATTTTAACGGGGTCTGCTTTCACAGGTTTCTCCATGCTCTGCCCTGCGCTTCATCGATCTTTCCATGCAGCTGACGTCTCTCACACTCAGCTCAGCCCTGCCAGAGGATACCAGGCTGGTGAGACCTAATAATTTAGTTTCGTGTTCTTCATTGCAAGGCTCGCGGGCCACTGGCGGCCCCTTGTGGCCTTTAGTGCGGGCTCTGACGTGTGGCCCCCGACAATACTCAAAAATGTGAAAAATCCCCCATCATGCTGTGAAACTCAATTGTTTCAATCTGTGGTAACACTCACATTGATGTCTTATTGGCAAAAGTGCCCCCCTCTGCAAATCAATAAAGAACACTGATTTAGTACATCTGCTATTTCTGCCGTTCTTAGAGCGCAAGGCGACCGCGAAGGAAGGCGCTGTGTTCACAGTCTGAAGTTGGGGCCAATGTTGCTAAGTGTAATCCCAATTTAAAAATGTGCAGATAACTTTTCAAATTGGACTCTGAAGTCAGCACACAATGGCCTACTGATTTATAATGATATCAGGGGATCATTAACGTCCACTTTGAATCAGATGGTACATATATTACGATTGATGCACATGCAGTATTATCCAGGGCGACCTGCCGTTTGTGAACTACGAACCTCTTCAACAAGCGGTCAACGGATACCACTGTGCCATGTCACTGCCCTGAGACATCTCCCCTCCAGCTACTATCCACCATCATCTCTATTCGCGCTCACAACCCAAACCCATCTCACTCAACCCTGATACATCTTCCTGAGATTTCCTTGAGAGATGTCCATTCTTGTTTTATCTTCATGGTCTCATTTTTGTCTCACTGCGTGTGTTGTGCAGCTGTTTTGGTGTTGTGTAGGGGGGAGTGCGGGGGAACTGCTCGTGTCTGAGCGGGGCCAGGAACCCCAACGCTTGAAACTGCTGCCATTTCACATTGAGGTGACATAGTCATTATGAACCTCTCTCTCAGAGCCACACAGAGCTGAGTGATGATGAAACACCATCTTGGGGCTGGTGCTAATCCTGTGCTTGTGTCGTGGCGCCATTGCTTGTGTCTGGTTGGCTACCAGGTGAGCGTCTGTGCGCAGGTGCTCGAGGAGGGACTGCATATTACTTGGTGCCTAGGCTCAGAGTCAAACTTAACCATCATGTGTGACCCCAAGGTGAAAGACATGGTGTGGACACCTTCCCCATAACCACATACCCACTACCAAACCATGACCACCAAACATACACTACCACACCTTCCCACAACTACACATCCACACCCATGATGCATCGACTACCACACTCCAACCACCACATACCATCTCATCATCATCAGCCATGGTCTATACACTGCTGGATGAAAACCTCCCTAAGATACCACCATCTCTCATGATCCTGCGATGATGCAATAACCCACATAGCACCTACACATTAACTGATTTGATCGCTCTATCTCCTCAACAGATGTTCTCTCAGAAACGTTCCATTCCTTGGCTGCCACTCCGTGTTATTCTTGACCATTGGTCCTTTAAGCTGTGACGTGTCCTGCAACATGACAAATGATGCACCAAATGTTGGGTATCATTGCCTGGTGAAACCCACAACCCCATAGCCATGAGCATTGAATATATAGGTAGATCCAAATATAGATACCCCACTGATATCTAATGACCCTCATCTCAGTGAATGTTGTAAGTCAATCAGACAGGATATGCTGCACTAAGTGTATCAGGAGAGCGTTTAGAGACATAATGAGTGCGTAGAGTTTGGTGGGAGACACCGAGAGGCTGTGAATTAAAATGCAAATATCTCGAAAATATCTATGTACGGTTTTAATGCGGCATCTATAAATGGATCTCCCTTTATTATCACCTGCAGATATCACTCATTAATAGCATTGACCCATGTTCAACCTCATGCATGTGCACACCCATTTATACACGAGGTTAATTCAAATTCGTGCGTCACCTGTGCGATTGCGTGTGCAGGAATCCGGCGTTTTAGCAGACAAGGCAATGCGGCTCCTTCTCGAGTCTCGCCCAAGTCTCATCGTGTCCGCTCTTGCCGCATCGCCCAGCAGCAGCAGTAGCATCTCCTCTCTCCCCAGCATTGATACATTCGTCCGTGACCAGGTGGCTCCACAGGTACTGCCCTGGCGCATTAGCATTGAAAGCACTATAACTACTGCCAATAACGATTGTTCGAGGTTAATGAAGCAAGGGATTGCAATCACAAGCGCTTGAATGCCAGCGGGGCTGGCGCAATTGCTCTTGCATACTCCAGCCACCTGGTTCCTATGTAAATGAAGTGCTCAGCATGTGGATGAATGCAAGACTGTGGCTTCCAGGAGCCACTTCATTGCGGGTGTTCTGCTTGCGCTGACCTACAGGCATCGCCCGCACGGCCACCCCAATGCTACACTCACGAGGAGCTGGTGTCACCACTTTCATCACCACCCCTCCCTTCCTCCCGGCTCCAGTCGACTCCACCTGACTGCTCGTCCCAACTCTATCCCTCGTCTCGTATTCACCCTTCGTTGGCGATCCACGCCGACATGCAGGGCGACGTACAGTGCGATACGCGAGGTGCGAGAGACTGGTCTTCGCGGGAGACGTGGGGATTGTCTTCGGAGGCATCCCAAACAGTATCCGAGGACGGTTCCGAGATGCACGAGACAGCACGAGTCGTGCAGAGACAATGCGGGTGGAACTCTCCCCTGGGTCGTCAGGGATCTCGGGCATCCCCTCAGCCCTGGGGGAGCAGCTCACGGAGCCCGTCTCGGCCCTGGCGACACCGCTCGCAGAGCCCGTCCGGGAGGCTGCCCCACGCTCGGCCTCGACGCGCATCGCTGCATGTGGAGGAGGAGGAGCCACGGAGGCTACAGAAATATTACCCCCAGACTCCATTCTCCTCCGGCACCTCCCTTGATTATGCCTGCGAAGTCAGCGACTGCAGGAGGAGTGGATCGAGTGAGAGCGATGGTGCCTGGCGTGGAGGCGAAATGGTCAAGGGATCATACAAGCAGTGTGGCTCTAATGGTGTTGTCATGGCAAAAGGTACTGCTGGGAGACAATATTAATCTACCTGCATTTTTCAGGCTTATTCCTGACCTAATTCCCAGATTAAGTGTCGGTTTTAAATCTAGGTTTGGTTACTTTGGAGCAAAACCTGAGTGGACAGAGCCATTTTGTGGTGAGTGGGAATCATGGTTTCTTTAATCGACAAGCTTAGCCCAGTGCAGTGGTGCACGACCATCTCCCAGGCAAGGGTTGGGGCTCGGTGAGAGTCCCAGCCCTTGCAGTCCATCTCCTTGCAGCGCTGCTGCCCTTGCCGAGACTGAACGACTTTTCCATAGCAATGGGACCCAACGAGAAATGTTTCCCTCAATGGAATCTAAAGAATAAGCCGTTCTAATTTTCCATCACATTTGTCTACTTATCACTCTTCTGCACTTCATTAGTGGTTATAATACAATCTCTATTAATACAGTTAAAGATGATTGTGATAAGGGAGGGAGAAAGGCAGAAATATACCCATATTTCTGCATTTCGCCCTCCCTTATCACAATCATACCCATGTAAGCTCTGAGTGAGTTTGTGAATGTGAAGGGCAGTGACTTCGTCTTTCAAAGTGTGAGCACAGAGCAGACACTTGGAAGGTCTAGAAGGGTGGGCCTGAATGCAAGGCAAGCTCCTCCGTGGAAAGTGCACATGTGGGTGAGGGGCATCGAGGCTTTCTGAAAGCATTGACGACTAATTACAATGCTCACCCCAACTTTCAGTATTATCATTAGGATTTGCACATGTGATTTCAGCAGTGACATGAAATATGCATTGCATGGGATAACATTCTACTACAGCTATGTTTAACTGTTGCCATGATTGACTAGCTATGCTGATTCCATAATTCTAGTTAGAATTAGAGATACGCATATAATATTCTAACATCTTAAACGTCAAATTACAAATGACATATATAGCAGTGGCATCATGTTCATCATTTTACCTCTAGGGCTTGGTAACCAGTTGCTTCGAATCTGTCGGATGCTGCTGCCTCCTTCTCTCTAATTTTGACGTAAACTATTCTTTTTTCCTGCAATTCGTTTTCTCCTTGTTTTGGCAACTTGAAATGTGACTGGCATCTCACCAGCAGCAGGTGATCATTGCCGCACCTCAGAATAGCATGGTTGGCTACATAAGGTGTGAAAAGAAGTTCAACATACATACGAATTTCCTGTGTTAAATCTACTTTGGACAGCGATATTCCTGACATTCTATATTTATCCATGAGACTAAAGTACATTTCAAATTTAATTTCTGCATTTCGGCTCCTCCACATCCACTCTCTTGATGGCTTCTGCTCAGATAAGTGTTTGTTATTTTTGTCGTGTGGCTGACTGCAAACTTTGGCAGGTGTTCTCCCCCTTAATTTGTTTGCTGTGATGTCAAATTCACCAACCAGCCTCTCTTTCTCTTGCCGAGACGTGACATTTATCGGGCTGCATTATCTGGTGTTTCAACAATGTTAGCTGTGAGATCAGCGCGGGGGCCAATATTCAACACGAGTGTCAACAGACGCCTCTTGACATGAGTGCATATAAAAATTGTTACCGTAGACTTTATTTTCTACACGTCTGCATAGTGGAAACTAGTCAACAAAATGTATCGATATAGCTTTTTCACATGCACATTACAGTGACATTGATTGTCGGCACACTCAATCCTGCTCATGTAAAAATATCCAGTTTTCGAGTTGCAACACCATGATTCAGTTGACAGCCTCTAAGTCAATGAGACCGCAATGCACTTGCTCTGGAATGGCGATGTAGTGAATCAAATCCCATATAGACCCTCCTGAACACCTCTTGGGATTTCCGAAACAGAAATAATGGAGTTCAGATATAACTCCTCAGAGGGATCTTGAAGTGAGTATGTTGTCCCTTCTGCTTTCACCCACACACCTACCAGAGCCCAAACAGGAGAGGCTCCATTCATCTTCAACTCACCGTTATGGGAGACAGTCCTCACGGGCCGGGGCCGGGACCAGGACCCTGGCGCGGAATGGGACTGGGATTGGGACTGTGACTCCAGCCCAAGCTGCAACTGGGGCTGGGGCTGAAGGTGGCACGAGGGATGGACTTGTGGATGGAGTTCAGGACTCATTTGAGGATTTCGTCGCTCGCTCTCGCCATCCAGACGTCGTGCTCCATCACAGCACCCCACGCTTAGCCTCCATCGTCATCAAGCGCCTCTCTATGAGGCTCAAACAGTGACTAAGGCCAATAGTGGCCTCATAGAGCTCATTCTTTATACATATGTAGTGTCTTGAATCACGGAAGAATAAACTCCTTTGAGGCACACACTGTTTATTGTCTTTCTTCGACACGGTCCTAAACACACAAGGGGTATACGGTCCCCTTACCCGTTAACCTGAGGAGGTACAGCCTCCGGGCTTGGCGGGACCTACACACAGCCTACCTGCTAACCTGAGGTACAGCCTCTGGACTTGGTGGGAACTACACACGAGTCTACCCGCATAACCTAGCGTCCTCCGGCTGGGACCTAGGGGAGGCTAACTGACCCACCGCTAGCTCGGTGGGTCCCCGACCTCTGGTCACGCAGAGCCTCAGCCCTTAGAAGGGCTGGAAGGCTGGGACCCAGGGTCCTGCCCTATCCAGGACCTATTTTCCCCCGACCACTGGTAACTCTGAGCCTCAGCCCTTAGAAGGGCTAGAAGGCTTGGTCCAGGGTCCTATCTTCTTCAGCCGGGCTTGGGTCTTCGTGTGAGGAGAACTGAGCCAGAGCTCTCAGCGCTCCGGCTTTTATACTGGTTTGTGGCTGGGCTTGTCCAATCCCACGCTACTTTGTGAACCCTTCTGATTGGTTCTTCCCAATCTGTCGTTTGGATCATCTTTCCCCTTATCTGACCCTTGACCGTTTGTCTGGCGGGAATCTGTAAATACGATCCGCTCTCACCTCTCCCTGACCCCGACCGTTTACCGAGGGAGGCAACGCTGTACCATAGGTCCCCGAATAATGAGTAGCTATCACCTCTACACATATTTAGAGGTGGTACGTACCGGGATGTAGCGAGCCATCGCGTAGCCGGTGTCTACATCACGGTCCGCACACGGGTGGCTACACCGACGTCCGCACTAGCCCCGCCCCTCGGGGAGCAGAGGGCTATATAAGGCGATGCGCATGAGCGCTCGGGAGTCGTTGGAACCAGTGAAGAATGAAGACGGAGCAAGCTACATAGGACCCTGGGACCCCTAGCCCCGCTGCCCTTATCAGGGCCGGGACTCTGTGGCTCAGTGGTGAGACCCTGGGTACTCACAGCCCGACGTCCTTATCAGGGCCGAGTTTGATGAGCCAGTGGTTGGGACCCGCACCCTGGCTAGGTCGGGTCAGATAGCCTCCTCTAGGAAGGACATAGCCGGAGGACCTGAGAGCGTAGCTGGTGTCAGGCTCGCGTAGCCGTAGGCTGTGTTCCTAGGCTGTATAGATGACTGTGCTGTAGGGGGTTATAAATAAATACGTGCTGCCTCCGTCAACTCGTCTCCTGCAGTATTTAAGCTGTTACACATATATACAGTCTTAAATGTATTTTTTAGGAATAAAAAGTTTGTTTGCAGGCTATGGCAGCACGTCTATTGATGACTGTTGGGCATCTTCTCTCGGCACTCTAGCAGGCTGTGCAGAAATGTCTTGTCACTATAAAGGGAGCAAGATTTTGCCCTCCTCGCTGGATTATGAAGCCCTCTCTCAGCTGATATTCTATGCTGTCCATGTCATTTCAAGCCAAATCCATGCTTGAGAATATTCCAAGTCATGCACATCTTAAAAAAAAAATGTACCATTACAATATTGATATTTTGTATGTCACACCACGTAGCCCGATCAGGGGTGATTGTGTGTTCATAAAAACCTTACATGCACCTGTGCAGATAGACGGAAATATTGTTTCAAGTCAATTTCTGTGGCTTCAGGAACGGTTACAATAATGCCTACAATCTCAGTGTGCTTGATCTGAGCTAAAGGGTTTATAAAATCCTGCATGCAAGAAAGAAAATATTTATTTGTGGTCTCTATGGGAACCTCATTTGCCAGTAAAAATATGATAATTGTTTTTTTACCCTTCTATCTGGCAACAAAACTGACACCTTTTTACAAGGAGTCATGTTTGCATAGACCACAATACCTGCAGTCATAATGCAAACAAAAAACATAACTCTGATAATGTGCACTGTCCTTGAAGTTGATTGGTCCACACCCGAGACAGCTTTCCTTAGAGCCTAGTCTCACATGGGTTGGACCAGATGACGCCAAAAGGCGCACAACTCAAAGACAATGCACCATCAGAGTATGAGAGCTAGGGGCAAGCATCTACACTATGGGAACCTCATTTGCCAGTAAAAATATGATAATTGTTTTTTTTTACCCTTCTATCAGACTAGGCTCTAAGGAGAGCTGTCTCGGGTGTGGACCAATCAACTTCAAGGACAGTGCACATTATCAGAGTTATGTTTTTTGTTTGCATTATGACTGCAGGTATTGTGGTCTATGCAAACATGACTCCTTGTAAAAAGGTGTCAGTTTTGTTGCCAGATAGAAGGGTAAAAAAACAATTATCATATTTTTACTGGCAAATGAGGTTCCCATAGTGTAGATGCTTGCCCCGAGCTCTCATACTCTGATGGTGCATTGTCTTTGAGTTGTGCGCCTTTTGGCGTCATCTGGTCCAACCCATGTGAGACTAGGCTCTAAGGAAAGCTGTCTCGGGTGTGGACCAATCAACTTCAAGGACAGTGCACATTATCAGAGTTATGTTTTTTGTTTGCATTATGACTGCAGGTATTGTGGTCTATGCAAACATGACTCCTTGTAAAAAGGTGTCAGTTTTGTTGCCAGATAGAAGGGTAAAAAAACAATTATCTTATTTGTGGTCTGTTTGAAGTTTGATGTTACCGTTTCTGAAGATGTTTCTCTTATGCAAGTTTCCACAGCTCGTGACACTGTTATTCACTCTGGCATATGTGTAGTGACGTATATTGAGTCACTATTGCGTCTAGCGCTAACTATTGGAAGAAGGGTGGTACTGTGCATGTTAGCGTCTCTCTCTGGCACCAGAGTGCATGGCATAGAAGCGGGCCCGAGAGGGCAGGCTTCTGGTGACGGCCAGAGAGAGGGCACTTCACACGTGACATGAGGCCCAGCACCTTCCAGTAGGATCCAGAAGGGGGCGTGGCCAGGCCACGTTCAGGGGCATCAAAGGGAAGTCCCGAGCGCCGATCCGGGCTGCCTCTGGGAATGGAACCCGCCGGGCTACGTCTTCGATCTTCGGTCTTCGCGCACGGCATCCTGGACCAGGCAGTGTGTTAACTAACCTGGTCTGAGTGTGTAGTTACCCGTGGTGGTCACCACTCTATGTCGTTAATCAGTGTACGTTTATACAGTTACCCTGTTGGGGTGTTATAATAAACGTGTTGCCTCCAAGTTCAAGTGTGCGCCTCTGTGGAACCCACTACATATGCAAGAAGAAGCTATGGGCTGCATTGTTATGCACGTGTATGCTAATAGCTCTAATTTTACAGGTGTTGAATATTGCATTTGAAAATTAGCATTACGTAGTTTATATAAACCGGGTGGTGGTGTTGCATGCCTGTAATCCAGCACTGTGGAGGCAAGGGTTGGTGAATCGGACAAATGTAAAACTCTTCCTGTTTTGGGATAAAGGTGCCATACCTTGGCTGGCCAGGATAAGGACACTACGATAGTGTTTCCTCCTCACGCGTGGGTTTTCTCCAGTTTCTTCGTACATGTAAACATTAATTAGCCAATAACACCTTAATATATAGAGGAACGAAGAGCTTGGGCATTTGCTGGTGCCAGATCACCACGTGGCTGTCTTCCTGCTCGTCTGTGTGTCCTCACGCCTGAGTCATTCTCCGGGCGTGAGCGAAACTGAGCGGCAGCACGGTAATAAGTTCACATTATTATGCAGTCAGGGAGCTGTTATTTATGCACAGCTTCTACTCAAGGATAATAACAATTCTGTCAGCCATGCATTACCAGGATTTAACAAATTAAGACCACAATTTACCTCTTTGCTTGGGCAAACAGTGCCCTGCTTGGTATTTTACTCACTGCAACAGATATTTTTGATATGATTCTTTCGTCCACATGTCTGGGGTAATATGGCTGAGCACAGAGGAATTAAATCGAAATAATCTGAAACATAGACTAAATATAAATAGTAAAATAAAGTCAATCTATATATATAAAAGAGAAATTTGTGAATGTATGTTCAAAATGTTTAGCGTACTTCCCGACATGCAACAAACTTGAAATTTGCCATGTGGGTACTTTCCAGAATGTACACCATGCAAAAATTATGAAAATTACGCTTTTTTTTGGGGGGGGGCGCAATAATACATATATTTAGCACGGCAAGTGAGCTGTGACGTCATATCTCTGTCATGTGGGTTACACCCACTTACGCATCCCCCCCCAACCCTCCGCGAGTAAAGTCCCATATACATGTTGCTGGCCTAAGGCGTTCTTCGCACAGCAATGGTTTGAGTCGTTTACTGCCGTATGCATCCTGAAAGTTGTCTGCAGCAAGCACGTGTATGTGTACCTATGGACATGCGCGCGTGTGTGGGGGGAGCGGTGGGTGTAGTGGTTAGCGCGCTGCGCCACGAACCCGGCGACCCGAGTTCGATTCCCGCTCACGGCCATAACCGGTGACGATTATTTGAACCGGTCCTGGGCCTCCCGTAGGTCGACTCAGCCTCAAACGAGTAACTGGTGTGGTGTATGAACATCGCCACTGGGGAGACAAAGGCGGCCTGGCGTGGTGAATCCAAGTCCCGGGCGAAGCCGGGTAGTAAAGCTAGTTTAATTTATGTCACACAAGGAAATCGTGTTATATCAACTCTTTATTTTACAGGACAAGCATCGTATGCATTTGTCGTATGCCCTGACTTGTTCCTTACCTTGCCCTCTTCACCTTACAAGAATATAAATTGTCATTTGGTGTTGAATTCTGTAAAAACCTCGTACTGCATTATCATAACGCCAGTCATTTACTTAACCAATGAAGCTTGACCAAGTCTCAATTTGCCTTCACTAGGGTTCTGCTTTAGATGTTTAAGTATTTTGCCCTTTATGTTTTATGGGCAAACACACGGTGCATTTTTATACTTGGGTTGTTTTACAACTGGGAAACTGGTAACCATCTTCAGAATCGATTACTGGTTCCTAAAGTCGTTAATCGGTAATTATTTGCAGTGGATATTAATAATAAATGTACTGATCGGCACACACAAACACACAAGCGTATAGTGGCCTCAGGACATTTGATCCTTACGGCGTACCCCGGGGTACCAAATAATATAAAATGACCGAGGCAATTAAATATTTTATTTCTGGGACACTATTTTTTCTGGGGTGTACTTAACTACGCGACTGGGGTACCAATCAATCCGAAATCAGTGCTACTCCGCGATGTTGAATCGCTTATCGAAAAATTCAACTTTGAATAGTGCATCGTGTACAGCTCGTCGAGATGAGTCGATTGCCGCACCGCCGACCATCAACAGACTAAGAATGACTGAATCACAGACATCGTGCGAGAGCCGGGGTACGATGGTACCACGAGGTACCGCCATAAGGTTATTTGACCGAATTTCTGTTTAAAGTTACAGGTGCAATCCTGCAATTGCTCACACCACTGCTGGTGGAAGAGCCTCCACTAGAGGGAGCTCTAGGGGGTATTTGGCCTACTCTTCGACACTAATCAAAAGTCTTGGAAGAGGCGGGTGTACCCATACTTTACTCCACCATGTATGTTGAACTTCTTTTGCACCGTATATAGCCAACTGCGCTAATCGGAGGTGTGTGTGCCGATTGACTGGTCAACCCGTTTCTATTGCAGGGTGAACAGAGGCTGGAGGGTGTTTAAAACACATTCCCTGTTTCAACTGTCATGTGTAGAAATCGAATTGAACCAGTGACCTCTGGGTTGCAACTTCAGTGTGCTAACCTCACACCCCAGGAACTCCCTTTATTTATCCATTAAAAATGAAAAGAAGTTGTGTGTTTATTGCTCCATATTGCTGTATGTGGAAAACCGGTAACTGTTTTTTCGCCAAAAATGTGTCCATTCGGTGATGAGTAATATGAAGAAAAACTTTACAAACCCTAGTTTCTGATTAAATTTGTCCCCACACAAGGCAAAACGGTGCTCACTATAGCATCCACTTGGTGATGTTTGACAATCTCACCACCTGGTGTTTTTTAGGCTATGGAATTTTGTTCAGAATACGCACATGTATTGTGAATCTGTCTAGACGTATTTCTATAAAAGTTAGCAGCAAGGTACACATGTTTGTCTAATACGGGAGGAAACCAGTTTGCCTCGGAAAACCCATATGGACAGCGGGATAATCCTCAAACTACAGGTACTGCTCTGTATGCCGAAAGGTAACCAACACAAACACGCGTACAGTCTCGCATACGAGAGCCTCCGATCTCTGCGTCTCAACGTCGCCACCGTCTGCCACCTCACTCCTGTGGAGGAAAAATAAGTGTAACCATGGATTCCACTGGTCCAGATAAGCATGGTTGGCTACGTACGGTGTGAAAGAAGTTCAACATACATATGCCAGCACCTTGAGATCTTGAGTTCTTAACGCAGAACCTATAGCCCATAATCCTATAGCCATTGGACCCACCCCATAGATCACAGCTACAGAAAATTACACAGACACATATATAAAACCCAAAACCTATATCCAATAGCACATATGACATCGGGGCCGTATGAGTGGGAGGCTGGGGAGGGAACCTCTTCTTTAGCGATAGCCGAAGAACACTTTCAAATCCCTTTGGGTATCGGCAACTACACACATTGGCACCTATCGTGGTCACTTCTGTCGCTACAAGAGGCCTTTATGCGCTAAAACTAGACGCTGTTGCCAAGTCTAAAAAATATCCTTGTAGTACCCGATAAGTGGAGCTAACATGTTGCTGCTGTGAAGGGTCTATATTGTTTGCAGGGCATTTCCAAATGGAAGGCCTCATGTGGCCACGGGCCATATGAAATTAAGTTGAGGCCATTTCCAGCCCTCAAACTGGATTAAGGGGAAAAGTAATCACATGTCGAAACGAGATAGGCGACATGAGGAGGCAGAAGCAGAAGACAAAGCCTAAGCAACAGTTCACAGCCCCAGCAGCAACATGAATAACAAAATGTCATCACTGTAAATCATGAAATAACAGCATTGTAGAGAGCTGCAAGGTTGGACACAAGATGAATATGCAAACAACATTCGCGTATAGGTTCACTAAACAATTAACTATACTTGGTGGGACACAAGTGTACAACAGCAGAATGTGCCAATGCACTTCTGGGCATTACAGAGGGATGCATTCTGGACTTGCTTATCCAACCAGTCTCAGCAGCAGGCTGCAACATGCATGACAATCTACATTGTCATGCATCTCACGTTACATCTGTTTTCACAGCGGGATATGTAACATACTAATGTGCATAAAGAAGAATGTTTCCTTTGCATACTACCTGCTATAACTTATGTATGGACACATTGAGAAAACGGAACAAAAGCTCAAAAGTCCACAGAGCAGCATGGAAGGATACGTGCTTATAGAATTACACTGACAGACAGGAGAACACATAGATCAAGATTCTAGATTTGAAGCTTTCGTGACTGCAAGGAATCATATTCTTAGGTTTTTTAGGTAAAGTCACGTAGGTAAAACATCAAAATTAATGAAAATAAAATAAAATAAAAACAAAAATCACGACGTTTCGGAGGCAACACAAGTCTCCGTCATCAGGTGGGACCGTCACAGCCAGATTAGCTGCATCAAGTGAGGCAATGATTCCAGATGTAATCCCTTAAAAGCGAGTTGAGGGGGGAGGAGAGGGAGGGGGGAGCTCATCAGAACATCAGAATATGGTAGCCAATGAATGGAACGTATCGGGAGGGAGGGGGGGGCCCCCCCCCCTCCCTCCCGATACGTTCCATTCATATTCTGATGAGCTCATCAGAATATGAATGGAACATCAGAATATGGTAGCCAATGAATGGAACGTATCGGGAGGGAGGGGGGGGCCCCCCCCCTCCCTCCCGATACGTTCCATTCATATTCTGATGAGCTCCCCCCTCCCTCTCCTCCCCCCTCAACTCGCTTTTAAGGGATTACATCTTGAATCATTGCCTCACTTGATGCAGCTAATCTGGCTGTGACGGTCCCACCTGATGACGGAGACTTGTGTTGCCTCCGAAACGTCGTGATTTTTGTTTTTATTTTATTTTATTTTCATTAATTTTGATGTTTTACCTACGTGACTTTACCGAAAAAACCTAAGAATACATAGATCAAGATATACGAACATTTATAGAAATGATATCAACAGTTTAGGAGAGTGAGCTTGGGCAAGAAAGATTGCTACAATCGATGATATCTGATGGACAAGAATGGTGACAGAATGGCAGCCAAAGACAGGAACATGCCCAAGAGGATGACCATTGTGATAAGTGAATACATCGTTAGGCATTACCGATTGCTTTGTACTCCTGGCTGCTGCTAGTACAACTCCATGTGCTGCTGCCAGGTGGCGTCGCTGTGCCGCCTTCACTGCTCAACCACACACAACAACAGCATCAACACAACAATCAGCATTAATGCTACCAACAACATAATCAACAACACTATACGACCTTGAACACCAATACCACTAACACTTCAACACAAACACTAACAACATTATCAACACCAACATTTACAATATAAAAATCAATAACAAGCAACAACAGCGTGACCATCAAATACATCAATCAAACCACATCACCTGGAATGCACATATTCTCATCAGATCTAAGAAGCTAATAAAGTTGGAGCCTGGATAATGCTTAGATGGGCAGCTAACTGGCATAACTGGCATTATAGGCTGTGGAACTGTGTAGTGGGCATCATCAGTGCAGCAAAGTCCACTGTTGTCCTATACTTTTATGTTCCCATATCAACACACTCTGCCTAACACAGACTAGCGTGGTGAAATATGGTAAAAAAAATCCCCATGACCCACAGTGTGAGGAGCCTCTCATCCAACAGTGGAGTGACCATAAATATTACAATCATTAACACTGTGTAGAGTCGTTCTTCTTGATGCCCTGTGGGAGTGTAGACTCAGACGGAGACCAGGGTTGAATATTCAGCGCTGCTGGCCGTTTATTCACGCCAACATCCGCACTCTTAGTTCCGTCGCGGGTACTCACTTCTCCCTGTCCCTGAGCCCTCTTTCCCGACTCTCTCGACCTTCGTCCAGGCTACCGCGTACCCTTCCACCCGTAGCCTCCTTTGTCTCTCCGGCTCAGGAGCCTTTCTACCTGCTACCTGGCTCCTCTCTCTCTCTCTCTCTCCCTGGCTCTCCTTTGTCTCTGACCCCTCCCCTTCCGTCCAGGTTCCCCTTGTATACCCTCAGCCCGGGCTCCTCCCTTGTACCTGGCTCTCCTCCTCCTACCTGGCTCCCCCACCAGCAGACGTCTCGCTCTGTCTACTGACCCCCCTCCTACCTGGCTCCCTCACTAGCAGATGTCTCAATCTGTCTACTGACCCTCCTCTCTCGCCCTTCTGGCACTCCCCTTTTTGCTTGGACCCCTTCCCGCGGTTTCCCGTCGTTGGGTCCCCGCAGTACTCCTCTACAACTGTAAAACAGCTGGGATTTACCAAAGTGTGAGGATGCCATCACCAGTGTGAATGCCAAGCTGGGTACATGGGGCGATGGCCCAGCAAGTTCGCCGTTTGTTGCAGAAGTTCACCCTGGCTAACATTTTGGCTGTAATATCCACAAGTACATGTTGTCTGATTCACAGTGGGCAAAATAAATGTCCACCGACATTGGAAATAGTAGGCCACTGGAGGGCAGCGTCATGGTGCAAATTTGAAAAAATTTCCACAAATTACTGCAATTGGATTGCACGTAGCAATAATTATATTATCACTCCCAACTGGCAGACAATGCCCGCTTGCAGGCCGGTGCTGAATCACCTTGTGCTGCATAGGGACAGCTTCCACTAGGGGTCTCCTTTGAATTTTTAGATGCAATGAAAGGCACTTGACTTGCTGAGGCAGTACACAAGCTCTATATAATGCACAGATTATGAACATCGTCCATGTGAGTTGACAAATACTTGTTTTGCAGGAGACCAAAGGAAAAAAGACAATGTTGTGAGTTAACGTGGGGGGACTGGCAGATGGTAAATTATTAATCATTAGCCTCATTCACAAGCATCCTTCAGACAGGCTGATTCTGACACCAATGGTACCAGCTCTCAGCAAGCTCCAGATCCTTTTATATCTCTTGTACCGGATTATTCAATCGCATGTTTTAGTCGAACTTTTCACTAGCCTGGGCCATGTTTCATATTCTTGGTTGCTTCGGTAAAGTCACATAGAAGGGAAATAATAAGATAATAAAAATAAAACATAATAAAATAAAATTCTCACGACGTTTCGGCCACAACGCAAGCAGCCGTCCTCAGGTAAAGAAACAGAGCTGTCGGAAAGACAGCGTCCCAATGAACACTGCTAAGCTTGGCAGCGTATTTTAAGCTGGAAAGCTTAAGCTGGAAATCTTAAGCTGTTTCGCAGTAGAGGCAAATGTTGCTATGTGTAATCTCAATTGGGCAATGTGCAAGTAATTGGCATGTTTGGCCAATACCACTTACATTGTATATTTTTTTTACCTATGGGAGGAAATCGAAGAACCCGAAGGAAATTCATGCAGAACAGGCGGAGAACAAACTCCATACACTCACTCTGTCAAAAGAAAGGTAGACACACAATCCAAAGAACTAAGGTAGAAGATACAAACTGGAAGGCGCCCGAGTCGGCAATCGAACCAAGGCCCTTCCTGCTGCGAGGCACGAGTGTCACCACCACCGCACCACCACCCTGCTGCCCCCACCTGCCTCACCTTTTTCTCGTACTTCCCTCCGCTGTGTCTCTGGAATGAGAAATCCATGAACCAACTCCGCCACCACCTCTTGGGCCTGATGTGGAGTCAGACTGCAGCACAGTTGACAACAACTCAATAAAAGACATCAGCAAACATGATCACAACCAACAACAGCCGGCAACAAGTGTGCTGTGGCCGCTGCACCTCTGCAGTGTCCGTGTTCTGCTTGTGCTGGCTCTGTGCTCTACCTGTGCTGTGTCTCTCGGCTCATCTCGTCGAGCTGCTCTGCCAAGATCTGCACCTCAAGCCGAGCCTGAGCCTCAGATGTCGACTCCATGGCATTGAGAAGCACAGACTCGAGGAACTCATCCACTGTGGCCTGGTGAACCCCAACCACCTAAAAACACAACCACCACAGAAAAGTAGAACAATCAACACCATAATTTCCCACGTAACTTTGTGCCATATTAACCAAAACTGCCTACAGTGGGGCACACACCAACTGATGTTTCCCCAGTGGCATCTGACCTGACCAAACCAATCTGTTGGCAACAATGGCAGAAGTTTGGTTATGCTCGAGGGGCCGCGTGTACATCTGTCAACAGATGATGACATTATTTGACTAAATTGTAATTTTTATGATATTTGAACAAGGCATCACCTTCAGAAAATCTATAAATGTGTACAGTGACAATGTGAACATCGTCAACAATATAAACAACATACCATCAACATTATCACAAACATTATCAACGGCAACTTGAAGATCAAGACAATGAATATCAAAGACAGCAATGCAAACATCATCGTCGTCATGCTCTTCCATTGGCTGCAGATTGCTCCTCCCTCCGGACTCGGGTGGCCTTGTCACAGAAAACACTTTGCTTTTGCCTAATGAGGTTCAATCATTCCACGGCTCTGTGAAAACCTTACCTTCACTAAGGCTCATGCATCCACACTCCTCTTACAGTGGAACATCATAAGGAGAGTGATCACCGACACCCCCTTAAGACCCTGATAATTGGTACATTCTTGACATTTATTAGAGAAGACAGTTAACATTTTTTTATTGATGTAGGACCCTATATAAATAGCTTAGAATTTAGAGACTGCCCCCCCCCCGCCCCGTTTGGGAGTTTTTAGACCCGCCTGTGCTCTCTAACGAATGCAGGCGGTTGCAGTGGCGCCCCACCTGCTTGAAGACCTCATCGTGCTCGCGCCGCGCTCGCTCTTCATGCTGCCGCCGGCCGCCCTCGGTGGCCTCGCGACGCCGCCGCCGCCGCTCGGCCAGGAGGCACGCGGCATGAAGCCGCCGCTCCACCTGCAGCCGCTCCAGCTCCTGCGCCGTGTGCAGCAGTAGATGGGAGAGAGCGGAGCCCTCGCAGGCGGACAGCACGCTGCTGCGTTCCTCCACCTGCAACAAGGCAAGAGGCTCTTGCTTAGCGGTCTCACAAACCCCGGAGGATGGCAATCCGATGGTACGATTGTCACACCACATTGAGGATCAGTGTGCCTAATGTCGTGTCTGACTACGAGTGGGGCATGTATTCGAGCGGCATGAAATGAGAGATGCGTTATTTCGGTATGTTATCATTATTCATAATTGGGGATAATTCGGCACGGCTGCGCTTTCTGCATATATACAGTATTAGTAATTCGCCACGAGCTGAATTTCCGTACCAAATGGTCCAATTTCAGCACACACGTGGAGCGACATCGCGCGCCACAACCAAAACAGTTACTCAGTCTAGTGTCGGCGCACGTGGTGAGCGTTTGTGCAGATCTGTTGCTTTGGACTTTATAGTCCTCATTACAGTAAGTACACACTAAGTGTATTAAGCCCCCCTCCACAACTTATGTCACCTACCACATGGAACCTACCAAATCCTCCTTCTTCACCTGCAGTGCTGGTTACTGATGTAATGAGTTCAACTGAGTCGCAGACGTACACTTGGAGGCAACACATTTATTTAACACCATCACACGGGGTAACTGCCCCTTAACAGAATAACAACCTAATGTGGTGACCACCAGGCAAAGTACACTAATGACAACGTGACTAGCTACTACGGACCAGGACCACAGCTCGGGTCCAGGTCCACGTGTTGGAGACTCGGTAGAACGTAGACGAAGGTTTCTTCAGGATGAACAACAACGCCGGCCCCTCTGGGGGACCCGGCTTATATTCTCTGCAGCGTGGCTGGCTCCGCCCTTGGCCACGACCACCTTCCAGAATCCTCGAGCAGGATCTGGATCCCAACCACATGACCACCCCTAGCCCCCATTTTGTAGACCTAACCGGTCACGTATCCTCTCGGGTCAACCCGAGTGCCATGGCCTTTAGTAACCCCTTTCCTACGGCCGGCACTCCCACACCCTGTCCTGTAGGGCTGACACTGCACACCAAGCGTGATGCCATCCAGCGCTATCAATCAGCGATGACCGAGCCCCTCTAGGGCCGGTACTACACCCACACCACGTGGTGTCCGCAATGTCACTACACCGCACGCCGTGCCCCTCTAGGGCAGGTACTACACCCACACCACGTGGTGTCCGCGATGTCGTTACACTGCACGCCGTGCCTCTCTAGGGCTGGCACTACACAGTGACATCCCGCGATGTCACTGCACTGATGGTAAGTGTTACTTTTTTGGAAACTAATTTTTGATAAACAAATTGGGAAAATGTTTTGTATTGGGGCAGGAGGAGTACCATTGTACATAATTCGGAATGTTGGATAATTCGACAAGGGGGTTTATTGTGATGGGACCAGGTGACTTGGCTCTCTGCAGCAGCAATGCATACATTGTATGTATAACTTCTTTTGCACCATACATAGCCAACCATGCTCATCAGAGTAAACCCAGTCACCAATGACTGCACTTAATTTGGCAACATTCAAACGCTGAGAATTAAAATATCAGTTTTGCTGTCATGTCACGAACCTCACTCTCATATGCAAAAAGAGTGGCAAGTGCTGCCCTATGTGTGTGGATCAGAGGTCGCTTGAAGGGATCTCAGATTTGTTCAAACACCGGATCTATTTTCCCCATAAGAATGAATGGAAATAGCATTAATTGGTTCCCCACCCAAGGATGCTCCTATTATGGGCCATTTTTACACAACGTTTACAATATTAAAATACAGTACAGTATATAAAAGCATACAAAAAACAAGAAACACAGTTATAATTAATATAATAAATGAAATCGAATTTCACTTTACCTGTAGTAAGGAGAGTGGATGGCTTGAGTGGAAGGTGGTGAGGAGGGGAGGAGGAGGTGTCGGTGTTGCTTGGAAGGAGAGTCCCCCTCCATAAAAACGTTGGGTAACTGCCCTTCTTTCTTTTCTTTGCTTTTTTTCTAGCACTAACTTTGATTCACTTGAGGGCCTTTTTACTAAAAACTGATGAAGATGTTGTGCGGGTCTGCACTGGGCGAGAGCTACGTGTAAACTAGGTCGTTCGCCTTTGTCTCGGTTGCCCTGGCTACGCATCTCGGCCCAAACCGGTTCTTTCCAGTTGTTCGACCTCCGAATTCTTGTTTGACGTCCAGGGCAAAAAATGGTCGAAAATCTTGTTCGATCACCGAATTGTTCGAGTTCTGGGGCGTTCGATCTCCGAGGTTCTACTGTATACCTACCATGTGTATAGTTGGAATATGTGGGTCTCTGAGTATGTGACATTGTAAGTACCTGACTCTCCAAGTACATCTTTTCATAAGTTAGTGGTTCATAGTGTGCTGCAAGTCACGTGGGTACCTGATTCTGGTGCACCGCGTGCTGTCTCTGCAATGCAAGTGTGGCCTGCTTGGTGGCTCGCAATGCTGCCTGCTCTGCTGCCTGCAGCGCGTGTGTGCTGCGAACCTCCCGGATCAGCTCCAGCCTCAACTCCTTCTGCTCAAACATCTGCACCAAGAGATGAAGACACAGGGACTCAGGGATACAGACACATGTTTCAAATCCACATCCAAAGTGTTCGTGCTGAGGCTGCAACAATGCCCGTTTGATTCCACACTTGTAGAAACAGTGCCCATACTGTCATGATCATGCTGTCCTCGTACAAGAAACAACCTCAGTTCACATGGGCCAAGATCATAAGCAGTTGTGATCTATTTGGGGTACTGTGATAAAGAGACCTGGGCAGTGATATTACCTGGCTTCCTCAACTACTAAATAACTAAATAAACAGCATGCAACAACTTGTACAGAAGTACAAGGCAGCATAGAGCAAGGTGCAATTTGGGGCATGACTTTTAAATACTTCTGAAAAGCTGCTGCTGAGGAAAAATGACAGAAGGAAACGCCTCAAATTTTGCAGGTTTTTGCCAACACGTTTCAACAGTCAGACTGCGCAAGACATAGCAGTCTTCATCAGGGGTGTCTATATTACTCTCCATTACATCACCTGTCATTTTAAATGTATCGGTGGCTATAGGTTTAATCACTGGCCTCTTAAAACCTGTTCAGGTGACATCCACCGAGGTACGCTGACTCAGAGTGGTAAAACAATCTTAGATATGGTGACAAGATGTCAGTGACAAGATATCCATGTTGAAATTGTCATTATTAGGTGTCTGAGCTTGTAGTGTGGCAAGGTGAAGGTATTAGTTGAGATTTCCATGAATGTGGGGTGTGCTCAGATATTAGTAATGAAAGCCAGTGTTGAGTTGTCACCATGTGTGATGAGGTGTCAGTGAGTATGTGGTGTGTGATAAGTGTATGCGATGTCACAGGGTATCTGTTACATATTTCAGTGGGCAGGTTGCACCACTGCCACGCACCTCATTCTGAGTGGACCGCCCACGCAGAAGTTTTTGCAGAAAAATGGCGGCCAGTTCCCTCTTATCCTCCTCCTACAGGTATGGGAGCAACGCATGGGGAGGAAGCATGATCCAAACACTCAGCATTGTATAGTTATTGATCGTGTCAAGGACCAGAGCAGATTTAAAATATTTGCAGATTTTTTCGAACACAGTTGCTGAGCACAAACCCATATGCCTAAAATGTCAAGTAGCCAACAACAAACACCACCGTCAAAGTTGTACAAAATATCGATAAAGAATTAACACGTTTTCTGAAATGAACAAGGTAATAATGTCTTTGGAAAAGAGACAATGGGAGGGAATTCCAAAGTGGAGCAGTGTTAGCAAAGAAGCATAAATAAATATGATGGGACCTGCAGTGAGGTGAGTAGGTAGGTGAGCTGGTAAGTGAGTGACTGAGTGGGTAGTTGGGCAAGTGAGTTGTTGTGACCTGCACTGTGGTGGTGAACACAGTGCAGATGAAACAAAACATTCAGTCTGGTTGCCCGAGTCCTCAACATGCTTGAACCCTTTAATGATGGGAGGATGTGGAAAATGGGGTTCCACATTCTTCACCTGCTTCATAACCCATACCACCAATCATGCTGGCAGCAGTCAATAGTTTAACTTACATAAACCCGTAGACTGTAGAATGCCTTCTCGGTATCAGTCATGGGATATTGTAATAAATGGGAATAGGCCCACCAATTTATTTTGGCTATCTGTTACATCTCCTTCATTATGCACGGTTTATGGTGAGGCTTAGTGGGTTACTTAGGACAGTTTAAGCAGCTTCACAAGCTAGTCATAAACCTCACCTATCAAGCAGCGGATGCCAGTCACAGCTGCAAACCATCAGAGACATTATCTCTGGTGAATACACAAAAACTAGATTTGAACGAGAAAGAGTGAAAAACGGTGTAGGCTTGGATCATTAAGCGTTATCAGTCACATCTGAGTTTATGTTAGAAACAGGGTTTAGTTGATTCAAGGAGATAATGAATGAACATATTACTCTTCATACCCTAGATGCAGAAATAACTATAAAAACTATGATTGGAAGTGGAAGCCTTCCTGTTTGCTACAGCAGAGCAATTAACTTCATTTTTCAACAGAGAATAACATGAGAAGTAGAAATATATATAACCACTGGCAGAGTCAGTGGGGGGGGGTGGCACGTGCCCCCCCAATGATCCAATCGAAATCCCTAATTTCGATCGGATCATTGGGGTTTATTAGTAATAAATTGACATTTTGCGGCCCCCACCATCACTGTGTAGCATACTATTACGTGCCAGGGACTCCATGAGATGATATGACAATAGTCTGAGTCCATAATTGTCAATAAGTAACAGCAAAGCAGTTATAAGTGACTCACAAAATTGTGCGCAGTTGCGTATACAGTACACGACTTCCCTGAAGGCATCAACACCTTCAGCTAGCGCGATGCCGATCACACGACGCGGTTCGAGTTCGACGCTCAATCGATGGCTGCGCCATCGCCGCACACACGTCAAATAAAAAGCAAGGGACAAGTACTTACTTACTAACAGCGCCTATCATTTTTCATTGCTGGATGGGGTTGCCCCCCCTATCTGAAAACCCTGGCTCCGCCATTGTATATAACCAGAGTTAACTGTGCAAGTACGTCAGCGCATCTACAGGAATGGCCAGCCTACTGGCCTCAACAGTGTCCCCAGATAAGATGTGAACCGACACGAGAAAACTCCACATTATACACCTGCTGATAAGGGCAGCCTCCAAAGGTAGTACAATGGGTTCATGCCTCTGTACTATCAGGTGGCTGGCCTGCAGGAAAAAGATTCACTAGGGCACCCTGATATCTGGTAGAGCTATGAGAGGGCATGCTGACTACAACTGGAGCAGAAAAATACTGGATCAAGTACCAGCCAGCAACCTCAACCAGGTACAAACACTGGGCAGATGCCCTTCACAAGACCTACAATGTGTAAGTATGTACTGATGCGCTCACCCGACTAAGTTTAGATTATGTTAATAGGTGTGTACAAGGTACTGTATGTGTGCAATTGTTGTGTCCCAGTGTGTTTAAGTGTTTATAGGTATGCACCTGGCTGGGTATGTGATGTGCAGTTGTTGTGGTAGGTATGGATAGGTGTGTATTGGTATATATGGGTCTGTATAGATATGTCTCTTACACATGCCCAGCCAGTGCATGCCTAAGCAGCTTCTGTTTGGCCACATAGAGAGGGCTAAACAGGCCAAACATGGGCTGGAGAAGAGATGGACTGAAAAGGTACGGGGGGATGTGGAGCTGAGTGAACTAGCCGAAGACTGGTACCAGCGTTGTCAAGATGGCCTCTGTAGAGGAGGCTCGTGAAGGACGCTGCTGGGCAGTTGGAGGCAGTCGCCTTCCAACAACAACTCAGGCCAGAGGAGCGATGCTCACAACAACGAGCGGAGTGCCCGGTGGCTAAAATGCAGCAAGTTGGCACAGTAGGAAGTACAGCTGGTGCATCTACCAGTCATCTCAGTCAGCCAATCCATGGCACCTGGGTCTGTCCCGTGACCTCCTGTCAGTGAGCCTTCGACACTTCACGTGGCCTCAAAGTGCACCTGGCCTGGCACAGGCGCCATGGTGACGTCACTGTCACTTAGTGGCGAATGGCGAGTATTGGTATTGATCTCACAAACAGCACTTACCACTATAGTCTATGAGGCTAAGCAAAGGATCTTTGTCTTTGTACCTGACTGGATGTGTGAGTGGTTGGTGTGGGAGGCCTTGGTTCTGGTTTCTCTACTTGCTCCAGGAAACGCAGGGGCGGTGACACCTGCATCTCACGACGCTCCCTCAAGGCCTGAAACAGAAATCCAGTAGACACACGCACACAACACTGGAACCCCAGGCATAAGAGACAATGAGACATGCGTAAGATGCGTAAGGCATGAGACACACGAGAGATAAAAGAGACATAAGAGACAAATTCAGATGGTCACTGGACTCCGTTATGGTGTGACACAGGGACAGGAGACCTGAAAGAGACAACAACATGTGGCAAAGTGAGAAATGAGCAAACGCGATACAAGACATTGTTGTGTAGCAGGGAGAGTCTGGGAAAGTCGGGCAAATGGTGAAAGCAGCGCGAGTCAGGGAGACCATGGCACCTTGTAGGCCTCATCCATCATAGCCATCTGACGGGCAGCCCGCGGCTCCATCTTCGGCTGAGACACACGGACGTTGAACAAGGATGCTGGGAGACACGACTCCAGCTCCAGAAGACCTGGCAGAGACACAAAAGATATAGAGAGACAGAATCAGGCGACTATGGAGACACACGGATGGTGGGATGCACAATTCCATTTCCACCACGCTTGACAGACACGATGGTGACACATTGACACATGGGAGCCCAATGGGACATGAGAGGGTATAGAGACTGAGACATTTAGAACACAAAATATGGTATGGCTTGGTGTAGTGTGGTACAGTATAGTTGGATTTCGATTTAAAGCTCTCGTGACTGCAGGGATTCATCTTCTTGGTTCTTTCGGTAAAGTCACGTCGAAGGGAAGTAATAAAATAATAAAAATAAAACATAATAAAATAATTCTGGTGTAGCATAGTAAGTTGTAGCATACAATGTCTTGGCATGGTGTAGTAAAATAATAATAATAATAATAATTTAGACTTGTACAGCACCACACAGTTTTTCCAGGAGAAAACGACTCGGGGGTGCAAAGAACCACGGGCTTAGAGAAGGCAGCCACGCAGTGAGCTGGCACTACCAATAATTGCCCTAGCTGTGTGGCCCTCTAGAATTCAAGATTTTTCAGCTAATTAATGAGTGTTTATACATGAGGAATTAATCCAGAACACCCAGAGAAAATATATGCTTGCTAGGGGAGCAACAATCCATACATATGGAAACAGATGGAGATTAATCCACTGGCTGTACCGCCGTCTCTTTAAATTCCAAGGTATGGTGACCTCGAAGCCCACAGAATGCTTAACGACATTTGTGGAGATCCACCAACCCTCTCCTCCAGTGTTGGATGACAGGTGTGCGCCACCTCTGCCCGGTACAGTCTAGCATGGTGTGGTGCAGTGTGGTGCAGTGTGGTGTTGCGTGGCATGTGGGCTACCATGGTAGGAGTTGAGCAGCTGGGGCTGAACCTGCCTCCCTTGTTTCTCCGTGGGATGCCCGTGCTTGGTCTTGGTGAACTGTCCCAGCCGAGTGAGGGGAGCGAACGCCCGTGACGCAGGGTCAGTGTAATCGTGAATAACGTCGCGGCTCGGCGCGGCTCCTTCCACCACTCGCACCCAACGCGCCACAAGCTTGCGCACCGCTGTACCCACCACGCAGCCACACCATACGCGAGTAATGAGGAAATAGTTACAAAAAGTCCAAGTGATTTCCTGCTCAAAGGAGCATTGGGGCAGTGCTCATCTTCTGTTGACAGCCCTGAGCCAGTGGTACAAAATTCCACATTCCTGAAGCAGCGATGAGTCTATCCATAGACTGATCACCACTGAGTCATCTGGCAAGACCGCTGAGCCACCTGGCTAGGCAGTAGGAGAGTAAATGGTTAGTGAAGATGACGAGTAGTGAGTCGGTGAGTACGTAAGTGGCATCTAAGTAGCGATTGAATGATGGCCTAGAGATTATTAAATGAGTGGTTATTGAGTGCATAGTGAGTGGTAATTGAGTGGTTAGTAGATAAGTGCTGTGTGAAAGAGCGGATGAGTGAAAGGTATGTATGGGTTAGCTTTTCATTGGATGTATAAATGAGTGGGTGAGTGAGTGGTGAGCTAAAAAGTGTTGGTGAACTTATAATAAATGTGTAGAGGTTCACACCAGGGAGATGGAGGCTTTTTAGAGGCAACATGTTTATTAACAATCAAGCCCCAGACACGAAGGGGTATATCTGCCCCTTCACCAGCTCACCTAGGGAGGTATCCCCTCCGGCTAACTAACTCTAGCACACACTGGGTGGCGACCCCAGACCAGACCCTGGCTCGGGTTCAGGTCTCGTAGTCGGGCAGGTCTTCTCTCGGTGACGACTTGAGTCTTGATTCTTGCTACAGCCGCCCGACCTGTTCAGAGCTCCGGCTTCTATTGCCCGTCGCGAGGCTCACTCCGCCCCTAGCCACGCCCACCTTCTCGAGCCTTCCAGAAGGACCTGGTCCTGGTCCCGTGTTCCCCCAGCCCCCTCCTTGGGTGCCCCCGGGCTGGTACCTCCGGTCACCAGGCCTCCGGGTTCACACAGAGTGCCATGAACGTGAAGTGCAATGTCATCCATCCTCGATTGGCGATCTCAGCTGGCCACCGCTAGGGCCGGTACTGCATCCGCAGTGCAGGCTGTCCAGAGTGTGCATGCCGTAGAATCGTAGATCGTGCCTCACACAGCCCGGCTCACACATCATGCAGTGGCATCCCACGATGCCACTACAAATGGTTGAGTAAACAGTTCCATTCCTCTCCACCCCATGACCGGTCCTTTCCTCACTGCCTCCCCACCACCTCCGGACATTCTCCAACCAATCTTCTTCTTCTTTTGTATGGCTGATGTAGATGCAGAGCAACAACTACAATTTCACATTGAGGTGGTCAAGCCAGACAACCGCGTCAGCAGCAGCGGATTGTATCTCTGTGATGTGTCCACTTTAATTGACATGACTAGTACCAATTCCATCTTAAAAATCCCTTCTCCATCCTTGATTGCATCCCCACCACGCCCATCCTTCAATGCCACTCCCATCACTGATAACCACTCACATCACTGATAACCACTCCCATCACTGATAACCACTCACATCACACATCAGTGCATCTATACCCCCTGGTTCTGTCCCTCTTACCCTCAACACAGCTGCTGTTACCCCGATCATGAACACACCTCATGGACTCTCATTTATAATAACAAATATGACACCCGATCCAATTATTTCCTTGGAAAAATCTTCAAAAGTGAAATTATTTCCCACCACTCTAGGCATATCACCCTTTCACAACCTACATGATCCAGAACAACCTGGATTCCATCCTGGTAATTCTTCTGTAATCACGAATTACTACTGATAGGGGCTCTCTCTTCATTCTTCTCCCTGAGTTCCACAGCCTTTGCTACTATTGATAGTTCTCACCTGGTTAAACAAAATAAACTTAAAACCTGAAAACTACTGCCTCTGCAGTATAAAATTCACACACTTTGGCTGTCCACACAGCAGACCCAACTCTTTTTTTTTAAATCCAGTCCTTCTCAATACTCTGCCTATGACTGACCGTGTTAATCTATCCAAATGTATATCAGTGTAATCTAACACTCCACCTCAAACAAAAAGAAGAAGAATGTGCAAGTCTTGATTTTTTTGCAGTGTCTTGAGAGGTGCTTGCATTTAAGAGGTTCTGTAAAATAAACCTGAAATCCACCACGATGAGGAGAATAGATGGTGAGTGGCAAGTAAGTGTGGATGTGCAAGGGCGCATCAGTGGATGAGTGATGAATTGTATTGAGGTTCACACGTGCGAGTACATGAGTGAGGGATGGCGCTGCTGGCCGTGTGGGCGAGGGTTCTCACAGCGCAGGTGTTGTCTGCGGATCACGTCCTGCGCCTCGCGTCTCAGCTCCTCCTCGGCGCGTCTCTTCACATCCACTTGAGCGGCAATCGCATTGGCCCGGCCATGCTCACGGCGCCACAACAACTCCTCCAACACCCGCACACGCTCCTCCTGCAGGCTGCATGTGACAAGGGCCAGCGGTGGAGCATTCGCCACTTGTTGCAGAGGTTCGTGATTCAATTCTGATGCCCGCCCTAGTAGTTGCTGAGATCTATAAACCATAAAATACTGCGCACTCTCTGCTTCACGGTGTACATTAAAGATCCAGTGATGTAATTCGCAAGAGTAGGCCATTGTGTGCCAGCACCATGGTCCACATTTTCCAAATTATAAAATTACCTGCAAATGAATCAATTGGGATTACACGTAGCAATCATCACCTCCTACTGGCAGATTAACGTCAGATTGCAGGCCAGGTTTTGAGTCACCTTGTGCCCACAGAGTTGCCACTTGTGGTGCCCTTTCAAATGTTTGATATGATGCAAGTTGCTTATTACATATAAAGCGCTCTGAGACACCTCGGCGTTCAGGGCACTGTATCAAAAATGAATTAATCATCATTATTAACCACAAAGCAAACACAACTCTGCATTGCTCTGCTGTTTCCCATGTACCCCTCATGCGGCACATCTCTCTGCATGTTCCCATTTCACTCCACGTGCTCCTGCGTGTTTCCGTGTCCCACATATGTATCCATGTGCCTCCATTTCTCGTATTCAGATTCAGCCTTCCTGAAACCCCATGTGCCTGTATCTCATATGAGTGTCCGTTTCCCTGAAGATTCTGCGTGTGTCGAGGTGTCTCCGCGTGTCTCGGTCTCTCACAGGTGGATCTCCCGCTCTCTGAACGCCCACTCTCTTCGCTCGGCCTCCTCCATGAGTCGCCTTCGTTGGTCTCTCCGCTCCGCATCATGTAAGGACGGCAGAGACTCCTCCCACGCTCGCCGAGCCCGAAGCCGCTCGATCATTTCCACCTCCGCCAACCCCGCCGGCAGACCTCGCTCTGTGAACACCACGGCCATTACACACACGGTGCAGGGTGGTGTGCGTGTTGGGTGATGTACCACGGTGAGCAGTATTGTAGAGCACGTGGTGCGATGCGTAGCGTTGTGTGGTGTGGTGGGGTCTCGTGTGAGATGGTATGTTGCGTGGCGGGGTGTGGTGTGTAGAATTGTATTGTGTGGTGTATGCATGTAATACAGTGTGCTGGGTCGAGCAGTGTGGGCCTGTGTTCTCACCGTGTGTCAGGGCGGTTAATGTGAGGATCTCTGGCATTGGCACTCCGGGTGGGACGATGTAGGGAGGAGAGAACGGCTCTGTTTGAGTCTCGCTGTCCCTGAAATCTGTCTGAACAGACACGGAACGTACGGCAGGGATTCCGGCCACGCCATGCTCCTCGCCCACCACCCTACAACCCACGGAGGGTAGCACAAGGAAGGGACATGGGGGAAAGCCACAGGGAAAGTAGTGCAGAAAAATAACATAAGATGCATTCTAAGTAAAGCAAATTGGGGAAAAGCCGATAGAGCCATGGATAATATAACTTATGTTTAGTCATAAACAAGAGGAATTTCACCATATTCATAAAATACATTCCAAGAGTTAATGCTAATGATCCATGCTGACATTATTGACAATTACACTGCAGATGTTCATGCCCAGCCTTTTAAGCACTACCAAAAATCTCACCACATTTTCAATAAACAATGCATTAGAAAAATAAAATGTCATAGGTTTGTTTATGGCAGTGGCCTCTCTTTAGAGTAGAAGGATAACATTTAGATTTTAATTGTCACCAGCCATGCATGCAAACGTCTGCTGTGTCCTTACTGCTCAGGTTGAACCTGCCTGGATTATTACCAACAAATGCCAGCCTTTCCCCAATACCATTACTCACAGGACGCTAGTGCTATACAATGGTGCCTTGATTCAGCACTGTGGAGGCAGTGAGGGACAGTGGATCACACAAATGTCGTGAAACACCTTTCCCATGGGCATCGCGTTTACCATACCCTGGCTTGCCGGGAAATGTAAGTACAGCAAGTAACCGAAAGAACCAAGAATATGAATCCCTGCAGTCACGAAAGCTTTAAATCGAAATTTACAGCAACTAAATTAATCTTCATCTGTTTCCATCTATATGGCGATAGAAGTGTTGCTCCCCTCGCACACTTGGGTTTCTCCGGGTACTCCAATATAGGACCCAGAACACATATCATCAGACACGGCTTCCTCCCACGTGTAAATTAATTTTGTTAGCCAAACATCTCAAAATAGGCCACAGAGCTTGGGAAATTGTTGGCGCTGGCTCTTGCTGCCTTCCCGCTTATTTGTAGTTTCCCGTGCCTCTGAATCAAGTGCGCATTACAAATGTGTGTATTATTCTCAAGGCACACACAAGCACACTACACACTTACCATACACACAGAACTCACCGGGGTTGCTGCAGGATGAGCTCTACGGGATGTGACAGCAGGAAGGGAATATGAGGCCTGAAAACAACACAACACCACGTTAACACTATAACTCACACCTCAACACACAAATACATTGCGCATGTACGTGTGTGTATTTTGCTGTGATCCTCACCGCTGAAAGAATCGATATCGGCTCCGCCCCCTCACTTCCTCATTGCCGCACATAGTCTCTCTCCCTGGCCTGCAGGCCCAGAATTCACACCACCAGAATCCGGCAGGTATTACAATATCGCACATCACATGACTTCTGTTCTATTCCAATGGCATCAAAGAAACTCACCCACTACTGAGTTAAAAAGTTTCACTAGCTGGACATAACATATAAGAGGAAAACCATATTTGGCAAGTTTCACTGGCGCAGGAACATGCCGTTATACTCAGGGAAAACATGCTGTGACCCGGGGCCACAGCAAGATTCCCGACTCGGGCGCATTTCTGTATGGAGTTTGTATGTACTCCCCCTGTTGTGCAAGAGATTCTTCTGGGTTCTCTGGTTTTACCTCCTTCACTATTAATACCATATGGTGTCAATCTCAGTTAAAATTTCCAAATACGGGAGACCCTTGAATATCGCGGGTTTATCATTAATGGTTTCAACCTATCACAGGCAACCTTTCTAAACAACAATTTAGTTATCGCGGGGTTTAGTTTTGGCTTTTTGCAGTTATACACAAGTATCACTCCAGAAGCTTTTAGAGTGATGGTGTTGGGTGGCTGATATCATGGTGTGGGGCGGGCGAGGGACGCGAGGCAAGTCAGTCGCACCTCAACCTTTTCCGTGTAAGCATCTCGCAGACAAGACAAAGATTCCTCGCATAGCCTTAACAAACTGTTGGGTCAAGTGCTGTTAGCGAGCACCTATGAAGGCCGGAATTGTACACGACGGGATGGATGGCCAGCACCACGCCCGACTGCCTTTGTCTCCCTCGTGGCGATGTTTACACACCACACCAGGTACTCATTTGAGGCCGAGTCGACCTGGATGAGGCCCAGAACCGGTTCATATAATAATCATCACTAGTGTTGGCCATGAGTGGGAATCGAACTCGGATCGCCGGCTTCATAGCGAAGCGCGCTAACCACTACACTACCGCTCCCCACTCGTGGATAACCACACACACACCCCTATTTTGTTCACCATCATCATCGGTAAGTACAGTATTTATACTGGTAGGAACCTCCTGGTTACACCAGTCCACAGGGGATTATTTTGTCCGTCCGTCCTGCATCCAAAAATGGGAGGGGTGGGGCTGGGTGGAGAGGGGAGGGGAGGGTGGGGAGGGGCTGGGTGGGGAGGCTTTGGGTGGGGAGGGTGGGGAGGGGCTGGGTGGGGAGGGTGGGGCTGGGTGGGGGGGTGAGGCTGGGTGGGGAGGGGCTGGCCACCCTGTGGTGCCCTTATAAAACTTAACGTTTAACCTACTCATGCCGGCTTGTGCCCGCCCTCACAGTCGGCCATATTTGCGGAACACACCACGCCGCCGTTGACCCTGGCCAACGTTCCTACCAGCCCCCTCCGCAGGAATGTGTTTCAGTCGTTATACTATTTACTGTCGAGGAATGTTTTAGCATAGAGTTTTTACATGTTTATTTCATTTTTTTTATTTAGTACTGTACAGTACTTATTTAAATCTCGAAAGATCATTTTTGGTGCCCGTGTACCTAACCCCATTATTTAGTTAAGGCATTAGTATTTGATTATTGTGGTTTTGGCGTTCGTGGCACTTTCCAAGAACGTAACCCCTGCAATATCCAAGGGTCTCCTCTATTTGAAAATTACCTGCAAATCACTCACTTGGCAATCGTCGCTCCCTAATGGTAGACTAATGCCCATAGCTAAGCCGGGTACTGAGTCACCTTGTCCTATACTGGAACAGCTTCCAATAGGGGCTCTGCACTCTGAGACGTTTCGTTATGTGATAGAGCACAACTGACATGCAAGTTCATTCATGCATATCCCTCATGCTATGTCATCCGTAAGATCTCTCACCGATGTGCCGTCATAAGGAGAGCAGGCTGCGGGATACGGGCCTCCAGACGAAGTGAGTATGCAGGCCGGTGCGGCAGGGAGCTGAACATAGTGGCATAGTGTGGCACCTTCACCTACAGGCAGCAGTGAGGACATACTGACATAGTGACGCAGTTTGATGTGTGAGTGTAAGTGAGTTAGGGTATGTTAATATTCAGGGGTTAATGATGTTAACACAGCCAGGAGTGGCTGAAAGACAGACAAGCACAATGTGTGATAATTTTCATGGTTAATGTTTATACTAGCAAGTGTCAGTGACTTCGTGTATGGGTGAGTGAGTTCGTATTGCTTTCTGAACGTTGATATCTCACTAGTGTCTGCATTGTTGTCTGAGCCACGAGTCGCACACGAGCCTGGTCCCTCTCGCTGGAGAGTGTGTAAACAGGGTCTGTGAAGAAAAGCAACAATATCAATGTCACCAGCAATAACATGATGGCCCCATGGCATCGCCCTCCCTCGTGGTCTTGCGATGCCAGAATCCATCTCACTTCAACACGTGAACGGATGGCATCGCTCCTTCTCCAGCTTACATCCGCAGGTGTGTTTTCCACCTTTATCTTCCACTCCATTGTTAGTTTCGATGACTAGCCATCATCCTTTCTAACGATGAGCTCTGCCCAAGCCCATTTACTTCCCAGTTATGTCTCTGATTTGTATTTTCTCCCTGGTTCATGTGTTATGCTTTCTATTGCCCAGTGTTGCTCAATTCAAGGTCTATTTGTTGCACGCAAAATCCCGTGATAGTTGTGGTGTCTACTGCCCGCAACATCCACAAACATTTAATGTAGGGGTGGAGATGCAGCCGGCAGCCGGCAGTCGGCCAGGACATGCATATTGTTGACAATAGTAATACTGTATATGATGAATACTTGTTTATAAATAGCATATAAATGTCAAAGCAAATGTTTAGACAGGATGCCATTCCAATACCCCAGAGGTGTGGACTCGAGTCATGTGACTTGGACTCGAGTCAGACTCGAGTCATGAATTTGATGACTTGCGACTCGACTTGGACTTGCATAACAATGACTTTGTCCCACCTATGAGATGTGGACTCGAGTCATGTGACTTGGACTCGAGTCAGACTCGAGTCATGAATTTGATGACTTGCGACTCGACTTGGACTTGCATAACAATGACTTTGTCCCACCTCTGCAATACCCCATACAGACCAGCCGCCACTGGGCGAGTGGTGTGGTGTCTGCAGGGTTGTTAAAGGGCAACGCGTGGTCAGAACCGATTACCGGTTAGAAGGTGCAAGCCCTGACAATGTCACGTTCGCGCCACTGCCGCAGCCTCCAATCGAGGACGCTCTCAGGCTTTAGAATTTGGTCGACTCTTTTGTAAGTACGATGTACGATGTACTTACAAAAAATATCACAGATTACCTGCTGGATCTCCTCACTGTTTCGAAGAACAAATGTGACCTAAGGTCTTCGCTCATTTACCAGCTTCACATTCCTTATTGCCGTACAAATTCTGGAGGAAGGGTCTTTGCTATTGCTGCCCCCAGGGTCTGGAATGCTAAACTGCAACTTGGATCACTACCTGTGGGATCTTCACTCAAAACTGCTCTAGAGGAGTTGTCCACCCCAATGCTATTCAGAATGACGTGAAATCAAATGTATCGTACCAGATGACCGCTGAAAAGTACGATCTTGAGTTTTTATTATAGTGTGCTGATCTTTAAAGGTGTATTGGAAATGTTTGATACTGCTACTGATACTCCTGCTGTTATGGAGTGACTCATGCAGCCACCTATGGCTGCAAAGTTTGGTCGTACATGTTATGTATCTCGTTTATAATTAAATTTGAATCACAGTTCCTATGATCACTGTTACATTGTGTTTATAGATTTATTTATGTGATTTTGAAAACTTTTGGTTTAGCCATGTTTGTTTGTTGGTAGTACAGAGTTAGCCTGATAACTTTAATCTAAATTGTCTTATGGTTGTTATTGTTTGACTTGCAACCCACTGAAATTTTTGCACACAGCGTTGAAATGCGGTGTTTTTTTCTGGAAGACTGATATTTTTTCCTGGATGTTTCTGTTGCGTGTAGTCACTTTAAGATGTTTCTTGTTCATGTTTTTGTTTGTTGCTGTGGCACCCGAGTCAAGAGCCGCATGGCTCACACTCACAGGGTTATCTATTCAGTACTGTATATATAAAAACTAGCTTTACTACCCGGCTTCGCCCGGGACTTTGATTCACCACGCCCGGCCGCCTTTGTCTCCCCAGTGGCATGTTCACACACCACACCAGTTATTCGTTTGAGGCTGAGTCGACCTAGGGGAGGCCCAGGACCGGTTCAAATAATCGTCACGGGTGGTGGCCGTGAGCGGGAATCGAACTCGGGTCGCCGGGTTCGTAGCGCAGCGCGCGAATCGCTGCGCAGTCGCTGCCCCCCCCACACACACAGGATAAAGACAAAGATTCCCCGTGTAGCCTGGGAGACTGTAGGGGGCAAGTGCTGTTAGCGAGCACCTATGAAGGCCGGCACGGCACACGAGGGGGTGGGTGGCCAGCACCACGCCCGGCCGCCTTTGTCTCCCCAGTGGCGATGTTCACACACCACAAGCAGTACGCGCGGTTTTCGCAGGCTTTCATTCGATAATTACCGGTAATGCAAAACACAACTCAAACAACCCTAGTTGGGAGTGTACTTCTCTGGCCTGTGTTGTGAATAAGGTTAATTGCTCGAACCGTCTACGGTATACGTGGTCCTTGCTAAGGGCACAGTGCTAGTGACGAGTGAGGTTTGTGTTGGAGGCAACAGCAGGGGCCGTGGCGCTTGCGGGAGGAGGAGGAGGAGGGGGGGACGCGGCTCTCACCGTAGGCGAAGTCAAAACTCCTGGCCGCTGCTGGGGGAGCTCGGACCGCCATGACCCCCCCCGCTCCCCAGAGCCACGGGAAGTAGAGAGAGCAGGGGGAGAGTCACGGGGAGAGTCACAGGGAGAGTCACGGGGAGTGGGGGGGGGGAGAGTCACGGGGAGTGGGGGGGGGAAGAGTCACGGGGAGTAGAGAGAGAGTCACGGGGAGCAGGGGGAGTCACGGGGAGAGTCTCAGGGAGTCACGGGGAGTAGGGGGGGGGAGCCACGGGGAGTAGGCGAGAGAGTCACGGGGAGCGTCACGGGGACCAGGGGGAGAGTCACGGGGAGTGGGGGGAGAGCCACGGGGAGTGGGGGAGAGTCACGAGGAGTAGAGAGAGTCACGGGGACCAGGGGGAGAGTCACGAGGAGTAGAGAGTCACGGGGAGTGGGGGGAGAGTCACGGGGAGTGGGGGGAGAGTCACGGGGAGTGGGGGAGAGTCACGGGGAGTGGGGGGAGAGCCACGGGGAGTAGAGAGAGAAAGTCACGGGGACCAGGGGGAGAGTCACGGGGAGTAGAGAGAGTCACGGGGAGCAGGGGGAGTCACGGGGAGAGTCTCAGGGAGTCACGGGGAGTAGGGGGGGGGGAGAGCCACGGGGAGTAGGCGAGAGAGTCACGGGGAGCGTCACGGGGACCAGGGGGAGAGTCACGAGGAGTAGAGTCACGGGGAGTGGGGGGGGAGTCACGGGGAGTGGGGGGAGAGTCACGGGGAGTGGGGGGAGAGTCACGGGGAGTGGGGGGAGAGTCACGGGGAGTAGAGAGAGTCACGGGGACCAGGGGGAGAGTCACGGGGAGAGTCGCAGGACGTCGCAATGTATCGCCTCCAACGCTCTGCGCGTCCGTCGCCAGGGTTACGCATCACGTGACGCCTGAGTCACGTGACGCGCATATTGCGCAAGACCGACGCTCGATTCGCATGGAGGGGGCGGGGTTGGGAAGGGGGCAGGTGGCGAGTCTCGTCTGGGGACATCACGTGGGGAGGGGGAGATGAGGAGGGGGGGGAGGAGGGGGGGGAGGAGGAGGAGGGGGGGATGAGGAGGGGGGGGATGAGGAGGAGGGGGGGAGGAGGAGGGGGGGATGAGAGAGAGGAAGGTGGAGAGTGAGGGAGGTCAGAGGGGCGGGGACGGTGCTGGGATGGGCGATCACCATCCACCAAGAGGCGTTAGAGGCTGTGGCTACCTGCTGCACAGAGGGCAGTGCAGAAACATCGACGTTGTACCGTACTTCTCAGCTCCCACGTCGATGCTTTACGATCACCGCTTTACCGACCTTCACTGCCCAGCGCTACCGCCCAGCGGTAGCGCGTTCGCTGATTGTTGCAGGTTTCACGGTTTGGCCGTCCTGATTAATACTGCGGGTCTATTAACTGTAAAACATCCCCAATGTCTGCTTCACAGTTGACGTTAAAGATCATAAATTTCGATTTAAAGCTTCTTTCGTGACTGCAGGGATTCATCTTCTTGGTTATTTCGGTAAAGTCACTTAGAAGGGAAGTAATAAAATAATAAAAAATAAAACATAATAAAATTATTCTCACGACGTTTCGGCCACAACGCAAGTAGCCGTCCTCAGGTGAAAACCAGGTCTGTCGAGGCGACAGCGTCTGAATGAAACAGCACACGCGCTTGGAGCATGTATATAAGCTGGGTTGGAAGGGGGGAAGAAAGGGGGAGCCTTGAAAAAAGAATATGCATATCAAGAGGAATTTAGCATATTTATGACGTAGAATTCTACGTCGTAAAAAATATATATATATTTGTTTACGACGTCGAATTGTAATGTATTACTTACTGTTAGTAACTCAGCTTATTGTAGAGTATATTTAGTATATTATTTTATTACTTCCCTTCTACGTGACTTTACCGAAAGAACCAAGAAGATAATATGTAGTTTATACTTTAGTTGTTTACGTGGTGGTTTTAGTTACTGCAGCTACATACTATTAACACTCATTCCCTTCATTAATGCTAACCCTATCCCCTCTCTTTGATGTTGCTAATCCTGCATAATGCACAGGCATAAATAGTACTATTCCCATAAATATGCTAAATTCCTCTTGATATGCATATTCTTTTTTCAAGGCTCCCCCTTTCTTCCCCCCTTCCAACCCAGCTTATATACATGCTCCAAGCGCGTGTGCTGTTTCATTCAGACGCTGTCACCTCAACAGGCCTGGTTTTCACTTGAGGACGGCTACTTGCATTGTGGCCCGAAACGTCGTGAGAATAATTTTATTATGTTTTATTTTTATTATTTTATTAATTCTAGATTTGAAGCTTTCGTGACTGCAAGGAATCATATTCTTAGGTTTTTTCGGTAAAGTCACGTAGGTAAAACATCAAAATTAATGAAAATAAAACAAAACAAAAATCACGACGTTTCGGAGGCAACACAAGTCTCCGTCATCAGGTGGGATCGTCACAGCCAGATTAGCTGCATCAAGTGAGGCAATGATTCAAGATGTAATCCCTTATAAGCAAGTTAATTACACTTTTTTGGACCATCTTATCTGACAGGCACTATTTTACTTTACTTTACCGAGTGTTAACATCCCCAGTTATTTTTAACAGTACTCTCTTCATTGTTCAGCCAGCATTGGTATAAACATGGGCATTTTCGTCCCTTTGTTCTATCATGTGTATCAGACCTCCCCTCCCCCTCTCTGTCCATTGTGTTGGCGTGTGCAGCAACCGCGTCCAAGCCGTCGCCCATTTTTTTTGGCCCTCCCCCTCCCGCCCCCCTCTCTCCCGATACGTTCCATTCATTGGCTACCACATTCTGATAAGCCCCCCCTCTCCTCCCCCCTCCAAACTTGCTTATAAGGGATTACATCTTGAATCATTGCCTCACTTGATGCAGCTAATCTGGCTGTGACGGTCCCACCTGATGACGGAGACTTGTGTTGCCTCCGAAACGTCGTGATTTTTGTTTTATTTTATTTTCATTAATTTTGATGTTTTACCTACGTGACTTTACCGAAAAAACCTAAGAATATTATTTTATTACTTCCCTTCTACGTGACTTTACCGAAAGAACCAAGAAGTTAAGGATTATTTGAAGTCATTCACAAAAGGTCACTGTGCCGGTGACATGGCGCATGTATATAACGTAAAAAAAAAATTTTTTTTACCAAGTAAGGCGGATTGAGCAATAACAGGACCCTGCGGGGTGGGCTGGTAGGAATAATACTTAGTACCGGTACAGGGATATCGACCGGGTATAGAGGAGTTAAAAAAAAAATTACTGTATTCTAGTGTAACGTTAATTAAAAGTGTTTGCTTTGACAAGAAACGCTGTGAGATTTAAAGACTCGTAGTCTTTCATTTCCAAACGATCAATTTGTTGAGTCCTGGGCTAAATGTATCTTGTCTGTGTTAAAAAAACGTGCTGCGTTTCAATAAAGTAAATTTGAAGCGAAGTTTAAAGTTTCGCCGTGAGGCGCCGGAAGCGACGGCCATCTTGTTTAGTTCACAGATCGCAGGGGGAGTGGGCGGCCATCTTGTCGGACAGACGGACAATCGGACGGACGGACACATTAATCTATTGGTGGTCTGGTCCACTTCGTTCCTACCAGTAAAACTCTGTTTCATAAGCAACCTGGCCACAACGGATTGCTGAATTAGGTGGATTATCATGTTCAAATTTATAGCAACGAAATACTCAAAACGCATGTTTTTAAATGTGAAGGGAAAAAACGGAGGACCCAGAGAAAAATCCATGCGACCACATGGAGGACATGCAAACTCCAAACATAGGGGCGTCAAGGTCGGGATCGACCTCCTGTATACCGGGCAAGGTAGTTAACATCTCGCCACCGTGGCACCCCCTTATTACGCAATTGGAATATACAGTACATAGCAATCATAATCAAATGCATTACAATTCCTTATAAGGGAAACAAGCACTAACTGATTATTAATGTAGCATAATCACAATAGAACACATTCCAAATGATTACTAATCTACAACTCGCATCGTAACAATAGCCTTATTACTAATCAAATATATAATTACAATAACCCCCCCCCTCAAATCTTTGCACCTGATGAGTTAATGAGTTAATGATGACGTCACCCTGCTGCTGCTCTATATAAGAACGGGAGACACAGCAGAGCCTCACCATTCTGGCGAATTGCCCGATGATGCTGGATGCAATTACCAGCGAAACGTCGTACTCAAATTGTAAATGTTGTGGTTTCACGCTTCAACACACCGGTGGGCTAAAGCAGTGAACTATTTGTCTTTTGTCAACGTGACACTTTTTTTACTGATTGGCCGTGTCGGGTGGTGGAGGGTTACGACACATTTATAAATAACGCGATCTAAACCCAAAAATCGTTGATTATGAACAATATTGGTCGCGAAAGCCTACGTGTTAAACTGACATAGCAATCATCACCCACAAATGCGAAAACTTGGCAGGACCCTCTTAAAAGTCATGCGTTTTCCTGGGTAAACAAGCAGAATGACCGGCACGGAATGGGGAGACATTCATCCACGAGTGGATTGGCACAAGGATTGTACTTGTTCATTACCACCATCTATCATTGCTGATTAACAGCATCACTCAACATCCTCATTACCATAATCTCAGTTTCAGGGCTGCAAATGGATGTTGATAATTATATTCCAGTACACACCACATGCTGCATGTACGAGACATAACAGCAGAGAGGTTGCCGCCCACTCAGTGTGGCAGTGTTGAGTACTAAAGCATGCATCGGTGTTCGTCATGTACCATACGTCATGTACTATACGTCATGTACTATACGTCACCTCCTCCCATACCTCAAAAGGAGAATTGACCAAACACCCCACGCAGGACCCTCCCTCAATGTCTTGAGACTGGATAAATCATTTTTATTAAACATCCCAACTGTTATCATCAAAATAACATTACCATATATCATTTGCAAGATTGTGTTACATTCCTCAATGCAGCAGTGGGATCTGTAATCGAGTCCATCATGAGCAATCACTGGAGATGCCGATTAAATCCCTAGTCTCAGTTACAAATTGATGGCCTTCTTGCTGAAGCAAGCAGCCTCCCACAGCTCGCGAGCCGCCACCACCACCACCGCGACGGTCCCGACCTCGCGCTGGGGGGCTGGGCCGCACTCCTGAGGGGGCGGCGGAGCTGCACACGCGGGGGGGGGGGGCATGACAAACAATGGCGAACAGGTGTACGGTGCTCATGAATATGCTGTGGCTTGGCAATTGCCACGATGTGTGTACGATGTCAAGCGCGTGGCAACAGTGCTGTGGCAGCTGTGCTCCAGCAGGTACCATTGTGGTGAGGTGCGCTGCGATGAGTCATCAGTACAGGTCGTGGCGTCTGTGCTCATGCACAGGCATGGATGTCCGCACGTTCCGCACGAGGCCTGTGTCCACCTCTGCCAGCGCCAAGGAGTTGCCGTGGCCGCATTGTGCCACCACGCAGCCCCACGGGTCAACCACGACGCCGTGGCCGAACGACACCCGTGGAGCGGGCGCGCTGTCGCGGGGAGCGCCGTGGCGCCCGGCTTGGGCAGCGGCCACGACATAGCACTGGGTCTCAATGGCACGGGCTCGCAGGAGTGGCTGGGCACGTGCAGAGACATGGATGGGGACATCGGTACAGAGACGTGAACATTCCCGAGTGAAAACGCTTGACATGAACATTTGCCAAGGTGTTGCTCACCCACTGTTGGTGAATGTCCACTCCTCTTGGTGTGCCACATCGTTTGTGACCATTCACTCGGTCTCTCAATACTGGACCCTGGTGTTCAGGGTTTCTGTGGCTCCAATGTGCAGATTTGGGCCTGGTTTTTTGGTCTTTTTTTTGGTTCTTAATTTCATGACTGTTTTGGCTCAACATTTTGTTTAATAATCTTCATTATGACAGTGAATGATTGTTCCAAATACTTAAGGTATTTTCTTATTTTTTACAATAACTTGTAATAGTATGAAGGTGCCCAACAAGGTGCTGGACGTTAAAGATGTTATTCAAACAAGGTAGCCCATTGCGTGCCAACATTACGGTCCAAATGTGAATATTATTCTGAAATTACTTAGATGGGAAACATACCAATTGTTACCCTCGACTGCGAAAACTTAGAGGGCCCTCCTGAAAAAGAGACTTGGGACTCGGTGAGGCTTTTCTGGGTAAACAAGAGCAATAATAACAATAATCAAATGTCGTGTAGTACAGGCGACCCCCGCACCTCGGACCTAATTGGTTCCTGGACGAAGGTTGCAATTTGAGCCGTCGTAAGTGGAACCCTCACCTCTCATGGGTGCAATGTTATACATTGGGGTTCCCCCCTTCTGGAAACCCATTACATACCATAAAAATACCAAAATACATTTATATAACCCGAACAAACATTTATTGTAACTTAACATAACTTTTATTAACATTTATTCAGTAAAAACAAACAGGTGCATCATATTTCCACTTCTCAGACAGTGAAAGGTGAACATTCTATAAAACTTTTATAAAATTAACAAAAAAATTAAGAGCGTTGCGAAAGAGATGCGTTCGCTCTAGGCGGAGCTGCAGACTGTCGGGCTATACTGTACGGCTATACGGTACATACGCATACGACGGAAGAGCAAAGCAGCGGAATCAGGCGACGAGTCTGCGCATGGTATGCGCAGACTCGTCGCCTGATGGTGCATGAAATGCGCAGAATCGTCGCCAATCAACTCGACGTCGGCAGCAGTCGTTAGGCGGTCGTAGATACGAGTTTTGGTCGTTATGGTGGGGGTCTTACTATAAGGTGGTAAAAGCGGGGGGTCACAAGTCTAGCTGTCGTAAGTCAGGGGTCACCTGTATGAATATGTAGCAACGTTAACATCAACAATAGGCCAGGTGACTCATAATTCCAAGGTTGCAAGTTCAAATCCTGGTTGGGGGTTGACTCAGCCAATTACCATACTAGGGTCAATAAAACTACTACCAATGTGGATAAGTCAACAGTGGTTGTTATATGGATAGACTTGCCTCCGCCATATGAATGTGGACATGTCACCAAGTGGTTCATTGCTGTAAACAACAAATGACACCGCCTCAATGCTCGCTTCAGCAGGAAATCACCTTGAAGACATCATATTTATCATCCATGATCTATTCACATCTCTCAGTCTTGCAATGTAATTAGCTAGCTCGTGCACAAGGGTATGATTTCATTGCTCCATCTCCGCAATAGGCATCCCGTGGCATGCCCCCTCCATTGGCTACTGCTTCTTCATTCATCAGCATTCATTCTACCCAAGCCCAGTTACGTTTCATAAGTCAGCAAGATGCCTTTGCCTTGTCTTTGTTCTGGATCATATATATATTTTAGGAAAATCAAATAACCCCATGAGTGAGCACTCACCTCCCAGTGTGCCATACCCGTGGTGAGAGTGAAGGCGGACGGGTAGGTCAGCACTTCGGCTCCGCTCTGCCTCAGTCGCTGGGAGAACTCGGGGAACCGAACGTCATAGCAGATCCCCAGCCCGACCTGCACGTACCGCACAGCGGGCAAGACACATTCCTCATCTCAGAAGAGTTCGGTTGTTACCACGGTGACAGCTGCAGATGTGGGTGAGGTGTAGTTACCATGCCGATGGGTGTAGCTGTTGGTGGGGCGATGCAGGGTCCGGGCAGCGTGTAGTCACTTTCCTTTAGTCGCACAACCCCAGGGAGGTCCACGTCAAACAGGTGCGTCTTCCGGTACACGGCCCGCACCTCTCCTGAACAGCAGGCACCGTCCAAAAATAATTCCAAATATATTTTGAGGTTTACGTGTCTTTATTTCGAGTGAAAGACAGCTTTTTTTGCATGATACGAACCTTGATTATGTTTGTACATGTTTTTTTTGTAATGTGCTTGTTTTTCTCTATTCTGTAATTTGTATTTTTAATTTGTTAGAATGTATTAGTTTGGCTGGCTGAACATTTGGAATTAATCCTAAAAATAACAGGATTACAAGTCTAACCCTCCATCCCAAAACAAGAACTGTTGATCCCTAAATTTTGACTTAAAACTTTCGTGACTCCAGGAATTCATATTCTTTGGTTCTTTCGGTAAAGTCACGTAGATAGAAATAATAATAAAAATAAAAAGAATACAAATATCACGACGTTTCTTGTCAATCAACCTCCACCGTCAGCAGTATGGTGTGTGGAGCGGGGTGCAGTGATTTCCTGGCAGCCCTTTGCTGCATTGGCATTGTTGCTGCATTGGCATTGTTGCTGCATTGGTATTGTTGCTGCATTGGCATTGTTGCTGCATTGGCATTGTTGCTGCATTGGTATTGTTGCTGCATAGGCATTGTTGCTGCATTGGCATTGCTGCCCCGCCCATGCTGCTGGTGCTGCTGATACACTTGGGCTACGTCCATCTCCAAACCTTAAAAACTATTTGCGTTTAGAGGCTAACCCCTTTTCCTAACGACGACCGCTTGTGTTGCGATCGAAACGTCGTGGTATTTTGATTCACTTTATTATAATTTTTATAATGTTTCTATCTACGTGACTTTACCGAATAAACCAAAGAATATGTTGATCCCTACCCAACATTAAACCTCCACCACACCCGGTATTCCTACATATCACCGAAACATCACCACGTAATACCTCTAGCCATACACAATCACCTCCACCCCTAACCAACAGCCCACCAAAAACACCCTACACAACGCCCATCTGTTACTAAAGTTATTTCCTGCTCAAATAAAGATTGAGGCAGTGATCATATCCCATTTACAACCCTTAGCCAGTGGTTGAAAATCCACATTCCTGTGGGGTGGGCAAGTCTATCCATGGACAACCACTGTTGCCTTCCCCACAAAGTGATACTCATTTTATAGATCCCAGAGGAAAGCAAGTTTTAAACTTGCAAGCTTCCAATTGTGAGCCGCTCACTCTACCGCTGAGCCACCTTGCTGCTTACTAAACAATTATCTAACATCACCAGGCTCTGACAACGTTAATGGAAGTGTCACTTCACCATGCTCGTCGAGCAGGAGGTGTGAGTTGTAAACGCGACCATCCTCGCTCCACGTGGGGCCCCGCTCATGCACACCCACAGACAGCCACACGCCATGCCGCCTGTAACACAACACACACACCATGATACAATACAACACCTACACACTCACAGACAGCCACACCCCGTGCTGTCTGTAACACATCATACGAGGCCACGTGAAGTGTGGAAGTCTCTCGGACCCAGATGTTAGCTGCTTGGCAATTTGCTAATTGTTCCGAGCATCGCTCTTCTACCCTCCGTTGTTTCTGGAGGGTGACTGCCTCCAACTGCCATGAAGCATCCTTCACTAGCCTCTTCCAAACGGTTAGGGGACGCTGGTACCAGTCGTCCACAAATCAACTCAGCTTCAAATCCTCCTGTACCAAATCAGCCCATCTCTTCTCCAGCCCGTGATACGCCTGTATAGCCCCATCTATTCAGCCAAATAGAAACTGCTTGTGCATCTGATGGTTGGGCATGCGGGATACATGACCCAGCTAACGTAGCTCACCTGTCGGAGGAGCTCACTGATGAGAATGTTTCCAGATGTTTTTAAGGCTCCGTGAGCTCCTCTCACAATCCACTCAGACATCTAATTTTAAAACACAGTTGCTGAGCACAAGCCCAAAGGCCAAAAACATCATGCAATAAAAAAGAATAATCACTATCTAAGTTGCAAAATATATATTTTGCAAAGTAAGACGAACATGGAAAAATAGACGATGGGAGGAAATTCTATTGCGCAGCAGTGAAAGGGAACAAGTATAAAGAGAAGTGTTGTGACCTACAGTCGGAATTAATGAGTTAAGTTGACAGGAAGAGTATTGTTATAGTGATAGAAGTGTGATGAGGGGGTGATTGACCGACGAGGTGAAAGAATGGAGTGAATTGGTGGGTGCTGGATTATCAATCACTCCGACTGCAATGAAGTAGGAACTGGGTGCTCCACCCCAGATATGACAATGGGAATTCAACTTGGTTAAATGTATGCTTTGTAAATCAGTAATAATTATTGAACATGTTAAGTAGTGTAGTAGCCAAAGGACATCCCTCTTGCACCCAAGGGAATGGCTCAGACTTCTGTACACACACCTGTATCTGGCGCTGCCGATTATGAAGCTCCTTGCTGATCGTCAGGAAAGGGTCGGAAACCCCAAACACCCCAAGATCATAATGCAACACCATACAGTCACACACACCGTGGTACCTGTAATGCCAATACCTGCCATTTGCCACTAAGTGACGGTGACGTCACCATGGCGCCTGTGCCAGGCCAGGTGCACTTTGAGGCCACGTAAAGTATCAAAGGCTTGCTGACAGGTCGTGGGACAGACCCAGGTGCCAAGGGTTGACTGAGATGACTAGAATATGCACCAGCTGTACCCCCTACTGAGCCAACTTGATTCATTTTATCCACCCGGCACTCCTCTCGTTGTTGTGAGCGTTGCTCCTCTACCCTCCATTGTTCTTTGAGGGCGACTGTCTCCAACTGCCCAGCAGTGTCCTGCATGAGCCAGCCTCCACCATGAAGGCCGATCTTGACACCGCTGGTACCAGTCTTCGGCGAGTCCACTAAGCTCCACATCAGACCGCACAGCCATCAGTCCATCTCTTCTCCAGCCTGTGTCGTGCCCGTTCAGCCCCCTCTATCCAGCCAAAATGAAGTTGCTTGGGCAGGTGGTGATTGAGCATGCGGTTTACATGACCCTGCCAACCAAGTATTGCCTGTTGGAGGAGCTCACTGATGGGAATGTGTTCAGATCTTTCAAGGATGTGTGAGCTCACACAATTCATCCTGGTTAAACCCAGAATAGATTGTAGGCAGGCCAGCCTGAATGTTTCTAACCGGCGCAGATGATCCATTAGAGGGTCCACGTTTCACAAGCTTAGAGAAGGGAGGGCATGACTGTGGCCAAGAAGACCTGATTCTTCGTGTGGAGCGACCGACCAGGTAGCTTCCATACAGCATTACGCAGCCGATGAAAAGATAATTCCGCACAATGGCGGAGCCAGGATTTTCAGGTAGGGCGGCAACTCCTCCAGCAATGAAAAATGATAGTTGTTAGTAAGTAAGGACTTGTCCCTTGCTTTTTATTCGACGCGTGTGTAGCAATGGCGCTGCCATCGATCGAGGGTCGAATTCGAACCTTGTGTGATCGGCATCGCGCTCGCTGAAGGAATGCCTTCAGGGAAGTCGTGTACTGTACACGCAACTGCGCACAATTCTGTGAGTCACTAATAACTGCTTTGCCGTTACTTATTGCCAATTATGGACTCAGACTATTGTCCTATCATCTCATAGAGTCCCTGGCATGTAATAATATGTTACACAGTCATAGTGGGGGTCGCAAAATGCCGATTTATTACTAATAAACCCCAATGATCTGATCGAAATTAGGGATTTCGATCGGATCATTGGGGGGGGCACGTGCCACCCCCCTCCACTGGCTCCGCCAGTGATTCCACACGACTGATTCTGAGTGAAACCTCTTCTGTCAAAAAGAGCTAGTCATAAGCACACTGCCCAGGTATGTTACCTGTAATACAACACTCAACACCCACACCTCATGCTGCCTGGAGTGTACAACACACCCAGATAGCCAAACCCTGTGCAGGCCCTGTGCAGGGCCGGGTTTGGGGCTGTACCTAGCCATGTCTCTGAAGGCCTGCACGATGGGTCCGTCCAGACTCTGAGTGAGTCCTGAAGCTTGTGATCCACTCCCACAGAGGAAGTCGCTCGCCTCGGGAAGAAACACGGCACGTGCGCCTCTCACAGATGCGCGACAAACCTGCACTCACACACACGCACATCAACACATCCCCCTCTCCGACCATTACTCGATTTCTGGCCATCACCTTATCCGATTTCACTAGCCACGCTCCTCCACGTCATCAGTAAATATGAAATAGCTCATACCTTCTCCATCTATATTCATGCATTTATTAATCTACTCCCATGTTCCGAAATGTTATGCTTCTATGAATAGACTCGGGGAACAGTATCTCCTCGTCCGACTCCTCTTCTATGCCCCATGCTGTTACTTGCGTCATGTGATCCCAGTATAACATGGAAGCGTTTTTGAGTATTGATCTCACATCCTGTTGCTTTTTATTTGTATACTGTATTATATCCAATGCATTGTAAACCATTTTGTAGAGTCGAATACTGTTCTGCAGAAATAATCGTGACGGTTAGTATGCCCAATGTCGAACTTCTTTTGCATCGTACGTAGCCAACCGTGCTAATCGGAGGTGTGGAGGAAGAACTAAACACAAAAATAATGTTGTGATAATGGTCTTGACGGTAATAATGATCTTGTTCAAGGGATAAAGTTGATTGCAATATTGCGAACATCGTTCATGGTACTGATGGTGTTAATGGTACTGATGGTGTTAATGGTCATGGCACCGGTAACCATGATGGAGGTTGATTAATTAATTATTATTAAGCAAGAAAGCCTCACCGAGTCAGACGATATCAGAAGGGTCTTGCCAAGTATTCGCTGCTACGAGTTATGTAGAGGTGTTTTTTCAGCATTGAGATGTTTTGGCAAATACTTGTTCCATCATATACCCTTTCTAGCTTTACTACTACCCGGCTTGGCCCGAGACTTGGATTCTTGGCTTGGATTAATACACGGCCTACGCGGAGGGTGGGGGGGGGTGACGTCAGCAGGCACACCGCGTGAGGCTGCCGCATGCGGGTGACGTCACAGATGTGACATCACCACTAACTTGCCGTGTGAAATATATCCATTAATGCGAGCCCCGCTCCCCAAATACAAAAGTCTATTTTAATACTTTTTGCATTGTGTAGTCTGGAAGCTACCCACATGCCAATTTTCAAGTTTGTTGTATGTTGGGAAGTATCTTAAACATTTCGAACAGACACATTCACGAATTTCCCTTTCATATTTATAGATTTTAGCTGTGGGAGCACTCGGGAGAAACCCCCCATCCAGAGCAGGGGGAGACCACGCGAACTCCATGCAGACAGGCGCCCGGGTGGGCAATCAAACCCAGGACGCCTTCAGCCCTTCCCTGCTGTGAGGCCCCTCGGACGCCCGCGGTGGTGCAGAGGTCGTGGCGTCGTCTCTCACCAGAGCCTCGCACGCTCTCACGTTCTTGTCCACATCGTCCGTGCTGGTCAGCTGACACACAGCCACGAGTGGGGGTCCTCCTTCAGGGGTTCCGTCTGGGGTCCCCTTGACGGGAGAGGCCTTCTCCATATCCATGTTGCCTCCCTTCGGGTTGCTCCTAAACGTACGGCGCGAAAGAAGTTCAACAAACTTACACGACAGGGGGAGGCAATGAGCGATTAAGGAGTGGAGAGGGAAGAGAAATCAGCAGAGACCGGGTGGTGGGCGAGGTGGCGAGGCGAGCTTCGATGTGTAAGCGAGTCGCCTCGCGAGTCTAACTTGACTGCCTCCCCTCTGCACTCGCCTGGGAGCTGTGTGAGCGCCTCTCCTCCCTCCCTCGTCCCTTCGTGGCCTCAGGCCCACGCACCGGGCCCCAGGGGCCCCGGGGGCCCCGGGGTTCAGCAGAGCCACGGTCTGGGCCCAGAGGCGTGGGGGGTCAGGGCCACCGCGACGGGGCGGGTCCCAAAAGCGAATGGCAACTAGACTCGCTTGACGATGCCACCGATGTTGGCCAAACATCCCCAGTGCAGCACCCTCCTGAAAAGAGCCCTTTGACTTGGTGCAGCCCTCTTGGGTAGAGAGGCACGTACAGCACGACGTGTTACTCCGGCTTCAGGGGCTCTGCCGAGTCGGTGTGTGGGTGACGCTGCGGGTTCAAGTTCATTTATTAGGTGTAGCCCTGTGAGCCATTCGGCTCTTGAATCGGGTGTAACCGCAACAAACAAAAACATGAACAAGAAATTTCTGTGCCCGTCTCACCGAGTCAGCGTCGCGCCGACTTCCCGACGCGTCACGTGACGTCGTAAAACAAGGGCGGGGATGGGGAGAGTGGGCGTGGTGGTGGAGGGAGTGGGTGGTGGTTAGTGGAGGTGAGTGGTGGGAGTGGGTGGTGGTGGAGGTGAGTGGTGGAGGGAGAGGGTGGTGGTGGAGGTGAGTGGTGGGAGTGGGTGGTGGTGGTGAGTGGTGGAGGGAGTGGGTGGTGGTGAGTGGTGGAGGTGAGTGGTGGAGGGAGTGGGTGGTGGTGAGTGGTGGAGGGAGTGGGTGGTGGTGAGTGGTGGAGGGAGTGGGTGGTGGTGAGTGGTGGAGGGAGTGGGTGGTGGTGAGTGGAGGTGAGTGGTGGAGGGAGTGGGTGGTGGTGAGTGGTGGAGGGAGTGGGTGGTGGTGAGTGGAGGTGAGTGGTGGAGGGAGTGGGTGGTGGTGGTGAGTGGTGGAGGGAGTGGGTGGTGGTGGTGAGTGGTGGAGGGAGTGGGTGGTGGTGAGTGGTGGAGGGAGTGGGTGGTGGTGAGTGGTGGAGGGAGTGGGTGGTGGTGAGTGGTGGAGGGAGTGGGTGGTGGTGAGTGGAGGTGAGTGCTGGAGGGAGTGGGTGGTGGTGGTGAGTGGTGGAAGTGAGTGGTGGAGGGAGTGGGTGGTGGTGGTGAGTGGTGGAGGGAGTGGGTGGTGGAGGGAGTGAGTGGTGGAGGGAGTGGGTGGTGGTGGTGAGTGGTGGAGGTGAGTGGTGGGAGTGGGTGGTGGTGGTGAGTGGTGGAGGGAGTGGGTGGTGGTGAGTGGTGGAGGGAGTGGGTGGTGGTGAGTGGTGGAGGGAGTGGGTGGTGGTGAGTGGAGGTGAGTGGTGGAGGGAGTGGGTGGTGGTGGTGAGTGGTGGAGGTGAGTGGTGGAGGGAGTGGGTGGTGGTGGTGAGTGGTGGAGGGAGTGGGTGGTGGTGGTGAGTGGTGGAGGGAGTGGGTGGAGGGAGTGGGTGGTGGTGGTGAGTGGTGGAGGGAGTGGGTGGTGGTGAGTGGTGGAGGTGAGTGGTGGAGGGAGTGGGTGGTGGTGAGTGGTGGAGTGGGTGGTGGTGAGTGGTGGAGGGAGTGGGTGGTGGTGAGTGGAGGTGAGTGGTGGAGGGAGTGGGTGGTGGTGAGTGGTGGAGGGAGTGGGTGGTGGTGAGTGGAGGTGAGTGGTGGAGGGAGTGGGTGGTGGTGGAGGTGAGTGGTGGGAGTGGGTGGTGGTGGTGAGTGGTGGAGGTGAGTGGTGGAGGGAGTGGGTGGTGGTGGTGAGTGGTGGAGGGAGTGGGTGGTGGTGAGTGGTGGAGGGAGTGGGTGGTGGTGAGTGGTGGAGGGAGTGGGTGGTGGTGAGTGGGTGGAGGTGAGTGGTGGAGGGAGTGGGTAGTGGTGAGTGGTGGAGGGAGTGGGTGGTGGTGAGTGGTGGAGGGAGTGGGTGGTGGTGGTGGGTGGTGGAGGGAATGGGTGGTGGTGAGTGGTGGAGGGAGTGGGTGGTGGTGGAGTGGGTGGAGGTGAGTGGTGGAGGGACTGGGTGGAGGTGAGTGGTGGAGGGAGTGGGTAGAGGTGAGTGGTGGAGGGAGTGGGTGGAGGTGAGTGGTGGAGGGAGTGGATGGTGGTGGAGGTGAGTGGAGGAGGGGGTGAGGCTAAGTGGTGGTGGAAGAGAGCCGGTGGGGGCGATGGGAAGATGAGTGACAAGGAGCCACGTGTTGTGCATCCACTCTGCTGTGGACCCAGCAGCGATCATGGCAATGTCTACGCGAGGCAGCCGCGCGCACACACAGGGCGCAGGCTTTTACAAACACACGAGAGACCAGCCGGCACAGTGATCACAGCACTCACTCCAATCCCTGCTACGGGCAGCGCGTCGAGACGAGCCTGCTAACACCCATGCCTCGTGGCAATGCGCCTCGTAGCAAAGCGCCTCTTTGCTTGGTTGAGTACTCGGGCGCCTTTCTGTTTATTAGAGTTTGTATATTCTCCGCCTATTGAGGTACTTTCTCCGAGTTCTTGGGAGATACCTGGTATTGGCCAAACATCCCAAGGCTGAAGAATAATCTGCTTCTTAATTGGGTTTACACAGCACCATCGCCCCTCCCTGTGGGGCGGCGGTGACGAGGCACGCCACCTGCATTGGAGGCGGTTTGGCCGATCGCTCGAATGCTGCGAAACTCCCTCCCCGTGGGCGTCGAGGTGCACTAACCCTGGCTTATCCCGAGACGGCGGTACATCAAGGCACGGACTAACAGAATATCACATCACTTGTGTGGATTGCTGTTGCCCCCTCGCACGCGTGGGTGCTCTCCGGGTGCTCCCGTTTCCTCCCACGTGTAATACAAACACGAAAACATCAACCATAGAAGATTGCAAAGCTTGGGAAATTGTCAGCTCCGGCTTGCCACCTTCCAGCCGTCTGCGTTGCCAGCGACTGCGAGACGCAATTTGTATGAACGCTGTTACAAAAAAACGGAACATTGCGTTAAATCAGCAAGACCCTCCGGTAAGGGGCCGTCCATAAATGACGTCACGCGATTTTGGACGATTTTTGACCTTCCCCCCCTCGTCACACGGCGTAACAAAGTCAGACCCCCCCCCCCCCCTCAAATATGACGTCACAAAGCTCTTCCCCCCCCCAAATTTTTTTTATCATGCTTCAAATGGCTTTAAACTATTGTCATTGTAGTGCGTATTTTAATGTGGCGCTGCACTCTGATGTTGTAGGAGAAAATATTTATTAAGTAGAACGTGTTGTCTATATTTAAAGTTGCGCATTTTGATGTGACGTCACATTTCTCAACCCCCCCCCCTCGTCACACATCGTCACAAATGTCTGACCCCCCCTAGGTGCGTGACATCATTTATGGACGGCCCCTAAGTTGAGGTTCAGCGAGGCTTTCCTGGGTAAACACGCGTCATGCAGTCGTCTTCCCTCGTTCGTCACGAACTTGCTATCCACGATTTTGACTGTCTGTGTCGCATCTGGAACGGCATCGAATGAAAGTGATGATAATGTTATGCAATAAAGTGACGAGAATGGAACGAGAGATAAATTGATGAGATAAAGGTGTTTTGGTAATGTTCATGTATTTAATAGCTTATTTATATATTTAAGATAATTAAAATGTTTGTACGGACCAATATCATTATCCGCAAAATTTGATATTCACGAGGATCTCCGGAACGTGTCCCTCGCGAATAAGAAGGGGGCGTTGCGCAACGTCCCCTTCACCTTGACGTGGAACGCTTACAATCATTCAAACGCAAAATGACGAAACCCCACCGCAACAGCAGAATGTGCGCAGGTGAAACAACACGCAAAGGTCGTGGGCAAGCGGCAGTGGGCCACTCACAAATAGTAAGAAGGCAGGGCTGCTGCCCATGTGCCTTGTGTACATGTCATGTGACCACTGCACTGCATGCACAAGTGACCTTACAACACTATATTTAGAACAAGCACATGTATTAGAAGATTAAAAAATAACATAAGAGGAATACGAATGATTTTAAAGGCAATTAAATGTTTTGGTTGAGGTGCCGTTGCATTCCGAGCCATTGTATCTGCGTGAAGAGCCTCGACACAGCACCGTGCGTGTGTAACAGCAGCTTTATTACGAAAGTAGTTTTCACCCACGTAAAATATGTACATGACTGTGCATATGTAAAAGATGAAAATGTATTTCAAACATTGCACACGTTACACATTAACCAGGGATTTCTTCAGTTGCTCGTACACTTCTCTATCCTGTGGGCAGAAAGTATATGACATTAAACTATTACCCAGCACAGAATATACAGGTAAACAGAAGGTACACATGTTGCTGTGCATGCAACTAAAATACGAGTTCAACGCAAAAGCGCACAAGCACAGCGAACCCTCGATCTTTGGGGGGAACATCTGTGCTTGGATAAGATATCTCTCTCTGCAAACCGGCTCGACCGTGAGTTGCTGCTCCTCACTCGTCGGGGGTCATGAACTCGGTTCTCAAGCGACCGGACACAAGTCAGCAAGTAAAATGATGATTTTAAACGGCAACAAAAATGGGCGCATTGCAAGTCTTCACCCTAATTTTAGATGGGTAAATGATACACGCGTCACACAGACAAAATTAAATATGTTTTGTGTCATTTGCGCTTTAGTTTTGTCTGGGTTATGTCCCGCCCATTACTCCCGACAACCAGGTGAGAACCAGGTGTTTTCCAACTCATCTTTGATGATATTCCTGAGCCAGCGGTGGAAATTGCACATTCCTATACCAGGGTCAGTCTCTCCACAGAACAATCACTGTTGATTTCCAACAAAGTAATATTCACTTGATCAATTCCACAGGGAAACTATGGTGAATCAACCATTATCTTGAAAATGAACAATTATAATTGTGAGTTGAGAACTCCAGACACTTTCATCAGATAAATATAATCTTATGTAACTCCATATAAACACAATTACTTGTGTGCAAGGTAGTTTGTGTGGTCAATGGTAGAAATACGTTTTTCACATCCAAACTGCCGCACGTGGTTAGCTGTACGGTAATGATCATGGTTCGCTTTCCTGAGAGCTGTGGAGGATACACGAGTGTTGAGAAGACGCTAAAGGATCTATAACTCAATATGGTATCATTTCACGACTGCGATATTTAATTAGTGTATGCTGAATATTAGTTTCACACCTTCAATTAGCACAGCTGGCTGCGTATGGTGCAAAAGAAGTTCAACATAAATACATTCAACATTTGGTTCCACTCTATGATTCATAATTCAGTTTTGTTATTTTTCAGTTAACTGGTGAATGGAAGAAACAATCCTCACAACCCAAGTAAGCGTAACACTGCCTGCAGAAACCTACGTGTCAAATTAATCAACTTCTTAGTTGACATCCAAACAGGACCCTGCGGGGTGGGCTGGTAGGAATAATACTTAGTACCGGTACAGGGATATCGACCGGGTATAGAGGAGTTGAAGAAAAAATTACTGTATTCTAGTGTAACGTTAATTAAAAGTGTTTGTTTTTACAAGAAACGCTGTGAGATTTAAAGACCCCCCAACACCACCCTCAACACCACCCCTCCCACCAGCCCTCACCACCACCCCCCACCACCACCTTCTGCACTAGGCCTCGCGAAGCCTGCCGCACTAGGCCTCGCGAAGCCTGCCGCACTAGGCCTCGCGCCGTGCTTTTCGTGCACAAATAAGGCGATTAAATGTATCTCGTCTCTGTGTTAATAAATGTTTCTTGTCTCTGTGTTAAAAAAAACGTGCTGCGTTTCAGTAAAGTAATTTTTTTTAAAAACGTGCTGCGTTTCAGTAAAGTAATTTTGAAGCGAAGTTTAAAGTTTTGCCGTGATGCGCCGGAAGCGACGGCCATCTTGTTTAATTCACACATCGCAGGGGGAGCGGGCGGCCATCTTGTCGAACAGGGTCATGCCAAGTGTTTGCAGTAGGGGGCGATGTTGATACACGGACGGACGGACGGACGGACGGACGGACGAACGGTGGTCTGGTCCACTTCGTTCCTACCAGTATTATTCCATCTTATCAAGCAACTGTATATTCCCATGATACAAACAGCGGCGCTAACTTCTTGAACATTGTTTTTCTCGGTGTAAAATTCAAACAAGGATGTGCAGGGAGAAGGATGTTACCTGTTTGGAGACTGAAGGCTTCACTTTCTCAAATGCATAGTCAAAGTCTTTTCTGCTGACAATGATTTCAGTGTCTGCCTTCACCCCTGAACAAAGAAGGGAGCACAGGTTCCGTCAGGCAGGCAGCACTTGTGAACACAGTGGTGTTCAGCGCTGTGTATACAACAATTCTCACTTGTCAACATGCAGCAGTGTTCAGCATTGTGTACAAAAATCCTTATCTAGACCACCAGTTCAAAAGAACTGAACATGTAGCCATTGTCAAAAACGGAGGATAATCACATCATTATTTAAAATGGCTTTTTTTTACACCTTCTTGCATAACAACATTGTTTGTAGGTGTTGTCTGAATGTTTTTTTAGTTTTGAATTTGTTTAGGATTTGAAATTGGCATAAACATACATATAAACAATAATAAATATATTTAGATTTAAAGCTTTCGTGACTGCAGGGATTCATCTTCTTGGTTCTTTCGGTAAAGTCATGAAGAACAGGTCTGTCAGAAAGACAGCGTCTTCAGACGCTGTCTTTCTGACAGAGGACGGCTGCTTGCGTTGTGGCCGAAACGTCGTGAGAATTATTTTATTGTTTTATTTGTATTATTTTATTATTTCCATTCTACGTGACTTTACCGAAAGAACCAAGAAGAATAATAAATATACTTTTAAAAGTTACTGTATTTGCTGTCCCGTACTTACCACTGCAATCTCGAAGAATCTACACGCGGTGATCTATGTACGCTCTTGTTTCCATATGTATGACAATCGCAAATTACACGCACTTTTCACCGGATCACACTGTAAATTATATGGTCGTATAACTAGTTATTAGTCATGAAAAATGTATATGCGTGCAGTATTTTCATTAACTTGTTTTATGTCGTGTATAATGTACTGGTATATATTTGACACTCAAATCAAGCATAGCTACATTTTTATGTCACGCATATGGTACCGATTGCTGGACTGGTAAAGCCTTTGGAGCGGTTTTGCAAGTTTTTCCGGATCGGCCGAGGACCGTTGGAAAATGTTGGAAGCCAGATAAGACGATTAACTGTAACTTGGGATTTTCTAACACTCCAGATCGGTAACACCAGGAGTTGTATGGTACCATGAACATGCACAACCATTTTAGTCGTTCTACTGCCGAATGATGGCCTCCTCACGAGGTGCGGGTCGTGGGTGTGATGAGACCACAACTTCATCACGCTGCTCCTTGTTGGTTGGTGAGGGAGCAGAGACGCAAGGGCATCGAAGCACAGAGCTACACTGTATCTCACTGCCCTGCCCCCTCTGCATCTGTTCTGCAAGGCCCATCCAAGTGCTATCCAGGTTCAAAACCTTTTGAGGGTCGGAGATGTGGCAAGATCGGGCGCATATGGGTGTGGCAACCAATATAGGATTCCAGGTTGAGGTGCAGTAGAGCGGACAGGAGTGGCCACTGCATTCCTCGTGATGGCAGGCGAGGGGGTTGGTGGATCACACACATTTGTGAAACTCCTAAACCCGCCAGGGTGCGAGGTCGCCATCTCCTGGCTTGCCAGAGTATGGCAGTGCAGCAAGTGGGTTCATTTCCATCTCTATGGGTTTTCACCGGGTCCTCCTGTCTCCTTCCTCATGTATAAACACTTCTTAATGGAGTTTTCCAAATATCCCAATATCAGGCCATAAAGCTCAGACATTTATTAGCACCGGTTCTGGATGCCTTTTCGCTTGTCTGCTTTTCCGCATATCCAAATATACCAAAAAACTGCGTCACAATTTGTGAATCGTTAAAAGAATGATATGGGGCGAAGTGATCTAACACCGGGGGACATTTATAAATGGACATGTTTCCAAGTGATCAAAGCGATTTCCTCCTCAAATGAGTATTGAGCCAGTGCTCATCTGTATACAGCCGTGAGCCAGAGGGTGGAAATTTCTTATCCCTATGGTGGGGGCGAGTCTATCCACACCCCAACCATTGTTAACGTCCCCAAACAGTGGTGCTAATTTTATCAACCCCAGGGGGGACAATGGACCGAGTCAACGCCTAACCAGGATTTTAACTCGCAACCTTCCAATCGCGAGCCCTTCGCTCTACCGCCAAGCGGTCATCTCACAGCCACTCACGCACCAGCCATGAGGTGGCGCCGCAGAGCCCCAATGGCCGCCTCGCGGGTCAACGCTTGCAAGTCGGCGCCCCTGGGTGGAAGGAGTGGACCAGATTGTTATTCAACATCGTTATAGATGAATCTTTGTTTTTTCACATAAATTTCATTCTTTACATTGCATTGATATTAAAAACACATCTGACACGGACAACAAAACTGGTAAAGGTTTGCAATCAAATTCTGTTCAACATCTGATTTGGCAAAAAATAGTAATCAAATGTGGAAGCATTCATGTAACTATGAGAATCATGAACAAACCAAGCTAGGTGCTTACTGGTGGTCAAGATAATCGATGGCAGTGGGGTGATGCACTTACGAGAATCCATCACTTCGGCTGTCTCCAGCGATGACGTTTAGATCCACATCCTTTTCCAGAGGAGGTTTAGTCCCACCCTGCACGTGGTGAAAAAGCACAGCCAACAAGCAACACTCACGAGAATGCAGACACATACGACACAGCCTGTGTATTTAACCCAGGAGCTATTTATCTTTTATTTGCATATTTTGGTCTCCTGAAGGATGACATCTGGATGAAATGTGTACGTCAATAATGTCCTACTGTTCACAAACTAGTATTATTAATGCGTGTTTACCTAGAAAACCTCACCGAGTCTTCAAGTCTCTTTTAAGAGGGTCCTCCCTTCGGGGGACGATGTTGCTGCTATGTGTAATCCCAATTGAGTAATTTTCAGGTCATTTTTCAGCATTGGGCTGTTTGGTCAATACAGTTACTAGATTGCATTTTTATTTAGCTATTGGGGGAAATCAGAGAACCTGGAGGAAACCCATGCAGAACAGGGGAGAGAACATGCAAACACCACTCAGAAAGATGACCAAGTAAGGACTCAAACCTAAGCCCTTCTTGCTTTTAGGCACAAGTGTTACCACTGCACCACCCTCCCACCCACAAATACGAATGGATGAATCGTATTTTTTTTAATGTTCGTTAAGAAAGCTAAATAAACATGTGGTAGTAGTACATTACCACCAGTGTGCAAGGTCTACCAGGCTTGACGCCATGAAGTTACACATTTAGCAGACAACAGCGTGTGGGTGGGGGCGGCCTCACAGAGGGGCAATGACGCATTACAGACCCCAGGGACGGTGTAGGCTGGGATGGGATTGCAAAATGAACCATTGGTCCACCTCCCTTGGGTTAATGGGGGACAATATCAATCAGTCTTCCCCTTCTTAACCGGAACACCGCCTCGCCATGGGGGAAGATGCTCGTGCCATGCAGACCTGAGCAGCCATACTGGTCAGACAGCCATACCCGTCGGGTACTCTGACGAGATGCAAGACAATGAATTCCCTTCAACCGGCACTAATCAGCGTGGTGAAGTATAGTGAACTGCTCACCACAGCTGCGGTGAGTGCGAGCGAGAATGAGCAGGGTACCCGTGTGAGCGTGCGCAGGATGGCGGCACGCTCGGCCATGATGGGCAGCCCCACGTACAGGGTTTTATCCAGACGGCCAGGCCGCAGCACCGCGCGGTCCAGAATGTCTGCAGACAAAATCGCACGCAAACACGGCTCAATCATGTCATGACATCACGTGAACAACTCCCACTGCTGGTTACCGATTTTGGGATCACCCGGGGTAACGCTGCAAATTCGTCATCACATGCCACGCGGGAGAAGCTTCCTAGTGCCACCGACTTCCTCGAGAAGAAGGTTGCTGCTACGCGTCATCCCAACTGAGCAATTTGCAGTTTCATACTCTTTGGGTTTTTTTAGGTAAAGTCACGTAGGTAAAAAAGAAAATATTTTATTTAATGAATTCACATTGATTTAATTTCACATTGATTTTATTTAGTTGTTTTCATTTATTTAATTAAATGTTTTACCTACGTGACTTTACCGAAAAAAACCCAAAGAGTATGAATCCTTGCAGTCACGAAAACTTCAAATCTAGAAATTTGCAGTTTGCAGGTGATTGTTACAGCATTTGGATGTTTGGCCAATACCAGTTACATTCACATGTTTAGACAAGTGATAGTATTGCAAATTCATTAATGATTATGCAATATTATTACAAATGCATGCAAAAACTGCCAAAGAAGTCAGCAGGATAAGTAGATTATGCTTTATAATATAACCGAATTGTGGATGGTTTGTTTTTACAGTCGATGGTGCTAGAGTGGAACGCTCACCAGGGCGGTTGGTGGCAGCCATGATGAAGACCTGTTTACGAGCCTCAAGTCCGTCCATTTCTGTGAGCAGCTGATTCACCACTCGGACGCTCGCTCCTGACTAGAACAACAAAGATCCCCCATATAGCCTTCAACAGACTGTAGAGGCAAGTGCTGTTAGCGAGCGCCTATGGGGGCCAGCACAGCACACCAGGAGGTGGGTGGCCAGCACCACAACTGCCCGACCGACTTTGTCTCCCCAATGCTGATGTTTAGACACTGTACCAGGTACTCATTTGAGGCTAAGTCGACATAGGGGAGACCCAGGACTGGTTTAGATATATTTCACTGATATTTGCTGTCAACGGGATTCGAACTCGAGATGGTGGGGTAATTTCTCATAATATATTTGTGACAAAGCGCCAACCGACACGCTGGGGCGTCCAAAAGTGTGATGATACGATTGTAGGGCAAATGCCGAGTCACGTTGTGTCACGCAGGGACAGCTGCCAATGGGCGTGCCCTTTAAAATATTTGCGATGAGACCTTATGTAAGTTTCCTTATCGCGTGCCAAGCATAGAGATGCCCCAGCAGAAAGGGCGCTCCATCAAGAGTGAATATTATAATTGGTGTACAGCTAACTCTCGTTTTATGCGGGGGTTGTGTTCTTGAAAAACGGCGCAAACTCAAAATCGCGTAAATTAAACGTAACTTTCCCAAAAGAAATAAAGGAAATGTTTGGGGTTAGGGAGAGCATGTTATCGAACCTCATTCTTACGTCTACATATTTCACTGGTTACAGTACATGTTATATTACAATACTACCATACACGTATAAACAAATAGTGAAACAAAAAAGATTTGGAGGCATCCTTGGATGTAGCTGGACATTTACCGGATGTATTGGTAAGCTAATGCGTGCACAAGGCAAAGCTCACGCGGACAAGATCTTCAAAATGGGGCGGGAAGAGATGCTGATGCTGCCCACGCTTGTTATTGTCATACTGAACCTCAGGCATCGCGACTACATTTTTCTGCTTGACTAATGATTAGCTGGAGCACGTTATTTCAATACCATTATGCGCATGACAAAAATAAGTGTAAATTAATCTAACGCACTATTCCAAAATCGCGTTACGTAAACGGGCGTAAAACGCAATACGACTGTATTAGACAAACCCTGGTAACCGGGTGAGCGCAAGGTGCAGGAGTGCGCTCACCTCGTGGTCGGAGCGTCGCGGGCAGATGGCGTCGATTTCATCAAAAAAGATGACACACGGAGCAGAGTTGCGAGCTCGCTGGAACACCTGGCGCACGGCACGCTCGCTCTCCCCCACGTACTGCTCACATGCAACACCCGCAGCACACGCTCATTAGCAAAGCCACAATGCACAAGCCGGTGCTGTAAGGAACAATCTTGGTGATTACAGCACATGCTCATAAGGATTGAACAGAACAGTAAGGGTGAATGATAATCTAGCACTCACCGATTCAATACTCACACGCTCATTCGTAGTCAATTATCCCCTTATCACTCTTCTATCACTACTACTATGGTTACTCCCGTGCACTTAACTCATTGGATCCTCCACCAGACATTCATTGTTTCGTCTCATCTACACTATGTTTAACCACAACACTGCGGGTCACAACAACACTCACTCACCACTCAGACACCCGACCACCACACTTGAGGACAATACATGTCTCTTTCTGCGTCTTGCCTCACGATGCTACACACAAGTCACACCCAGATGCTGACATGCGCATGCCCACAGCTTAGAATCTGCATCAAAACCAATGCACAACTGTGGAAAATTTCAATAATTGTGACACGTGCATTAAACTTTCGCCATAGCGACGACAAACTTGTATAAAGTCAGCTTAATATGTAGGTTTGCATCAAGTCGCTAAGTGTGTCCTTGCATATGCAATTGTACACACACCGGACCCTTCTCACTCACCATGTTGAGCAACTCTGGACCTTTAACGGATATAAAGTTGAGCCCCGATTCATTTGCAATGGCCTGAAACACACGCGCACAACACACATTGCAGAGGAACGTGAGTACGGTGCTGCCTGAGGATCGTCGGGTGCCGCACACGACACAGATTTGGTCAAAATCTTACTTTTGTTAATCGTGTTACAATAAAAGGAAAAGTATCGACTAGCTGACGTTTCAGACAAGGCCCCTTCATGCCGATATGTCGCCTCCCATAGGACTCCATGGTTTCGACTCGCGTAAAAATGTTGATTACCAGTATGTTTAATTTATGCACGCAGGTGCCAATTTCAGCCAATCCGAGCGCTCGTAAGTGGGCTGAACATGCCTCAGCCAATCAGCAATGCCCATTTCTGAACGTTTAGACCTCGATTGGCTTTGATGCCATTGTTTTCTGTTTTGGCAGTGGAAACAGCTCTCTTGCAGGCTTGGTGATTTTTACAAATTTTTCAACTTAGAAGTGAATTCGATTAACAGTTATTTTCGTTAACAGTAGTTTTCGTGTAATGGATTATAAATGTTGACCGAGGGACTACTATATATATTTCCTATTAGGACAGTGTTATCGATGAATCTGCAGACTCTTTGTTATTTGTGCTTGTGCACCACCACTACCAATGCAGTCACCAAAAAATGTGTCACATTTGGTCAGAAATTGTGGCCTAACCCAATAAACATTCAGCTCAGAGTGTTTATGTGACGGAGGCTGTGTGCCAAGAGCAGCACGCGCTGCTTGTGCTCGATGCACTGATCAGCTGGTTGTACTGAACGAGAGCCTCCATCTCACTCTCCTGAGGCTGGGTTAGAATCGGGGCTGGAGGGAAACTCGGCTCATTTCCCTCTAGGGCTGATACCATGAGTGCAGCTCTGTGGGAAGTCAATAGCGACCGTCCTACCAGCTCAGAACCATCGATGGAGAAGCACAACCTCACATGTGTGTGACACGGAGATCATTTACTTGATAGTGAGGCCCAAAGGATAGTTGACCTCTCTTGTTCCCCACATTTTTTACCATGACCCCTGGGAGAGGCTGCCAAGACCCTGGTTGATCCTGACTGTGAATATTGGTTTCATCTGGCGTTACCTTTGCGAGCATCGTCTTGCCACAACCAGGGGGTCCGGCGAGTAGGATTCCCGCTGGGCTTGTCAAGCCAAGTACTTGGAACATCTCCGGGTGCCTGATTGGTGCCTGGAAATGTGCAGGAACACCCCCTGCACATTACCTTCCACTCGACCATAGAAACACATGACATGTGCACCACAGCCACATGGCTGGCACAGGCAGAGATGCAACATCGTGTTGGTGGCGAGATGCCCCATTCACCTCCCCTCACTTGCCACTACCCGGCTCATATGCCACCCCAATTAACAAGATTTGCACAGTCCACTCCGGTACTGTGGTGGCTTTCATAAGTGGGGAGCAGGCCTTCCCTGGACAGCTGAGGCCTCAGGGTTGGTTCGCATTACATCAACTGAAATGGAAAAGAAAAGAAGTAGACCGAAGAGGAAGATTCGAGATCAGCAGCAAGATAGGAAGCAGGATAGGACACTACAACAGTAAGAAGTCAGCACATTACACTCATCAAGAAAGCCAGGGAAGCCTGAGAAACTTGCTCGTGAGCTGAAATGGTAGAACATCACAACCTGTGAGAAAGTTTGAAACTAGGGACATTGAATCCGATGGAGCATCACGGATTATACTCTATGGTGTAATGGGAGTAAGGGAAGCAGCAGGTAGAAGTGGGGATTGTCATTCTCCACAGGACAGCAAAGTGAATGACCATGTTTGTGCCAGAGGATCAGCGGATTATTTGAGTTGGGCTACGGTTTAGACAGTGACGGTTTAGACATTGTGACGTATCAGTGGTGGAAGATGATGCAAAGGAAACAACATCAAAGAGCACTTCTGCAATAGATTATAGCCCATTCAGCCACACGCATAGGCACCCACACATGGGTCAACAAACAAATGCTGATACATTACTTAGAAGACGTACACAGTAAGATATCCATTGTGGCTGAGCCCCATTATGTCTAAGGCTGTATATACGTCTGTGGCAGGGTATTTCTGTGTTTAAGCACGATATGTTTATCCTGTTTGCAGAAAGCTTTGACATTGGTTTAATGTAAGTAATGTTTGTTTTTGCTCTCTTAGTTTGCACATTTTCTGCCTGCAATGTGCTGTGACTGCCACCACTACCAACGGTCTTTGTAAAAAAGCTGCTTAGCTCAATGGGACCTCACTGGCTGAATAAAGTCCGAGTCTGAGATATCGGGCTTGTAATAGTACCAGAATGGCCAAGCTTAATTCTTCTCGGATGGCCTCCAGCGCCCCAATGTCGTCCCACGTCACGTCGGGCACGGTGGCGAAGCCCTCGCGCTTGGCCGACGGCTGCACGCAGGAGAGCGCCACCTCGAAGTCGCACGTCTCGAGGAAAAGGCAGTGCAGGACCTCCGGGGGCAAGGGGCTGGGGTCGCGCAGCCAGCGCAGGGCGCGCTCCAACTCGCTCGCCTACAGGTGGAAGTCACGCAGCGAGAAACACAAGGGCACTGCTGCTGTCAGCAATAATAATAATAGACAAGGTTTTCACAGCCAATGTCATGATTCATAACAGAGTAAAAGTACTTCGATCGAGCCGACAGCCATGAATTAAGTGCGGCTAAAAACACATGATTAATAAACATTTATAAGATTGCAAACACTTCGTTTTAAGCTTGAGTAAACATAATGCTATCATACTCTTTGGTTCTTTCGGTAAAGTCACGTAGGTAGAAATAAAATAAAACAAATCACGACGTTTTGATCGCAACACAAGCAATCTTCATCAGGTGGAACAACCACAGCAAGAAAATGCTGAAGTAGTCGAGAGAGCTGCCGTGGTAAGAGGTTATATAGGTAAGACAGGGGGAGGCAAGGTGGGAGGCAAGGAGGTAGAGAGGGGGGGGGAGGTGTGAGGTAGGGGAAGAGGGGGCTGCATGAGCGCTAGGGGGAGAGAGGACGTGAGGCTGGGGGGGAAGTGGGCGGGGCTAGAAGTGGGAAGCTGAGTGTGGGACACGGGGGGGGGGAATAAAAAGGTGCAAGGAAACCGGCAGGTACGATGGAAACAACCACAACCAGTTAAGGCATTACCTATATAACCTCTTTCCACGGCAGCTCTCTCGCCTACTTCAGTATTTTCTTGCTGTGGTTGTTCCACCTGATGAAGGTTGCGTGTGTTGCGATCGAAACGTCGTGATTTGTTTTATTTTATTTCTACCTACGTGACTTTACCAAAACAACCAAAGAGTATGGATTCCTGTAGTCACGAAAGCTTCAAATCAAGAACGCTATCATAATACAGGCTAGAATATTCATGAGAAATTATAATAAACAATCCATAAACCATTAAATATTGGTTCAGAGAAAATAAATTAATATATTCACATTAGTTAATATATAGTTTAAATCTGATAGGTTGTTCCTGTGAGGTCATGATGTCACGCATCTTATTGTACTAAATAATGACGATAAAAGTGCACCACCAACCACCTCACCTCGTCACTTATTGCCTTTCTCTTCGCGGAGGGCAGCTGGTTACGTAAGGTTTCCAGGCCTTGTGCTTTGGCTGGGTCAGGCTCAACGGCAGGGTTTTGTGTGGGAGCCATGTCTTCTCCACCATTATCTATTGATCCTCCCAAGTTACCGTCGACAGCATGCAAGGCCCGATTGACCGCAGAAGCGGCGGCCTCGCGGCACAGTGACATAAGGTCGGCGCCTACATACCCCGGGGTCAGCCGGGCCAGGCGCTTAAAATTGAACTCCTCTTTGAGCCGCAAGCCCCGGCACAGCACGAGCAGGATGCTGCAAGACAGCACGGCACACGGTGGCTCCTATGCTCCACACAGCGCGGTGTAACGCAAAGGGTAGGAACGTTACAGCCTAACCAATAGAACGACACACAATTGAAACATTCTTCTGTAATGCAACAAACCGAGCAAGCACACGTGGAATGCAAACACACGTGGAATGAGAGCATTAGGGATCTACACATCAATGCCCAAACATGATTGCACCTCCTGGCTTTAATATTCCTCAAAGACACGCGCGTGACCATCAACCGGATCAGAACATCAACAGGCACCGCGCGTGCAACACTCACACACACACGCACGCACGCACACACACACACAAGCACACACGCACACACGCACCGCGCGTGCAACGCACACACACACGCACCGCGCGTGCAACACACACACACGCACACACGCACCGCGCGTGCAACGCACACACGCACCGCGCGTGCAACACACACGCACACACGCACCGCGCGTGCAACGCACACACACACGCACACACGCACCGCGCGTGCAACGCACACACACACGCACACACGCACCGCGCGTGCAACGCACACACACACGCACACACGCACCGCGCGTGCAACGCACACACACACGCACACACGCACCGCGCGTGCAACACACACACACACACACGCATTACCGTTCATTACCGTTCTCGCGCACTCTCGTCGGGGATGCCGAGGCAGATCTCGCGGTCAAAGCGGCCGGCGCGGCGCAGCGCAGGGTCGAGCGCGTCTGGCCGGTTAGTGGCACCGATGCACAGCACGGCGCCACCGCCGTGCAGCCCTGCGCATCACAACCACCGGCACCGCCACAAAGTCACGTGCCACGAACAATAGATTGAACTTCAACTTCTTACATAAAAATGCCGTTGAGTTATTTGGCTGAGAAATATTCCATTACTCAGCCTGGGAACATCCAGTTAAATAAATAATTGAATAAGGTTAATAAGGTTATGTTGTATTGCCTGGAAACAAAGCACGTTAATTATTATTATTCTTCACTTTAGCTCGCGCTCAATACACAGACTTCACCATTCCCTGTCCCATATACCCCATGCAACCGCCAGCATAATCCCTCCCCACAGCACCCCCACCCCCCAGGGTCACCGTCCATGCAGGTGAGCAGCTGGGCCACCAGGCGCCGCTCCATGTCCTTGGACGCCATCTCCCTCTTGGGAGTGATGGCATCGATCTCGTCAAGGAAGAGCACGCACGGTGCACTCTCCTATCACATAAAGACTGAGATTAGCTAATTAGCACAAGAACATGTGTGGAGGTAGGTTTTTAATGCTTATGCTTGTGCACCTAGGAAAGCCTAATAGAGTCTCAAGATTATTCTTAGGGGAGTCCTGCCAAATTATTGCAGGACCCACCTGAATAATCCCTGTTGAGTAAAGTGCAGGTAATATTCAGCATTGGAGTGCTTGGCCAATTAGTTTCATTGATCCATGTTTGTTTTTCGGTTAGACAACGTGGTAGTAATGTCAACATTCTTGTCATCAACCCTACACCACCCGACAAGATAGTCACATTTACAAAGATATGATTTATACAATCAAATTTATTCATCAAACTCTGACAAATAAAGCTCCTGTTCACCGGTAGCTAAAGAACGATCATGAGTGAATTCAACATTAACGTACGACAACGTTTCGTTCAAACTGCTTTTAACTTCTTCAGGTAGTTCACCCGGAAGAGTATTTAGGGGTGAAATATATAAAAGCTACTTCATCGCTTAACCCAAAAATAAATATGGATTCTATCGTATTGGCTACGACACATTATATCCATACACTCGCAACATCCGTCCTGTAACCACCGTTACATTCTGCGACCATTTCACCCCAGTAGTGTAAACCCCGCTCACGACTCACCGAAGCCACCTGAAAAAGTTCCCTGAGTTTTTGCTCCGACTCTCCCGAGACTCCTGACACAACCTCAGGTCCCGCTACCTGAATCAGCGGCACGTCCAGCTCCTACAGACAGGCAAGAGGAGAACTACATTAAATGCACCCATACACGCCCCAGACACACCCATATGCATGTATATATGTTGAAGTTTTTTCACACTGTAGGTAGCCAAGTGCTAATCGGAGGTGCGGGGGAAGGAGTGAAATAAGTTCAACATACGTACAAGGACAAACTAAACACAAAAAGTAATTCAACAACAACAGCTGCCATTCGCCACAAAGTGGCGGTGATGTCACCACGGCACATTGTGCCAGACTAGGTGCACTTCGAGGCCATGTGAAGTGTCAAAGGCTTGCGAGCAGGAGGTCACAGGACAGGCCCAGGTGACATGAGTTGACCGAGATGACTGGTCCTCCGATTAGCACAATTGGCTATCATTTCAGTCCTCCGATTAGCACAAATGGCTACATACGGTGCGAAATAAGCTTAACATACAATACATAGAGGCACCACCGCACACACATTTCTCCCCCATACACCACCCCCCTAACTCCATTCACCACACACACCCCCATACACCACCCACTCCCCCAGTGCGTCGTGAATGCACCGTGCACACCCACCCCAGCGATTGCCTGAGCCAGCAGCGTCTTCCCACAGCCTGGGGGGCCATGCAGCAGGATCCCACGAGGGGGGCTCACACCCAGGTGCGTCCATACTTCACCATGCCGCATGTGCATCAGCTGTTTACACAACTCCTGTGAACAGGCAGAGAGCCGTGTGTCATGATGCTAAACACACATCACAATGAGCGGCGATGGATCATGCAGATAGCATTGCGTGCGAGATTCCCATCCGGTAAGGCAACGCCATGGCAATACAGCAAATGGGCACAGACATGCCCGTGCAAGCTTAGTATTTTACCCTGGATCATTTCAGGAGGAATCATGATTTTCTTCTATGGGTGATTCCAATGTTAAATACCCATTCATTTGAATGAGATTAAAAAACAAATACAGTAAAACCTTTGATTGCGAGCATAATTCATTCCGGAATGTGTTCGTAATCCAAAGCACTCGTATATCAAAGCGAATTTCCCCATAAGAAATAATGGAAACTCAAATGATTCGTTCCACTACCCAAAAATACTGTATTCATATAAAAAATGATTAATACAAAATACCTTTTTATATTTTTATTATTTAAATGTAATATAAAGTAATCAAATGTATTAATTAAATTTAATTGTGGCTGGTGTGAGGGAGACGAGAGGGAGGAGAGGAGGGTTATTGTATAGGACGACTTTCACTTGCAGTACAGTTACTAAAGAACAGTCACTACACCTGGACACAAAATAAAAAAAATGCTTTACGCACACGCTCGAGGTCACAACACTATAGTAAACAGTGTACGCTCGCACGGATGTTGACTATACAAGTGAGGCACGCCGACGAGGACGGAGCATGGGAGACAATTACCCACAATTCCGCAGCGAGAGAGAAGAACCGTTGGCTCAGTTGTGATCACGTGACGCTCGGCAGACAAAGCGTATACTGTACGTACTACAGTACTCGTATTGCAAGACCTCGCTCGTTTATCAAATTAATATTTATTTTAAAAAATTGCTCGTCTTGAAAAACACTCGCAGACCAAGTTACTCGCAATCCAAGGTTTTACTGTACTGCCATTGAAGATGCATGAAATAGAATGATTTTCTATTATGGTAATCCCACCTGGCCAGAAAGGTGATTCAGTCCAATACACAGTCATAATCACCACTGAAATGCATTGCCAATTCCTTGAGGGCAAAATTTGGCTGCCCCATGGACACGCAAAATGATAGACCAGGAGTTAGCAACCGCGGCTCTTTAGGGACGGCTTCATGACATTATTCACATACATTGCAGCTCTTGAAATAGAGTTTTTTCCCGAATAAAACATATGGCTCTTCTTGTTTTTGGTTGGCGACTCCGCTATAGAGCTACACAAACACGTGGGCTATGGAACATCTCTAAACACAATGAACGTAAAATGACCATCTCCTCGCAGACAGATGCTCACCAGCAGCATGCTCTCATTTCCCCCAACATCTGCAAACTTTAAGGTCGAGGTTTGCAGTCTGGCGAACCCTGGGGCACAGAAACGCACAGTTAGAAGACACCACGCAAGTGGCCAAAATATCCCAGAATGCATCACAAGCAATGGACAATGAAATTGTCTGCTCTAAGTGAGCGCTGATGTTATATTTTACCCGATTTCGCCAATAACGTTTTCTTGATTTCTTCATCCACATCTCCATCTTGCGTTGATTTAGGTTTTAAATTCTTATTTGAATTCGATTTTAACTTCTTGTTATTATTTGTCAATGCCTGTGCCTGTAAAGCAGAAATATTGCTCAATAGTTAATGCCATTATAACACTGCAGTGACATATTTGCACAGCACTTACATTTTAAATCCTCACATTACGAGGAACTTTGGTTCACATTATTGTTGCAAGATTATCCTGCATGCGTTTTTGCATATGCACACGCATTTGACACTCATTTTATTGAAATTATTATCAAACATTGTACAACCTGTCCACCATGTGAATTATAGGAAAACTTTACCGCAAATGTGGAAAGTAGAGGTGCCACAGAGGGGTTGCCCACAATTGCACAATGCGTGCCACACTGCAGGCAATGTGCACGCCATGCTGCAGGCAATGTGCACGCCATGCTGCGTGGATCACATGCGCCATGTTTGCTCAACGCTTTTGAGTTTGGTGGTCACACAGTCATTTGGAGCTGGTGGTCTAGATAAGGCCAAGAGCTTTGGAACTTGCAATGCTGCACATCTTTGCGTGTTGTTTAATCTATGCGTTTCCAGCTTGCTTGTAATGGGTTCTCTCCCCATTCACAGATGTGACGTACGCGAGGGTGAAACGTATTATCGTGGCAGTGCGATTGAGAAGGCATCGGTGCACCTGAACGGGGTCCCTCCACAAGCTCCTCTGCCCGGCGCCGTCATGCTTGGGAGTGCTCGCGCTGCCCGGGGCCAAGCCGGGAGCAGGTACAGCAGCGAGAGGCCCCTCGTTGTTTGTTGCACGAGTGTTCCTTTCTTCAGGCCTCGCATCCTTCCGGTGGTGGCCGTGCTCGCTCGACGACGGTGCCGTTTGCTCTCCAGCCACCGGGATCACAAACCTCGCCTTGGGCTGCTGGCATTGCGCCACCACCGAGCCAGTCGACGAAGGAGGCTGCTCATCAGCTGCCTGCATGAGTGGGGGCCGCGCCGATGCGCTCGGCCTTCCCTCCACGGCCATCGCATCTCCCCTAGCCACTGCCCCCTCCACGCTGCCTGTGGGCCTACTCCCCCCTTGTCTGTACAAATCCATCAGAGATCGATTCATCAAGTTCACCTCCTGTAAACATGAGAAAGCAATATTATACAAAGAGAAGTATTATTTCATGTGATTATGTAGAATTTCACCCGAACATATAATCCCTCCGCCGTAACTTAGCACAAAATGCGGCACAACAAATGCACGAAGCTTAAAAGATTCTGCTGGCAGGTTTCAGTTTTTGGTCCCGTCGTTGTAGCCCCAACAACTACAGTGAGTGCAGGGTGTGGCAATGCCAAGTACCGGGTAAGGGAACTCATGTACGCTGTCAGCACCATCCCAGCTGCTGCTGCTGCTACTGCTGCTGCTCGACTCACACCTGTGACAAAGCATGGGAAGCACAATAAATGCACTGAAGGTATTCTAATAAAATATACGCGACGCTCACAAAATCAAGCAGCACACCAGGTGTTTAAAACAAAGCATGTTTGCAAAGTGGGGCGTACAGGTGGCACATCTGCCAGTCATTTCATTCAGTTAACCCATAACACCAGAATTTGTCCTCTGACCTGCCAGTGAGCATTCGACATGTCACGTAAAAGCCTCAAGGTTCGCATAGCTTGGCACAAGCCCGGTGGTGATGTGACCAACACTTATGCATGTGTAGGGAGTCCAACTGAGTCGCAGACGTTATCTTGGGATCAACACTATTTATTCAATAAATCAACATAACATAACACAATCTACACTTGGGTGTTGAATGCCCATCTCACCACGCTACGGGAGAACTAGACACGGTTCGCTATCCTGGACCGGACCACAAGCTGGGTCCCGGACCCCGTGGCTAGAGGCTCCTTTTACCCGACGTGGATCTTCTTCACTAGCAACACGAAGAACCCCGAGCCCCTCACGGGGCCCCCGTTATATCAGCCTGGGCTGGTGCTGGCTCCGCCTCTCGCCCCGACTACCTTCTAGATCTCTCGAGCTCTTTCCCAAAGGCTCCCTGAGAGCTCTTTTAGACCACGTGACCGCCCAGTGGCCCCCTTCCACCGGTGGCCCCCCTCCAAAATCATCCGGTCACGTGTTGGCAGGTCAACTGGCGTATCATGCCCCAACGTAACCCTGGCTGGCCGACACTCCCTCTCACTCCCTCACTCGGAGCCCGAACCGCACACAGTACGCGGTGCCTCCGCGCTGACCAGCGCTCACCCAAGCCCCGCTAGGGCTGGTACTATGCCCGGTACGCGGGCTACACGGAATGCCAACACATTATCTGCCGTGGCTTCGTAAGCCTGGCACCACACAATGACAATCACAGTCCCTACACGTGACAAAATTGCAAACAAGTATTCCATTGCAAGGGATTATCTAGGTGAAATATTTTTAATGTACATTTAAAATGCGAAGTTGCAGCACATGTGCACTGCATTGAGGAAAGCGAGACTTGGGGCGCGTGCCACGTGCGAGGTCATGGGGACGCGTGCAAGGTCGTGAGGATGCATGCGAGGTCGTGGGGGTGCATGCGAGGTCGTGGGGGTGCATGCGAGGTGGTGTGGGAGGACCAGGGAACCGCTCGCCCAGTAGCACGTACCCCGCACCACTCTCCTTGAACCGCTTCGCCACGTGCCTCTGCTCCAGCTGACTCAGTTCTTCCGCCTCTTCTCTGTCCTCCCTGCCGATGGCTCGTAACACTAGCGCCACACAGAACCCACGCACACATACTACATTGACAACCCTCTCACAGGGAACAGTGGAATAGATGCAACACCTTCTCTCATCACACTTACCACACAAATATCCAAGGAAAATTGCAGGAGTGTGCAGTTTAGCTCTATGGATCCAGAGAAATCACCTTTATTTAACCAATTAACAGCCCATTGAGACTAAATGTCTCTCTTCAATGGACACCAGGGTCAAATAATGTAGATCTAGTCAAGTGCCACCATCTTAAGTGGCCTCATTATTATCATTTATACAAACATAAATACAACCAACCACATCAACACTATCCACATGATTATTCCCATCATTAATATTATTCCACCATCATTAGATCGAACTCCATCGTGTGTGATTTATTGACATCATGGACAGGATAATAACATCGGCGTTGAGCGGCTCACAACCACCTTGATGAGAGTAAATCAGTCTCAGCGTTGGCTCAAGTGAAGCATGACACTTGAGTCAGAGCCAAGGTGCAACTAAGATCCCAGCACCCACCATTTTCCACCTGTATGCGAAATGCTGTCCGTTTCCGTCTCCCATAGTCGTTCCTAGAGCATCGAGATTACATCATTTGCACAAGGTAAGATTTAACAACTTAAGAAACACCTTTTTACAAAAACACTCAAACTACTTTTGCTATCACTGCATTCCAGATCCAGTTGTAAAGTTAACTGATTATATTATAACATGATTACTGAAATTATTTAAAATAATAGGTTTTAACCTTTCTAGCAATAAAACAGGTGTTAAGATGTTCAAACACCAAATACATAGATACCTTTTTGAAAGCATCAAGTCTGCATTAACCACACATGCTCGTGGAAAAACACGCAATCAAACACGCTCTGATAATTAAGTAAATACGCATTGTCTCTGAAACTGATTGGCCTACACCAGACAGCCTTCTTTATCGCCTTGTCTCACCACAAGTGTAGGACCAGAGAACGCCAAAGGGGAACAGTACAAAGCCAATGCAAGTGTAATGACAGGATGACACCTGCCGGCATGTAGGGGTAATTACGGTCATGGCTGCATTACATAATGCCTTATTATAAGGGGGGCGTATCTGTGGTAAAGGTGAAGGGCAGAGTCAGTCGAGAAGCTCTGGGAACCAGTTCTGGAAAGGGGGCGTGGCCAGAGGAGGCGCTTGGCCGCGCCGGGCAGATATAAGGGGGACCGAGCCAGAGGTTCGGGACTGTTCTGCGGGTCCTGGCTGCGTCGCTGCTCGCCGTCATCTCTTTGTCTTTGACCATGTGGCTGTTCTTCTGCAAGACATTCTCGGTCGCCGCCGCTACACTCGTCGAACAGCTAGCGTGGTGTATGACGGAGATGGGCTGCGTGTTAGGATCAACATGTGTAGCTGCGTTACAAAGTGTATCGCCCCGTGTGCTCTTACTAAATAAGAAGCCTTCTACTCGACGTGTCTCGGAAGTCGCTCACTACACAAGTATCAGAACACTTATAGCTCGGGTTGAGCAGTCATATCTATGGGACCTTTTTGCCAATATCCAAAATTGACAAATAAGGGTTTTACCCTTTCTGGCAATAAAACAGCTGTTAAGATGTTCATACACAAAACAGATACCCTTTCAAGGCATCGCGTCTGCATTGGGTGAATTTCTACATTACTATATAAGACAAGCGTACCCGTGGCAGGAATCGTGACTCAAACTCGCGATCAAATGTGGATGGCCGTCACAGGGGGGACCACGCTCACAGCCACCACAGGGACCGAGACTCACCGGTACTGCGTCTGCAGATCTGTGGCGATCACCTCCGGGCTCACGTGGTGACTCGTCTGAGTGAGGTACTGGGGGAGACCGACAACAACCACCATTCGCAACGAGGTGGCGGTGATGCTACCACGGTGATTGTGCCAGGCTAGGTGCACCTTGATGTGTTTCCGAAAGGATGTTTGTTTGATATTCCAAAATGGTTTAAGACGTATTTATGTTGTTAATCGTGTGTAGTAGTTAGCGTAGTAGTGTGTAGTACTATATAGTGTATTAGTGTGGAGCATATCGTGAGTCGTGTGTAGTAGTGTATAGTATAGTAGTGAGTAGTATAACTCATACTCTTTGGTTCTTTCGGTAAAGTCACGTAGGTAGAAAAATAATAGATCACAACGTTTCGATCGCAACACAAGCAATCGTCATCAGGTGGGAAAACCGCAGCAAGAAAAAAACTGCTGAAGTAGGCGAGAGATCTGTCGTGGCATGAGGTTATATAGTGTAGTGTATAGTGTAGTGTATAGTGTAGTGTATAGTGTAGTGTGTAGTGTAGTGTGTAGTGTAGTGTGTAGTGTAGTGTGTAGTGTAGTGTGTAGTGTAGTGTATAGTAGGTCTCGGCAGTAGGGGGGGAGAGAGAAGAGGGGGGAGGGGGCGGGGCAGAAAGTGGACCCCGCAGCAGCACCCGGGTCACTGGAGTAGAGATCGGAGAAAGATGCACAGAGAGAGAGAAAGACACACAGAGTCGGAAATAACAGCTGACATAGGCAGGTAAGATGGAAACAGTCAGTTAAGATTTTACCTGGTTAATAACGTCCTTCCAATGATTGCTTAGTTTGTACCCATCTTCTCGATTGAAGTTGTGACTGTGTTTATATATCTGGATGGCTTCATGAACAAATCTCTGATAATAGCCGGTAGGTTTGCAGAGTACCTTCGTGTGAGCCCACTGCGTTAACACAATGATCAGCAACGACAGAGGTATTGGTCCTACCGTGTTTCAGATCTGCACTGTGTTCACGAACGCGGTCCGAGACGTCGCTTCGTTTCCCCAATGTAACTGCTACCGCAGCCACAACTCAGTTTGTAGACACCCGGGTATTGCGTATCAGGAATCACATCCTTTACATATGGGATTAAATCACGGATTTTGTGTACTGTGTTGAAATGAACCTGGATCTTGTGTTTGTTTTGATTTTGGAAATCTTTTTGGTAACCCCTGCTATGTATGGCAAAGTGAGGGTATTGGTTGGAGCCTCAGATGGTTGTCTCCCCGTGGCTGGGGAGACAGCTTTGCGGATTGTACGGTCAGAATATCCGTTCATCCTGAGGGCTTGGTGTACGTGCTCCAGCTCACTGGCTAGGTGATGATGGTCAGAGATGCAACGGGCCCTATGGTGTAGTGTTTTGATGAGGGAATTCTTCTGGGCTGGATGGTGGTGGGAGTCAGGCTTTAGATAGGCATCCGTGTGGGTGGCTTTTCTATAGACAGTGTCCCAACGAGCCATCAGGTCTCTCCTCGGTCAAAACATCCTGGAATGGTAGCTTGCCATCCTTTTCCACTTCCATGGTGCATTTGATAGATGGGTGTATGGAATTGATGTGGTTGAGAAATTGGTTCAGTGCTGGCAGGCCATGTGGCCAGATGACGAACGTGTCATCTACGTATCTCTTCCACAATGAAGGACGTAGGGTGGATGTCTGGATGGCATCCGTCTCAAATTTCTCCACGAAAACATTTGCTACCACTGGCGCTAAGGGAGAACCTATTGGGGTACCCTCATTTTGTTTGTAGAATGTACAATTCCAGGTGAAGTGTTGGTAAGGCAGTGCCTTACCAAAGTTGGTACATCTGTATTCAGTCCCTGTTGGACCAAGTCTTCAATGATTGCAATGGTATCAGGTACACCTAGGTGAACAGGGAGACTACATCGAAACTGACTGTAAATCATCTTGAGACAGTGAGATGTCCTAGACTCCCTAGAGAAACCAAGTGAGCTGAGTTCAGTGCAGCTGAGGTGGTCTTGCCCGTGAAAGGAAGCAGGCTCTCAGACAGAAACCGGGCCAGTTTGTAGGTGGGTGAGTTAATGGTGGATAACTCATTTCTTTGGAAATGATTTTGTTTAGCTTATCCTTCCTCCGCACCTCCGCTTAGCACTGTTGGCTACGTACGGTGCGAAAGAAGTTCAACAAACTACATCGTGCAGTAGTGAGCATAATACATTGTAGCAGTGTATAGTACTGTCTAGTGTAGTTGTGTCGTGCAGAAGTGTGTTGTGCTGTTGAGCAGTGGGAGTCTCACGGCGCGTACGCGGTGCGCGAGGCCGCGCTCCACCCCCGATCCGCGTGCCCCGCGCATCTCCTCCTCCTCGTCTCCCTCCTCCTCCTCCTCGTCTCCCTCCTCCTCCTCCTCGTCTCCCTCCTCCTCCTCCTCGTCTCCCTCCTCCTCCTCCTCGTCTCCCTCCTCCTCCTCCTCGTCTCCCTCCTCCTCCTCCTCGTCTCCCTCCTCCTCCTCCTCGTCTCCCTCCTCCTCCTCCTCGTCTCCCTCCTCCTCCTCCTCGTCTCCCTCCTCCTCCTCCTCGTCTCCCTCCTCCTCCTCCTCGTCTCCCTCCTCCTCCTCCTCGTCTCCCTCCTCCTCCTCCTCGTCTCCCTCCTCCTCCTCCTCGTCTCCCTCCTCCTCCTCCTCGTCTCCCTCCTCCTCCTCCTCGTCTCCCTCCTCCTCCTCCTCGTCTCCCTCCTCCTCCTCCTCGTCTCCCTCCTCCTCCTCCTCGTCTCCCTCCTCCTCCTCCTCGTCTCCCTCCTCCTCCTCCTCGTCTCCCTCCTCCTCCTCCTCGTCTCCCTCCTCCTCCTCCTCGTCTCCCTCCTCCTCCTCCTCGTCTCCCTCCTCCTCCTCCTCGTCTCCCTCCTCCTCCTCCTCGTCTCCCTCCTCCTCCTCCTCGTCTCCCTCCTCCTCCTCCTCGTCTCCCTCCTCCTCCTCCTCGTCTCCCTCCTCCTCCTCCTCGTCTCCCTCCTCCTCCTCGTCTCCCTCCTCCTGGCCTCCTTCTGGACGCCTCGTCTCCGCTCCACGTGCGGCTCACAGCTCCAAGTCGCGACCCAATCCCGAGCCTCGCTACGCTCACGTGAACGAGGTCAACCAATCGGCGTAGGCGAATGGAAACGCGTTGACCAATCACGGGCGAGGATCTGACGTCACCTTGGGTCAGGGGTCGCGAGTCGGAGTCTCCGCGCTGATTGGTCCGCGCATTGGGCGTCTCGCTGCGTCCTCGCCACGGCTTCCGGGTGGGGCCCGAGCCGGGAAGACGTCGCCACCTCCACCACCTCTTCCACCTCTTCCACCTCCTCCACCACCACCTCCTCTATCACCTCCACCACCACCTCCTCCTCCACCACCACCTCTTCCACCTCCTCCATCACCTCCACAACCACCTTCACCACCACCACCACCTCTTCCACCTCTTCCATCACCTCCACCACCACCTTCACCACCACCACCACCTCTTCCACCTCCTCCATCACCTCCACCACCACCTCCTCCATCACCTCCACAACCACCTTCACCACCACCACCACCTCTTCCACCTCCTCCATCACCTCCACCACCTCCACCACCACCTCCTCTATCACCTCCACCACCACCTCCTCCTCCACCACCATCTCCTCCACCACCACCTCCACCACCACCTCTTCCACCTCCATCACTTCCACCACCTCCTCCTCCATCACCTCCACCACCTCCTCCACCACCACCTCCTCCACCACCTCCTCCTCCTCCACCACCACCACCTCCTCCTCCACCACCACCTCGTCTCTCTCCTCATGGCCGCGTCAACTGCCGACGCCGCGGGCGAGCAGGGCGCGGCGAGGCGGCGCGCCGCCCACGGGATGCTGCAGCGCTACTACGGCCTGGGCGGCCCAGAGGCCCCGGGCGTGGCGGGCACCCAAACCCCCGAGAGCCGCGGGCCCTGCGACATCGACGGCGCTGACTTCGACCCCGAGATCTATCTGGGGCAGGTGTGAGACACACGGGGATAGCTAGCCATGGGGGAGGTGTGAGACACACGGGGATAGCTAGCCATGGGGTAGGTGAGAGACACACGGGGATAGCTAGCCATGGGGCAGGTGAGAGACACACGGGGATAGCTAGCCATGGGGTAGGTGAGAGACACACGGGGATAGCTAGCCATGGGGCAGGTGAGAGACACACGGGGATAGCTAGCCATGGGGCAGGTGAGAGACACACGGGGATAGCTAGCCATGGGGTAGGTGAGAGACACACGGGGATAGCTAGCCATGGGGCAGGTGAGAGACACACGGGGATAGCTAGCCATGGGGCAGGTGAGAGACACACGGGGATAGCTAGCCATGGGGCAGGTGAGAGACACACGGGGATAGCTAGCCATGGGGTAGGTGAGAGACACACGGGGATAGCTAGCCATGGGGCAGGTGAGAGACACACGGGGATAGCTAGCCATGGGGCAGGTGAGAGACACACGGGGATAGCTAGCCATGGGGCAGGTGAGAGACACACGGGGATAGCTAGCCATGGGGTAGGTGAGAGACACACGGGGATAGCTAGCCATGGGGCAGGTGAGAGACACACGGGGATAGCTAGCCATGGGGCAGGTGAGAGACACACGGGGATAGCTAGCCATGGGGCAGGTGAGAGACACACGGGGATAGCTAGCCATGGGGTAGGTGAGAGACACACGGGGATAGCTAGCCATGGGGCAGGTGAGAGACACACGGGGATAGCTAGCCATGGGGCAGGTGAGAGACACACGGGGATAGCTAGCCATGGGGCAGGTGAGAGACACACGGGGATAGCTAGCCATGGGGGAGGTGAGAGACACACGGGGATAGCTAGCCATGGGGCAGGAGGGAGACACACGGGGATAGCTAGCCATGGGGCAGGTGAGAGACACACGGGGATAGCTAGCCATGGGGTAGGTGAGAGACACACGGGGATAGCTAGCCATGGGGTAGGAGGGAGACACACGGGGATAGCTAGCCATGGGGGAGGTGAGAGACACACGGGGATAGCTAGCCATGGGGCAGGAGGGAGACACACGGGGATAGCTAGCCATGGGGCAGGTGAGAGACACACGGGGATAGCTAGCCATGGGGTAGGTGAGAGACACACGGGGATAGCTAGCCATGGGGTAGGAGGGAGACACACGGGGATAGCTAGCCATGGGGTAGGTGAGAGACACACGGGGATAGCTAGCCATGGGGCAGGAGGGAGACACACGGGGATAGCTAGCCATGGGGCAGGTGAGAGACACACGGGGATAGCTAGCCATGGGGTAGGTGAGAGACACACGGGGATAGCTAGCCATGGGGGAGGTGAGAGACACACGGGGATAGCTAGCCATGGGGTAGGTGAGAGACACACGGGGATAGCTAGCCATGGGGTAGGTGAGAGACACACGGGGATAGCTAGCCATGGGGTAGGTGAGAGACACACGGGGATAGCTAGCCATGGGGGAGGTGAGAGACACACGGGGATAGCTAGCCATGGGGCAGGTGAGAGACACACGGGGATAGCTAGCCATGGGGCAGGTGTGAGACACACGGGGATAGCTAGCCATGGGGGAGGTGTGAGACACACGGGGATAGCTAGCCATGGGGTAGGTGAGAGACACACGGGGATAGCTAGCCATGGGGCAGGTGAGAGACACACGGGGATAGCTAGCCATGGGGTAGGTGAGAGACACACGGGGATAGCTAGCCATGGGGCAGGTGAGAGACACACGGGGATAGCTAGCCATGGGGCAGGTGAGAGACACACGGGGATAGCTAGCCATGGGGGAGGTGAGAGACACACGGGGATAGCTAGCCATGGGGCAGGAGGGAGACACACGGGGATAGCTAGCCATGGGGCAGGTGAGAGACACACGGGGATAGCTAGCCATGGGGTAGGTGAGAGACACACGGGGATAGCTAGCCATGGGGTAGGAGGGAGACACACGGGGATAGCTAGCCATGGGGTAGGTGAGAGACACACGGGGATAGCTAGCCATGGGGCAGGAGGGAGACACACGGGGATAGCTAGCCATGGGGGAGGTGAGAGACACACGGGGATAGCTAGCCATGGGGCAGGAGGGAGACACACGGGGATAGCTAGCCATGGGGCAGGTGAGAGACACACGGGGATAGCTAGCCATGGGGTAGGTGAGAGACACACGGGGATAGCTAGCCATGGGGTAGGAGGGAGACACACGGGGATAGCTAGCCATGGGGGAGGTGAGAGACACACGGGGATAGCTAGCCATGGGGCAGGAGGGAGACACACGGGGATAGCTAGCCATGGGGCAGGTGAGAGACACACGGGGATAGCTAGCCATGGGGTAGGTGAGAGACACACGGGGATAGCTAGCCATGGGGTAGGAGGGAGACACACGGGGATAGCTAGCCATGGGGTAGGTGAGAGACACACGGGGATAGCTAGCCATGGGGCAGGAGGGAGACACACGGGGATAGCTAGCCATGGGGCAGGTGAGAGACACACGGGGATAGCTAGCCATGGGGCAGGTGAGAGACACACGGGGATAGCTAGCCATGGGGCAGGTGAGAGACACACGGGGATAGCTAGCCATGGGGGAGGTGAGAGACACACGGGGATAGCTAGCCATGGGGTAGGTGAGAGACACACGGGGATAGCTAGCCATGGGGTAGGTGAGAGACACACGGGGATAGCTAGCCATGGGGGAGGTGAGAGACACACGGGGATAGCTAGCCATGGGGTAGGTGAGAGACACACGGGGATAGCTAGCCATGGGGGAGGTGAGAGACACACGGGGATAGCTAGCCATGGGGTAGGTGAGAGACACACGGGGATAGCTAGCCATGGGGGAGGTGAGAGACACACGGGGATAGCTAGCCATGGGGCAGGAGGGAGACACACGGGGATAGCTAGCCATGGGGCAGGTGAGAGACACACGGGGATAGCTAGCCATGGGGTAGGTGAGAGACACACGGGGATAGCTAGCCATGGGGGAGGTGAGAGACACACGGGGATAGCTAGCCATGGGGGAGGTGAGAGACACACGGGGATAGCTAGCCATGGGGTAGGTGAGAGACACACGGGGATAGCTAGCCATGGGGTAGACGGGAGACACACGGGGCAGATAAACGGGAGACGAGAACCGATGGGGGCAGTTGTCTTCGAGACCCCGGACTGGAACCCAGGGTCCTAGCGGTTACTGGGGTAGTGTCTCTTGACAACCATTAGAGACTCCCAGGGAGAGACCTACGGTTTCGCATTGACAGTCTTGAAGCTCTTTGTTGTGGAGGAACAAACAAACCTCGCATTCATCTTGAAAAGCAAAACATCGGCAACCTTTCAAGGCCAGAGGAGATACCCTGCTCGCCTCTGTTCAACATGGCCCGAAACGTCACATTATATACATTGTTTTAAGGCAGTCTTATTAACGAATGTTTCGTGATATGTTTTGTGCTTGTGCATCACTGCAAACGCGGCATCACCAGATATTGTATTGAATGTTGGTGTGGAGTCGGGATCTGCGTGCAGTCCTAATCACCAGGGCGTCTGTGCAGCTGCGGAAAGATTGCAGCCTCCCCGATCTGATGAGCCGGGAGGCCGACATGGTGCGGCAGATCCGAGCCCTGGACAGCGACATGCAGACGCTCGTCTACGAAAACTACAACAAGTTCATCTCTGCCACAGGTACGACGAACTCGGCCGGTTAGACGCGGGCAGAATTTACCAGGGCTCTTGCTATCACCCTGCAGTGTGCATTGACCTCAATCCATCAATTCCTGGAGCTCGTAACTCAAAACAATTTAAACACGGTGCTGCATGCACACGTATCACGGGGCGAGGAGTTGATTGTGAAGCTGCCTTGTAACGAGTTCACCACGAACCCACATCGTCTGCAGCACGGTGTGTGGAACAGAGCGCCCCCCTCGTGTACGTATCAAGGGTCACTTACATTTTTTTTAAAGCAGTTCTATGAACTCTCCTTCCACAGGCCGTTTACTAACATGGGATTTGGAATGAACACTTAATTATAAATTTTAGCAAAATTTATTTCACATGTAATAAATCGTATCTGTGGAAAGTAATTATCTCCGAGATTAACGAGTGCAAGCATGTGTAAGTAAACGTGCATATACAGTACAAGTGCTGTCAGGTATCACAACTCGGATGATTTGACGCTGTACATGTGGCTATCAGACGAAAAAAACCGTTACTCGGTTGTTTTTCATCGGCAGCCATGGGGTGAATCCACTCCTGGAGCAAGGTCTTCGTGTCGTTGCCGTCCGCCAGTCTTTGCGATTCCATATTGCTTATGTAAATTATCTAATCTCATCATCGCTTCATCTCCATGGTGGTTATATCAGGATTCCCTCCTATGGAATTTACTGACGCATGTTCCAGGTAAAAAAAAACAATCATTAAGCGCTATTATGGAAAATGTAAAACGAATGTCATTGAGAATGTGTGATTTGTGTCAAGGGAGTCTTGGAAAAGGCTCCCCCAGTAGTGATGAACTCCGCTTTCGAAAACAAGAATGTGCGCGCATCTCCTTGCAGACACAATTCGCAAAATGAAGAACGATTTTAAGAAGATGGAGGATGAGATGGAGTGCCTCACCTCCAACATGGCTGCCATCACGGAGTTCAGTGGTAAAATAAGCGGCACCCTGCAGGACCGTCGGCAGCACATCACCAAGCTGTCAGGTGCGGGCTCGCCCAACAAGCGCTTTCAGACAGTGCGTTGCGTGTATTCCGTCACCCCAAGTCTTCACACAGCCGCAGGATGCGACGTTCTCGCAAGTCCCAAATCGGGTGTAGGCTGCAGCCAGCTGGGCCTGGGTTTTGCTCCTCGCACGTGCCGTTAAATTGCTCAGCTCCAAGAGCTGCCCTGGAACCAACACTGTGTGGTAGCAACTGTGCGAGAGCTACGGGAGCTGTGTGGTCCAGCCAGGAAGATCGATGATAATTGCCGTGATTAAGAAGTGAACTTCGACCTCATTGCAGCAGCTTTACGTGCCTTCGCCTTCCTGTGTGCATGCTGGCGATGCGTTACATACAATGCATTTGGGTGAACGTGACGTTTATCATGCCACTGTGCCGGTGTCTAAACACGTGCCTCGTGTTGTTCTCTATTTGCGCTAGTCACCCGCAACTCTGATTAGCACAGTTGGCAATGTACGGTGCGAAAGAAGTTCAACATACATTTGTTAAATTTCAGCGTTTCTGTAGCTTAGTGTTGTAATTTGTGCTGTGTTAAATCTGCAGGTTATTTTTCAGAGCCGAATTGCACTGCAGGGAATTACTTTTCCAATAGTTTCAGTTCTTCATGTGATGCAGTTGTTTTTGGTTTTGTTATGATTATTTGCTTTGCTTTTGTCATATTGGTAACCCGGGTCACTCTTGCAAATAGACTGTCCTGGCCTCTGGAGTTCTCACATGGTTCATCAAAATAGACTTGCAACCTGCCCCCCGCAGGTGTGCATGTGCTGCTTCGCAAGCTGCAGTTCCTGTTTGAGCTTCCCGCACGCCTGCACAAGTGCATCGAGCTGGCGGCGTGGGGTCAGGCAGTACGCTACTACAGCAAAGCGCGGGCGGTGCTCCATCAGTACCAGCACATGCCTTCCTTTCGTGGCATCCAAGACGACTGCTCCAGCATCATGACCGCGCTCGCGCATACTCTGCATGAGCGTTTCCGGTGCGTGCAGCAGATATTGCACTGCCGCTCTACTAGCGATACAGACGATGCACGAAACTCACTCAAATTATTACTCAATTGGGATTGCCCATGCCAACTTTTAGAACACAGGTATCAAAAGGGCCATGGGCCTTTGGATCAAAATGTTGTGTGTGGAAAAGCCCCTTGCATGGTTATTACTGCGGTGATATTTGCTTTTAATGCGGCCGCCACGCAACCCGGTCTCTGTGGATACCTCACGTGGGTTGCAGGGACAGGGAGGCGAGCGCCAAGGAGCTGGCGGAGTGTGTGGACCTGCTGCTGCAGCTCGGGGAGCCGCCAGCGCACCTGTGGGATGAGTTCCTGTCCCATGCTCGTGCGCGGCTCTGCTGCGACCTGGAGACATTGCAGTCCGTGCCCGGAGACGCAGGGAGGATGCAGCTCGACGCGGGAAACTTTGGGGGCAGCCTTGAGGAAAGTGGCAATGTCCAATCTCCACCCACCGACATCCTGGAGTTTATTGACCGGGGCTGCAATGGCTTCATCAGCAACATGTGCCTGTCAATCGCCTCCTTCCAGCAACTGTTCATCAGCCAGTGTAGCGACGGGGACTCGGCACAAGCCCTTGAAAAGTTGCAAGCGTTTGTGAACGAGCTTATGGAGCGATACTTTGAGCTGGTGGAGGCACGCATCAAGGAGGAAAAGAGCCTGGGAGACAATTCACTGCTGGTGCGTACCGCTTTGAAATACGTAATCAACCGGGCTATGCGTTAATTGTGTGTTGACCGACTCTCTGTGTTGCATTACATTACATTTCGATATTTTACTAGGTTATTTAATTTTAGTGTGTCTTTCTCCTGATTTTCAAGCTTGCGTGCCGTGCCGCGTCGTCATCTTACTTGCAGCAGCATCACGTTGCCGTCCACTCATTGATATGCTAATTTTTTCTCTGCCCCCTCCCTCTCTCCGCCCCCGCCCCCCTCTCTATATTTAAGGCACCGTCACAGAAACGACCTCTCTTTGTGCCGATATGTGTCCTCTTTCTGTGTGTCCTTGTGATGTCTGTCTGCTTGTATGTCTGTCTATAGTTTTCTAGTTAGATTTTTGTTGCTATTTCTTTTATGCCTGATGATGATTGCTTGTGTTGCAATCGAAACGTCGTAATATGCTATTATTTAATTTATTATTTTATCTTTAGACGTGACTTAACCGAAAGAACCAAAGAATAATTCCTGCAGTCACGAAAGCTCCAAAATTAAAAGCGTACCGCTTCCTTGACTTGTGTTCCCCTGCATGTGTAAGGAGCACTGCGGTTCTCGGAGAGTGGTGGCCATGATGTCCGCACCATAGCCACCCCTGCCTGCCACGTAAAACTGCTGACCGTCGACGCCGTGTTGCAGGTGCGGGCGTTGGACCGATTCCATCGCCGCCTGCAGGCGCTGTCGCGGTTGCTCCCGGGGCTGGGCGTTGTGGCCGTGGGGATGGGCATCGTGGAGCGGTCTGCCCGCGCGCGCCTGCAGCAGTATGCCCGCGCTCTGGAGGTAGCGTGCGCCGGCCGCATCACGTTGCACGCGGCCGCTTGCACATAGATCGCATTTCACACGTACAACCGCAGGAACAGCGGGGTGCCCGCATCACCGTCTAACTCTCCCGTTAGAGCAATACTTGTCCTATTCATTGTAACACAATTTCTCTGCTTGGCACAACAGTCTCATCTGAGCTCTCATAGAAGAACTGTTACCATTCTGGCTAAGGAGGCATCGAAGAATCCTGATTTTATTCTCCGAGCCAAAGCCTCTAATTCTGAGCAATTATTGCTGCTGTTATACAAAGCACAACTTGACTCAAGTTGGAATCCTGCTGTCACATCTGGGTTGAGTACCCAGTTCCTACCTCACTTCATCTGATAGAAACAATGTAAAGCAGTCGGTGATTGACGATTCGGCGCTCACCAATTCACTCCAGTCACTCGTTCACCCATAGTCAGTTACCATCCTTACTCTTCCCACTCATTGATTCGTCCACCCATGTTGAGGATGCTCTACCTGACACCGTTTCATCTCATTACTGTTCAACCACAAGTCACACCACACTGCAAGTCACACTTCTCTTTCTGGTTTTTCTCCCAGGCTGCTTGACTGAAATTCCCCCTCATCTCTTTTCTCAAAGCTCTTAAAACTCAGCTCACTTCAAGAAAGTTTTGCATGTTTTTCGTCTATTACAACTGTAATAGTACGATGTGTTGCTGGCTGCTTGAAAATGTTGGCTATTGGCCTGGTGTTCAGCAACTGAGCTGAAAAAATGTAATGTGATGAAAGGAGATGTCAAGCCTTGTGCTATCCCATCAACTTGCAGTTGAGGTTAACATCTTCACGGTTTGTTAATATTTTGTGGCACATTCTAGTTTTAGGAGTTGTCGTCTCCCACAACACAACCGCACTGGGCACGCATTGCCAGAAGGGGAGCGGTGGGAGCGCTGCTGTGACACTGCTGTGACCCTGTGGCACCGACGAGCAGGAGTTCCTGGCGGACTGTTTGACGGATGCACGGCAGGCGCTGGCTGCCCCACGCCTCGTGGGAAAGGACAGCCCCAGCCTGCCCGAGCTGCTGGCCCAGCTCTCCTGTGCCACTCTCAACAAGATTAAGGCCGTGCTGGCTGAGGTGCAGCTGTTCTGTGCCAAGGACATCACGTTCTCGGTCAAACCGTACTTCAAGGTGAGCTCACGTGAACCGCGTTGCAGAGACGCTCTTTGTTCATCTCCTGAACCGAATGAGAATACCGCTCGCTCAGTCTTGATGTGATTTGAAGATTATTTGTTATATGTCGACATTGTGTAACGAGCACAAAAAGACCATCGTCAGGCAAAATTCGATTTTAGTTTTTTCCCTGTTATCCTGATTATTTGATCATCTGATGACTCCGCTGTGTGCTGTGCTAGGGCGAGTTCTGCAGCCAGGGAGTGCGGGAGGGGTTGGTCGTGGGCTTCATACAGCACGTCTGTGCCCTGGGGAAGCACTACAGCGAGGGGAGCCCTGGGGGCCCCGGGGAGCGTGGGGCCACCCCTCCAGCTCTCCTGTTGCTGCTGTCGCGCCTCTGCCTTGACTACGAGACGTCCACCATCAGTTACATCCTCACGCTGACGGACGAGCAGTTCCTCGTGCAGGTACCACCCGGGCTTCTCTCGCGTAGCCGAAGCGCCGACTCGCATGCTGTGCCCGACCTGCATCATTTGCTCGGTCCTTCGGTGTCGTTTGCCTGAAATCCGCGATGAGACGTCGGAGACCTTGCTGCCGTGTGATAAACAGGGACTTGCGTCGGGCTGTCCGTAGTGCGGCGCGGGAGTGGGGGCACTGCCCGCTCGACCCTCTGCAAGGGGAGGTGCGACGGAGTCAACACGCCATGGCTTCTTTAGTCACGGACGCAACTCGTTGCTGTAATCTGCTAATAGATGTAATTCAAATCTATAATTGACTAGAGAACCCATCACAACACAAAAGTTAATGGACAGAAACAAATAGATTAAACAGGGTTTGCAGCATGTATCAAAGCTTTCGCCCTTATCCCGATCACCAATGCAAAGAACGGAACGTGGCCAATTTATTTTGAGCTGGTGGTCTGGATAAGGCCAAGAGCTTTTGTATGCGCAATGCTGCACACCCTCTTGTGTTGTAACATGGAATAAGCGTAAAGAGGAAACGTCTCCACTGCTGCTAACAGCTGTGCCATAGCTGTTCCAGTCGGGGCGCCCAGGACCCCGGCAGCACTGTGTGCAGAGTGCCGCCAAGCTCAAGTGATTTTGAATGCGGCCGTCCACGGTGTTATGGTTGTGGTGGCGCAGGACGAGTCCCCGATGACGTCGGTGTCGGCGCTGTGCGTGCGGGCGCGCGAAGCGGCCACGCGGCTGCTCACGCACTACGTGCGCGTGCAAGGCCTCACGCTGTCCCAGATGCTGCGCAAGAGCGTGGAGACACGCGACTGGGTCCACTCCATCGAGCCGCGGAACGTGCGTGCCGTCATGAAGCGCGTGGTTGAGGACATCACGGCCATCGATGTGCAGGTCGGAGTCAGGATGATGGTGCAGTGGTGACATTTGTGCCTCGCAGAAAGGAGGCCTGGGTTCAATTCCTGACTCGGGTGCCTGTCTGTGAAGAGTTTATATGTTCTTCCCCTGTTCTGCATTGGTTTTCTCTGGGTTCTCAAAATTCTTCCCAAAGCTAAAATCATATTATGAAACTGGTGTTGGCCAAATATCCCACTGCTAACAAATTACCTGCAAATCACTCAATTGGGATTACGTCAGCAACCCCCTACTGCTAAAAATTTGGCAGGATCCTCCTAAAAAAGTGTTTTTGAGACTTTGCTGGGTAAACACGCTGAATAATAGAGAACTAACGTCAGAGGGTCCATTGAGAGACCCATAGGATTAATGTCATTAGCGTTGAAGTTGAAGGGAGCCGTGCCATGGGTCTAGGTCGGGTTGCTGTTTGAAGAGGGCGTGCGCAAGGCTCACAGCAGCGACTCCAGCAAGCGCGCATTCTCCGCTCACAGCAGCTCCCGGCAACTACAGCAACCACCCCCTCGCTACGCGCCCAGCTATACACCAAGGTATGCACACACACTCCCCGATACCCACACACTACGATCTCGGTTTGGATCTTTGCCTACTGTATTTTGATTACATGGAGAGATAAAGGTGTACCTGCTTGTCTCTCTGCCCTATCTGTCTCCCTGTCTGTGCCTCCCTGTCTGTCTCAGTGCACCCATGGACACAAGCCTCCTAAGCAACATTCAGAAGTTGTTTTCCGAACGTGTGGACATCTTCAGTCCCGTAGAGTTCTCAAAGGTGAGATTTGCAGCATTGTACTTATTTCTCTGAAATTTCTACGGCATGAGAGACACGTGTCCAAGCGAAATACAAGGGGGTTTAAAGAGGGTTTCCGTAGCCTGCAACATAAATGTGAGCATTAGCCTAGTTAATGGGGGCACGACCTAGGCACTCATGTGCAATCTTATTTTAAAGATTTTACTGCAAGATGGCAGATATTTCTCTGTAAATGGTGGCACCCGCACACATCTGTCCTGAGGGTGGAAAGATGATTGAGATGTATTGAACAAGGATCGGATATGGCAACAGCTCTGAACGACAGCAACAGCCGAGTGGTAGCACATTCGCCATTTGTTGCAAAGGGTCGCAGTTCATGTCCAGCGGCTGCGCTGGTTAATATTTATTGGTCATAACCAATTAATAATAATACATGCTGTCTGCGTCAGAGTGGACGTTAAAGATCCCTTGATATCTTTGAAACAGCCCAGTGTGTGCTGGCATCGGGGTCTAATTTGCCTTGATTACTCAAACGGCATTACACAGCAATCATTACTCCTAACGAGCAGACTAATGCACACTTGCAGGCCAGGTGCCTAGTCCCCTTTTAACCACAGGGGCAGCTGCCATTGGGGGTGCCTTAGAAACGTTTGTTAATCTCTGATCACATGTAAAGTCCTCTTGAGATGCCTCGGCATAAATTGCACTCTTATCAAATACACGTCATAATTTCCAAATTAGTGCACTCGCTACAATCGGGATATAAAACGTGTTTGTGATGAAGTGGCAGATCAGTTGATGGTTCAACTTCTGGCAATGTTGCTCCGAGGTAGATTTGTTTGAGTCTTAAAATTCGTGGGAAACTGTAAACTGTTGAGGGAGTGGTGCTGTCAGCCACACTCTGCACGTGCGACAATCGGATCGTTAGGAACGCTCAGAGGGCATCCACGGCTCCAGCTCCTCTCGGAAGGGGGTGGGTGGTGCAGTGGTGCTGTTGGGTGGTGGGCCACCATGACAGTGGAGCACCTCAAAGGAGTGACCTTGAATGGTCCCTAGCGCAGGCCCTACTGGATGGGAAGATCTGGCTTAGCCCAGACTCTGCTCTACAGGGAGGGTGGTTCGCCAGTTCCGAGGCTGTGATAGCCGTGAGGCAGCCACAGATTAAGGACCAACCAAGCCAAGTCCGTGCTGCTGCTATTTTGTGAAGCTCGCAGAGCAATGGGATGTGTTTTCATCGAGTGACTAAGTGGAGAGTCATCATGTTGATGCTCACGGGTGCCCTGTGAAAAATTACTTTTTTCAATAAGTGTAGAGACAAATCTCGTGTTGTAATTATATCGACAATCAGAATCGTATTCTGCAAACTGTATACGGACGCACGGTGTTTCAACAAAGCATGGTTTAACGGCACTTTGTCTGCTGTACCTAGGTTTCAGTGCTGACAGGCATCATCAAAATCAGCCTGAAGACCTTTCTGGAATGCGTGCGTCTGCGCACGTTTGGCCGGTTTGGGCTGCAGCAGATCCAGGTGGATTGCCACTACCTGCAGCTCTACTTGTGGCGCTTCGTGAGCGAGGAGGCACTGGTTCATGCCCTTCTCGACGAGGTGCTGGCCAGCACTCTGCAGCGCTGCATCCAGCCCATCCCCATGGAGACCAGCGTCATCGAAGTCATCTGTGAAAGGGGCTGAGGCATGGCCAAAACTATTAAGCTCCTTTATCCAGGAAAGTCTCCAACTCTATTCAGGAGGGTCCAGTCAAGTTTTTGCAGCAGGGAGCAACATTGCTCTGTCACCAAATTCCAGTGACAGTGTGCTTTTTAGATATTTGGGAGAAAACCCATGCAGACCAAAGGGAGAACATACAAACTCTACACAGAAGGGTGCCTGAGTCGGGAATTGAACCCAGGCCCTTTTTGCTGTGAGGTGTGAGTGTTACCACTGCGCCACAACCCTGTTGCTCTATTGACTGTTGAACTTCTTTCGCACCGTACATAGCTAACCGTGCTAATCGGAGGTGTGATTGGCACGTTTGGTTATGAACCGCATCACTGAGGTTTGCTTGCAGTCTTCTGCAAATGACGTTAATATTTCTAGAGAATCAAAGTTTGGCTGGACAATGCAGAGTGTCCCCAAGAAGCCAACTGTAAATGTACAAAATCATTGGTGGTTTGAGCTTCGGTGGGTTCACAAGAGGCTGCTCAGTCTACTGTAAGAGCCACTTTACACAAGTGCCCCCATCTGCATCTTTGTAGTTACATCTCTTTGTAGGACTGCCACATGGATTACCAGTTACTAATCTGTCACCTGAAAAATATAAATGCTTTGGAATTAAAATGACTTCCACAATGTAACTTTTTCCATTTTATTCAATTAAGCTTCATGGCTAAATAACCAAAAGTCCAGAGCAGTCTGGGATGCACAACACCAAAAAATAATGTTACATTAGACCACATGTAAGTCCTGCATGTTAGTGTGGTTTCAACAATTAACGAGCAAAATTCTGCTGTCAAATCGTGCAAGCAATATGTATCAGTGGTAACCAGTGCAGCGTGCGAGGGATAGTTGGAGACACGGATGATGAGAACCGCATCATTACCTTCCAGTGGTGATATTCCATGGAGAGGAACGATTCTGACCAAGGCACACATTTGCCTGCTACTGATCATCTCACCAAAACAGCACAGATAAAAGGGAAGAAACTGCCGATTGAGCCCTCCTGTAATCCACGTTTATCAGTGGGTGTCCTTGCGCACGAGTTACTTTCACGAATTGAATCGAGTTACACTGTATCCCCATTGATAAGTTTCACTAATATATAGATGTTATAGAAATAACGTGTAGAGTATGCAGGATAGGTTAATACGATTCTTAATATAGGTTATGTATAATTAAAGGATGGATTGTAATATTTCTGGCCTGTGGCTCTCATGCGAGGCAATGGTGACCTTCAATACAGACATGCTTTCTCAAAATTCAATATTTGCTGCCGCAGAGTATCATTTAACAGGTGTGCTCTGATATAATATTCTCATTTTCCGTTTGTATTTTAAAGCGCACTCACAAAGATGTTAAACATTGATACTAAACAAAATACATTATTTTGATTGGCAGCCTTAACTCTTACTCCGCGTTCATAAGTAATTAGTGTGTGCAGACGAAAGCCAATTTAATTATACCATTTCCACCAAGGCACTATGTGGGTCTCGTGGCACTGCCAGAGGGTGGGGGCCATCGTGCGGCTCTGCCTTCCCATGCCACTCATAGCGGCACGGCAAGCTCCTCCACCTTCTTGACAAAGCTCCGCACGTCCTCCGCCAGCAGCAGCGGCTGCTCGAAGGCGGCAAAGTGGCCGCCGCGCGGCATGTACTCGTAGGATACAATGCTGCGGTACTTGGAGGCCAGCCATGCGCGCGGGGCATGCAAGAGCTCGTTGGGGAAGGCGGCCACCCCCGTGGGAACCCACACGGGCATCCTGTCGGGCACAACAACCACGTCATCACCGCAAAGCGCTTCCCCGAAACTCGAATTCTACGAGCCATTGATATGGACCGTAGTGACTCCTGCAATTGTCAATGCAATCAACATTGGAGTTATCCAATGTGATCAAATATCATGGTATTTATACCAAAACCATAGCATCTAATATGCAGTTAACACCATAGCAATATTTATTAATTAGCACGGATGGCTACGTATATTGCGAAAGAACATAGCTCTGTATAATAAAGCACGTATGCAATTGAGAAACGTTATTAAGCATTAAATGTGTCCAAAACCATTTATTTCTACAGGAAAACCTCAATGAGTCAACTCTTTTCAGGAGGGTCCTGCAAAAAAATGTCTGCAGTAGATGGTGATGCTGCTATGTGTAATCCCAAGTGAGTATAATTTGCAGGTAATTTTCCCGCTTTATGATGTTTGGTCAATCCCAGCTAGATTGTGTGTTTTTTTTAGTAAAGACAGAAACCCGAAGAACCAAGAGGAAGCCCATGTGGAGTAAGAGAAAAAACTTCACACTTGAACACCACAAAAACCTGTGCCATTAGGAACCCTTCACCTGACAGCTGACCAAATTGTGTACCAGCGTTATGCCAATTACACTCACCAGTAAGCTTAAGAAGAACCCTTACCACCAAATGTAATTAGACGAGAATTGTTATGGCACACATTTGATTAGATCATTTAGTGGCCTAATACAAAAGCAATTGTGAATCAATACTAGTTGCGAAAACCTACGCGTTGACTTACTGTGTGCCTTTACTTTTGAACATGTTGCGGCTAAAGTTCTCCTTGTAGAAGCGCATGGACGATGTGATGCAGCCACTCGCCCAGTAGATCATCACCATGCACAGGAGCTCATCCAGCTCAAACAAACTGTGCCACAACAGACGTACCCCATCAACGCCCACACCCCATCAACGCCCACATGGACAGTGGCTTCTGAATTTCAATCCATATGAAGCATAAATGTTAAATAATTTAATTCGATCCATAGCAGCTGTTCGGGATTTGATTCTGCCCTCAAATGATAACATCTGTAGTCAGATTCCAAGAACAATGCCGAACATGGTGAATGGTCTCGCATCCTGTGTCTGCACGTACGTTTCAAGGCCCCCGTCCTCCTGATCCATGTTTTCTCTTTTGGTCCAGGTGCTGAACTTCTCCAGCATATAAGCAGCCAGACCAGCAGGGGAATCGCTGAGCGCAACCCCTCAAATCAAACACCGAGACGATAAATAGAAATGGCACAGAAAACGAATGACAATTATATGGTAACAATACCCATGACATTTGGTTAGACACTTGGACATGAAAATTCACGACAGCACAACCATGTTAGTTTACATCAAACTGCCAAGCATTGCTTATAGCACACATTTCAAGTCTTAAGGATAACCTTGATACAGTTTTTCACAATGTTGAGTGTCTCATGGTCCTGCAATGCATTCTCAAGTTATTGTTTACCTGAAAAAAATACACTCGGCACTCTTTACTGCAGTCTCACCAGCAGCTTCTACACCTGGTTCAGGTCTCATGTAAGCATCAGCTCCAAAGGTTACGTACTTTAAATCCTATGCGAAACAAGTAGAAAACTCAACTATCCACAGTTATTCTTTTATTTACTATGGGGGTGTTTATTAAGTTGCGACATTGTGGTGACAACTATTGCTGATGCACAATATTACGTTTCTTGATTTTCTTGGGTTTTTTCCCAAGCCTTCCATTATGAATCTCACCGATTTGAATCCTTTGGGTTTGACATGTTATAGTGATTAGCCATCCTGTATCTCCATGCCATACAGCCTAAGGCATGTTGCACTATTGTATTCAGGGCTTGATAAGGCCTCCCTCTAACAACCAAATATTGATCGCAAACCTCTTCCAAAACCATTCAACACGACTGCCAAAGTGGTAGTTGATTCATATTCTTTGTTTTTTTCGGTAAAGTCACGTAGTTAAAAAAATAAATGAAAACTAAACTAAATCACGACGTTTCGGGCGCAACACAAGAGTTCTTGCGCCCGAAACGTGATTTAATTTAGTTTTCATTTATTTTAATTTTTCTACCTACGTGACTTTACCGAAAAAAACTGAGTGAATCCTTGCAGTCACGAAAACTTCAAATCTGGTAGTTGGATGTTTAATTAATCAACAAGTGCATGGCTAATGGTGTTTGTCTTGCAATCACCGATTAAGCAACATAAGAATTGGACTCTGCAAAGTAATACAAATGTTTTAATAGAAACTGGGATGCCATTCAACAAATTAACGTGCACAATTACAGAAACTATGAAAGTAAAAACAAGGGGCAACCCACCAACAGTGTCCGGTTTAGTGCCCTGGATGTGCATGTATCCGCTTTCAAGGAGGACGTTTTTCAACAACTGCGTGCAAGGAAACACTCTCTTGATGTCAGTAGGGGTGAGGCCAAAAAGCCCAGGCATCCAAGGCCCCAGCACAGCAGATGGCAGCAAACGTCCCAAGCCTCCTGTGACTGTCACGAAGTTCAGGTGGAGACCTTTCACGCACCTGTATCCGTACACCCCACAAGAATGAAGGAACGGCACTAATACATGCCACAAGCACGCTCGCTCATTCCACGATTTAAGACCAGGTAAAATCTTATTGAGACGAGGGGGCCCGAGTACACAAAATGATCATAAAATGTTGGATGCTCACCAAGGTCGCATGATTGCCATGTTGGTGCCAATTAAGGAGCCCCAATCTCCACCCTGCACATAGTACTTGTCATGTCCCAATCTCTCCATCAGCTTACAGAACAACCGTGCTGCACACAACGCGTTAAACCCTGCACATCCACACCAAACGACACAAATAGTTCACAATCACAAGATACAGCGACAGTTTCCATCCTGGCAATATGGGATAGCATTGCACATCACCACCACCACCACATTAATATCCAAAGCAGGCTCGTACATCCCCCCCCCCCCCCTTTACTTTCAAAAGCAGTCCAATATGCTCTTGTCCACCTCTATCCATTTGATGCCCAGCTGCCTTCAGTAGCGGTCTCAGATACATTTGTAGTGTGATAGCACTGTCTGTTCTCCAGCAACGACAACTGCGGTGGACATATACGCGGGTGTGGCGGCAGGGCGAAGGAACTGGGGCAAGGGTCATGGGAGACCATCTGGAAGCCCCTGGAACCTGCGAGTGGGTTCGACAAGGGAGGCACGGCCAGGGCGGAGCCAGGCCGCGCCGGGTAGCTGAGCGGGAGCTCGTGGCTGCCGTCTTCGCTAAATAGTTGTTGGCTGTCTCGGTCGGCGCCGTCGGTGTTACACGGTCAGGGTTATGTTAAGGCTAGGCTAGAGGACTAAGGAGAGCGCGAGGGTGGACCTGTGAATCTGAAGGTGTTGATAAATAAGGTGCTCCTGAAAAATCTCGTCTCCCGCTCCGCTGACACTACACATGCACTGCAGTATTTTGCAGTTGCATCCCTCTGAAATATCTCCAATTGTTTTAACGAACCCGTTGTGTTTTGCTAATTTATTTTACAATCTACCAGTTGTAAATTGTTCATACATGGAATGGGTTGGCCAAGCAAACGGCATAATGGGACACGAGAGAATTGTAAAAATGCAGGATGAAAGGTGGGAACGGCCCCACGAGTGACACTGACACCAACAGAGTGAATGACGGTGAAATAAACAACAGAATCAAGTGTCACATGCAGCACTGATGTAAGTACGTTTATAAAAACACAACTCTTATAACCTAGGTTATCACAAGTAAGCATTATTCATGCATTGTAAGCTCTATTAAACAATTTTGATGTAGAACAGAACCAGGAGCAACAAAGTTCCATGCACACAGGGGAGAGTGTTTACAATGCAAAGTTCAATGCAGATAGCTGAAACAGAAAAACACTCAAGTGCCTTATAACATTTAACACAGATAATGTAACAATGGTCAGTGAGATTTTTATTTAAAGCTTTCGTGACTGCAGGGATTCATCTTCTTGGTTCTTTCGGTAAAGTCACGTAGAAGGGAAGTAATAAAATAATAAAAATAAAACATAATAAAATAAAATAATTCTCACGACGTTTCGGCTACAACGCAAGCAGCCGTCTTCAGGTGAAGAATGAGACACTACCAAGCTAGGAGCTTATATATAAGCTGGGTTGGAGGTGGAAGAGCGCCTTAACAAAAAGAATGTGCATATGAAGAGGAATTTAGCATATTCATGGCAAATGCGTAGGAGGTGGGTGGGGGGGTTTCATAGTCATTATGCCCATGCATTATGCAGGATCAACAGCACCAAGGGGGGTGCAGGGAGTAGCATTAACAAAGGAAAGGAATGTTAATAGTATGTAGCTGCAGTTACTAAACAACCACGTAGAAAACTAAAGTATAAACTACATAAAAAACTAAAGTATAAACTGCATAGCACCATCAGTATACTTACTATACTCTACAATAAGCTGAGTTACTAACAGCAAGTAATACATTACAATTCTACGTCGTAAAAATTATATAATATGCTTCCATCTAAACTTTATTCTCTTACATCACACGAGCATACACCGTACTATATACTGCCATAGATAAACCCAACATTAAATTATATACTGTATTGCTATAAACCACCACGACTCACCCATTGACACGACGGTCAATGGTAGAACGTATAATAACAAATAGTATAACATTTATATGCTTAATACAATGTACAAAGTAATATATAGTATCGTAATTGTATAGTAAACATATAGCAGTGTGATACACATTAGGGTGAGTAGAATAATATATAGTGTTATATTAAAATGTATAAGGTATAGGGTGGTTTATAGCAATACAGTATATAATTTAATGTTGGGTTTATCTATGGCAGTATATAGTACGGTATATGCTCGTGTGATGTAAGAGAATAAAGTTTAGATGGAAGCATATTATATAATTTTTACGACGTAGAATTGTAATGTATTACTTGCTGTTAGTAACTCAGCTTATTGTAGAGTATAGTAAGTATACTGATAGTGCTATGCAGTTTATACTTTAGTTTTTTATGTAGTTTATACTTTAGTTTTCTACGTGGTTGTTTAGTAACTGCAGCTACATATCATTAACATTCCTTTCCTTTGTTAATGCTACTCCCTGCACCCCCCCTTGGTGCTGTTGATCCTGCATAATGCATGGGCATAATGACTTTTAAACCCCCCCGCCCACCTCCTACGCATTTCCCATGAATATGCTAAATTCCTCTTCATATGCACATTCTTTTTGTTAAGGCGCTCTTCCACCTCCAACCCAGCTTATATATAAGCTCCTAGCTTGGTAGTGTCTCATTCTTCACCTGAAGACGGCTGCTTGCGTTGTAGCCGAAACGTCGTGAGAATTATTTTATTTTATTATGTTTTATTTTTATTATTTTATTACTTCCCTTCTACGTGACTTTACCGAAAGAACCAAGAAGATGGTCAGGGAGAGTTGAGTTATAGGAGTTTTAAACATAACTTAAAAGCAACTGGTAGTGTTAACAGCCGAGGAATACTATTACATATTTAATTTGAACAGCAATATAAAAAACACAAGTTACCTTGTTTATGAGGGGCCTCTGAGAAGCTGTAGCCAGGGATGGAAGGGCAGATGACCTCAAATGCCTCGGTGGCACCGGGGCCCTGCGGCTCAACCAGCAGTGGCATGATCTTGTAGAATTCATAGAAGGAGCCGGGCCAGCCATGTGCCATGAGGAGCACTTTGGGTTTTGTACTTTCAGGGACTCCCAAAGGACGTATGTGTACAAAATGCACGTCAATCCCTGGGTATGCATGCAAAAAAACCACATCTCTTGTTAAGACATTCTGCCATGGAGAATAGTGTTTCATGCAAGCAATCATTATCTTAACAAGATAAAACGGTGGCTGAGTTAACCTTGACGACTATAGATCCCCTCTAAACCCATCTGCTGCATCTGAGCCACTCGTTATGCATTAAATAATGCAAGGCACCTTGGCCTCTCAGAATTTGTCAAGCAGCCTCTTCCTCAGAAGCCAAGTCCTGACACTGCCAGCAATGCTTGTTTTTTGTGCAATCAATACCTATTTGTGAGGCTCCTTTCAAATAAAATGCTCAGTTAAACAAAAAAATGATAAATTCTTCAACCTAACATTCGCATGAAACACTGTCACAATGAAGCATTCATACAAATGAAATGAAGCATCATAATGAAGGCCAACAATGTCTTCTTGTATGCTGTATATGATTGTATTAAGAGCCAAGCCAGAAGAATGTCACTCTTATTTTAAGAGCACTGGCAATTCTACAGACGGTTGGAAATGCCAAACCTAATTACAACCATGATAACACATCTGATATGTCTCGAAGCTCCGTGCATTTGACCATGTGCACCACACAGACGAGTCATGGGTCATCACAGTTAAACGTTGAAATAGGCAGAATTGACTACATGGGCTTGGGTGATCCCAGTCAAGTAGAGGGTGCTAATTAAATGTATCACTAAAATATAGCACTGAGCGCTGAATTATCCACATCTCTTCGCAATTGTAATTATGCTGTATTTGCATTTACCAATGTGACTCATGTTGCAAACCTGTAGCACGGACAATACAACTACTGGAGACTGCATAGGGGCTTGGGAGATTGTGGGGCATGTCTCTGTTATTTCAGGGCCACCCAAGGATAAGTTGATTCATACTGTGGAGGCTTTCCTGGCCACAAAACCTGAAAGCAACTTCATTCTCAATAAAAATTTGCATCGACAAGGCATGCTCCTGTGAACCAAAAAATATTCCTTTTGGTAATAACCAAACCGACCCTCTACCAATAGCGAGTGGTCCTTTGGAAACACTGGCCTCCACTAAAAGAATGTACGATTTTCACAATTAGATGTCACCAGAGGAGATGACCAATGTCCAACAACCATTAAAGCATGGAGGCACTTTTACTTTTGATTGTAAACATATACAAGTGCTTGAAAGCTTTAATAACATACATCTACTTTTTCTTTCGTGCAGCTGATGTAAGTGCATAGCAACAACTACAATTTCACATTCGGGTGGTCAAGCCAGATAACCGTGGCAGGAGCAGTGGAGTGTATCGCTGTGATGTCTCCTACGTATTTGTGGATCGGGCATTGCGTCGTTTTTTTGTATGGTCTGTTCTGGGTGACCACAGTTGCATGTTAGAGTTTTTAATTTTCCATTTGTGCATCAGGTATCTGCCATAGTTTGTGCAAATGCGGTTTAGAGTGAACCATATTTGTGGAAGATCAAAACCGGAGATCTTGCACAATAAGGTGTTTGTCCACGAGTTATTTTTAACTCCAATCAGCTCTCCAAGCTTCATCGGGGTTGAACTCTCATTGTTTAAGCACACGGGTGCAAATGTGCTTGCGTGACTTCAAGTGATGGCGAGGGACACCATTGAGGTCCTGATGAATAGGAAGGCGACGGTTTTCCTCGATTCGCAAGACTAAAATAAATGGCAAGCACTCACAATAATCACCCCTCACAATTCAGTGCCTCCAAGGCCAGTATTACCACAATCACACTGTACCTTCAATATTGGTGATATACTGGGGGTACTTGTTCAGCACTGCTACCGTGCGCTCCCAGTCAAACTCTTCAGCCCAGTACTTAAGCACTCGCTGCAGGTACGTGGAGTTAAAGCCATAGTGGAAGCGACTCCCCTCCAGAGGCTCAGCCAGACGGACCGATGCCAGGCGACGACGAACATCCTGCAGGTTACTCAGAGCTCACACATTCACCTAAACACAAGCTGTTGGGCAAACTAGCATAACCGATAATCACTGAATACCTGTCATTCAAGTGTTCACATTTACATTCCCCACTGCCATGGTGTTGGCAAGGGCAGTGTATACTCCCTTTGCAAATTGTTGATTTTGCATTATTTAGAAAATTCCTGATTTTAAACAATCTCACCATCACATTATGATTCACCAACACCTCTGCGGATAACTTATTTTGTAATAAAAAAACATTTAAAATCATAACTGCTAAATCCAGTTTAATAAAGTATTGTACAAAGTGTCTTACCAAACCAGAACTAATCAACAACCCGAATCAGCAAAATATACCACGAATGCATTACCTGCATGGTCTCAGGTGAGTATGGGACCTTGAAGGGCCTGATTGTCTCGTCAGCAGGAGTCTGAGATGGCTCGCCTTTACCCCACCATCCATCTCCCTCTGGGAGGAAGTCTTTGTCTCCCTTAGCATCTCCCAGCAACTTCCACAACCCAATGAACACCAGTGCAACCAGCACGACCGCCACCACAACGCCAGCCGCCATGTCTTTCACCTGCACACCGCAATGTGCAATGCAGCTGCTCAATACATCGTGGGTGGAACCCAGAGCCGGTTCAGGAAATTAACTTGCCACTTATCTTAGCCGTGGCCAGGGATAGAACTTAGATCGCCGCGTCTATGGTACAGTGCTGATTAAATATATATATACTGCCAGCGACCCTGTTGTAATTACATTTCGCAAGTTAAACTTTCCCTTGAACTTTGCCTCAGAACAGTGCGATAAGTGGGGGTCATAGTTCAACTCCCGTCAATGCACGGATTGTGGTGCTCCGTGAGCTCATCTCCGGGTACCCGTACCACTGCGCCCGGATACCTACAGGTCACAAAAGTAACGTTAATAATCCACTCCATTAATTACACTGCGTAACAAATGTGTTATTTTTTTGTTCCTGGGTAGTGTTATTTCCTAATTGCTTTTGCCTCAAAAGTACAGAAAATTTATATTATTCCCCACAAACTTTGCTTTGTGACCAGGACAGTGATATTTTGAAATTGACCTATTTTCAATGAGAATACGCGGTGTGCATTTGTGTCATTCCTTCACATGTCCTAGTAGTTGGTGTGTAATGTGAAGTTGTTGTTGTGTAGTTGTTGTTTTATGGTTCATCTTCTTGGTTATTTCGGTAAAGTCACGTAGAAGGGAAGTAATAAAATAATAAAAATAAAACATAATAAAACAATTCTACGTGACTTTACCGAAAGAACCAAGAAGATGAATCCCTGCAGTCACGAAAGCTTTAAATCGAAATGTTTTATGGTTGTTGTTGTGTAGTTGTTGTTTCATGCTTGTTGTTGTGTAGTTCTAGTTGTTGGTGTGTAATGTGTAGTTGTTGTTTAATGGTTGTTGTTGTTGTTGTTGGTGGTGGTGCGCGCCATGATTACCTTGCAGCGCGAGTCGAGCGCCGTCTGCAGCTCTCAGCCCCACGTGACCAACCGATCCGCGCCCACGTGATGAGCAGCAGTCAGCCCACGTGACGAGCAGCCAGCCCACGTGACGAGCAGGCAGCCCACGTGACGAGAAGCCGGCCCACGTGATAGGCGTGTGCCGAGTGACGCCATCTTAGGTGGGGAGAGCGCCCACGCGGATCTTCCTCGCACCAAGAACCCTCCCTGCCTCTTTCTAGATTTGAAGTTTTCGTGCCTCTATCCGCCCAGCACTGTCAATGGGCGCACCGGGAGGGGTAAAGTGTGGCCGGGCCCGCTTCCAAGACGTCTGTTCAGTGTGCAAGTCGACCAAATATCCCCAGAGCGCTCTCTCGTGGAGGCTGTGGCAGAGGCGTGAGCGAGCGACTGGAGGAGGAATTCCACCTTTCCCTTTTAACATAAATATATAATATACTGGTAGGAACCTCCTGGTTACACCAGCCCACAGGGGATTATTGTGTCCGTCCGTCGTGAATCCAAAAAAGGGAGGGGTGGGCTGGGTGAAGAGGGGAGGGTGGGAGGGGTGGGGAGGGGCTGGTCACCCTGTGGTGCCCTTATAAAACTCAACGTTTAACCTACTCACGCCGGCTTGTGCCCGCCCTTACAGTCGGGCATATTTGCGGAATACACCACGCCGCCGTTGACCCTTGCCATTGACCGAGCAACCCAACGTTCCTACCAGCTCCCTCCACAAGAATGTGTTTAAGGCAAACGCACTTGAATTGAGGCAAATGAGCCAATAGGTGAGCGCCCCAAGCGACAGCTCAATGGTCAGCGAGGACCTTTATTTAACCCGCAAGGTGTTGCTCGCTAGGTGACATGTTTATCATTTATTTAGTCGGGTTCGCCTCCCGGCGTCACTGACTGTGACTCTGATGTGAGCCCCAGGGGTCGGCAACCACTCTTGATGTCAGTAGGGGTGAGGCCAAAAAGCCCAGGCATCCAAGGCCCCGGCACGATCGATGGCACCAAGCGTACCAAGCTTCCTGTGACTCTTGATTTGAAGCTTTCGTGACTGCAAGGATTCATATTCTTAGGTTTTTTCGGTAAAGTCACGTAGGTAACAAATTAAAATTAATAAAAAATAAAATAAAAATCACGACGTTTCGGAGGCAACACAAGCTTCCGTCATCAGGTGGAACCGTCACAGCACGACAGCTGTATCAAGTGACTTCCTGTGACTGCCAAGAAGTTTAGGTGGAGACCTTTCACGCACCTCTACCCGTACACACCGCAAAAACACGCCGGCAGCACACTCGCTCATTCTTTCCTTTATTTAAGACTGGGTAAGGGCTCATTGAGACCAGGGGACCGAGTACCCAAAATGTTTGTGAAGATACAATTCATGAAATCAGTAATTCTCAGATTGACCCAGCTCTCAGATGAGTTTATGTGAAAGGAGTGATATGGAACCGTAATGTACAAAAAGTGAATGCTGACCGAGGTCGCAAGATTTCCATGTTGGTGCCTATGCGAGAACCACAGTCTCCACCCTGTGTCCCAATCTCTCCATCAGCTTGCAGAACAACAGTGCTGCACGCAGCGAGTCAAAGCCTGCACATCCAGGCCACACAAAAACACAAATACTTCACACAATCAAAAGATGCAGCAACAGTCTCAATCCTAGAAATTACAGGATAGCAGAGTGCAGCATAATCACCTCATATTCATTACCAAAGCACTCTCGATGCATCTCCTTTGCTATAAACATTATTTTATAATCATAATAGCATTTTCAATACAAATGTAAAACATTTATTAACATATTAATTGTGTACCCTTTTAAAGTGTACATTTTAACTTGCTGCACAAAGATTTTTACTGAACTTTAAATTTAGTTTCTTTGCACTTAACTAAGTTTGAATGCAGTGGTTGTGCCGAGCCAGGCAACATCGTCTCCATTTGCAGACGGCAGCAGAGCCCCGAGACTGCCGCTCGTGTTGGATAGCGGGCACGCTGTATTCTTCACCTTGACGCCCGTCTTAGTAATAGTTCTACCCAAGCCCACTTATGTTTTTAAGAGTTTGAATGTCATTATCCTCTGTGTTCTCTAGTCTACATGTCCCTCTTCCTTTCTTTTAATGCAATTCCATGTTTCTTTGCGTACTTTTTCGTTTTTGTCAATATTTTTCTTAAATGATGGTGTTTCTGAACCATGTCATAGCAAGCAGTACGCATTGATAAAAAAAAACCTGTGTTCTTCAAACACATTGCTATGTGACGTTTCACGTCCAAGTTCAGCTTTCAAAAGCAGTCCAATCTGCTCGCGTCCACATCTCTTTGAGTCCCGGCAAACATCTCCAATTGTTTAACGAACCTGTTGTGTTTTGCTCATATTTATTTTTTACATTCTAACAGTTGTGAATTGTTCATGAAGGGAATGGGTTGGCCAAGCACACGGCATAGTGGGACACGAGAGTATTATACAAATACAGAATGAAAGGTGGGAACGGCCGCACGGGCGACGTGGACACCAACAGAGCGAATGACGGTGAAATCAACAACAGAATCAAGTGTCACAGGCAGCACTGATGTAAGTACATTTATAAACACACAACTCTTATAACCTAGGTTATCACAAGTAATCATTATTCATGCATTGTAAGCTCTATTAAACAATTTTGATGTAGAACAGAACCAGGAGCAACAAAGTACCATTAACACGGGGGAGAGTGTTTACAATGCAAAGTTCAATGCAGATAGCTGAAACAGAAAAACACACTCAAGTGCCTTGGGACATTTAAGACAGATAATGTAATAATGGTCAGTTAGAGTTGAGGTATGGGTTCTAAACATACATTAAAAGCAACAGGTAGTGTTAGCAGCCGGGGAATACTATTACACATTTAATTTGAACAGCAATATAAAACACAAGTTACCTTGTTTATGAGGGGCCTCTGAGAAGCTGTAGCCAGGGATGGAAGGGCAGATGACCTCAAATGCCTCGGTGGCACTGGGCCCTGCGGTTCCACCAGCAGTGGCAGGACCTTGTAGGATTCATAGAAGGAGCCGGGCCAGCCATGTGCCATGAGGAGCACTTTGGGTTTTGTACTCTCAGGGACTCCCTGGGTATGCATGCAAAAAAAATAATCTTCTCTTGTAAGACATTCTGCCGTGGAGAATGGTGTTTCTTGCAAGCACCTATCATGCTCTTGAAAGGATAAAACGGTGGCCGAGATAACCTTGATGACTATAGATCCCCTCTAAACCCGTATGCTGCATCCGAGCCACTCGTTTTGCACTTATTAATGCAAGGCACCTTGGCCTCTTGGAATTTCTGGCCAGCAGCTTCTTCCTCAGAAGCCGGTCCTGACAATGTGAGTGGAAATGCAAAACGATTGGAAATGCAAAATCTATTTCAAATCACGATGTATGCCATGTAGATAAGGCGTGGGTCAACTGAGTAATCCATGGAAACAGGTAGGGGTGATGACATGGCTCTCGGTCACGTCAGTCAAGTACAGGGGCGCTATTTAAACCTATAAATAAAATATAAAACTGAGTAATGAATTCTCTAAATGATGAAATCTTCTAGATTTGAAGTTTTCGTGACTGCAAGGGTCCATACTCTTTGGTTTATTCGGTAAAGTCACGTAGGTAAAACAGAGAAAATAAATTAAATCACGACGTTTCGGAAGCAACACAAGCTTCCGTCATCATGAGCAAGCAACCGTTTGCTTGTGTTGCTTCCGAAACGTCGTGATTTAATTTATTTTCTCTTTTTTACCTACGTGACTTTACCGAAACAAACGAAGAGTATGATGAAATCTTCACAATGGTAGTTGTGTTGTACTTGCATCAAACAAAACATATCGTGTATGGGAACCAAAAAATGTGAATAGCTGTAGCACGGATGACACGGTGGAGACTGCATCAGGGCTTGGGAGATTTTGAGGCATGTCTCCTTGTTATCTCAGGGCCACCCAAGGATAGGTTGATGATTAAGAAATGTGGAGGCCTGCCCGGCCACAAAACCTGAAAGTAACAATATATTCAATATTTGTAGCACCGTTTGAACAGAAGTAGTCGTGCAAGCTGACATAGAAATCGCCCGATGGTAAAGATTGACACTGATTACATTGCTACCAGGGAGCAGCAAAGGGCTGCAGAAATTGCAAGTCATTCCACCATGATAATGGTTTATTAAAAAATGCAGAATGATGCCCATTAATGCCCACGTGATAGTGTATTGCGGTTCTTTAAAAGGCACTATTGGCGTATTCACAAATGTAAACAGTGCCTCACGATAGCTGCATGACCGAGCGAGGACTGAAATGTGAGCTGTAGAGCAGGAACATTCACACAAACAGGTTTGTGAATTTTAAGATGAAGTTTAAATGTGTATGTGTACATGGGCAGTCAACAGGGAGGCAAGGAGCCTCTTCGAGCAGGTAATGACGATCAACTAATCAAGAGTTAAGTGCCCCTACTGCTGGGGTATCCGTTGGAACACACCGAGTACCGAAAAGGTGTTGTTTACATGAAGCTCATGAACAACTTGCATTCATTAATTTGGCGTGCGTGGAGTTCTCGACCACATTTAATGTAATTGCTCCTCACGGTCAAAGGTCTGTAAACATTTTATGGGCCAGAGTCCCATGCGACAGGGCACCACCCCCTGCCCGGACACCCCCATCCCCTCCCTCACCGCCTCTTGTGGCCCCCATACCTCCTACCGCTTGTATCCCTGAACTCACCCGCATCCCCTCAAGCCGCTCCACGCGCAAGAACCCTGGAGAAATCTTATCCGGAGCAATGGCCGAGAGTGTCTCCTCCACGACCTTTGTGGTTTTCATCAACGGCAAAAAGGTAGAGGCTGTTTCACGTGTCCAGGCTGAGCGCTGGGTCGTGGCTACAGCCGATTGTGGCTCTGGTCACGGGCGCAGGTGCAGAGTGATAGACGCAGCAAGGATCTAAATATCGCACAGATGAGATTGGAAGACTGGCTCCGTTTGAGGAATGGTGCGTCTAGGGAAGGTGCTAATCGTCTTTTGAAGGAGATCGTTCCTACCGGCTTCGTCAGGGCTATGCGAGGGGAGGTGAAGAGCTTCTGTAAATTAACTGAGTATTTTATTCGCATTACTCTGCTCAAAGTAAAAATGGCTCTGGGATTAGAGTCCTAAGCAATGTTAGCAGCATTAGTAAGACATGCTTTCACACAAAACTCACCTGCCACCTACTAAAGTTTAGTGTAATTATGCATTTGAATATGAGATAACATTTTCATGACGTGTTGTTGTAGTTTTTATGCCTTTTTATCTCGAGAACTTTGAGCATGATCATATTTATTGTAAACACTAAGAAACAAATATCTTGGATAGATTTACCTAACTTAATTTCAAAGCATTGAATACATAAGCCATGATCTATCCACTGCTGGATGATGGCTGCTTCACATTGTCGCGATTCCTGACGGCCCCGCAAGGCGACAATCCATCTCGCGCAAATAAGCTCATTTCATCGCTCCATCTCTGCGGTGGATGATTTTTATGGTCACGTTTCCTCCTTTGGCTGATTTTCCGTTACCAGTCTCCTCCATCAGCCAACATCTCTTTTGGAGACGTGTCTTACCAAAACCCACTTTTCTTAATATGCAAGATTACGTGTAATTCTAAGCGTGCAGCTCTGCATACTTGTCTCTCTATTCTCTCTCTCTCTCTCTCTTCAGTTCTTGTTCCATGTTCTGTGTTTCTAATCCACATGCCGTGGCAGGTAAAAATGTTCATCTAAACGCATGGCCATGCTAATTTTTATGATCACATTTTATTTTCCCAAAGCACTGCACGCTGTTGTCACCCCCCTCTAATTAATATTTGTGATCCCGGGCTGCTGTCAAACATTGACCTTGGTATACAAATTCTGCTGCGGTTTTTATTTGTGTCCCTCCAACAATTATTTACTTTTATTCAGCAAACTTTGCGTTTTCTAAATTCAGCCATGCTGAATCTTATTCCTACTTTGCAACGTTCATCGTCAAGTTCTTCAATAATTTCCCGGAGCTCAGTGTGATTCATTGTGATAGTGACTTTGTCATCAGTGCATCTGAAATTGTCATCTCTTCATTTACCTTCGTGCCTTTATTTCTCCAACACAAATTTAGCAAAATAACCCCTGCATTGTATGCTACTGGTGAGAGCCTATGTCATTGTTTAACTCTTCTTAATGTATTTTATTTAAGTGCGCAATCTCAGGGTAGCTCTCCCATGGTATGCAGGGTGTTGGTAATTTCTATACATCTCTATGAAGGCCTTGGCTTGTGAGAGTTTAAATTATGGCATCAGCCTTCACTGAATCAATGATTTTGCATTATTTTTATATTTTACAAATGAAAGGCTTGATCATGTTTCATGTCCGTTTGTCTTTTCTGAAATATGCTCGATCGTCCAGCATTTGTGACGAACGCCAGAAATCACTTTCTAAAACGAGTGTGCATTCGTGGTTGGTTGACCGCTAAATTGACCCTGACTCAGTTCCCTATTCCTTAATGTATTGGGGGAATGCTTTGCTTGCCAAGCTTATCAGATGTATTGGTCAATAACACTGTCTTAAAAGGAAACATACAATAGACCTTTGAAGGCAGTGTTACTGCTGAATGCCTGGGTTTTTTTGTTATTTGTACAAGTGTACCACGTAGGTATAAAATAAAATAAATCACGACGTTTCGGGCAGACCATGCTTTCCCACCTGATGACGGACGCTTGTGTTGCGCCCGAAACGTCGTGATTTATTTTATTTTCTACCTACGTGACTTTACTGAAAGAACCAAAGATTATGGATTCCTGGAGTCACGAAAGCTTCAAATCAAGATTGAATAAATACTGTAGTTTAACTTTATTTGTTACTAGTTCATAAAGCCTGTCTTCGCCGGGAAAAAGTTTTCAATAAATATAATAATTAACCTGATATGATTTTTACATTTTTTGTCGACCATCAGAAACTAACTACTCCAAAAAATCATATTCTTCCGCAAAAGAAAATTTGTTGACTTGATTCAACTTCTTGGTTCTTTCGGTAAAGTCACGTAGAAGGGAAATAATAAAATAATTACATTAAAACAATTACATTCTCACGACGTTTCGATTGCAACACAAGCAATCATCATCATCACCTGATGATGAAGCTTTAAACCGAAATTTGATTCAACTTCTTATACTTAAAGATGTACCTATCGGAAATCGCTCAATTCTAAAGATTCCGTTCTGTTTTTAATTAGAAAAAAAGAATTATGAACATGATACTCTATGAGGGAAGCTCCTATCTTTTACCGTTTTCGAATTATTCAGTTTTGAACGTCATAAAATGCGTATTTTTTCGTTCAAACCCGCTTGAATCCGAAATATCTCAAAAAGATAGAATGGTTCTCGCTTTAACTTTATTTGCTGTTTGATACTCCATCAAACGAAAACAACCGCAATATTATACTTTGAACGGTTTCTGAATGACACCAGAAACAAACATGTTTATGGGGCACTTAAAATCGAGATTTGGAGGCCTTAAAACGAAAAATCTCGAATGCTCCGATTGCCCCTGTTGTTTGTATCCTAAAAGCTACCCACGTCCCAAATGTCAGCTTTCTACCTTGTCGGGAAGTACGCTAGAGACATAGTAAGATTAAGGTCTTTATTTATATAGACATGTTATCGGTTTAAAGTGATTAATGGTGCAGATGCAGTCGTTCTTGTTCTTGATTCGTTCAGCCACGGAGGTGTGGTTACTTCCAACCTCAGCGAAAGCCACACAATATAGCACACAATATAGCACACAATATACCCCACAATATACCACACTATATACCGCACTATATACCACACTATATACCACACAATATACCACACTATATACCACACAGCTGACGCCTGCCGACCTTCGCGTCGCCACAGGTCACGCGAACTGAAACTTCTACCACGGTGGCGACTGAAAACTGTCGGGTAAAAAATTGGAAATATCGAGCAGTTATGTATTGCGTGGCTTCACTGTCTACGTTAAGCAGCTATGGTACACAACAATTGCTGTTACTTTTCATCACGGGCCACAAGCCTCCTCTTCACCATTTGAGTCACTGAAAAGAGAGGCCAGTAAGATTAAAAAGAACCACAGTCTCATAAGCCAGATACCAACACTGTATGATAAGAGGGCATATGCGACAGGCATAAGCTATGCCTTTTGGGCATGAGAGAATGACGGAAAGCAGGTGGAGATCACATTTTAGACTGTAATTCTTTAACGAACAAAGGGGACATAGTCAAAAATTAGCTTGAGTTGTTCATTATCGTGACAGTTCGGAATTGATACATGAATAGTTATGAATTGCCACGTCAATGTTTTGAATCAACGTGTAAATAATTTAGATTTGACATGGGAGTAGTTTTTAATTAGCACCTTTTTTCGGATAAAAGAGTGAACATTTGCATATTCAGCCAAACTCGCTCCGGAAAACCGGCACATATCCCAAGTGAACACGATTGTGTTCGTAGATGGGTTAGTAATTGGAGTTAGCGGAGACGCGGGTTGACACCTTGTGAGTGGTTGGCTTTACCGTTATTCTCCCCGCGTACGGCCAAATGTAAAAGTCAAGAAGCAGTCATTTAGGTGCAGATTATTGAGCCGATGGCTGCGATTTATGGAGGCCGTGCATAGTTACTGCGCACCACTGTGGAGCGACCTTGTGGGGCGGTTGAGGACGCGGTCCAAAGTTTGTGGCGTCGAGCCACGGTCACATTCGGTGGGTTTTTTTTGTCAGATCGAAGCCAGAGGGTTCCGCTGTGGGGTTGGAGACGATGTCTGCTGTAGGTACTCATTCACCTCCATTCTATCAGGCAGCGTTCCACAGGGTCGAACCCAGAGGTTTCGAGAGTGAATGAACACGTGGCTATCATTAAGCCAGATAAATGATTTATGATCTATCTTGTATTGCACTCTATCATTTCATGGCATCATCAATTTAGACCAACTTTTGCCTTTAGGTAACCTATTCTTGTCCTGTTTTGTACGAACCTCCCCGGGATAACAAACTATATATTTCGAATCACGATTAAAGATAGTCTATATGTCTTGCGATTGCAGTGGCGTCCAAGCCTTTTGTATCAACAGCCAGTTTAATTACAATGCTCAGACCCGTTGGCTACATACATTTAATACAAGTGAGATATGTTTTAGAAGAGATGGGAACAATATGTATTTCACAAGTTGCTTCAGAGATATGTACTGACTGGCAGGAATTGCTCCTACATTTCAATGCACATACATTTGTAGTGACATAGGATCGGTCACTTATCAGCATAGCGCTTGTTTCTGGCAGGGCAGGGGATCTGCAGTTACAGCAGCCCTGACTGACAGCAGGTCACGTGATAGACCAGAGAGAGGGATGTAGGGAAAAGGTTCCAGAAGGGGCACGTGAGGGAAGCCCGGGAACCCGCTAGTAGGTTCGAGAAAGGGGGCGTGGTCGGGGCAGAGCGAGGCCACGCTGGGAAGATAAAAGGGGGCCCCGAGCAGGAGCTCGGGGCTGTCGTTTGGAGTGAAATCCCGTCGTGCTACTGGAGTCTTCGTCGCTGTCTTCGTTTTCACCATCTCGGCGTCGTCAGTCAGGCAGTCTGCTAGCTGTCCTGACTGGGTGCTGTAGTTACTAAGTGTGAACTGTTAAGGCTGTTAATAAACAGAGTGCCTCCTGCTCTTATTGTCTCCGAGTCAGTCACTACACATTTATAAACACGATCAAAGGTCTTGCCTGCTGTAAAGTATTTTCACGAGGTTCTTGTGAAGAGGTTGTACACAAGTGCACGCCGTGTAAAATAGTGCTGGAGCTATGTGAATAGTATGTCCATAAAGACCGTCATGGGCTCTAGAACTTTGAACTTTGTCTTGTGCTAAACACTTGTACATCCAGCTGGGTAATTTTGTCTACAACAACTCTGGTGACTGTGGGGATTATCTGCAGTTAAGCAACTCTCGTATTGCTTTGGAGCTCTGCTACGGATGCAGAGTCAACACACCGTTGTTTCTACATGCGAACCCAGAATTGTGAAGAAAACGTGGCAACACCTCCCACCTGTTTGCCCATTCCATTGGCTCTCACTTCACTTTACCTTCTGTTCTAAAATCCGGGGCACTATGACCGCATCCAAATGAATCAGCTGATGCCATAACACATCAATAAACGAACCACTCGGAGAAAAACTGAACAATATTGACAAGTTAATCTACAAAATTTGCAAAATTGTGGCATTAGATGTGTTCATTGTGTTCATCATTGGCTAGCAGGTGGTGTAATTTTAATTCTATCACAATGTGTATGCCGATGTTTGTGTGTGTTTTGAAGCCTTGGGTTATTATCATTAAGGATCCTCAGTTATAACCTGTAACTTTACATATATATTGCCAACGAAATTAATCAGTTCATGCTCAAAGTACAACAATCACAACATCACGGCTATTGACTTGTTGGTCGATGCCCTGTCCGTGACCTTGCGCGAAGCCCACGCAGACCCGCGCTCTGGGGTGGTGACGTGGCCGGCGCTCGCTCTTTGTTGCAGAGGTGCAAGATTCCTATTCAGCTGCCGCCCGCCCCCATTGTCACTGCGGCTGTAATGACGGCAATGATGCTGCACAGATCACGTTAAAGATCCCGTCAAGCCATTCGCAAATTACTTCTACTGGCAGACTAATGCCCCAGGTCACACTTGCTAATAACTCATCCGGGTCCCCTGAGTCATCACTCGGTTAAACAAAATAAACAAACATGAACTTTATTTCTCAGCGGACCACGGTGCCCTCGCAATGCCTGCTTCGCGCGCAATACAGTGGAGACATTTCCACGCCGTTGCCGAACTACGACTGCTGCATACCACCATCCTCATAACAACAATGCCACGTGCTGTCTAACGCTTCATAGCAGTTCACGCGATGACGCTTCGTGCACGTGTCTTCACAGTCTGAGCGTACTGTGTGACAAAGGTTTACAATTATTAACAGGAGAGAGCAAATAGACCGTGTGGGTGGAGGCGCCATGCTCAAACTTTGAGAACCGTTCCCATGATGATTTACCTCTCAGGTGGTTCCCCTGAGAAGTCGACAGCAGTGAAGCTGTTCACATGCGCCTTTAGCTTTATTTGTAGAGTTCACAGCAAGAATAATTTATTATTTGTAGATGATTGTGTTGACCACAACGCTAAATGTTAAATTATTCTATACTCTCTCGAAACAGTACTGTGTTCACTCGATGCAAGGTTTGTTATTGCCGTGTCACTGACTTGCGTTGACACGAATAATGTCTGATGCCCCCTCGTGACAGGTGGTGGACGACCATGTGGATCCTGAGATAACTCTGCTCACCTACATCAGGAACAAGTGTATCCTTGTTGCTGAACGGGAATGTGTTTATTCTTTGGGATTTTAGTCAATTGCTTCAATATGAGAGGAACAGGGATCTACGCCCTCCATTGAGTTGTGATGCTCAAATCGCATGTGCGAGCGGCTGATAACAGAGTTTTACACCTATGTGGATATTGTTAAGTATGATAGATATATAGTAATACAAGCAGAACATATATTATCTTATCTAGGATGTTATATAGCGCTTTAGTCAACGCGCTTTACAAGGATTAGAAATTGTACATTAATATTGGCTGATGTGGAAAAGGAATGGAGTTAGAGTGTTGGGGAGGGCGGTGAGAGGGAAAGGGAGGGCTGGCGAGGTGAGGAAGGGGGAGGAGGGTTAAGGTTTGTAGGATGCGGACAGGAAGCAGTAGAGGGATACGCTATTGAAAGAAGATGAGTGTTAAGGGAGGAAGAAAAAGTGGCGAGTGAAGTTTCCTGTTTGATGTGAAGTGGGAGTTTATTCTAATGAAGGGGAATCCGGAGGGAAACGGAGTGGACACGTGACTGAGCACAGGGAAGGGGGGGGCAATAGCGATTCTGTTGGCCCGGGATGTGATCGAGTTTTTGTGCATTTTTTTTCCTGAAAAATGTGTCCGTGTACCAATGCTTCTGATTCAATGCCAGCAGGATGGTTTAAACTGACAGCATTGGTGCCCAATGGCATCAGTCACTGGTGGCGTGGATTGCATGCAGAGCGCTGAAAGGCCATGGTGATGTTTCCATATAATGCAAATGTAAATAAAAAAAACTTATGTTATCTGCAGTTCACATTAAGTCAGCCCATCTGAACGGGTCAATCATCCCTTCCACTTGGGCATCGATGATAGAGCTTTCCACAAGTGCGCTGATGTTGTGCATTGTTTTTTTCTGATTGTCAGTAACCACTCTCTCCTGCCAAGATGATCTCTGATATTCTTAGGTTTTTTCGGTAAAGTCACGTAGGTAAAACATCAAAATTAATGAAAATAAAATAAAAACAAAAATCACGACGTTTCGGAGGCAACACAAGTCTCCGTCATCAGGTGGGACCGTCACAGCCGAATTAGCTGCATCAAGTGAGGCCTCACAGCCGAATTAGCTGCATCAAGTGAGGCCTCACTTGATGCAGCTAATTCGGCTGTGACGGTCCCACCTGATGACGGAGACTTGTGTTGCCTCCGAAACGTCGTGATTTTTGTTTTTATTTTATTTTCATTAATTTTGATGTTTTACCTACGTGACTTTACCGAAAAAACCTAAGAATATGATTCCTTGCAGTCACGAAAGCTTCAAATCTAGAAATGATCTCTGATATTTTGTTTCCGACCGGTAATTTAAGATAGACATAACAATATTATAGTAATGAGTCTTGTGTTTAATCGCTTGGTCCAGATGTCAGGTTTAGTCACCACGTGTTCCTTAACACAGCGAACCAGTGATGCTCAAGGGGACCAAGCTGGGCTGTGCGGAGGGAGGCTGTGGCGCCTGCACAGTTATGGTCTCACGATATGACCATGACACTCGTGAAATTTCGTATCCTTATTTACGTGGCATTTGCTCATACACACAAGCACAACATAACATGCCACAAACATACTTTGACAATTGTATGATGATAGCATTAAGGTTAAAACTGTAACGAGTCAAAAGGTGACGTTTATTTTAATAAGTGAGATCAAATCTCAACACAAACGAGGCAACTTGACCTTGACGGACAATGCAGCCACCTTGCTGTGAACGCGTGTCTGACCCCCGTGTGCTCCGTGTACGGCTGCGCCGTCACCACCGTCGAGGGCATCGGCAGCAGCCGCACCAAGCTGCACCAAGTGCAGGTATTGACGGCACCCGATAGTCCACCGCGACCACTTCTCTCAATTCCACCCCTAGGAGGGGCAGGGGCCCTGGCGAGTGCCAATGTTGGGTCTGGTCCGAGCAGTGCGTGCGCCGTGCTCTTACTGTCCACGCCAGCACCGACCGCGTGCCATCGAGAACCCGCGCGACGAGGCCCAGCGTGCCGTTGCCCACGTGGCAGCGTGCTGCAGTGCCGTGATGCGGCACAGCGATTCTTCAATGTGGATCTCTGTGGATGAATGTGCACACGGCAGGAGCGGCTGGCCAATGCCCATGGCTCACAATGTGGATTTTGCACACCTGGGATGGTGATGAGCATGTACGCGTTGCTGCGTACCCATCCCCAGCCCAACGCCAAGCAGCTGCAGGACACCTTCCAAGGTAGGCTGAGAGCGCACACACACGCACAGAGCCCTGATTCAGTAAAAGCCGAACGTGTAAGGAATGTGTGCAGTCCAGCGACATTTGCTCTACAAAACCAGTTACATACAGCAACTGACCTTCATCACAAACATGCAATTTCTTGCAGTTGGTCATACTTTGTGTCTCGAGTAAAGTAATTTATGAATGTTTTGGCGTTTTGTAAACGCAACGCGTGTTCTCCCATCACGTTTGCCCTCTGGAGTAAATGGGGCACTCGGTTTCACTGCTCCAGCGCCGACAATTCCCCAGTGATGGGAAGGGCGACGGGCTCCGTAAAGTCGCGGTGCTCAGTAACGGAGATATGCCCAGTCTGGCCCTGATTCACCTGACACACGTCTACACGTATGTGCACACACTGTGTACCTGTGTTTGCTAACCTGTCTAACAACGGTCTGTCTAACATCAAACGGGCTCCTTGACGCAGAAGGCATTATAACTGGTCATTATTTTGGTGGTGAGGTAATGAAATTAAGCATTTGGGTTCGATTTCCGACCCGGGTACCTTTTTATATGGAGTGTTCATGTTTCCCCCAGTTCTATATGGGTTTCCTCCATAGAGTGATTAGTGTCTCGGCCTCGCTGTGTGCTGCGTTGCACCACTATCCGAGTAGTTAACCTCGCATTCAATAAACCTTCAGAACCAGGGTGAACATCCGACTCCAAACGTATTTAATGCATTGAACGAGGTAAAACTGATGGAAAAACACAGCACAAAATACAGCATCTGTTAATACTTAGAATATCAATACAATTGTAGTGCCATTGTTCGGCGGTATGATTATCACCATTGATTCTTACCTGCAGTAGTGGACATGTGCCAACAGAGGGTGGTATAACAGGATAGGTGGGATGAGTCGGCCCGTTGGGCCACCAGGGACCCCAAGAGGGGGGGCTGGGGGGGATGCCGTTACATTCCAGGGCCCCCTAGAGAGTTCGAGAAGGAAGATGTGGCTAGGAGCGGAGAGACTCTGGAAGGGGTATAAAAGCCGGACCTTTGAATAGGTCCGGCAGTCATCGTCCACCTGAAGACCTGAAGCGAAGAGCCCAAAGGGCAGAACCCGAACCCCTGGCTAGGGTCGGGTTCAGAGCTCACCAGTCTAGGGTAGAGTGATAACCAGTGAGGGCACATTAGTCTGGAGGGGCTACCTCTTTCGGGTATCGGGTGTAAGGGGCGTTACCCCTTTGTGGTATGTACCCTTAGTTATAATAAACGTGTTGCCTCCAGCAAGTCTTGCTCTCCCTGCTTACCCACTACACAATGAATGAACACTCCATCATCATAACATTGTTTTAGATAACATGCAACTCAACAATAGGTCCTGGATGGACCAGGCACCTACATTAGCACTGAATAGCTATACAAGAGAATAAGCTACTGTGTTAAATAAGGTCACTTCGTGTAATCACTATATACTGCAGCCTAAATGTACAGCGCTGCACATAACACTGAACTGTGGATGAGATACTTCTTCATCCTTGCTCTCAAGATCGCATTAAAGTTACATGGGTACAAATCTGACTCGATTTATTCAATTACAAGTAACATTTACAATAATGCAAGTGGCAGGCTTCGTTGTTAACTAGGCCTCATATTTATCATAACAATTTAACAGCATTATAAAGGCTTTTACAGCATTATAACGGCAAATCCTAACATTATAACAGCATTTCCAGTATTATAAGAACATAGACGAACTTACAGACAATGCTTCTTAAAGCCCCACAACGAACAGATGCACCTGTCTTCACTGAGACGCTATTTGTGCCTCCATTGTGTACTCTGTGTAATGGCTGACACCCTGACTCATGGCTTAGAGAATCTTAAATTGTCACTTCCTGGTCACGTGACCAAACTCAACACCATATCGGGAAATTCCTGTGTACGCACACCCCCATATCTGCCGCGAGGCAGAACAATTAGTGTTGGCCAAACATGCAGTGTGGCGTTCCTGGGTAAATAAGTAAAGTAAAATTATGTTGTACCACCTAATCATTTCACATGCACATTCCTTTCAGGGAATCTCTGCAGATGCACAGGATACCGTGCTATTATTGAGGGATACAAGCCATTCATTAAGGTACAGGATGCATATCAGTTGGTCACTGTGTTATCTGGATTATCCATCGTGGTGAAACTTGGGAAGAAATCCCGACACCTGCAGCGGTGTAGCTGCCTGCTGTTGTTGCTGCTGCAGCACTCGGCACCCCTGTCTGGCTCGTTCCCTTATGTTTACAGGTCGTAGAGATGATGCACGCGTGTCCCACAACCAGCTCAGGTTTCTACATCATATTGAACTCTGGGTGGCTACAGTTTCTCACACATTACGTTATTTTGAGTTGGTGGTCTTGATAAGGCTGCGACCTGTACAGACAGTGCTGCACACCTCTGTATATTTTCAAATCTTTCGTATTGAGAAGGCATTAGCGAAACAAAATGAGAGTGCACATCCAATTGCAGCATCAGCAAGAGGTCTTGTAAGGTCACTCTTAATTTTGTAGACTTTCAGGCCATATAATGAGTACCGTAATCGCGTATAAGGGTGCATTTCCCATTAGCTGGGGTTACCAAGCAGGAAAGGGTTTGCATTCTTCTCACTGCCCATGGCTGACACGACTGTCATACGTCTGCTATAAACTTGAACTATCGATCATTTCCCACAGCTGTCAAGCGACTTCCACGATTGTTTGCAGACTTCCCCAACGTCCATGACAGGACGCATTGCACAGGGGACGGTGCAGGGGCCCTGAGGTCCCTATCCCTGCTCAGGGGAGTTCGTTGTTGGCTCACTGTGCCCAGTGAAACGCCTCTAGTCCACAACGCTGTTTTTCACCTCTCCTCCAATATCCTTGACCCTGAATTGATCCATGGAAACTCCTGTTATCTGCGGGTGGATTTTTCCTATTATCCATGAGGGGTCACCCAGAAATCATGGCAGCCACTAAATTCATCCAGTCATGGTTAAGAGGGAGACTGGAGTTGATGCTTTCAGACACTCGCGTAGGTTCACATCCCTCCTCGCGCTTGATATTCGCATTTAACCACGTGTGAAAGTCGATGATAATGTATTCGTATATGCTGTATGTAATGGCTTTCGTTGACCCCCTACAGCCACTCGATGCCTTATAGTTATCACAGTGGCAAGAAGTATTTAACTGACGAATCAAATTGTGACGCTGATTCACGACGATTCATAAAGCACCTAAAACCCAACTTGCTTCTTTGCTCGGAGATCTGTGCACAGTTTGTCGCACAATCCGTGAGCCTCACGGAGAGACGCCTCTGCTGCCGAACGCAGGCCTCAGGTTGCTGTGGAAATGCATCTCGAGTTGGAGGCTGCTGCAAGGAAGAACAAAACGCGGCCGTGGTGAGGCCCCGCTTGGCAGCGCTGCCGAGAGCCCCCCCCCCGTCACACCCCCTCCCCCCAGAGGCAGAACGGCAGGAGCGCAGTGCTCGTCGCCCTTAGCACGCCATCGCTGGGTCGTACTCCACACTGGGATGCCGACGTCATCCACTCGGCTTGCTGGGAATGATCACGTTTGTCCCGCCTATCACGGTTGTACCCGATTGTAAATCTGCCATCCATTATAACCCCTTCCCTTAATTCCTTTTGCTTTTATCATATTTATCCTGAACCCGAATTTGAAGCCCCCCAGTTAAGCAAACGGGCTTGGGTAGGACACGTCTCAAGAAGGAGCCGATGGAGTGGAACGATCGTCAGGGAGAGTGACCGAGTGGCAGCCGTGGAACGGAACGTGCCCAAGTGTACGTTCACCGAGTATAGGTGCTACGTGTATAGGTGCTACGTGGATTATTACAGCACAGGATAGTGAGAGGTGGCCACAGCCTGGGAGGCCTTCGACCAGCAGTGGATTGATCATGGCTGGTGATCTAGACGAGCTGTTTGATGAGCTGCCATGCTGCCTTCGAGGCCCCTGGTGTCGTGCGTATGGTATTCACACTGGGCTCTGCCGAATGTGCCGCAGGGCTCGAACGAGGAGCCGCCCCAAGCTGAGTCTCCCGGGGCCCTGCCTCTGGACCCCACGCAGGAGCTCATCTTCCCTGCAGAGTTGCAGGTGAGTCCCTTGTCACAGCAGCGAACGGGATGCGTCAAGACGACGAGACGCATGATGTCGTCAGCAACTCTTGAGATCCTTACTCACTTTTCCATTCAATGTATGTCTTGGTTTCATCAGTTTGGTGGCAGTGTGGTAATACTTGTGCCTCACAGCAAAGAGCCTCTGGGTTCGATTCCAGTATTGGGCTCCTTGCTTTGTGGAGTTTGTATGTTCTCCCCCTGTTCTGCTTGGATTTTCTCTGATTTCTGTTTCCTCCCATACCTAAAAAAGACACGATGCAACCGGTATTGGCCAAACATCACAATTGCTGAAGAACTACCTGCAAACTTGGCAGGATCCTCCTGAAATAGTCTTGAGACACAGTGAGGCTTTCCTGTTCAAATACGCATACCATTTAAATAACAATGAACATAATCTGTTATGAGGCAATGTTATCACGCAGCAGCTTCCCACTCCTGAAGATACATGTAAGTTCCCGTGCTACAGACAGATTGTCTGTGGTTCCTCAGCGACCAATAAATAGCAACGTGAACTCAGCCATGAGTGTGGGGTTGTGGATCCCCTACAGAGCAGCCTCAGCGCTGCCAGCGGTCACACCGCTTGTGGAGGCAGCCCTGGCAGTCGTCGGCTCAAACGTCTCTCGGTTGCCTCCTCGCATTTGCCTCCATGTCCTCAGCGCCTCCACTTCCAGCGAAATTTACCCATCGAGTGTCTGTCTAGGCCAGTTCTCTTGCGGTGGGTCTGATTGTCCTTTTGGTTTTTGCCTTCGAGTTGTACGAGTTTGGTAAGGAGAATGTGGTCACGATTTGTTTTTTACAGAACACGCTATACATTGGGGCGTCTCACACTGCTTTACATCGCATCTGATGCATTTCAAAGAGAACCTCAAAGGCTGTTCCTATGACTCAGCACCTGGCCTGAAAATGAGTTTAAGTTTGTCCATCACGAGGTGTTGATTGCTATATGTAATCCATATTTATTAATTTCGGGTAATTTACAAACTGTAAAATTTGGACCCTGACACCGGAACACAATGACCTACTCGTTTCAAATAATGTCACGAGATCTTTAACGTCCACTGTGAAGTGGATGGCGCGTAGCGTTTTTCCCAGTTGTTGCAAATGTAGTAATTAACCAGGGCAGCCTGTTGGGCTCGAACCGCAAGCCTCTGCAACGAGCGGCGAACGCGTGGCGCCATCGCGGGGCATACTGGGGGGCATGTCTGGGCTCAGGCATACGTCAGAGACTCATCACTGAGACTCCCACGTCGGTGCGCAGGATGCGTACAACCCCGACGGGACTTGGGAGTGGAGATGACAACCCGAGTTCCCGCACTGTTAAACGAGCAGAGCTGGTGCCGCTTCGTGTGCTCCTGTGGTTCCTCTGCCCGCAGCTGAGCACGGACCTCGAGCAGGGGATGCGAGTCTTCCGGGGGGAGCGCGTCGCGTGGCACGAGCCGAGCAACCTCCACGAGCTGCTGGAGCTGCGCTCGCGATTCCAGGACGCGCGCATCGTCGTGGGGAACACAGAAGTCGGTACGCGCACGTTCACCGCTCTAGGCAGAGGTTCACCTTTCAAATCCGGTAGACCACCCCGGTTATTAGTGCGGGTGTAGGAACTGTAAAGATGCTTCGCGCCATCTAATTACAGCGGATATTCAAGATCTCTTTAACGGAAACCTGGCAGGACCCTCCTGAAAGGAATTCTTAAGACTCAGTGAAGCTTTCCTGGGTAAAAAAGCGGAACAATACGAATACAAAACAAGCCTCATACAATAAAACCTTTAAATAAACCACACGTTCTGCAGGTATGACAACAGTGGTCACATTTCCCCCATGAGATGTATGACAGGTGTTACTGCATGGACGTCTCCTACAATGACAATGGGGAGGTAATGAGTGCTGTGCTTGCAGGTGTGGAAGTGAAGTTCAAGAACAAGCACTATCCCTGCCTGCTGGCTCCTGCTCGTGTAGCTGAACTCAACCAAGTTCTCTTCTCTGACACTGGTTCGTCCTACATCACATTCTCTGTGTATTGCTGATTGCATTCGAATGGCATAAAAACAGTGCTAAAGGCGTAGCCTCGCTAGCCAAGGCGATGACATCATTATGCGTGACGCTGTCTTGCGACGTCACGCATCGAGAGATGACCGCATCTCGTCCATAAATAAATACTTCTGGAGTAAACGCACATTGGAAAGCATTTGCAATGCCATGCATATGCATGATTTCTCTTGTTTGATATGAAAGATCTGAATTTGTATGACTGCTGTGATAATATCACTGCACAACCCTACTCCACAAAATGCCAAACAAATCTATTTTAAAATATAGATCTGGGTGGTGCTAGGGTGGCGCCGTGAAAATACTTGTGCCTCAAAGCTAAAAGCACCTGGGTTCGATTCGTGTGTTGGGTGGGCGGCTTTCTACATGGAGTTTGTATGTTCTCCCCTTGCTCAATATGGGTTTTCTCCGGGTTCTACAGTTTCCTCCTTGAGTTGAAGTGCAAACAACATGATTGATATTGGCAAAAATTTCCCAATGCTGAACAAATATTATAGCTGCAAATTATTGCGAAAAGCTGGCAAGACCCTCCTAAAAGAGTCTTTGCGACTCATCGAAGCTTTCCTCGGTGAACAAGCGTAGTAATAATACAAATAATGAAATGATGAATACACTGAAAAGTCAATATATTCGTCCAAAACTACAGTGGCAATATTTTAAAGCGCGAGTATAAAAAGCGAGGAGGTGTCTGGCCGTGACTGTGGATGGGTCTGTGAGCAGGGCTCTGGCTGGGCGCCGCGTGCACGCTGAGCCGGGTGGAGGCCGCGCTGGGCGCCGTGCTTGCCAAGGGGCCCGCGGCCAGCGGCGAGACGTTCCGCGCGCTGCTCGACGTGCTGCACTCCTTCGCGGGCACCCAGATCCGCAACGTGGCGGTGAGTCGCCTCCCAGATCCGCAACGTGGCGGTGAGTCGCCTCCCAGATCCGCAACGTGGCGGTGAGTCGCCTCCCAGATCCACAACGTGGCGGTGAGTCGCCTCCCAGATCCGCAACGTGGCGGTGAGTCGCCTCCCAGATCCGCAACGTGGCGGTGAGTCGCCTCCCAGATCCGCAACGTGGCGGTGAGTCGCCTCCCAGATCCGCAACGTGGCGGTGAGTCGCCTCCCAGATCCGCAACGTGGCGGTGAGTCGCCTCCCAGGGCTCCTTGCCGCTGTCACCGCGCGCCCCGCCAGGAGTCCGTGACGAGGCAGCCCGTTGGTGGGACAACCCAAAAACACCAAATATAATTAATGACTCACAAAGGTGTGCCTTGCATGTGTAGCCAATCTCAGCCTGGTCCAGACCTCCGGGTTCTCGAGGTTCTCCTGTTTTCTTACATTGTCAAATCACTCCATTGGGACGACATACGGCAATATTGTCCTCGACTTGAAAACTTGGCAGGATCATCCTGACAATGGGTATTGAGACTCTCCTGGCTGTGGATGACTGGGTAAGGAGACATGATCCTGTTATCACTGTTGTTGTTGCTGTTATGCAATTCCCATAGATGGGAGGTTAAACAAAGAGTTCATGATTTCACCGACTGCCAGAGACGCGCACACACGGGGTGCGTACACGTTGTTCTGCACAATCTGTTTGTTACACTGTTTCATTAGGGTCATGGTCCACATTGCAAAGTGCATTGCCCATAAATGCTATGGCGGTGTGGTGTTGGGCACTTTTGTCGCGATTGTGCCGGAAGCATTCATGTTGTGGCTGATGGCAGATTAGATGAGCGAAAACTATCGTTCATCTGCTACTCTGGCTGTTGTCAATGTGACCTTAATTGACTCTGAGACACTTTCACTGAATCCTAGGAATACGCACTCTTTGCATCACCGTACACAGTCGCTTCTCGAGGCTGGACACGGGCAAGCCGAGATTGGGGTCACCCAGAATGGCAACCGAAAGGAAAGACTTATTTTGCTTGAATCTTGTACTCACATTTATCTGGAGCCCAATTTTGTAGCCTTCTTTACTACACCCTTTCATGTCCTGCCGTTCATTCCCCTGAATTTCCATAATGACCAAAGTCCTCCGCAAATCTGAGATGACAACATGAATGCTCATGCCTTCATTCCTTCAATTAAATGTTCAGAAATATGTTCTTCACGGAATAACTTTGTTGAGGGCGTAACTCCACGCCGAACTCCCAATGATTAGTATTTTGTGAATTAAATAACAACATTATTTGGAATGCCGCTCACAGTTGTATTTAAAGTCAGAGGCACAAGAAACCACAGACAAGTGGGAAGGCAGCCCGGACCGGTGCCAATAATTGCCCAAGCTCTGGGGTCCTTGATTGGGATACTTGGCCAACGCCAAGGATACATTTTTATACATGTGAGAGAAACCAGAGAAAACCCACACGTACAGATGGGAATTAACCCACTTGCTGTACTGCCATTACACCCTGGCAAGCCAAGAGATGGCGACGTCACAGCCCAGCTGGTTGTGGGAGTTTCACAAATTCTTATGATCCTCCATGGCGCCACCGAATGCTATGTTAAATATCCAGGCTGCACGGTGTCATAACTCATGGTTTCACGCACCTGCAGTTCTCAATACCTCGTGCTGGGTTACGAGCAGTTGTGACAAACCTCCTCCCACTCACCCCCTGCAGGCAATCGGAGGTAACATCATCACAGCAAGCCCCATATCTGACCTGAATCCTGTGCTCATGGCTGCTGGTGCACAGCTGTCCCTCGTCTCGCCCGGTGAGTGTCGCTGTGCCCGTCGTGAGAGATCCACCCTATCCATCGCGCAGCACGAACCAGAAGATTATACAAATTGGTGAAGTGTCCGTTCCCGTGCCCACTCTCCAGCAGCAAATTATTCGAGATGACGGGAGCATTACCCGCACATGAGGATGATCTCCGCTGTCTTATTTAAGAGTCAGGAAACCTATCCGCCGTGATGTCCGGTGCTGCACGACGCTGGTTCATGTGGTTTACTTCAACAAAATGTTTCTGCATTATTTTTTATTATTCTGCTTGCTTACCCAGGAAAGCCTCACTAAGTCCCATAACTCATTTTCAGGAGGGTTCTGTCAAGAGTTCACAATAGGGAGCGATGATTGCTATGTATAGTCCAATGGAGTAATATGTTTGTAATTTTATTAACTTTGGAAATTAGATTTTTTTAGTTAAAGCTTTCGTGACTGCAGGGATTCATATTCTCGGTTCTTTCGGTAAAGTCACGTAGAAGGGAAATAATAAAATAATAAAAATAAACCAGTTCAATTATCATGACGTTTCGATTGCAACACAAGCAATCATCATCAGGTGTGAAAACCACAGCAAGAAAATTTTGAAAAAAGTGGCGGTTTTTTCTTAACGTCAGCACCACGGACAGCGACCAGCGGTTGTTGAGACGGACGAGTTCATCTATGCTCGGAACGGAGGAGGGGGGAGAAAAGGAGAATGGAATGCGGTCTGAAAGTCACCGTAAGCGTGAACACAATCAATAAAGACCCGAAATGGTTTATCACATCCTTCCAATGATTGCTAAGCCAGAATCCATCTTCTCGGTTGAAATTGCCTCTGTGTTTGTAAATGTGGATAGCCTCATGAACGAAACGCCACTTTTTTCAAAATGTTCTTGCTGTGTTTTTCACACCTGATGATGATTGCTTGTGTTGCAATCGAAACGTCGTGAGAATTTGATTGTTTTGTTTTTATTATTTTATTATTTCCCTTCTACGTGACTTTACCGAAAAAACCAAGAATTTGGGAAATTTGGACCATGATGCTGGCACACTATGGCCTAATCTTGCGAAATACATCACAGGATCTTGAAAGTCCACTGGGAAGCAGACGTTGCGTAGAATTGTTTATGGTTAACACGCCACCTGCAGTATTCAATCAGAGCTGACGCTGGATGCAAGCCATGAACCTTTTGAACGAGCAGTGAAGGCCCTAAGTATGCTTTCATACATTTGTACCCTAACTACAGCATCTGCAATTCCAATGAAGTATAGGAGAGCCTTGTATTTTTTTTGCTACACAAAGTTTCTGTAAGTAGTCACTTTTCCTATCAGCTTCCCATCTGCTGCATCCATCCCATGTTGTCCACGTTGTTTGGAGGATAGAAACATTGCTGTGTTTAGGTCGTACAGAAGGTACCAGGAGGCGAGACAACGAAGCTCCTGTGCAGCATCGTGTTACCCGCGTGCTGCGTGGCCCACCGTCTCGTCCATCCTCGCCTGCGCCTCCACCCCACGCATCTCCTCACACCCCCTGCGACGCCTGCCGTCCGTGTTGCCCACCAAAGACAAAGACTCCCTATGTGGCTTTAACAGACTGTTGGGAAAAGTGCTGTTAGTGAGCACCTATCAAGGCTGGCAAGGCACACGATGGGGTGATGTGGCCAGCACCATGCCTGGCCACCTTTGTCTCACCGGTGGCAATTTTTACTCACGACTCCAGGTACTCATTTAAGACTAAGTTGACCTAAGGGAGGCCGAGAATTGCTTCAGACATCCGTCACTGATGTTGGCTCTGCATTATCGCCCACCTCCCCCCCTGACTCCCCCCCCCTTCCCCAGCCGGAACACGGGTCGTCCCGATGGACGGCTCCTTCTTTACGGGATACAGGCAGACGCTGCTGCGCAGTGACGAGCTGCTGCTGGCTGTGTTCGTGCCTTACTCCCGCCCGGTGCGTGACGCTCGCTCCGCGCCATGCGTTATCCACCGGTGCCCGGCTTCTCTCGCCAGTGTCGCTGTCTGTCTGTGCAATTCTGCGTTTTATTTCTGTGCGGCATTCTCTCTGCACTGATCCTTCTCGGGGGGATCTGTTTGGCTCTTCATCTTGTCTCTTTGGGAATTTCTGGGATTTCTGCGTGTTGTATTTGGCCATTGGCTTGGCTTCGTGCTGATGCCACAAGCCACGTGCGTGGTTGCCAGGACTTGATGAGAGATTTTAATAATGTTGAGATTTAAATGTATCTGTCTTTGTGACGAGTCACTGAAATTTTCACGTCTTATGAAAGTGCGAAGATAAAGAGGTGACAATCGTAATTGAAAATGTCCATGTGTTTGATGTTTAATCTGAAATTTGAAGTAATTTTTTCACTTCCGATTTTACACTCCGCATGTTCCACATTCAGAGCTTTACTTTGCTCATTTACGTTCGTGACATTCCAGAGAGAATATGTGATGGCCTTCAAGCAGGCGCAGCGACACGAGGACGACATCGCCATCGTGAACGCCGGCATGCGTGTGCGCCTGCACACCGCCTCACTGCGCGTCGCCGAGCTCAGCCTGGCCTACGGGGGCATGGCACCCACCACGAGGGCCATTTCACAGGCGGCCACCAATACCTTCATCGATAGGCAAGCCGCGTCGGTAGTCCTGACTTGGGGGAAATGCTGATACGCGCAATTCCAATGGAGTAATTTGCAGGTTAATTTGCAGCATACCAGTTACATTATATTTTTCTTTATCTATGGGAAGAAACCGGAGAACCCAAAACAGGGGAGAACATACAAACTACACGCAATTAGGCGCCCAAGTTGGGAATCGAAGCCAGACTCTTCTTGCTGTGAGGTACCAGTGTTAGCACCACGCACCCTACTGTCAGCTTGACGTTATGTGTGTATGATGTGTGCTGTCGGCTGCAGGCTGTGGGACGAGTCTCTGCTCACTGACGTTTGTGCCGTGCTGGTGAAGGAACTGCCGCTCTCTGCTACAGCTCCAGGAGGCATGGTGGCTTTTCGACAAACTCTTGTTCCCAGCTTCTTCTTCAAGTTTTACTGGACCGTGCTAAGAAAGCTGCATGAACAGGTGCGTAGATAAATGGAGTGACTTCTAAAGATGTTTTTATTTCTTGGAAAATTGGGCATCAAGGTGGTGGCGTATTGGTAACCCTGTGCCTCATGGCAAGAAGGGCCTTGGTTTGATTCCCGACTCGGAGGCCTATCTGTGTGGAGTTTTTATGTTTTCCCCTTTGTTTTGTATGGGATTGCTCCGGGTTCACCAGTTTTCGCCCATGGCAAGACAAAGCCCCCACTGCGTGGGGCAGTTGCTCAGATTTTCTCTCTCCATGAACTTCAATTTCTCTCCAGTCTAATCCACCGCCCTCACATCTCACTCTACCAATTCATCCTGCCATCTCCCCCTTGGTCTTTTCGTGCTCGTTCTGCCCTGCACCGGCTCGTAGGGGCACGAATGAAACTCGTAGTAATCAACGCTCTTGAGAAGAAGTACAAATCTGCATGGTGAGAGCTCCAAAACACAACAGAGAATGTGAGTTTGTGTGATTCATCCCCGCAAGTTTGTGAATTGCAATGGCTTAGGGAAACAATTTAGTTGAAGAATAGATTATTTTGTAACTTGTTTTAACCGTCACTTTTTTCGTACGGTTGTGTACCATGAGTTCAAATGCAACATTGGCATATAAATTGCATACATAGCAAATAATCAGTTTTCAGGCACAATATAAAAATACGTGTATTGTGAGCTTATGAATTTATTTTAATCAATGAATCAATTCAGTGGCATGTGCCTAATAGTGTGTATGTTTCCTGATACTTGTAGGATGAGGACATCTCACAGATTCCACCAGAGCACATAAGTGCCACTCAGCCCTACCAGCAGAAGCTGATACAGAGCATGCAACTCTACCAGGTATGTGTACACTCCTACTTACAAGAACACGCGTGTCATATATTAAGCGACAACGTGGCACAGTGGTAACACTCGTTCTTCACACCAAGAAGTTCCTGGGTTTGATTCCTGAGTCGGGCGCCTTTCTGCGTGGAGTTTGTGTTCTCCCCCCCCCACATCCCTTCGAGTTCCCGGTTTTCACCCATAGCTAGAATAATACACAATGTAACTGATTATGGCCAAACATCCCAATGCAGATACGTATCTGCAAATTGCTCAATTGGGATTATGCATAGCAGCATCACACCCTACTGTTAAAACGTGGCAGGACCTTCCTGAAAAAGTATTGAGACTCACTGAGACTTTCCTGGGTAAACGAGCGCAGCAATAACAATTAGTACCGAGCGCGGCGCAAACATCACCACCAGGTAGACAAGGGCGGCTGACCACCCACGCCCCGTGCGTCGTGCCAGCCTTGTTGCTAACGGTGCTTTCCCCTGCGGCCTGTAACGGTGCCACAGCGTCGGCTGACGCGAAGTTTGTTTTCTCCGCAGGAGGTGCCGCTCGGCCAGCGAACGGAGGACGCCGTGGGCCGCCCGGTGCCGCACGTGGCCGCGGCGTTGCACACGAGCGGGGAGGCAGGGTACTGCGATGACTTGCCGCGCCTGGAGAACGAGCTCTACATGGCCCTAGTCACCAGCTCCCGGCCGCACGCCGCCATCACGTAGGCCCTCTCAGCGAGCGCCGGCTTATTAGAGTGGCGCAGTTGTGACGTTCAGTGACGCTTGTGCTCGCAGTAAGAAGGCCCTGGGCTCGATTCCCAACTCAGGCGGCCTGTTCTGGATGGGTTTCCTCAGGTTCTCCGGTTTCCTTCCAAAGCTAAAATCATGCTATGTAATTGCTGAACAATCACCTGCAAATTACTCAATTTGGATTACGGGAACGACATTTCCCTTTGCAGGATCCTCCTAAAAAAGAGTTTGAGACTCAGTGAGACTTTCTTTGTTAAATATGTTACGTGTAGTAATAGTAAATAAATAAAAGAATTAGCACATTTAGTATTTGCACCATTCTTATAGTGCAATGTTATCAGGAAGGAAGACGCTTTGTTTTACAGACATAATTTCCAATAGTTTTGCATGATTGGGCGATGTGTTTTTGTCACGCACTGCAAAGTTTAATTACATTAAGAGGTGCCCAAGCCCTGTGGCCCTATATTAGGATGTTTGGCCAACTCCACGAATAAGTGTTTATACATTTGGGAGGAAACCTACACGTTTCAGGGGCTAACACTCGTTCCCCGTACCGATAGAATATGGATTGAAACGTACCCACTTGCTGTACTGCCATCATACCCTGGCGAGCCATAAGATGACGACCTTGCAGCCCGGCAGGTTTGGGAGTTTGATGAAAGCGGACAATTCACCAACCCTCGCTGTCTGCCCGGCGCGGGTTCGCTGCACACTTTCTGTCGCTTCACGAGCGGCGAGCTCCACGCTCCGTGTCCACCTCCATTTGCTGCCGATGGCCCCTTGCGTGCAGGGCGATCGACGCGAAGGAGGCGCTCGGCCTCCCAGGGGTCGAGGCGTTTATCGGCGCTCGCGACGTGCCTGGGATGAACCACAGTGGCATCTTCCACGACGAGACGGTCTTCGCAGACGGCAAGGTGAGTTTGCAGCTGCACGGCGCATGTCTCCTCATTGGCCCGTCCATGCATCTCCTCCCCGAACAGAGAGGGAAATAATCCACAGGGCAAATCTAGAATTCTTGCTTAATGAAAATAAGCTGCCATCCTTGTCCTATATCTTCAACTGGCAAGTGACATCATGTTGAATTGCGTTGGATAGCCTTGTGTTCAGCATTAACGTGGGCTTTTTGTTAAACTGTAATTTTATTTACCATCAAAATACGCGACGTCTGCTTCACAGCAGATGTTAAAGATCCCGCAACGACCTTGAAACCGAGGAGGCCACTGTGCAGGCGTCAGGGTCCACATTTTACAAATTCTAAGATTATACCACTAAATCGAATTTCTCGATTTGGATAAGATATAGCAATCATAGGCGACTCCCTTCTGTGAGATGAAACAGTGACAAGTGGCGCAGTAAACGCTCCTACAAGTGGACAGTTAACTTGTTTGGCTGGATCGGGGGGGGGGGCGGTGGAGGGTTCTTGACAATACAAACCTGTTTGCGCGTGGAATATGCTTCACTTTCCAGTCTGTAGTACGAAGCGAAGACATTGTGACATGTCGCATCAATATTGACTTGGTGTTGCGGGTGCTGTGCATCAGGTCACGTGCATAGGTCATGTGATCGGGGCTGTGGTGGCCGATACACAGATGCACGCCCAGCGTGCTGCTAAAGCCGTGAAGGTCACTTACGAAGACCTGCAGCCCGTCATAATCACCATGCAGGTGAGACACTCGCTGGGCGTGCTGGTGACAGTGCACACTGTGGAGCAGGCTATTGTGAGCCCCACAAGTGGAGGGTCACACCTCTTGTCTCTCTTCTGTTATGGCGCTCGGCCACTGTCCAGCTGTCAGAGTGGGACGACGTTTTGCTACTCTGCGTATGTTGGAGGCGGTTAAACTGAGATGGTACAGGCGTGTGTCGTTAGTCACTGTGTTTAGATCTCCTCACAGTGGCGACACACGCTACCGCGCTCGCGAGCGAATTGTAACGGTTGCTCTCCTTGCAGGACGCCATTGCCCAGGATTCGTTCTATGAGCAGCAGAGACAGATCTTGAAGGGTAACTTGGAGTCCGGCTTTGCTGAGGCAGACCACATTGTGGAAGGTTGGTCCCTCACCAGACACGCTTTGTGGAGACTCTGCATGGCGCCGCGATAACACATGTGCCTGACAGCAAAAAGCCCGAGGTTTGATCCCCACCTCAGGTGGCTTTCTGTGTGGAGTTTGACGTGCGGTGTTGGTGCTGTGGTGAATGTTGACGTGCAGTGTTTGTGCTGTGGTGAATACTGACGTGCGGTGTTGGTGCCGTGGTGAATGTTGACGTGCGGTGTTGGTGCTGTGGTGAATACTGACGTGCGGTGTTGGTGCCGTGGTGAATACTGACGTGCAGTGTTGGTGCTGTGGTGAATGTTGACGTGCAGTGTTTGTGCTGTGGTGAATATTGACGTGCGGTGTTGGTGCCGTGGTGAATGTTGACGTGCGGTGTTGGTGCTGTGGTGAATACTGACGTGCGGTGTTGGTGCCGTGGTGAATGTTGACGTGCGGTGTTGGTGCTGTGGTGAATATTGACGTGCGATGTTGGTGCTGTGGTGAATATTGACGTGCAGTGTTGGTGCCATGGTGAATGTTGACGTGCGGTGTTGGTGCCGTGGTGAATGTTGACGTGCGGTGTTGGTGCTGTGGTGAATACTGACGTGCGGTGTTGGTGCTGTGGTGAATACTGACGTGCGGTGTTGGTGCTGTGGTGAATACTGACGTGCGGTGTTGGTGCTGTGGTGAATACCGATGGACAGTGTTCTCGTGTGGCCTGTGGATCGGAACGAGTATCGTATTTAATTCTGGAGTAATAAAGCTCACTGTAATACTTTTAATATAATTGAGTGTATTGCATGACATTCTAAACAATGTGGAGGTTTTGCAATGTATCCACATCCGTGCAAGTATCTGCCCCGAGGAGCCGAGCTGTGGACATGGTTGGTCTGACGTGCTGGCTTCCCCTCGCAGGAGAGATACACATCGGGGGGCAGGAGCATTTCTACCTGGAAACGCAGTGCTCGCTCGTCATTCCCAAGGGCGAGAATGGGGAGATCGAGATCTTCTCTTCTTCTCAATCGCCCACCAACACACAGGTGTGTCCTGCCCGCGTGTGCACGTACACATTTACACATTCACACAGGAGAGATTGCCTGCACAGCCCCACCGAGTTTCAAGACTCATTTTCAGGAGGGTCCCGCCACATGTTCACAGTACGGGTCGATGTTTCTACGTGTAATTTACTTGCAACGAGGCACGAGTGTTACCACTGCGCCTCGATTTGATTCCCAACTCGCGTTGGCCAAACATCCCAATGCTAACAAATTATTCTTAGGTTTTTTCGGTAAACCTAAGAATATGAATCCTTGCAGTCACGAAAGCTTCAAATCTAGAGCTAACAAATTACTTGCAGACTATTCAGTTGACATATCATACCGTGACATGCTACTGCGAAAGCCTGGCTTCCCTGGGTAAACAAGCGGACTCACAACAATAACAACAACAACAACAACCGTGATATTAAACAATCGTGCTGGCTGGGGGGGTGCAGCTGGAGGCGGCGGAGGTGCTGGGCGTGCCGGCGAACCGCGTCTTGTGCCGCGTGCGCCGCATGGGCGGTGGCTTCGGCGGCAAGGAGAGCCGCGCCTGCATGCTCTCCAACGCCGTGGCGGTGGCAGCGGTGCGGTGAGTGGTGCCGCACACGCAGCGTCGTATCTAACGTCTTAACGTCAACTTGTAACTCGCCGCTGCACGGCATCCGCTCGCTCTCGAAGAGAGAGAGAGGACAGCTCAGAGGCGCGAGGAGGAGGATCCACAGACAAGCAGGAAGGCAGCAGCAGCCGGGCGATGAGGAGCCGGTGGCAAGTATTGCCAAAGCTCTGCGGGCCTCTATATGAAACTATATGGCACAACCCAGAGTACCCAGAGGGGGCGACGCTCTCTCCCATACAGACAGAACAGGTGGAGTCCACATTTCTCCTCTCCCGCCTTCTCCTGGCGAGCTAAGGTATGGCTCCTCCTCAAAGCCCAGGGGAAGGAAGTTTGACAAAATGTCAATGATTCACCAATCCTCACTTCCTCCACAGTGCTGGATAACAGGCATGTGCACAAAGTATTACATTTAGAATTACACCCGGCACACACGAGGAAATCCACTTGAGCACAAGGGTTATCTCTCGCATGCAACAGCTGTGGTTCATCATATGTGGTGGAAATGGAGATTATAGTTCCTCCCAGCGTCACGTGAGACACTGACGCCAAGATACGGCAGCTCAAGCTCGCGATCTCACATCCAGGCCGCATGGGGACTCCTCCAGATAGTGGGTATCAGCAACGTCGCCACACATCTCTTGTGTCATGCCTTCGCTTTTGCTTGTTCTGCGTGTTTGACTGAACACTCGGCTTTTGCGATTAGAGTTTACGACACGCAAAGTTGTGGAGCCCGCATTCATTTTTCCATTGGGAAAGGTTTCCTCGTCACATGCGGATTTAAATCTCTCAGCTCTTCAGCGGCGGTCTTTTTAAAAGCTGGGATTTGGCGCGCCCACGTGACGTTGCGTCTCCACGGGGAACGCTCAAACTCTCCCCGGCACCACGACGCCCACGGTGAGACACGAGCGAGCACAAGCCGCGAGCCCACGGTGCTTTGTGCTGCTGTGCGTGGCGCAGGCTGGGCCGGCCCGTGCGCTGCATGCTGGACCGCGACGAGGACATGCTCATCACCGGGGGCCGGCACCCATTCCTGGGCAAGTATAAGGTACCGTCGTGCAGATCCTCCACTGCTTTGCTACATTGTATCTCAGGATGGTTACTGCACAGATCCAAAGTGGAAAAAGGACAGAGTATATTTGTCATGGCTGTGTTGCAGGTGGGGTTCATGAACGATGGTCGAGTGATCGCACTGGATGTGGTTATGTACAGCAATGGCGGCAACAGCCTGGATCTGTCAGCTTCTGTACGTATCCCAACTCTACATGGTGCCATCTTCACACCACCTTTGGATTATATAAAGCAAGGAACTGCATTCTCGAGTTCCTGCCCTTTTCACGGCTGGGAATTATTCCATCACCTCTAGTGCTGCCAAATGTAACTCCCACTGCTCCGATTAACATGGTTGGCTATGTACAGTGCGAAAGAAGTTCAATATATAGTGTACATATATGGTTTTCTCAAACCTCGCACTAAAAAAATCGAAATAATCCAACATAGAATTGAGAGACCATCCATAAATGCAACGGAATTTTTTTTTTATCTTGAATATTTTCACTGGCTCTAAATCTAACAGTAGATGACAGTTTAGACGGCTTGAGTCTTAACCGGTCCCTGCCCGGTCCCTCTGCGCACCTTTCCAGAAATCAAGGTAGCATATCAACATCCCCAGTCATCCTGGGCGGCAGGGTGGCATCGTGGTAACACTTTTTCCTCGTGGCAATGCATTCACCTTCCTGTGGCGTTTCTTCTCCTTCTGTTCTGCAGAGTGTGTGGGTGAGAGTGTTAGTGTGTGTATGTGGAGTTTAGTGGCTTCTAAAAATAATATTTCCTTGGAAAATTGGCCACCAGGGTGTGGGATATTGGTAACCCTTGTGGATCAATGCAAAAAGGGCTTGCATACATACAATGTCATTGGTATTGGCCAAATACCCCAATGTCAAATAAATATCTGCAAATTGGGATTACACACAGCAGCGACATCACCTGCTGCTATGAAAACTTGGCAGGACCCTCATGAAAAAGAGTCTTGACACTCAGTGAGGTTTTCCTGGGTATGCAAGCGGAATATTTTTCAAAACATCACATTGGGTCCTTCCCCTCCCGGAATTATTTATTATTGTGCGTCATGTCTACTGCTGTATATTGCTGCGACTTGGCTACACGATGGTCAATGCACCACTGACACTGCTGCTTATCACTCTCCCCTTGCCACTCTCCTCATTCATATATTATAAAAGTGTCAGAGTTGCTGCACCAATTCAGACGAGACAATATGCCCACAATGCAAGCTGTGTCCTGGCTCGGCTGAGCGGTGCGAGTGCTCTGCGTGGCAGGTGATGGAACGCGCTCTGTTTCAAATGGACAACGTTTACCGCATCCCAAACATCCGTGGCAGAGGCATCGTTTGTCGTACGAACCTCCCGTCCAACACGGCCTTCCGTGGCTTCGGGGCCCCGCAGGGAATGTTGATCGCGGAGAACTGGATCACGGACGTGGCCATGACCCTCAATCTGCCACCCCATGAGGTCAGTGGAGAAGCTGAAATTCTGGATTTTAATCATTGTGTAAAGCTTCAACATGACTTTACGATTGAGCACGTTTGGTGCCCCTATACTCGTACTCATAGGGAAACTGGCGCGTGGAATCCCGCAATGCCATCAGAAATGGCTGTCTTTTTTACGCTACTTAAAGGAGAGTCCCACCCAATGCTAAGCCCCTAGTAGCAAAACAACTTAACAAGGCATTTATTTGCCATTTGAGCATCTTTAAGGGAGTTATTGAGTATCCACTACAGTCACAGATAAACAAAGTTGATGTGTTATTGAATTCAACCCTAGATGGGAGGTGTTAACAACACACAGGTAATTGGAATAGATATCCTGCAGATCGTTAGAGGACTCGTGTACTGGCCCGGGCAAAAGGATAAGGGGCAACTAATACGAGGATTTACACTTAGGGCCGGCGCTAGGAGGTACTGGGGTGGGCCCTGCATCACCAAATGTCTCTTGGCACGACCCAAGATCTCTCCCTTCCATAGCCGTGAATCGCTGCTGTGGTGGTCCTCCACACAACGGCTCTAGTAGCCCCCCGTCCGATACAAGCTGGGCCCGGGCCTGGTTCGAGTGTCAAGTCATGAATACGAATGTTGGCTCGTGATCACCCTTGATCCCATCAAAACATCCTGGCAATTGGCCTCTAGGTGCGGCAAGTGAACATGTACACAGATGGGGACTTGACGCACTTTAATCAGCCCTTGACGGACTTCACGTTGGACCGCTGCTGGGATGAGTGCCTGCAGCAAGCGAACTACACGCAGCGCTGTGTGGACGTAGAAGACTTTAACAGGTACCCCCCGTCTGACGCTCAAGCCACAGCCACGTGTTACTCTCGTGATGCATGGCGCACCACATACACGCCAAGAAACCCGCGATCCCAAATTAATACCAGCTATTACAGATGGCCACGCCATTTTAACATTGAGCATTTGTCTGATTTATTCATGACCATTTTTTTAAGCAGCAAGGATGACTTTTCAATCCAAACAAAATTTAGAAATGGCGAATATGAGAGTGTTTGACGTTGCTGCTGTGTGGTAGGCATAGCACGGCAGGCTGCCACGCAGCTTCATCATCAGCAGCAGCAACGCCACTGATGAGCAAAGCACAGCAGTGCGTTTGTTGGTGTCACGAGGTCACCATGGGGTGGCAGGATAGCGCAGTGGGGAAATGTGCCTGGGTTCGATACCTGACTCGGGCACCTCGGTGTGTGGAGTTTTTTATTTATTTTCTCTTCTGCATGGGCTTCCTCTGGGTTCTTCCGTTTCTTCCGGTATTGCCCAAACATCCCAATGCTGGAATTCACTGCAATTGGATTACACACGGCAACGTTCCCCCTGCCTGCCAAACCTGGCAGGACCCTCCAAGACTCCCGGGTGAACAAGAAAAATATTAACAATGATCCCGACTCCATTTCTTTTGTCCCTGTCTGCCTTGCTGAAGAGATCATGCATCTCAGGCAGCACATACTTGGTTAGAAAGTAACAATGGAATGAAGCTTGAAAACATAATTGCATCTTGAGAGTATTTCGTGAATGTTGTAATAGAGTGCAATCATTCCTGTAATGATGACAGACTTCGTGTTTGGCAGGCAGAATCGGTGGAGGAAGCGTGGCATCGCAGTCATACCGACCAAGTTCGGCATCAGTTTCACCGCCAAGTTCTTGAACCAGGTGTGTATCACGTGGCACTGGCAGCATTCATGGCGAGCGCGTGGTAAAGGGTCGTGGTTGAACGTGCACACGAAGCACCATGTATGTATAGCACACACGATAAGGTGGCCCCGTCACAGTGCTCGACTCTGTCACAACGGTGCACTGCTGTCCTCTCACAGTGCCTGTGTGTGCTCCGTGCAGGCCGGCGCGCTGGTCCACGTGTACAAAGACGGAACGGTGTTGGTGGCGCACGGAGGCACAGAGATGGGCCAGGGCCTGCACACCAAGATGATTCAGGTGTGTGGCCTACCACTGCTCCTCCTTGGCAGGGGCTGTACGTTCGACCAAGGGGAGCGACGGTTGAGTGTGGAGGGGTTATTGTCTGTACAATCGTTCGCCCGGGAACTATGACGCTCTCACAGATGAGATGTTGAGCCAAATGACGTGGCAACGCGGTGAGACTTGCGCCTCACTTCTGGTTTGACCCTTGCGTCATCACGACTGGTCCGCAGTCGTTGTCACTCGTAAAAGTAGCCAAGGGCAGCGTGGAGACCCAGCGAGGATCAGTCTGCCGTGGGAACGGCACCACCCAGCATAGCGCCAGCATGGCTGCCACTGTCGGTGGAAATGACGCAGAAATTTGCAAGGAGCAAAATAACAAGAGGGCTGTCTCTGTTCATAATTTACCTATTCCACTTTTATTATTTGTTTCTTTCGGTTAAGTCACGTCTAAAGATAAAATAATAAATTAAATTAAATAATAGAATACGACGTTTCGATTGCAACACAAGCAATCATCATCAGGTATAATGAAATAGCGACATAAAATATAACCAGAAAACTATACCTGATGATGATTGCTTGTGTTGCAATCGAAACGTCGTATTCTATTATTTAATTTAATTTATTATTTTATCTTTAGACGTGACTTAACCGAAAGAAACAAATAATAATTCCTGCAGTCACGAAAGTTCTAAAATTAAGACTATTCCACTTTGTTGCAATACATTGCTATGCTGATAGCTGCGATCGCAATGTAGTTGCGATCGCACTGTAAAGCTACCTGTATCATTGTTGCGTGCATCTATGCGTGCGTGTGTGTACATGTAGCATCTATGCGTGCGTGTGTGTACATGTATCACAGGTAGCCAGCCGCTGCCTGGGTATCCCGATTTCTGATATTCATATCAGCGAGACGAGCACAAACACCGTTCCCAACACATCCCCTACGGCAGCCTCTGTCAGCTCGGATCTCAATGGGATGGCTGTGAAGGTATGGCACGTAATAATCCACGATTGTATGGCTGTTGTAGCTTTGAATGCATGCAAACTAGTGGTCATTAAGTAGACCCAAGTCACAGTGGGGTGTTGTGAGAATAGCCCAGCAACACGGCTTATCGCTAAAACCAACGCTTCAAGAGCCAGACTGCCCTGTGGCATTGGAGCCTCCCGGACCTCTTCATGGCCAGAGGGAAGATTGTAAAGGAAGAAAATCACGTTTAAGGCATGGCTTCTGTCACGCTTTACATCCTTCATTTGTCCTCGGAAGTATGTATTTTACGTTTAAAGCCACATAACGAGACGATGTCACGGAGCTCATGAAGCGTGACGGTGCGAGATAATGTAGTGATGTCACTAGGAGGAGAGGGAAGATGGAGGGGAGCTCTGAACGCCGCAGCCATTATAGAGCCAACACTGAGGCAAATGCTTCTAGCGCTGCTTTTTGTGTCCAGGCCTTGGGCGATCCTTTGATCATCAAAGTGGCTATTGTCTCTAGGGAAAGTCCCTCATAGCAACACAACTTAAAACTCAAGTTTTCTTCATTGAGTTATGTACTCCCCTCATTCTAGATTTGAGGCTTTCGTGACTGCAAGGAATATTTTAGACAAACATAATATTTCTAGACAAACAGATGGGCAGGCTTAATAAGGTTAATGTTTTGAACCTTAAATCTTGACTGCAGGTTTTGAACCTTATTTCGAAAATAATAAAAATGTATATTTAGGCTCCCCGAAGATAAAACTCTTTATCAGGTTATTTTAGTTTTTTCAAAAACGTGGCCCTGGAATCGGCCTAAGCAGCAGGTCACTGTGCAGCTCCCTCCGTCCAGGTGGCCACACATTCGGCCCCGGTGGTGAGACTGGAGTGGGAATACAGACCGAGCCACTTGCTCGGTCCGTGAGCGCGGCCGGCTCGGTGGGCAGTGGCCGTGGAGTCGTGGCGCCCAGTGATGATTTACTGCAAAGGGTGTTCTACAGCACGGCTTGCTCTTTCTACTGCTTGGACAACTGCTCAGTAAAATAAAAAAATGTTGTGCTTAATCCAGGTCTCGTAATGCCTATTTCTTTTTTGGTTGTACAACCAACTTGTCCTCTCTGTTGACAAGTGAAATATCAAGAATTAAGACGCAGCAAACTGCAACTCTGGACGTTGTTGCCCATGCCCGGTAACTGTGTGCAGCTGCTGTAGAATCTGAGTGGCTCTGTCTCCTGTGCAGATTGCCTGCTCAACCCTGCTCGAGCGCTTGGCCGTATTCAAAGAAGAGAACCCTTCAGGCTCCTGGCGCGACTGGGTCTGAGTTCCTTCCCCTAACACTGCCACAATCGAGTTGCTCAATCCACTGATAGTCAACTATTTGTCAGTAACAGTGCTGTGCAACACCAATGTTGATCACAAAACCATTTATCGACACATCATTAAAGTAATGTAATTTACGTGAAATATTTAACAAAAAAACCTAACGTGGAGCATGCGTCTTTTAACAAACTGCCACACAAACCCCTGGCTGTTAGTATTCATCTTTGACCATGATGTGGTCGGTTTTAAGTGATTATTGTAATCAAAATGTTGACTGTGAATTATTATTTGTGTACCTTATAAGTCATACTGTACCCCAATTGGCATTCTATTGAATTATTAAATGTGGTTGGCTTGTGCTCACAGGTGAATAAGGCCTACATGAACCGCATAAGCCTGTCCACAACTGGTTTCTACAGGTATGAAGTCTTGCATCCTCAAGTCAGATACCTTAAGTTACTGCGTTACTTCCTGATATTGTTACAATGGGAGTTCTGTTTGAAAGAAAAACATTGCAGTCGCGCACAAAGTGTATTCACACAAGAGAGAATGTCCACCGTGGAGATTGAGTGGTAAGATCGGCCTATGTTGCAGGAGCACGACAGATGGCGTCGGACCACGTGGGATGCCAACTCTCATCCAGACGTGGAGAGAACGAGGCTGATGACAATGTGCACTGCGTGCGTTGCATTCACAGGACTCCAGACATTTATTATGACTGGGAGAAGAACGAAGGCAAGCCATTCAACTACTTCACAATCGGCGTGGCCTGCTCGGAGGTGGAAGTGGACTGCCTCACCGGAGCCTCCCAGGTGAGGTTCGAGAACACAGTTTGAAACAGTTTTGTCTCTTTCTCCAACTGTGCCCTGATCATGCTATCGGGATCATTAGGCAAATATTTTTTAAGAATCTCCCAAAGCACCAGCAACCCTTCCTGTTAGAGAACAGCAGGAGAAATATTTATTCTGCCTCAGCAGTTCGCCTGCTGTATTTTTCACCTGAAGACGATTGCTTGTGTTGCAATCAAAACGTCGTGATTTTTTATTATTTTCTTTATTATTTTTCTATCTCCGTGACTTTACCGAAAGACCAAAAGAGTATGAATTCCTGCAGTCACGAAAGCTTTAAGTCAAGATTTGATCACAGAACGACTTCTAGTAATCAGTTCTGAGGTTTACCGGTTATCGTGTAACAAGCCCAAACAAGCCGAGTCCAGGGTGTGAGCACTTTCAGGTTTTGTGGACTCACCATGGGACCAGACGCACGGCAATATAGTTCAATGCCCATGGGCACCTCGTCTTCTCCGTGAGGAAGAAGCAAAGTACAGGCTGCTATCACAAGGACACAACGGCGCTGCCCCGTGCCTGCTTCAATGTGTGAGGTCACTGTGTAGCATTGTACTCTGTGTGCTGCAGTCACACTCACGCTCGTGTCTCTCTCTCTGCAGACTCTCCGCACCGACATCGTCATGGATGTTGGCAACAGCTTGAATCCAGCCATCGATGTCGGCCAGGTTTGCGTCCATCCTGCATCAGTTCTGATTTTATATTTCATCAGAGCACTACGCGCAGTCTGATCTACTGATGCATACGACATTGTACAATCCCGGTCGCATCGCTCGCAGGACACAAATCAGCATTCTGCACCGGCACTGCACGCACGGCGCCGGAATCTCATGCATAACTTCTTCATTACCGGAGCACCTCCTGAATTGCTCAGAAGTTGCTTCTGGGGGGAGCAAAGGGCAACATAGCATGGAGTAGTTTTGATGAAACGCTTCTTGGACATTCCCTACCGCGTGAGAGCCAGTTCCCTATGCATGCGCGTGGATGCAGATCGAGGGCGGCTTCATGCAGGGCCTGGGCCTCTTTGTGCTGGAGGAGCTGCGCTACTCTCCAGAGGGGTCGCTGCTCACACGGGGGCCCGGCTCCTACAAGATCCCTGCCTTCGGGGACGCCCCCGAGCACCTGCACGTGTCGCTCCTGCGGAGCGCGCCCAACAAACGCGCCGTGTACTCGTCCAAGGTACGGCGGAGATGCACGGCCCGCACGCGCTGCCTGCACTAAACACGAGAGGAGCTGTGTGCAGTGTGTCAACACGTTAAGAGCCACTTCACGTGGGCGAGATAAACAAGATAGGGTCCAGAATTCTAAGAGTTGTACTCTGACGGAACCCTGTCACTTCAGCACGACAGACGTCCCATGAAACACTTCCCGAGAGATGCGTGATATTCCCATACGACACGTCATACGTAGAGCACACACTACACGCGACATAGTACACAACACAAGACATAGAGAGCTCTTCCACCGTGCATGCAACCTTACATACATACATTACGCAGCAAATGCCAATCTGGCATATCCGCGAGTAGTTGCCCTGCCTGGGCATTGATGCATTTCATAGCAAGAAGGCTCATTCCGTGCCCATTCCACGAGCGCGTTGGCGGACGTGCCGTGTCCCGTGTGCGGCACGCAGGCCGTGGGCGAGCCGCCCCTGTTCCTCGCCGCCTCCGTGTTCTACGCCATCAAGGACGCGGTCCGCGCGGCCCGAGCTGACGCAGGCCTGGCGGGGCCCTTCTGCCTGGACAGCCCGGCCAGCCCCGAGCGTGTTCGGATGGCCTGCCCCGACCGCTTCACCAAAATGGTGCTTTCACACACACATTGGTTCAGTATGGATTTTGGGTCATGCCATTAAGCGATCTCGACATATTTTGTCAAGACCCTCCGCCCCACGGAGATAAATTGTCATGCGTACGATAATTTAATGCTCCAATTGCTGTTGTCAGCTCACTCACTGGTGAGTTGGAGAACAATTCTCACAGCCAAATTTCGCAATTAGATACGATATCTCACTTCAAACTACGTCAAGCATATTTCAAACAATAAATAACTTATTAAACAATGCACGGGACAATTTAATTTGTTTGCTTGTTTCAGGTGGTGGAGAGTTTCGTGATGAAAATCTGGCCAGGTCACTCCGTGGTCGAACCCAAAAGAACCGTTATGAAGCAATGTAGTTTGTGTTAACCAAACATCTCCACACATAGAACTCTGCTGATAATTAGGGTTTGAACACGGTGTGGCTTTTTGGGTAAATTATCCTGTTCACTGCCAGATTTAACTTCAAATGCGAAAACTACGTATATTTTCATACTCAAAAGCCATTTAGCAATTTGTCTTCGATTTTGTCCTGAAGTAGAGTGTGACACCATCTGCACCAAATCAGATAGCCAGTCATAATTTAGGGGAGAGGCTTATCACGTGACCTCAAGGTGCAGCTAGTTGGCACGCGCACCGTGGTGATGCCACCGTAGTTTAGTATTCAATGCCCTCTGTTGAACGTCTTTATTTTGCAGGTTCCTCAGGAGGAAGAAGCTGGCGCTGTGCCCTGGGCCGTGCGAGCCTGACAAGCGGCGGCACCCTTGCTCGGCAGCTTGGGGAAGCACGGGCGGCAATGCCGGCTTGTGTTTAGAACAGCGACGTCGATACCAACACGCTTTCCAATCCGCAGCTGTTCTTTGGTGTGCAGGATAATTTCGTAACTTTAACACTATCAAAAGCCATTTTCACGGCAGGGTGATGTAGTGGTAATGCTCATGATTCGCAGCAAGAAGAGCCTGGGTTCAATTCCTTATTCGGGCACCTTTCTGTGTGGAGTTTGTACGTTCTCTTCATGTCCTGCATGGGTTTCCGGTTTCCTTCCATCGCGAAAAATCCATAGCGTAATTATTGTTGACCAAACATCCAATTGGGATTACACAGAGCAATATCGCCCCCTACTACAAAACCTGAAAGTCGTGAGACTAAGTGAGGCTTTTCTGGGTAAATACGCATAATAACAATTACCACCATAGGTTTTAATTTTTCAAAGTGCCCTGCGTATGGATTTTTGTGTTTTTGCAATAGACAAAAATTCAAATGTGGGTTTTTAAATATTTGGAAAATTCTGAAAATGATTTACCGTAATTTTTGTTTTACCTCATATTATGGAAGTGTAGTAACATTGTTTGGCAACATCTTCCAGACATTGTCGATGTATTGATATGCATGCAGCTGGTCTGATAGCCGTGTTTGGAAATGTTGACAAGTATTGGATTGTTTCAATGATGTGATCACTCTTTTAAAGTGTAAAAAACCATTCCTAAAACCATTTCAGCCAACAACCATTTTAATTACGTGCCAAAATCTGAATTCTAGAAAAATGTACAATTACAAACTGTGTACAATTACAGACTGTTGCTTGTCAGTGAATGTTTATTTATAACATTTTGTCTGCTGAAATACTTAATAAGTGCAACACATTCACATGACAAAATCCATCAGTAGGAAAGAACTTGTGTCGAGTGAAATACGATAAGTATTTACCAGTAATAAAGTATCACTACCTCAAACGTATTGATAACAAAAAACAAGGTGACCGTGTGGTCCAGGCCTGAAACATTCTACAATTCTCTTTAAAATGTATCACTAAAGAGGAAGAAAATAAAGATGTAAAATACTGTCATTTTTGGGCTGTAGGTTGCATGTAATTGTAGGTGTTGCCATACGACGATTCACATTTGTTTGTCATGGTGTCTTAAACTGGAATGCATTTTTCTAATTATTTTAAAATTCAGCTTTAATATAAAATGATTACAAGACAAATTAAATGTTCTACAACATGACTTATAATACAATTCACAACACATCTTTCAATAGTTCTGTGGAAACTCTTCCTTATTACCTGAAACTTCATTTTTGTTTTTATTCCTCCAGCATATCCGCTCAGCTTTTTCACAATCTCACCTGGCCAGGGTGAATCAGCCTCCACGAGCATCACCAGCGAACTCTGTCCTGCGCCACACTAAGTGCATGCTGGGATTACGTCTCTCTCTCACACTTTCACTGCTTCCCCGTAGCTCTCAATGATTCTGCCAACCATTACAGTTCTTCCCCTTTCAAAGCAGGCCAACTCTCCTACGTTCTAAGAGGATGGGACACGCAGAAGAGTTTGGTTTCGCATATTCCTTTCAATTTTTAACTCCACTCCATGGAAGTCTGCTTCGGAATACCTGTGCTTTACATTTTAACTTTAAGATTTTAAATTAAAACATTGCTAAGCATGTGCTAATCTTCTTTGATTTAATAAAGCATCACAAGCAACACGTGTTACTGGGTGATGGTTTACATGTCTAAACAACATCAATGCAATGTTCTTAAGGGGCCGTCCATAAATGACGTCACGCAACTGGGGGGGGAGGGGGTCAGACATGTGACGGGGGGGGGGGTTTGAGAAATGTGACGTCACATCAAAATGCGCGACTTTAAATAAATATAGACAACACGTTCTACTTAATTAAATAGACTTTTTTATGTTTTCTCCTACAACATCACAGTGCAGCGCCACATTAAATACGCACTACAATGACAATAGTTTAAAGCGATTTTAAGCATGTTTTATTTTCAAAATGGAAATATGGTTTGGGGGGGGGCAGAGCATTGTGACGTCATATTTGAGGGGGGTCTGACTTTTTGTGACGCCGTGTGACGAGGCGGGGGGGGTGAAAAATCGTCCAAAATCCCGTGACGTCATTTATGGACGGCCCCTAATGTAATGAATGATCTAACAATGGTAGATACGTGCCGGGGGGAAATGAGTCGCGATAGATGGCATAAAGAAGTAAACAAACCAATGGACTCTAAAACCTTCAACACCAAGTGGGGGGGGGGGGGGGGGATGTAGATGGCGACCGGAGTCGCTTCGTGGCTGATGTTTCAGCTGCAAGGAGCGGTGGCTGATGCGTCTGTGCAAAATTGCTCGTTTAGATGTCACAAAAAACACGACAACACCCTGAAATACGGCAACGTTCCTGAGAAAAATCTTACTTGGCATCAACTCGGTTGTAAGTTCAATTTCAAGATCCTCTTCTTAGGTTTTTTCGGTAAAGTCACGTAGGTCAAAATTAATGAAAATAAAATAAAAAACAAAAATCACGACGTTTCGGAGGCAACACAAGTCTCCGTCATCAGGTGGGACCGTCACAGCCAGATTAGCTGCATCAAGTGAGGCAATGATTCAAGATGTAATCCCTTAAAAGCGAGTTGAGGGGGGGAGGAGAGGGAGGGGGGAGCTCATCAGACTATGGTAGCCAATGAATGGAACGTATCGGGAGGGAGGGGGGGTGAGCGACGGCGTGGAAGCGATTGTGCGCAAGCGGCCAATTACTGCACAATGGAGCGGTTGTGCGCAAGCGGCCTACTACAGCACACGCCAACACAATGGACAGAGAGGGGGAGGGGAGGTCTGATAATTCCTCCCCGTAGAGGGAGTTGAGGGGGGAGGAGAGGGAGGGGGAGCTCATCAGACTATGGTAGCCAATGAATGGAACGTATCGGGAGGGAGGGGGGGTGAGCGACGGCGTGGAAGCGATTGTGCGCAAGCGGCCAATTACTGCCAATTACTGCACACGTCAACACAATGGAGCGATTGTGCGCAAGCGGCCAACTACAGCACACGCCAACACAATGGACAGAGAGGGGGAGGGGAGGTCTGATATACATGATAGAACGAAGATGCCCATGTTTAACCAATGCTGGCTGAACAATGAAGAGAGTACTGTTAAAAAATAAAAAATAACTGGGGATATTAACACTCGGTAAAGTAAAGTAAAATAGTGCCTGTCAGATAAGATGGTCCAAAAAATTTGTAATTAAGTCTTTTTTGCGTGGTTGATAACATCTTTCCAATGATTACTAAGTTTGTACCCATCATCACGGTTGAAATTATGTCTGTGTTTGTATATTTGTATGGCTTCGTGTACAAACCTTTGAAGATCCTGTGTATCCAGGTAAGACGAAATCACTCTTGCAAATGAGACTTTCATTGCCCCTTGAGTTCTCACCTCGTCAAAACATTAATATACTAAAACCAGAAGGCATGCCAGTTTCTATGGGATAAGATAATCGAGGGCAAGTCGGTTGAATGAGAAACAAATCCTGTGCGTTCATTAGTCGTAGAATCTATTATGATCGCCAGCCATGGCTGCTGGATGAAGGACTCCCCAAGTCGCCACCACCTCTCACGATCCTGCAATGTAAGAATCAGCATACCACCTGCACAAACTCTTTACTCCCATCTCCTCGATGGACATGCTCTTAGACACATTTCATTGGTTGCAACCCCATTGTTATTCTTGACCATGAGCCATCATCCGTTCTCGCAGAGTGTTCTGGCCAAACCCACCTCCACTCACTTTTATTTACGGTGTCAATGTATGTTGAACTTCTTTTGCACTGTTAGTAGCCAATCGTGCTAACCGATGTCATTAACCTGTGTTCTCCAATCCACGCGTTCCACCTTTGTCCCTCAATGTAATTGTCACCTTGCATCTCTCCTGGCCTATTGGGGGACTTTTCAGTTTTCGTTAAATTTTGTCATTAATGTGTTTCTGATCCGTACGTCACCGCAGGCAGCACGCACTCATTAAAATCGTTCATCTTCCCAAAAGTACCTGCTCTCATCCACCGCTTTGTTTCACGTGTTCAATGCCGGTCCATTAAGCAGAACATCTCTTGTTATTAATCAGGGTTTAAAGGGAAGGAAAACTGTATGAATTGTCTACACATTGGGCACTGCCTGAAATATTGCACACAGTGATTGCACAAGCACGTGTGCCGACAAGGCAGGAGCACCCGGTTCACTTTGGCATTCTGGCAAACCACGCAGTCTCGACATGCGCCGCCCCGTCCATCACTGTCCTCCTCCTCCTGGGCAGCGACTTGCCCCTCCGCCCTGACCTCGGGCAACACCTGTGAGGTCACGTCCTCATCGCTTTGCGAATCCTCGGGCGCATCTGTTGACATGTACAGCCTCTGTAAACGGAATAACAAAAAGGTTACGTCTTGACATTTTAGAATATAAAATCACGATAATGAAAATGAGGAAAATGAAAAAGGGATGAAAACTCAAACAATTCAAAATAAAACAGACCTTTGTAAAATAAATCACGAAACAATGAGAACACCCATCAGGGAACACACAAAAGATTGATTAAGAGGTCACAATATAGGTGCATGGCAGTAGTTCATTAGGTTATCTTAGTAAATGACAAATAATAGCTTTGGAGGGGAAAGTTAGAACCATGAAGCCTGTTTGCGACAGAATTGTAACGAAACTTGCAGAGAGATTGTATACAGAGACTCTACAGCAGATACATGAATATACCTCAGCAATACCTTGGAGGAAATTCGACACGGTGGCAACATTGAATAGACATGGCTTTACGTAGAAAAAAAAAATGGAACGTCGTGATTTGTGTTATTTGATTTGTTTTATTTTATTTCTAACTACGTGACTTTACCGAAAGAACAAAAAAGTAGCAATATGGATAACCAGACAATTTATCCTTCATATGTCTCCACATCATTATTTTGTATTATGTATATGATTTTGTATTGAACTTGTAAACATTTCTTAAAGAGGGTTCTTGCTGTAACATCTGGTAGTTCAAAAGCATTGATTATTGCAAGCCTGACTGGTCCAGAGTATGCTTTTGCTGAATTCATTAAGAAGCCCATGAATCTGATGGGTCGTGGAAGAAATACTTTCCTTTTTATGTGAAGATGGATATATGCAGGATACATGATCTGCTGCTCATCTATTTTACTACTTACTTTCAGATCATACGAGAGCCCAGAGTGTGTGAGCAACAGCTGGTGCAGCACCCGGCAGGACACGCTATGTACAGGGTCTGGCAGGTGCACGCACGTCAGCAAGGCCACCTGTAACGCAGTGGCACCGTTAAAGCCACGCAAAGGACACCGAATGTCTATGCACAGCTTCCTCACACTGTGCACACCCGTCACATCGGTGTCTTACAACACTGCCCGAGGACCACCGCCTTACGCTCTCGGTATTGCGAAGAGGCTCTGTGCTGTGTTCGGACCTGGTTCAGGTTGCCGGCCTCGATCTAGCGGTAGACTTGATTTATTAATGTGTTGTCTTTCATTCTCTAAGTCTGTTTTCATACATGCGACAGTGGGATACCATACTCCCTGGTTCTGATTCATCCACAAGAGAAATATGCAACTTTGCTTATGTGGTTTGGAATTCGCCTTTGCATAATAATGCATTTCACCTGCAAGTTACTCAAACAGATTCAACAACACAGAGGTGTACAGAACTGTATGTACAATTATCCAGACCACCAGCTCAAAAGAACTGAATGTGTGACCTTGTTCTCATTTTAACTACCAACTCAAAGAGCTGAGAAAATATGGTCATCCCAACAAGTAGTAGTGAAGACAAATGTAGACCGGTTTTGTCCTGATTAGGATTCATCAGCACAGTCATCATTGTTCACTGCTGAAAAATGCCTCTTGGAGCCCCATATATAGAGAGGACTTGTACTTTTACATTATGGGAACCCCTATTAGCACTTGCTACAGAAATAATAATTACAATCTGTAAATGACGAGAAAATCCAGCACAGCCATCTGCATTTGTCTCTATTGTGATGGATATTGTCGTCATTTACAGATTCAAATTAACTGACTCCAGGCAAATGACTGCAAGTACGCTGTGTGCGAGGTGTCTGGAATTTGCCATCTCCATTACCATGTCCGGAGCCCGCGGTTGTGGCCGGTGCTCGGCGTGGGTGAGCAGCACGACGAGCGGGTAGCGGAGTCTGGGCACGCCGCCCAGGTCTCCCCCCCGCAGAGCGTCAGGCAGCTCCACTCTCTGCAGCACCTTCTCATCTTTTGATATTCTGACAAAAGGCATTAAGGAGACTTGCAAAACACTGTTATTTGTCTTTATCAGTTAAAACACGCCTATTAATTCAATCTCTGGTAATACTTGTGCCTCACAACAACAACAAGGGCCCAACTTGGCTGCCTTTGTGGAGTTGTATGTTCTCCCCCTGTTCTGCATTGGTATCCTCCATGCGTTCCTCCCGTCACAAAAAAAAACATAGATTGTAACTGGTATATGCCAAAGATCTGCATTATTAAAAATAACCTACCATACTAGCTTTACTACCCGGCTTCGCCCGGGACTTGGATCCACCACGCCCGGCCGCCTTTGTCTCCCCAGTGGCGATGTTCACACACCACAGCAGTTACTCGTTTGAGGCTGAGTCGACTTAGGGGAGGCCCAGGACCGGTTCAAATAATCGTCACCGGTGGTGGCCGTGAGCAGGAATCGAACTCGGGTCGCCGGGTTCGTAGCGCAGCGCGCTAACCACTACATTACAATGCGTTACGCTTCCACATGCTCGGGTCACATGACAGATTTGACGTCACAGCTCACTTGCCGTGCAAAAAATATATGCATTATTGAGCTCCACCCCCCCCCCCCCCCAAAAAGTGTATTTTTATAATTTTTGCAAGGTGTACAGTCTGGAAAGTACCCACATGGCAAATTTCCAGTTTGTTGCATGTCGGGAAGTACGCTAAACATTTTGAACAGACACATATATTCACAAATTTGCCTTTTATATATATACCATATGTAAATCATGTGAAATGAGTCATCAGCAAGCAACTCATGGCATTTTGTAGCAATACGCATCAGATTGGCCATCAACACAGGATACATGTATTTGTTGTGTAAAAACCCAAGACATTTTGTGACGTGTAGGAAAGATCAAGCTGTAAAAATCAAAAATCAATGTACAAACAACATTCTATATAACAGCAGGAGGAACTGTGAAATGAGCAACGTGACCAGGTGAGACTGAATCTCGCTGAAGGATACGCAAATTGCTCCCTGTGGAGGTAATCACCTCCCAGCGCCGTCTCCATCTGCTGCGGGGAGCGGAGCGTTGGGAGGCGGCGCGCGTGGCCCTGCAGCACGGCGTGCACGGCGCCCAGCGCGCAGCCCCAGTAGCAGGTGAGGACGCACGGCTCCAGGCAGTGCACGGCCAGCGTCACGCCACCTGCACCAAGCCAAACACGATTGGGGGTTGTTGTGTCCATTCATCTCTTACGTGCCACAGACTATCAACGTGACTTACGAGGACATGGGAAACACAACAGATCAGGTAAACAACAAGAGATGACATAGGACATGATTGATGTTGTGGGGCATAACAGCGCAACCTACGCTGTGCCCTTCACGCAGACCCATTTGACCACTGACAGTAGCCAGCCCAGTGGCTGCCCAATCAATGCAACTGCGTTCTCTCCCAACAAATCACTCCATGCCGTGCCTCTCCGCTTGCTGTACTCATGCACCTCCCATGCAATCTGCTTCTCTCACTCCAAATATCCCTTGTGCCATGTCAGCTCCACATATATGCATGCGGAACCCATTTCCACTTCTCTCTATGCCATGTCTTTGCTTCGTCCAATCCACACATCTCTTGCTCTGGCCATCTCTGCCTCCCTTTCTCTATGCATCACCTTCATGCTTGACAATGTATGCATTTTATACTGCTCACTTGACACATTCCCAGACTGCACTTGTCTACACTGGTTCTCTACATGGCATGGTACAAGACATGTCACAGTGACCACGTAAGTCTGCGGTGGGAGGCGGAGACAGCACAGCGTGGGAGAGGCACCGATCGAGAGAAGCACAGCACAGAGAAGCCACGATGCAGCGTTAGCAACCATCACCCTACGTGGAAGGAGGCAGAAGATGGATACAGATCGGAGATGTGTGCAGAGCCGGGAGAGGTGGAGACAGCAGTGGAGATGTGTGACGCGAGAGTAGCAGCAACACAGCACGGAGATCTATTGTGCGACAGAAGTGGCGTGTTACTATTCATTGACCCATGACTGACGCGCCATTCATGCCACAATGTTTGAGCAGATAGAAGTTTATAAAAACTCACAAAATTTGAGATGTATTGTAAAATATTGTGCATATATGCTTTAGCAAAACATGTATACATTGTCCTCGAGGATGCAAGCACGTTGGAACTCACCGGCGAGGGAGGCTGTATTTGAATCCGCTATGTCCAGGGCAAACACGCTGGAGACCCGCTGCATGCTGGTCTCGGGTACAATGGGCCAGGCGCCAAGATCTCCGGAATGATGGTCGAGAATGACAGGCAGACCCCAGTGCCACCCCAGCCTGACGGGTACATACGCGGCACGTTAGAGTGCTCCACTCATCCTTCAATATCTTGGAGCTCTAAACGTGAAGAACCCAGGGCATCTTAGAGATGGGCGCAAGTCAACTTTTAAATGTTTACGTTTAAATTGGGATATTATTAATAATAAAGGGTTTCTGCCATCATCAGCCTCTACTTCAGCTTATGCTGGTTGACTTTGCACCAGGTTGGCCCTGGAATTCATACAGGGCAATGTCCACAACTAGCGGACTGCATTCTACTGCATCTCACTTTGCAAATTGGTGCAAAGTGGGTGGGGCAAGGCCACAGCGAAGATAATATGCCAGGCTACTCTGAAGTAGCTCTGGCGGCGCATGTGGTGCTATTGGAGGCATTCCAGTGTCCATCCCACCGCAACGTGAAGGGAATTGATACAAAACGGCGTCTACTGCCACCCCCTCCTGAAAAATGGGCTGCCACATTAAGAGGATGCCATCACTGGTGGGACTATCCTGCCTATGGTGGGACTATCCCACACAGCCTACAAACACACGTGCATACACACACACTTTCATGATACAAGATATAGCTTCCTACAGGCACACAGGAACAAAGCACCAAATTTGTTTATATATTGTGTTGCAAGGCACTTTGGGATGCGATGGCATTCAAATACTATTACACACACCAACAACAGCTGCCATTTGGCACGAAGCAGCGTCACCACTGGCACAAGTCCTTGTGTCAGGCTAGGTCAGGGGTCTGCAACCTTTAAGACATAAAGAGCCACTTGGACCCGTTTCCGAAGGAAAAAATAAACTGGGAGCCGCAAAACCATTGCAACATTTAAAACAAATATAACACTGAATATATTGTTTCTTACCTTATTGCTATATATATAGGATCGTGCAGTCAGCTGTCAATCTGAATAAAAAAAGGACTTTTTCACTTAACAATGTAAAATATATTTTTGCAAATTAATAGCTAAATTACCTGGTTAATGGGATTTTTGCTCCTGAACCTCAGTGCACAGTGTCTGCACATCAGGGCTGTAAGACGTCACCTTCATTTTCACACAGGCTTGCAAGCTGTCATCTGTGAGGCGTGATCGATGTTTGTTTTTAATATAGTTCATGTTGGAGAAGACCTGCTCACATACATATGTGGAGCCGAAGATCGACAGGACTCCAAATGCATACTTTTTCATGTTTATATAAGTGTTGGGGATGGCATTCCATGTTTCGAATACAAGTTTGTCCTGTTTGGGAAGGTTTTCAATATCACTCCATTTATGATTCTGAGCCAGAATGGCCTTCTGACGGGCAACATCCTCAAGAGTAGCGGTCAAGCATTTGAACTTGGACACCCATATATCTTTGTCGGCTATATCGGCCAGTTCCATCTCAAGATCAGGTTGACTTACACCTGCAAATGCAGTCATATTCAATAGGGATGGATCGATCGCCAGGGGAGTGACAGGGAAGGATAATGTCGTTTTTTCCATTCTGAACTCACAGAATCGTTTCCCAAACGAACTTTGCATTGTGGTGATTGCAGACTTGAAATATTCCAAATTTATCGTATCATGACTTTGTTTGAACTCTCTCAAAGAGGGAAAGTGAGACAGTGTACCTCTCTGTAAATCTTTGACAAACACTGTCAACTTGCGCTCGAATGCCAAAACCTCCTCCAGCATGTGCAGGGCTGTGCCTCCTTTCCCCTGAAGGGTTGTATTTAGCGTGTTTAGATGTGCTGTCATGTCTACCATAAAATGTAATTTTTCCAGCCACTCTGGCTGTTCCAGCTCAGCAAAGGTGAGCTCTTTGCTGCCCAGGAAGGTTTTTACTTCTTCCAAACATGTGACAAAGCAACGGCAACGTTATTGCCTGTGGAGCTGAGCGGCGACCTGTCAGCAGCGGCAACGCCAGAGCAGGTGTCACAGTGCGCCTCCTCCCCTCGCTAGCATCCGCCCCGGAGCCGCGGTCAAGGTTCAAAAGAGCCGCATGCGGCTCCGGAGCCGCAGGTTGCCGACCCCTGGGCTAGGTGAACTTTGGAGCCACATGAAGTGCCGAAGATTTGCTGACAGGTCACGGGGCAGACCCAGGTGTTATAGGTTGACTGTCTGAGTGCCTGGCAAAATGCACCACCTGTGCTCCTTACTGTGCCAACTTTCTGAATTTTATCCGCCCGGCGCTCCGCTCGTTGTTGTGAGCGTCGCTCCACTGCCCTCCGTTGTTGTTGGAGGGCGACCGCCTCCAACTGCCCAAGTAGCGTCCGTCACCAGCCTCCTCCTTAGATGCAGATCTCGACACCGCTGGTACAATCGTAAAGTCCACTCAGCTCCACATCTTCTGTACCAGATCAGTCCATCTCTTCTCTAGCCCGTGCCGCACCATTTAGTCCCCTCTATCCGGCCAACCAGCCGCTCCTTGGGCATGCGGTGGCTGGGCATGCGGGCTACGTGACCCAGCCAACGAAGCCTCGCCTGCTGGAGGAGCTCAATGATGGGACTGATCAGACCCTTTAAGGATCTGTGAGCTCACACAATCAAGTCCGGTTAAACCCAGGATGGATCGTAGGCAGGCCTGCCTGAATGTTGCAAACCGGTGCCAATGTTCCTTCAGAGGGGTTCACGTTTCGCAAGCATAGAGAAGGGAGGGCATAACTGCGTTGATTGGAGCGACAGGCCAGGCAGCTTCCACGTAACGTGAGGCAGCCGATGCAAACATAACGCCGCTCCACTGATTCGGAGACCACTGCTGCCAACCCGGAACTAATCATCATCCTCCACTCCCCACACAACTGCCCCATCAATCGCAAACACACACGCCGCTCCCAAACTAAGTGGCGGCAATGTCACCACGGCGCCTGTGCCTGGCTAGGTGCACTTGGACGCGAGGTGAAGCGTGGGAGGATCGCCGCCGACACGTCAGACTCCGGTCCCAGGGGTTGACCGCCCGAGATGACTGGCACACGCACCACCCCACCGCGGACACTCAACACACACGCGGCGCCCGGCATCGCCGGCACGCGCGTTGCACACGCACAGAGGTCGGGGCCTGCCCTCACCGCGCCATCGCCCTGGCAGCCAGAGCCGCAAGGGCGACCACGAGCAGCGCGGCGCCCACGGGAAGCCACAGCGGAGCCGCCTCCTCCTCGCCCTCCTCGCCCTCCATGGCGACCGCGCAGCCGCCTCATGCCCGTGACGTCATCTACCAAACACGCTAAATGACGTCACGCACGCGCGCGTTACAGCGAGAGGGGGCTGCCCTTGTGACGTCACTCGCAGCGGGCACTGGGAATGATTGTCCCCTGTTGAATCGAAACACTGCATATTTGCCCGAGGGCAACAAGTTACGCAGATCTGAGCTCAGTTGTGAAAGAGGACCGCAGCACGGTAATTGCACAGCGCCGCTGTAGTTGTATTAATATCGAGTCCCATAGGCTGGCAGCAATGCAGCAGTCGTGGGAGTGGATCGATGTCCTGGCTCTTGGCTCTCAGCTGTCGACGAGCGCGATGCCGCCCCCCCGCTGGGTGCTGCGCGTGGTGGCCGCGCTGGCTCTGTGGCTGGGCTTCTGGTGCCTTCGGAGGGGGCAACGCGGCTTCCCGCCTGGTCCCAGAGGGCTGCCGCTGGTGGGAAACCTCTTACAGTTGGACCTCAAAGCCATGCCCGCGTCCTTAGCCAAGGTGCGTGTTCATTTTTTTGTCCTTCCTCGCACGGTTGGCTACGTACGGTGCGAAAAAGGTCAAAACTACATACACACATTGAGCTCCCCGGCACTCGCCTAGATCAGCACTGCGAGTGGATTCACGTTCCATGTCTCTTGACAAACTTTGGTAACTTAATGGTATAAAAACACATTTTTCCCTACAAATTTAAATGTGTATTTGTATCCATTCCATCTCGTTCAATTTGTCATTATCGGGCACATATGAGAGTGTAAATGTTTGAGAGAAATTCATCTACGTTGCACATTTCTGATTTCCGTTCCTTAGTAATAAAAATTTCACCTTAAATAAAGACCCTGGAATATCGCAGGTTTATCGTTCGCGGTTTCGACCTAAAGAGGACAACCTCTTTGTACCAGTTTAGCTATCGCGGGGGTTCGGTTTGGCCTTTCGCGGGGGGACATTGTCCCCGCAAGTGCGGTGTCAGTGGCTGCGGATGCCGTGGTGCGAGGGGATGGCGAGGGGTGCGAGGGATGGCGAGGGGTGCGAGGGATGCGGGGGATGGCGAGGGGTGCGAGGGATGCGGGGGATGGCGAGGGGTGCGGGGGGATGGCGAGGGGTGCGAGGGATGGCGAGGGGTGCGGGGGATGGCGAGGGGTGCGAGGGATGGCGAGGGATGGCGAGGGGATGGCGAGGGATGGCGAGGGGATGGCGAGGGATGGCGAGGGGTGCGAGGGATGGCGAGGGGTGCGGGGGATGGCGAGGGGTGCGAGGGATGGCGAGGGGATGGCGAGGGATGGCGAGGGGTGCGAGGGATGGCGAGGGGTGCGGGGGATGGCGAGGGGTGCGGGGGGATGGCGAGGGGTGCGAGGGATGGCGAGGGGTGCGGGGGATGGCGAGGGGTGCGAGGGATGGCGAGGGGATGGCGAGGGATGGCGAGGGGATGGCGAGGGATGGCGAGGGGTGCGAGGGATGGCGAGGGGTGCGGGGGATGGCGAGGGGTGCGAGGGATGGCGAGGGATGGCGAGGGGATGGCGAGGGATGGCGAGGGGTGCGGGGGATGGCGAGGGGTGCGAGGGATGGCGAGGGGATGGCGAGGGATGGCGAGGGGTGCGAGGGATGGCGAGGGGTGCGGGGGATGGCGAGGGGTGCGAGGGATGGCGAGGGGATGGCGAGGGGATGGCGAGGGATGGCGAGGGGTGCGAGGGATGGCGAGGGGTGCGAGGGATGGCGAGGGGTGCGAGGGGATGGCGAGGGGATGGCGAGGGATGGCGAGGGGTGCGAGGGGATGGCGAGGGGTGCGAGGGGATGGCGAGGGGTGCGAGGGGATGGCGAGGGGTGCGAGGGGATGGCGAGGGGTGCGAGGGATGGCGAGGGGTGCGAGGGGATGGCGAGGGGATGGCGAGGGATGGCGAGGGGTGCGAGGGATGGCGAGGGGTGCGAGGGATGGCGAGGGGTGCGAGGGATGCGGGGGATGGCGAGGGGTGCGAGGGATGCGGGGGATGGCGAGGGGTGCGGGGGGATGGCGAGGGGTGCGAGGGATGGCGAGGGGTGCGGGGGATGGCGAGGGGTGCGAGGGATGGCGAGGGATGGCGAGGGGATGGCGAGGGGATGGCGAGGGATGGCGAGGGGATGGCGAGGGATGGCGAGGGGTGCGAGGGATGGCGAGGGGTGCGGGGGGTGGCGAGGGGTGCGAGGGATGGCGAGGGATGGCGAGGGGATGGCGAGGGATGGCGAGGGGTGCGAGGGATGGCGAGGGGTGCGGGGGATGGCGAGGGGTGCGAGGGATGGCGAGGGATGGCGAGGGGATGGCGAGGGATGGCGAGGGATGGCGAGGGGTGCGGGGGATGGCGAGGGGTGCGAGGGATGGCGAGGGGATGGCGAGGGGATGGCGAGGGATGGCGAGGGGTGCGAGGGATGGCGAGGGGTGCGAGGGATGGCGAGGGGTGCGAGGGGATGGCGAGGGGATGGCGAGGGATGGCGAGGGGTGCGAGGGGATGGCGAGGGGTGCGAGGGGATGGCGAGGGGTGCGAGGGGATGGCGAGGGGTGCGAGGGGATGGCGAGGGGTGCGAGGGGATGGCGAGGGGTGCGAGGGATGGCGAGGGGTGCGAGGGATGGCGAGGGATGCGAGGCAGTCAGTGGCGCCTCACAAGCATCTCGCGATCCCCGTAGCCCAGCCGCTCCCCACTCGCGGACAAACACCCGCTTTGGATCGTCATCATTAAATGCAACATTTATTCAGTATGTATACTGCTATTTATTGTCTAGTAATGTTTTTGTTAAGGGCTTTTACTTTATTCCAATTATCTTTGTTTATTTGGCATACAATACAATACTTATTTCAATTGTGAAGTGTCTGTTTTGGTTGCCGTGTTCCTAATCCCATGATTGAGGTACGGCTTCAGTATTGAATATTGCGCTTTAGCTTTCGCGGCACTTTCCACGAATGTAACTCTCCGCAATATTCCAGGGTCTCCTGTACAGCGTATTTAAGCTTGTTTGAGGTCAAATACGTATTTATCATCATTCAAACCCCTCCAAATGTTGCATCGACTTTATTAAATTTTGTTATTTTTTTGTCTTCAGATGCTCTCTCCGGCTTCGTTTAAAATGTTTTTAACCTTCGACAATTCTTGGAACGCTTCCAAAAACGTCGTTTCAGGATGTTTTTCGGCATAACAGTTACAAATGTTAACATTTTAGCTTTCTGGTTCATGCATTTTGGGAGCCCTAATTTGTGGAGGGACAAAGTAAAATATAGTTTTCCGACTTGAAAATATTTGTCATATTTCAATGAGCAACCTTCGAATGCTCCCGATACAAACTTTTGTAGGCGTCGGTTGAGAAAAAATGTGTATCTCGAGTGGCTTGGCGGCCCAGCAGTCAAAGTGCTGGGCTCGCACTGCTGCGATTCTGGGATCAAATCAGGCCAACGACCCCCACGCTTCACCCGGGTTCTCAAGTGCAGTTCGTTGATAGCTTCGCTCTCATCACAAATACTTGCACACAAACATCAGATATGGTCTGTACATTTGCTATTATTCAAATAAGACGAGGGGTTCACTGTGGGTAGCTTAGGTTATCGTTATCGAGGCTGCATTTCACTCAGTCGACCCCACTGCATAAACCGATCTCCTTGGCCCGAAAGCCAGGAGCGTAAAGGGCAATGAAGCTCCATACTTAAAATATGTAATTTCATGGCCTGGAAAGCAAAACTGCTGTACATTTGTAAACCCCATGACCCACCTACCTCACCAATTTAAATAATATTTCCAATTTCGTTTTTCTAATTTTGCCAATTTTTTTTACAACTCCCATCACTTAGTCACCAGCCTAGCTGAGTTGTTATAAATGAATGTATGTTTAAATTTTCGCACCGTATCTAGCCAATCGTGCTAATCGGAGGTGCTAATCAATGAGGTATGTCCACATACCAGTTCACGTACCATCTGGAAATCGCGATGTTTAAACTTCTGATGTTTATTATTTTATGTTCAATAATCGTTTTCTGACAAAAACAAGTCTAATGCTTCCTTTGGTCTCATTGTGCCGTCCCTCCCATTGGCTCTCAGCTCTCAGAGACTCATGGTCCAATTTTCAGTGTATCTTTAGGACAGACGCAAGTTGTGATTTTAGCCGGCAATGACATCATCAAGGAAGCTCTCGTTACCCAAGCTGAGATGTTTATTGACCGCCCTGAAATACCCATCTTCAAAAAGTCTTTGGGAAATTACGAAGGTAAGAAGGCATTCTTTGTACCTCATTAAATTCGTAGCGCGTAGAGTGCTTGGTTGCGATTGGCTCAGGGCAAATGGGCACTACGTTTGGGACCGCCCCTTACACCAGACACGTGACCTGGATGAAGATCACGGCCTGAGGAAGGATACGCAAAGGGCACGGGCCACCCTTTGACACGCACACGGCCACCCTGTGACGCACACACGGCCACCATGTGACGCACACACGTGACGCACACACGTGACGCACGCACGGCCACCCTGTGACGCACACACGGCCACCCTGTGACGCACGCACGGCCACCCTGTGACTCACGCACGGCCACCCTGTGACGCACACACGTGACGCACGCACGTGACGCACGCACGGCCACCCTGTGACGCGCACACGGCCACCCTGTGACGCACGCACGGGTCAGCAACGTGGCCATTAACAAACAACATGCAACAAAAACTGACAAAGTGTGCAAAGGTGCATGCCTAGATTTATATTGAAAGACAGAAACATGGATAAGAGAACATTTATAGGTTGATTTCAGATAGTGCATTGTCTGCTAAATACATCTTCATCATACATGATTATCTTGTGTAATTGTCGTAACTAAGATTCATGTCAATCACACATCATAGGAAGACGACGATAATCTGAAAAACTCATAGGATGGGCTCTGCATATACAATGATCATACGAATACCAAGGCTAAGGGTTGTTATAACGCGATCGTGATTCTCTCAACACGCTCCGCTCACCGGCGGCAGGCCTGCTGCTGAGTCATGGGTGGCAGTGGAGAGCGAGGAGGCGCTTCACCCACATGATGCTGAGGAACCTTGGGATGGGCACAAAGAGCATTGAGGAGAAGATCGCTGAGGAGGCCGAGTTTCTAGTGCGAGCTCTAGAAAACAAAGAAGGTATCCAATGCACGACCGCAATAAAGGAATGTTGTACCTGTGCAAAACCTTCATGGGCGAATGTCAGCATTAATATCGAGTGTATTTCAGTGGTCGTTGCATTTGTTTCTGACAGCATTCTAATCGTGCTGAGTGAGGTGCGTGTTCGTAAATTAGAGGTGGTGACGTGGTCCAGCCGTAGCGCGCGTTCGCCACGTGTTGCCCATCTCGGCAATTGTCCCCCCCACCCTGCACGCGTCCCACCCAGCGCAACAGTCGACGCCGAATCACGTCCACAGCCGTCGCCTGCCCTCTTCTCCTCGGGACTCTGCGTCGCTTCTCCTGCACCGTCACGGAATTTCCAGCGTCCGTGTCGGACTCCGGCGCTCGAACGCCGACAACTTATTTTTGAGCCGCCGAGCGTCCTGCTCCTCTCTGATCCCCACAGTGACACGGATAGAGTACCCGTGCCTCCATTACCACACTCGGACTCATCTCTCTTCTCTGACGTGGTGGTTTCCTTAGCCTATCAAACGCCTGCTTGCTAAAGAAATGTACCTCTTGGCCTCCTCACAGCACCCTGCATTGTGGACCTCACTGCATCACTACACAAAGTCCTCTAGCCTCATCAACGTTGGGAGAATGTGGTGTTGTGGTGTTTGCATGGAAAAGCATTCATCTAGTAGTTGAGAAGATGTTTATTATGGTAATGATGTCTATATATTATTTTGACTGTACTACTTCTCCCAACTTCTTCCCATGCACTAGAAAAACCTTTTGATGCACATTCCGAAATCACCAACTCAGCGGCAAATGTAATCTGCTCCATCATATTTGGAGACCGCTACGACTGGAATAATAAAACATTTGTGAAGCTCATGAACATTATCAATGAGAATGTAGAACTGTCTGGTAATGATTGGTCCCAGGTGAGTGGTGTTATTGCAATCACGAATCCATGTTTAAAATCCTTGCATCTATATATGTTTCTGTGTGGACAAATATGCTCTTTATAAGAATAGGTTTTACCCTTTCTGGCAATAAAACAGGTGTTGAGATTTCGATGTAAAGCTTTCGTGGACTGCATGGATTCATATTCTTGGTTCTTTCGGTAAAGTCACGTAGAAGGGAAATAATAAAATAATAAAGATAAAACATAATAAGATGCAATTCTCACGACGTTTCGGCCACAACGACAGCGTCCTAATAAACTAGGACGCTGTCTTTCCGACCGCCCTGTTCTTCACTTGAGGACGGCTGCTTGTGTTGTGGCCGAAACGTCGTGAGGATTACATCTTATTATGTTTTATTTTTATTATTTTATTATTTCCCTTCTACGTGACTTTACCGAAAGAACCAAGAATATAGGTGTTGAGATGTTAAAACACCAAACTGAAACCTCTTGCAAGGAATCATGTCTGCATTAATCACATATATTTGTGGTGAACATGCAAACAAAAATATGCTCTGGTAGTATATGCATTGCCCTATTATTTGGTTTGTAAACAAGATGGGGGTTATGACTGGATCCTGGAAGTTTTTCTCAGGACTGTTTTTACCACCACAGCACTAAATACAGAAGCGCTTCATCGTGATAGGAGACCGTCAAGTGTGTGCAATTTGAACTCGGTCTTTTGATTTCAATTAGTTTTGAGGAGTGACATCCGGAAATGAGAGGGTGGAGCTTTTCCTCTGACACTCTTCAACTATGGCAACAAAGCTACATTTCTGGACCAGTGACATCAAATTCTGGAGACCAGGAGACAGGGCCTCAGGCCACTTTGCGACTCAAAGTTAGTTTAAGTGATGTCACGAGAACTTTGAGCGAAACAGCCAATGTCGCTGCAGTATCCGGAGACATGGCACGATTATGTGTGCATGGATGTAGCGATCTGCTTGAGTGGCGAGCAGTCGCAAGTTTGAGGGCTTCATTCCGGGTCTGGGGATGACTCAGTCCCTCATTTTCTGAGGTTGATAAATTAAAGACCATTGTGTGAGAATTCTTGCAACCTTTTATTCCTAATCACACTCTCGGATGCTCTCAGGGAATTTACAGTAATAACTAAGGCTACCAAATAAAAAATATAAACTCAACCACACTGCCAATGATATGTTTTATTTTGCTCGTCTTGGCTATATCGGCAAGGCTGCAGTGGGTATGGCATGGATCATTGTTCTGTCTGCCACAGTGGAGGTATCTACACACCTCAGTCTCATTTCCACAGCTATTTGTATTTGAAGTCGTGTGATGGCAACATGGACATTATACAGAATTTCTATTCCATGTTACACGCCTTGACAAGAACAGTTAAACAGATTAAGAAGTGATGCCATATAACCTGCATGTTCTGCATGAAAATGGAGAAAACTTGATGGTGGGAAGTTTAAAATAAGTTTGTTTAACACGAAAAGTGGAAAATGTGTATTTATGTATTTGCAGTGATTTTACCGAAAGAATCAAGAATATGAATTCCCGCAGTCACGAAAGTTTTAAGTCTAAAAATGAATTACTCCAAAACTTCAATCTCATTTGTGCAGTACGCATTTTCTGTGGCCCTGAGTCAGTGGTGGGCATTCCACCTTCCTGAGTAAATATGATTACTACCTCACACCAAGTGGGTGCTCATTTTAGCAGTGTTGGTGGGACGATGAGTCAATTTTATTGAGGTTTAAATGGCGATGTTACAGATCTTAATATTCGTTTTTAATAATTATTCTCTGCGTTTTATGTTCTTTCCACAGATTTTCAATTCGTTTCCTCTGCTGAAGTATTTCCCAGGACCCCACCAACGAATAAACGAGAATAAAGTTGTCTTGAATGCGTTTATTCAGGCCAGGATTGAAGAACATGACGGGGCACGCATTCAAGGAGACCCCCGCGATTATTTGGACGCCTTCATTGACAAGAGGATTGAGGTTTTTTTCGATATATTGAAACAATCCATATCAAACATGCAGCACTAAAAATTATCTACGTTGGGCATTGCTCCCTGCAAAATGCAACTTTCGACAAAATCACTTAAGTCGAAACATAGTTTTACCATTGATGTAATGCTATACATTTAGGTTACATTCCTGGCAGTAATTCTTCGGTAAAATTTTGCTGAAAAAATGTAAAGTAAGTACTAAAAAGGTTAACGTAAGATACTCAAAAAAATATATAACAAGTTTAGATAAATAATACAAGTGAACGGACTTTGTGTACCTCACGAGAGGGTGGTACCGAGTCCAGTATGGCGATGTTGTAAACACTGAGGCTTGGGAGCCCCCTGGTGGACACGGTGGCGTCGTTGTGTGTCATCACGCACGCTGCCCAAACTACTGCGTTTTTTAAATTAGAAACAAGGTAGCGAATCACCGCTTTTCACATACTATTAATTTGTTGGCGACGTTATCGTGAAACGTAAATAGGAGGAACGTAAATAGAGGACTTGCTGATGCTTTACTAGACACTTTAAAACTGTCTTTTAGCAGCATGCGCATGGGATGAGATTATGATCTCATTGATTGCATTGCTGGTGTAAAATGTAACGGTAAACTGGTAGTGGCTGTCTGAAAAACACAGACTGTACGACATCGCTCAAGGAGTTGTGTGCAGCTGAGCAGAGCCGAGGAAAAATAATTGGCGTTTCTTGATAACCTTTTCTGGATTTTGATCAAACATTCCACATTTATAGTCTGATTTTCAGTAGGATTATTTCCTTAATGTCAGTTTAAAACCAGTCTTGAATAGTTGTGAAAGATGTATACATCATAACTCATATCTAATAAAATGTTGACGTCAAATATGTTTTAGGTGACCATTAAAGATCCAGTAGAATATCACACATTGGAATCTTGCACCATCTGTTTGTATGGTTTTAGCCTCATTACATTTTATTTTACATTTGGGTGTTTCCTCGATCTTGTGTCAAAGATCACCTCTTCTCACAATTTTGAATGGAAATATAGCAATAACCAAACCTTACAGGATTAAATCCCGAAACACAGACAACGTATGCATATTCCTCTTGTCAAGGTGTTTGATTTGTTTAATAACTCTCTTCCATTGCTCTTGTAGGATTCACTGAATCCAGACACAGCCTTCTCTGACATCGCCCTCATTAACACGATGGCGAACCTGTTTGTGGCTGGGTCTGAGACCACCTCCGCCACACTTAAATGGGGTATCCTGCTCATGCTGACACATCCCAAAGTACAAGGTGAGTACATGTCACATGAGTACATGAGTACATTAAATCGTGTCAAGCATACAGTTAATTGCAGTTAATTACTGTATGCTTTACACGGTAGGTTTTCGCACCCAATATTGTTCATGAGTGTTTTGTTCGGCCACTTAATGATCTCGTTAAATTAAAGACCATCCACCACCCGACAGCCATACACAATTGTCACGTTTACAGGTGTTTAGCACGCCATTCATTTAGATCACCGGTAATTTGAACAACAATCCTCACAACCAAGATTGGGTTCCGTCCTGAACATGCTTGTTGTAACATCGTATCTCGTTGCTAATTTGGTTGTAAGCATTCTTCAATCTACCGGTGAGTGAGCTGAAACAGTAACAGTTGGCATGTTAAATGCTTGTACATGTGACGGTTCAATTTGTTTGGATGTGTCAGATGGTAGAGGAACCTTATGATAGGAATTAGCCAGGTCAGTAAGTCACTTAACCCAAAAAACAGTTATGAATCGTATACAGTAAACCCTCTCTATCCGCAAGGGTTACGTTCTTGAAAAGGCTCACAAATGCAGAATTTGCGAATGCAGTAAACTTGTTCGAAAGAAAAATGGGGTTACGTTTCTGGTACAAGTTAACATAGGGGGGAAATGGTAAAATAATATTTAATTATTACAACAAATAAATAATGAATCATAAAGAACAATGCATTGTTTTACCTTTGATGATGATGATCGGAGGTGGTGGTGAGGAACTCGCTTCCCCTGATTGCAGTCACGTGATTTTGAATGGACCTCACAGTCGCTTGGTGTATACCTAAATATATAAACGAGTTGACTGTAAATACGTATAATGTAAAAATGTACAATAGCGAGTTCAGAGCAAGATTACTGCGAGAGTTGAGTAACTCCCGAATATGCGAAACTCGCGAATTCAGAGCTAATGCATAGCGAGGATTTACTGTACTGTGTGCACGTCATCCTGACTGAACTGTCATTGATGGTGGTCCAGTAGTGGCTGTAGAGTGTAGAGAATGTTCATATCACTATAGAAACCTTCACTCAATGCAAAGCAGCTGCAGTGTATGGCAATGTTCTGACCTGTCAATCTACATGACAACAGAGTCAAAGATGCCGCAGTGCGCCACATGTAGCAACAAGGTGTGCGTGTGCACTGCCAGTGGAGGAATCCTCTAACACGTTTCCTGGAGCCCATTGCCGTTCCGTGTCAGAGTTGAGCAGCAATATGTGGAACATGCTTCCCCCAGCAGAAGGATCTCCCAGTTACAAAACTTCACTTGAGACGGTATTCGTGCTGTCCCTTTAATGCATTCAAAACTGCTCCAAAATCAGTTAAGAAAAATGACGCTGCATGCAATCTGGCTGATGAAACTACCGGCTCGATTGATTCATGTTCGAGGATGAATTCTTTGTAGCAGAGACATGTTTTATAAAGTGCAGCAGTCATATTTCATGACCCTTATCTCCATTCACGTAGCACGAGTTTATGTAACAACCATCGTTTAGTTTGTATTAGTATGTGTACACGCGGTATTCGCTGGCAATGTTTCCCTTTTCTGTACCTACAGAACAAGTTCAGGAAGAAATAGATCGCGTCGTTGGGTCCAATCGCCGGCCGGCTTGTGCCGATCGAGCATCCATGCCCTACACCAACGCCACAGTTCATGAGATTCAGCGCTACGCCAACATCCTGCCGATGGCATTTCCACACGCTACCACCTCCGACACAAAACTGCGCGGTTATTTCTTGCCCAAGGTGTGTCCACGTAACGTGAACCATCACAAACGATGATTGGCTAACACATTCTATATATAAACAAACATCGGAGTGATTTCCTGCTCAAGTGAACAATGAGGTGGTGCAAATCTGTTTACAATCCTGAACCAGTGGTATAAATTCCACATTCATATGGCAGGGGTTAGTTGGTAAGAAAGTCACCGCTGACTTCCCCACAAAATGGTACTTGTTTCATTGAACCCAGGATAATTTTGTATTATGTTGAACTTCTTTCACACCGTACGTAGCCAACCGTTATGGGATGAGTCAACCCTCAAACAGGATTTGAACTGGCCCCAGTGCGAGCCACTGGCTATACCACTGATCCACCTGGCCGAACGCATTATCAGAAGGTTCAGAGTACGGTATTGCAGATGCACGAGTAAACTGAAAAGTGGAAAAACATCATTCATGTACTTTTAACCCAGTTGCCCATTCAACAACAATGGTACAGAGTTTGAAAAAGAGAGTTGTTCTGATCTGCATGAGATAAACGTTCTGAGGCCATATACTACACGTGACTGATACAGAATCAGCAAATTGTTTTTAAGTGTCATTGACCTGCCGGTAGAGCCGCAAAGTTGGACCCCAAAAGTTCGGAAACAGCAAATTTTGAAGAAAGTAAAAATGCAAGCATTTAGTCAATTAATCCAATGCAAAAATGGCACAGTCAGGTTACAACAGTGCAGTTATGTAGCACACTACTAAGCAAGGTCAATGGGTAAACATGGGTAATCTATTATGCGTTTGGTGACCAGAGGGAACTCAAGTCGATGACATCTGGGGGTATTGGTGAGGCCAGAAGAGTGGCCATTGCCTGTAGGTGTACTGGTTCTACTATAATAGTTAATTGGGGTGAAATGTCCTTCAATTATCTTTCCTTCTCGTCTGATTCTGTGTTGAAAAATAATGTTAATTGCTCTACTGCCGCACACATGAAGACTTCCACTTCCAATCATCATACATTTTTAAATATTATTTTCTGCAACATCCAGGGTGTTACCAGTAATACCACATTCATTCATCATCACCTTGAAACAACTCAACCCTGTTCCGAGCAGAAATTCCGATCTCAACCATTATCTGACCTCGCACACGTGATGTTCCCAGCCGACAGCCTGGTTTACTCTTTCTCGTTCGACGGTGGAGTTTGTGTATTCACCAGAGTTAGCGTCTCTGTTTTTTTCCCCCATAATCAAATCTTGCAAGTCCCCTCCATATATACATATGTGCAAAGTGTGCCGTAATCTAAATTATCTCGATACAATCTGTGACTTGCAGGGCACACAAGTGGTTGCTCTCATCCACTCGGCGCTCAGAGAAAAGTCGCTGTGGGAAACCCCCGAGCAGTTCAACCCAGGCCATTTCCTGGACATCGATGGAAACTTCTATAACCGAAATGATTTTATGGCGTTCTCTGCAGGTAATGTTTTTATTTAATTAATCAACCTGTCTGGATACGGCTTTCATCAGTCACAGTAGGATGATGATAGATATTTGAAGTTCACACAGTGAGGTTGATACACCATTGGTCAAATTGTAAAATAAAACAATCGCAATAAAATCTACAGCTTCCAAAACATGAAAATACTCATTTTAAAATAAATTCAAGGTCTTGTCATCAATGTACCCAAATAAAAGCGCAGTTATATATAATTTGAAAATGAGACATGTGAAAATAAGTACAATTCAGGTTTTGACACAATGACCTCTTACAAATAATACCGCGTGTTTGTGTGTTTATGTCACTAGGGCCCCGACTTTGTCTCGGGAAGAACCTGGCCAGGATGGAGGTCTTCCTCTTCCTCACAGCTCTGCTACAACGTTTCTCATTTCAGGGACAGTCAGGACACCCCATGCCTGACCTTACCCCAAAGTCAGGCATAGTTTGGAATCCCCATCGCTACGAGGTTTGTGCCATAAAGCGGTGATAGCATTCCAGATAATAGAGCTTGCAGGTCACTCAAAGTTCGAGTCAAGAATCACTGACAATGAACGAATCTAACTTGATTTGAAGCTTTCGTGACTGCAGCAATCCATACTCTTTGGTTCTGTCGGTAAAGTCACGTGGGTAGAAATAATAATAGATCACGACGTTTCGATCGAAATGCAAGCAATCGTCATCAGGTGAGACAACTACAGCAAGAAAACTGCTGAAGTAGGCGAGAGAGCTGCCGTGACACGAGGTTATATAAGTATCGGCGGTATTTTCTATATACGTGACTTTACCGAAAGAACCAAGAATACCAATGAAAATATGATCTAATATTCTTCTAGGAAATGGAATAAAATAAATTCAGGAAAACGTAGAAAGTATATACATGAAAAAACCTAAGAACATATACATGAAAAAACCTAAGAACATATACATGAAAAAACCTAAGAACATATACATGAAAAAACCTAAGAACATATACATGAAAAAACCTAAGAACATATACATGAAAAAACCTAAGAACATATACATGAAAAAACCTAAGAACATATACATGAAAAAACCCAAGAACATATACATGAAAAAACCTAAGAACATATACATGAAAAAACCTAAGAACATATACATGAAAAAACCTAAGAACATATACATGAAAAAACCTAAGAACATATACATGAAAAAACCTAAGAACATATACATGAAAAAACCTAAGAACATATACATGAAAAAAACCTAAGAACATATGCATGAAAAAACCTAAGAACATATACATGAAAAAACCTAAGAACATATACATGAAAAAACCTAAGAAAATATACATGAAAAAACCTAAGAACATATACATAACGCTTTCTGCGATTTTTTTATATAATGCTCACTGCCTCTGACAGCACATTCGATTCGCACGGTTGGCAACGTATGGTGCGAAAGAAGTTCAACATACATAATGACAGGATCCCCACCGGAAACCTGCACACATTGTAATGAACGCTTTAAAATACAGCAACAGGTTGGAATGGAAATTACAGAAGTGGAGGGGAACGGAGTGGCTTTCAGAAGCTCGCGAGACGCGGTGGGATGGCAACATTGTTGACGGGACTTGGGGGGCAGCTGACGGGACGAGGGGGGCAGCTGACGGGACGAGGGGGGCAGCTTATGGGACGAGGGGGGCAGCTGACGGGACGAGCCAGGCGCTGATCCCGGTTCGTCAGCGCCCCCTTGAGGCGTGTGCTTGAGGGTGATTAGTTCAAGTTCAAGTATTAGGTGTAGCCCTGTGAGCCATTCGGCTCTTGAATCGGGTGCAACTGCAACAAACAAAAACATGAACAAGAAAACATCTCAGAGTCATCTTACTCTTTGGGGCTTTCGTGACTGCAGGAATCCAAACTATTTGGTTCTTTCGGTAAAGTCACGTGGGTAGAAAATAAAATAAATCACGACGTTTCGATCGCAACACAAGCAATCGTCATCATGTGGGAACCCACAGCAATAAAATTGTTTTTTTTTGCCCCTCCCCCCTTCCTCACCGATATAACCTCTTACCACACCGATATAACCTCTTACCACACCTGTATAACCTCTTACCACGGCATCTCTCTCCCACTTCAGCAACAACAACAAAAACATGTTTCTTGATGTGGTTTCCCACCTGATGATGATTGCTTGTGTTGCGATCGAAACGTCGTGATTTATTTTATTTTATACCTACGTGACTTTATTGAAAGAACCAAAGAGTTTAGAGTCATCTTCTTTGGGTCTTTCGGTAAAGTCGCATAGAAAGGTTCAAAGAAAATAACAAAAAAACTACGACGTTTCGATCGCAACACAAGCGACCGTCATCAGGAAAAAGTCGTTTTTTGTTATTTTATTAGAACCTATCTACGTGACTTTACCGAAAGACCCAAATAATATGAATTCCTGCAGTCACGAAAGCTTTAAGTCAAGATTTGATTAGAGTCACTTGAAGAGAGTTAAAGAATTCCGTGATTGGTGTCGTGAGTCAGTTCATGAGTCGATTGTTTTAAATGTTTCTTGTTATTTGCCACGTGTCTCGCGGCTCGTACACTGTGCTACGAATTTGGCACGCGGTTAATCGCAATACAGACAATCCAGAGTTAACCGTGCACGACTTTCATCTGATTATATGAAGCTGTTAGAAATGATTTTGGATGAACGTGTAATCAATCCTGTATAATCATTTAGTAGGTCACAAATTAGCAAAACCTGTCCGGATTTTCGCCTTGACATCTACTTCTTGAAATAAAATGAAATGCTATGATGACGCATCTGATTTTTAAATTCTCAAACATTTGTGTTCTTTTTAAAACTGAAATTAGTAAAGCGTGAAGTGCAAGGCGGGTGTAATGAGTTTGACTAAACAGCTCCTCGTGCTCCAGAGCGGGGTCCCACTCCCGTCCCACCATTCATCCCACCCATCATCCCACACCATTCATCCCACATCACCATCCCACACCATTCATCCCACACCATTCATCCCACACCATTCATCCCACACCATTCATCCCACACAATTCATCCCACATCATCATCCCACACCATCATCCGACACCATTCATCCCACACCATTCATCCCACATCACCATCCCACATCACCATCCCACACCATTCATCCCACACCATTCATCCCACACCATTCATCCCACACCATTCATCCCACATCATCATCCCACATCATCATCCCACATCATCATCCCACACCATCATCCCACATCATCATCCCACACCATTCATCCCACATCATCATCCCACACCATTCATCCCACACCATTCATCCCACATCATCCCACATCATCATCCCACACCATTCATCCCACATCATCATCCCACACCATTCATCCCACACCATCATCCCACACCATTCATCCCACATCATCATCCCACACCATTCATCCCACACCATTCATCCCACATCATCCCACATCATCATCCCACACCATTCATCCCACATCATCATCCCACACCATTCATCCCACACCATTCATCCCACATCATCATCCCACATCATCATCCCACACCATTCATCCCACATCATCATCCCACACCATTCATCCCACACCATTCATCCCATATCATCATCCCACCCCATTCATCCCACACCATCATCCCACACCATCATCCCACACCATTCATCCCACACCATCATCCCACACCATTCATCCCACACCATTCACCCCACACCATCATCCCACACCATTCATCCCACACCATTCATCCCACACCATTCATCCCACACCATCATCCCACACCATTCATCCCACACCATCATCCCACACCATTCATCCCACACCATTCACCCCACACCATCATCCCACACCATTCATCCCACATCATCATCCCACACCATTCATCCCACACCATTCATCCCACATCATCATCCCACACCATTCATCCCACACCATCCCACACCATTCATCCCACATCATCATCCCACACCATTCATCCCACACCATCATCCCACACCATCATCCCACACCATTCATCCCACACCATCATCCCACACCATTCACCCCACACCATCATCCCACACCATTCATCCCACATCATCATCCCACACCATCATCCCACATCATTCATCCCACACCATCATCCCACACCATTCATCCCACACCATCATCCCACACCATCATCCCACATCATCATCCCACACCATTCATCCCACATCATCCCACATCATCATCCCACTCCATCCATCCCACACCATTCATCCCACATCACCATCCCACACCATTCATCCCACATCATCATCCCACACCATTCATCCCACATCATCATCTCACACCATTCATCCCACACCATTCATCCCACATCATTCATCCCACATCATCATCCCACTCCATCCATCCCACACCATTCATCCCACATCACCATCCCACATCATCATCCCACATCATCATCCCACACCATTCATCCCACATCATCATCCCACACCATTCATCCCACACCATTCATCCCACATCATCATCCCACACCATTCATCCCACACCATCATCCCACATCATCATCCCACATCATCATCCCACACCATCATCTCACATCATCATCCCACACCATTCATCCCACATCATCATCTCACACCATTCATCCCACACCATTCATCCCACATCATCATCCCACATCATCATCCCACACCATTCATCCCACACCATTCATCCCACATCATCATCCCACCCCATTCATCCCACACCATCATCCCACACCATTCATCCCACACCATCATCCCACACCATCATCCCACATCATTCATCCCACACCATCCCACACCATTCATCCCACACCATTCATCCCACACCATTCATCCCACACCATCATCCCACATCATCATCCCACACCATTCATCCCACACCATCATCCCACACCATTCATCCCACACCATCATCCCACACCATCATCCCACATCATCATCCCACACCATTCATCCCACACCATTCATCCCACACCATTCATCCCACACCATTCATCCCACACCATTCATCCCACACCATCATCCCACACCATTCATCCCACACCATCATCCCACACCATCATCCCACACCATCATCCCACATCATTCATCCCACACCATCCCACATCATTCATCCCACATCATCCCACATCATCATCCCACTCCATCCATCCCACCCCATTCATCCCACATCACCATCCCACACCATCCATCCCACAACGACCGGCACGGACGATGGTTGGAGAGTCAGAGGGGAGCAGCGGAGCCGCCGAGCCCCTCGTGGCTCCCTGCGGACCGTCGCGAGAGTGCGGCCGTCGTTGTGACGCGCAGTGACGTCACTCACAGCCGCCATGTTGCGTGAGGAATCGCCGCTGGCGCGCGCCCCCACCCATCATGGCGGTGTCGCGTGGGGGATGACGCCACGCGCGCGGGGCCGTGTCCCGCCCTAAGATGTCCGCCGCCGAGCTCCGCCCTTCGCCTGCCGGGTTGCGCCGAGCGTCGTCTCTCGTCTCTCGCCTCCCTTCTGCTTCTGCCCGCAGCAGCAGCCGGAGCTGCCCGTTGAGCCGCGATGGTGAACGTGCTGAAGGGCGTGATCGTGGCGTGGTGAGAGAGGCACTGGGCAGGGGGTGGGGTGGCGTCAGGGGCGCATCGCCCCGCGGCCTCCATCGCGAGTCGAGCGGCGGGGCCTGGAGCCCGAGTAACCTCACGGGGTAACCTCACTGAGTAGCCTCACGGGGTAACCTCACGGGGTAATCTCACTCAGTAACCTCACGGGGTAAAACCACGGGGTAATCTCACTGAGTAACGTCACGGGGTAACCTCACGGGGTAATCCCACTGGGTAATCTCACGGGGTAATCTCACGGAGTAACCTCACGGGGTAACCTCACGATGTAATCTCACGGGTAATCCCACTGGGTAATCTCACGGGGTAATCTCACGGAGTAACCTCACGGGGTAACCTCACGGGGTAATCTCACGGGGTAACCTCACGATGTAATCTGAGTAACCTCACGGGGTAATATCACTGAGTAACCTCACGGGGTAATCTCACTCAGTAACCTCATGGGGTAATCCCACGGGGTAATCTCACTGAGTAACCTCACGGGGTATCCTCACGGGGTAATCCCACTGGGTAATCACACTGGGTAATCACACTGGGTAATCTCACTGAGTAACCTCACGGGGTAACCTCACGGGGTAACAATGCCACTGCATCATCCTACTTGGGTGTCTGCCACTGCTGCTGTGTGTTGCCTGAATCCTCCCGCGGTGAGAAGTCTCCACCAGTTTACGCGAACTCGCCACGTGGGCGAGATGTTAGCGACATCGCCCGGTGTGCAGGAGGTCGTGGGTACGGACGCCTGTTGTATATTTGGAGTTCGCATGTTCTCCCCGTAGTCGCGTGTATTCAATTGTATATATAGTTTAAATAGTTTAGTGTATCGAGGGTCCATAATGTTTGGGCTATTTTATCGGGGGACATCCAGAGCAACGTGGAATTTCTACCAATGGAGATATGAGCACCGCCAAATGCTCATTTGTGTTTTGGGTCAATGACATTCTGCCGTAACTACGGTGTAGATTAGGTTCCTTTGGCACTCTGCGCTGCAGTAGATTCACATGCGTTTTGTGTTTTTCAGTGATCCTCCCATGAAGCAGTTCCTGCTCTTTCTGGATGAAACCAATGCTCTGGGGAAGAAGTTTGTGATCCACGATCTGGACGAAACGCATCTGTTCATCGCGTCTGAGGTGGTGCCCATTCTGCAGGAGCGAGTGGGCGAGCTCATGGACCAGAACTCGTTCCCCATCACCCAGAAATAAAGTGTGCGCTCCTCCTCCACACGCGGGGAAGGCCAACCGAGGAAGATGTCTCCTGAAGATTATTTGTGCGTTTTCAAATCCAAGCATTTGACTGGCTAGTGTAAAATAAAAACATTTGGCTCGGCATGTGGAGTGTTTTGGCAGCGGAATAAAAAGCTTTTGAAATGATGTCTTCATTGACCGATCATATTGAGTGCTTTGACCCGTGCAGCGATTTGTAAACGTGTTAAATATGCCCAGGTGATGTGTTGCCTCACGTTAATACAGTCACCAGGAAACGCGTGGCGCTGAAACCATGGATTGTGGCTCATTTTAAATTACAGCTTTTTGGCTAAATGTGAAGGTAACTTCTCTGCTACAAAATGTAAAGTTGGGTGTAAAATATCTGAAACGTCAACTGAAACATTTACATAAGACTTGATGGAGGATACAATACGTTTGAGCATTTTGCTTTTTTATAGGTTGAACTGCACGTTTATATCAGTTGAGTGTTGTGCTGTCATGAGTTTGGCACTGCTGCATATGGCAGAAATATACATCACAAACCAATAATGCTGCAATAAACAAGTAATAAAGTATACAACTGAATGGTGCTGCCAATGTTCATCATGGTTGTAATTGACAACTTGTGTAGGTATTGAAAATACCATCGTGTGGAAGCCTGCATTTCGCACGATTTTATCCTTGCATGTGTATTCTCAAATTGATGAATATAACCCACTACTGTACCATGAAGAAACGTAAGAATTCTAGTACAATGGCTAACCTAACTTAATGCTGAAGTGACTACTATTTCAGTCTGTTTTACCACACTTGGGCACTCTTGATTTTTGCTTGGAAATTTTGTTTATGCCATTTGGGCAAAATGTAGCAAAACCGTTGCATTTGAACTGCTTTGTACAATCACACGGGAGAGAGGGAGAAACATGAACCACTGCTGTACAGTTTATACGTCATTCTTTTACAAAGTGTTGAATGCTTCAGCGGGGATTGTAAAAGTTAATGTTCCTTAATGCGGAGTGTTTTGATGAAACAGTATTGCAAATTTTCACTTCACAGCATTACACAGTTTCCCAGGTGTTTAGTGTTTCTGCCTGTCATTTATTTTTGGAATATTTTGGATCTGGACAATCTTTCCAACGACAGAAAACAAATAACAACTTAACCAATGTGTTAATAACGTTGGGAACACCTAACCACAGTCATTGAGTTACATCAACAACAGCAGTATACATTATTCCAGTGAGGGATTCATTTTAATGTCTGTTTAGTGTTCTGGTTAGTGTAAGTTGCTAGTCGTGGAGCGATTGGCTCTCATCCGTAAGGTTGCGAGGTTTAATCTCGGTTTGGGGTTGATTCCGCCTCGGGTTGATAAAATTGGTATCACGAGAGACGTGCTGTAAACGGATGATCACCGTCGTAATGGTAATTTGAATAATAAATTACATGTTTTGAGTTGCTTGTTTTGTGCGTTTTTTTAGCGACAGAGTCGTGTTCAGCTCTATGCAGAATTGCCACGTGAAAATTTGACTCATGTTATGCAATTCGGAAGGTTTTGATGTGTGTGTGATTGCATATAAGCGCTTTCAATGAACTGTCCATGAAGGTGTGTAAATAAATTTGAAGTAATATTAATTTCTTTTGATCTACACTGTAGCATCGGTTGTAAAGAAAGTCCATCGTTTTGCTGGCTAGGCATGCTTTGCAACATGCAACAAATTCGTGAAATTACTGGAAAAATAACCATGCTATATATGGGAGTCTGCAAATGGATGTGTTGACAGTAAAGTCTGCCAATGGATGATATTGAACCAGATTCGATTTTATTTGGCTACATAACTGTTCAAAGTGTTTTGCCACATTTCATACATGTGTTCAGTAGCTTTCAGCCATAATCTCCACAGAGACTCGATTCTGCACATCCATTCTCATGGATTGTTCTTCCCCGTCTCCGTTGTGAATAATGTATATTCACTACCTATCGGCAGTATTATTTACCGCAAAAAGCGTATTTTATCTGCACCTTCAAGTGACTGAAGTGAGTATAGGCAGCCTGCAGGTTGCCAGAGATGGTCCGATGTGCGCATGACGCGGAATGTGTCGATGTGATGATGAGTGGGTCACGCCGCGCTGCCGCCTGGGGGGCCTGAGAAGAGAAGGAATTCGGGGCGAGTGGGGGGCCCTGTGGGCCTCACGGGGGCTCCCCCTATTCTCGTGATGAACCTTACACACGAGGGTCCTCACGCGTAATGAACCTCACTCGCAATGAGCCTCACACAGAGACCCCCACTTGGTGATGACCCCCACTCTTAGTGATGACCCCCACACAGTGATCCGCAATCTTGTGATGACCCCACACGTGCACATGCACGAGCAAGCTGCGACGCTGTGGGTGCCGCGGGCAGGATACATGGGTGGGACAGGCGAGGCAGAGTGGGGTTGGTGGAATGGCGAGGGAGGGTGGGGAAGATGAGTCGAGTGGGGAAGGTAGGGACAGTGGCGTGAGGGTGTGGCAGCTGAAGAGAGGGTGGGAGGCAGGTGAAGAGAGGGGTGGGACCAGGTGAAGCGTGAGGGAGGCAGGTGGGCAGAGCGCGCGTTTGGGAGCAGTGGGGCCATGCGCGCCTCGCCGCACTGCCCTCGCCGCTGGCCCCGTCGTGAATCCGGGCCCCGTCGTGAATCCGGGCCCCGTCGTGAATCCGGGCCCCGTCGTGAATCCGGGCCCCGTCGTGAATCCGGGCCCCGTCGTGAATCCGGGCCCCGTCAGCTCGACTGAGTCACCGTGGCGATGGAGGCCGAGCGGGCGCGCCTGGCGGCCAGGATCCAGCGATGGAACGAGTCTTGCCTCGACCTCTTTGGGATGAGCGGCCCCGATGAGGTGAGACCGCTCCGTGGCACGGGCTCCCCGCGGTCTCGACAAACAGAATCGCACGAATTGTAACGACGAGGAGGAGGAGGCGGAGGCGGTGGTGGTGGTGGTGGCACCTGGGGTTCATTACTGACCGGCGCCTTCTGTGTGGAGTTTGTTTGTTCTGCTCTCGTTCTGCGTGGGGTTTCTCGAGGTTGTCAGATTTCCACTCACATCCAACCATAAGATGTAACTTGTAATAGGATATCTGGCCAATATCAGCTACATTGTATGTAACTGAGGAAACTACACAAACTCGTGAAGCTCCCTCGTCGTGGCGAGCAGACAGGCACCTCGCGCCTGAACCACAAAGTGCTGTCAGTGAGCAATACTACAATTGTATGTTCACGTGTTTTGTTGAGCCTCTGTATGTACAGTACTGTGTGGCTCTCATCATAGATCTGTCCTGGAATACACACGGGTTGTAAAGCCTAGAAAAGGGTTTTAAACGACGGCGAGAGCCTCCCCCGTGTGAGTTTAAATGCCTCTGGCGGGCAGGGAGCGGGGAGGGCGCGCCCCGGGCTCGCGGCCACGTCCAGGGTCGCCGTCATCTCACGCGAGAGCTGCCACCGTCACCCAGGGCAGTGGCCGCCCTCGTGACGGTGTAAGCCACACAAACAGCATCGCGCCTCCTGGCTTTAACCTTCTTCATCAAAGCCAATGGCGTAACCATCGACCGCTTCAGAACATCAACAAGCCGACGCGTAAGCCACAGTCGTGCGATCGTGGCCATGCGACCCAAACGATGGACTCCTCCACAGTAAACCACTGCAGTCTGCGCTCCTGCAACGGCGGAGAGACGTCAAGACGACACCAACTCTCTCTCTCCTGATGCGCCCTCGTCGTGGCTAGCAGACTGACGTTGCCATTTAGCTCCTGAACACATGAACCATAGTACCCCGGCTCTCGCACGATGTCCGCGATGCAGTCATTTTTAGTCTGTTGATGGTCGGCGATGGGGCAATCGACTCGTCTCGACGAGCTGTACTCACGATGATGCACCACCACGGTGCGTACGACCGTACGAGCGTTCAGGGTTTCAGCGCAATCGTCCTCGCTGCGTTTCAGCATCGCGGAGTGGCACCGATTTCGGATTGATTGGTACCCCAGTCGCGGAGTTAAGTTACACCCCTGGGAAAAAATAGTGTCCCAGAAATAAAATATTTTATTGCCTTGGCCAGTTTGTATTATTTTGTACCCCGGGGTACCGCCATAAGGATCATATTGCCGTACACAATAACATAGTTCAATTAAACCAGCATGAGTCATGATTGTTAGTACTGTATTATGTTTTTTATCCAAGAAAGCCTTACGGAATCTCAACTCTTTTCCAAGAGGGGCCTGCCACGTCTTGTCAGGAGGGGCGATGTTGCTATGTGTAAGCACCATTGACTAATTTGCAGGTAACAATTTCAGCATTGGGGGTGTTGGCCAATTCCAATTCTATGCTTTTTTATAGCGCTAAGATGGAACGGGAGTACCCAGAGGAAACTCGTGCAGGACGGGGGGAGAAATTACAGACTCCACGCAGAAAGATGTCACGCGAGTCCGGAATCTAACATCGGGGCCGTCCATAAATGACGTCACGCGATTTTGGACGATTTTTGACCTCCCCACCCTCGTCACACGGCGTCACAAAAAGTCAGACCCCCCCTCAAATATGACGTCACAAAGCTCTGCCCCCCCCCAAAACCATATTTCCATTTTGAAAATAAAACATGCTTCAAATCGCTTTAAACTATTGTCATTGTAGTGTGTATTTAATGTGGCGCTGCACTCTGATGTTGTAGGAGTGTTGTTATAACAATTCTATATTTATATAAAGTTGCGCATTTTGATGTGACGTCACATTTCTCAAACCCCCCCCCCCCCTCGTCACACATCGTCAGAAATGTCTGACCCCCCCCCCCAGGTGCGTGACGTCATTTATGGACGGCCCCATCCTCGCTAATTGCTACGAGGCTCACGCGTTCCCACCGAGCCACTCATCTAAATGTCAATGTTTATTATCATGCAGAGTGATATTCTGGCTCGAAGAGACTATGTAGGCATGAGATACATATAGAGATTGGGTATTGAAACTTTAAGGTTCATCATGGTGTACATTCTTTATGAATTAAAATGGAGATAAAAAAGTATTTATGTCCAAGAAAAGAAGAGGTCTATTGTCTTCAAGAGTCAATCGTTGCCGAGACAATCATTGGGGCTGTCCACGATGGAGTTGCTCTGCATCTCACCACGAAAAATGTCACCGCTGGAGAAACTTCACCTTCACACCGTGTGAAGAAAGGTCTGGTTGCACAGCCCATGTTTGCTGCCCGGCGAAGCTGCGCATATTGACAGTGCACACCTCCTCAATTGACACCGCCAAATGTGCCCCGTGTGTGTGCAGGCTCTGGAGTTCCATGCGGTGGTGCGGTTTCAAGTGCAGGCCGAGGGGGCCGTGGGCAGGGTGCACAGCACGTGCGTGCGCGTCACGAGCTCCAGCAGCGCCGTCGATGTCCTGCGTGCCCTGGAAGAGAAGCTGCAGACTCCTCTCGACTCCTACGGCATTTTTGAATTGCTCCCTGGCAAAGGTGGGCAAATTCCCGCTTCAGAGACGAGCTGCAAATTAGTGTTGCTAAGTTATGTTTTAACATTTATAATTAAGATTTAAAAAGTATACAACACATTCTTACAACTGCACACGTTTGATATTACAGAAATGTTTCAAATGTGGTGAATTGCAGTTTGATTACGTTGATTTTATATAAAACCTGAAAATGTGCAGATTACTAACGTTCTCATACAGATACTCACTTTTCGTTAGCAGATTATTTCGCTACACATATTTTGTCTTCAACTTCATATTCCACGTTCACGTTTCATCAGTACAGTGCAAACTTGCGCAATGCAGCTCCTGACAGCATGCAGCACCTCTGGCAGGGCGAGTGGAATTCATTTCGCCGCGTTGCTCGGAGCAGCTAAAAGCGAGTCGGCCCAGTTTAGCTGCCGGGCAAGTAGCATGACTACACGGCAGCCTCACCAGGATTACCGGTCACGTGGCGGCTGCCTTACACACAGATTTGGCAGAACGGCGTTAATTAGCCTTTGAATGGTGTCAGATAGTGTAAGTGTGCCTGATGGGTGTGTCTACGCAGTGTGTGGCACGGACACTGCTTCTCGTGCCTTGCTGTTCTTGCATGGCTGTTGTAGAGACCGGAACCTCAGGGATTGCAGAAGCAAACATTTCCATCTCTGGCCAATTTTGTGGATTATTTTCTAAATAAGAATGCACTTTAGCTCTTAGTCATAACACGATTATTCCATAAGGCTTTAATCCACAGATTTTAGCCATATACAATTTTAAAATATTTAAACTATGTTTTATTGTGATGATTGCGAGTGTTTAGTTCTTGTGCGATGGAAGCTGCAGGTTGACGTGACGATGCCTCGTGTTAGGGGAAAGCAGCGCAGTGACGGCAGGTTAATGGAACTCGCGCGCTTGTGCACCGCAGGTGAGCGGCGCTTGGGACTTGCTGAGAGACCACTTTTGTTACAGCTGGCCTGGAACCCCAAAGGTCACCATGGGAGCTTCATTCTCAAACCAACTTCCTCGTTACCTGCCAAGGTACTTTAATTCTTATTCAGTGAGGAAAGCCTGATTGATTCTCACGATTATTTTTCAGGAGGGCCCTGTCAAGTATGCACAGTAGGGGATGATGTTGCTATGATGTGTAATCCCAATTGAGTAATTTGCAGAGGTGATTGTTCAGCATTTGGATGTTTTGGCCAATACCAGTTACACTGTGTGGTGTTTTAGTTATGGCAGGAAGCCGGAGAACCCAGATGAAACCCATGCAGAACAGGGGGAGGAAATAGAAACTCCACACAGAAAGGCACCCGAGTCATGAATCATTGCCACCCACTCTACAAGAAGGAGTTGTACCGAATACTCAGTGAATTGCCACACTCTGAGAAGGATTCAAAATGACAGTGGTTGGGACAGAAAAAATCTGATATGTTAAAAGTGAAAATAGAAGACGAAATGGGGCACTGTTTAAGCTGTAGGAGCAGTAGATAAGGTCTTGACATTAACGTTCGCTACTGGGGATGGCCACAAGGAACAGCAGCAGAGGAAGCAGGCTGAGTTGGCAGAGCCAAGGCAAGGGATGAGCGATATACAGAAGCAGGCAAAATAAGAATTCGTGTTTAGGTGGTTTAACCAGGTTTTTTTTTATCGGATATAAACCGCACGACTGAGCAAGCTCATTGAGAAACTGGAGTCAGGAGAGGGAAAGTAATTTGCAAAGCTAAGCAAATTGAATGTGGAGCGAAAAGTAACCTAAGAAACGGTTTAAACGAAGCTAAACAGTGGAATCTACGTAGGGGAATCTGAGTTTGTGCTATGAATGCCAAGCTATGGACATAATATATATGTGTAATACTGAACTCTATTATACATTTTACTTTGGGTAGTTTTTAAGTTACGATAATTGTTGTTACGTTTTTAATTTACATCGGGTGATATGTGAAAGTGGTGAATGTGTGAGGGAGGAGGGTTGTGAGGAGGCTGGCTGTGACAGTGTTTGTCTGGACATCTTTGACAAAGAGCTTTATAGCTCATCGGATTCCTCCAGTATGAATACATATTCTAATTCTCATGATATTCTGATTTTGATTGTCGAGACGGGGAGTGAGGGAGCGGGTGGAGGTTTCTCATTGGCTCGGTTTTGATTGCACAGATCGGGCAATGCCCATTGCGTCACGGGAAGTGTCGCCAAAAGAGTTAAAAGCGGCTCCAGTGATGCGACGTTTTTTTGTCGGTCCCTTGTGAAGTCCTCAGTGCCTTGCCAACAGTCTGAGCGATCTGCCAAGTCAAGTTGCTCAACAGTGTAATATGGATATGTCTTAAATGTCCCATGAGACTTTGCTGACTAATTTCCTCCTGATGGAATTGACATCGGTGTGCTGTTGTGATGCAGCCTCGACTGATGTTTTACGTTGGCAGGGTAAACAACTCTGTGCCCATTTAAACACTTGTGATGAGAATGGCCTTGAGATTACCTCTGAAACACAGGGACACACAGGGGGTGCAGCAGCAGCAGAAACCACCCTCCCCTGAGCTCACAGCACACGCCATACCGGCCCGACGAGTTCTGGAAACACTTGCAGCCAATGTTTTTATCAACCCATCACCTGCGTGCTACCTTGAATGATGTCAATTCATTTCAAGATCATGTTCATTTAGTACTGATGCATCTAAATCATTTACCCCCCAGTTGAATGTAGGTTTTGTTGTTAACTTTCCTCGTCATTGTTGACTTCCTAGAGTCTTTAGTAGCAGCACAACAGATTTCTCGATGTGCGCAAGTGGAATGCCGCAGGGTATGTGTGACGTGAATTAGTGTGTGGGAGTGCAAGTATGTGAGTGTATGTGAGACTGTGTGAGTGGCGCACTTGTCCTCACCGTCTAGTGAAGCTATTAGGGGGATCTTTGTATTTCTGAGTGGCTATTTTCTGAATTGGTCCCGAGCCTCCCGTAGGTCAACTCGGCCTTTACAAGGTGGTACCTGGTGTGCAGTGTAAAACATTGACACTCGGGAGACAAAGGCGGTTGGGCGTGGTGCTGGCCACCTCTTGTGCTGTGCCAGCCCTCATAGGTGTGCACCTCACAGCACTTGACCTAACAGACTGTGAAAGCTGAACAGGGGATCTTTGTCTTTTGTGCATGCATGGGTGTGTGAGTGAATGTCGAGGTGTATAGGGGGAGTGATATGGTAATGGTGAGCGCACTATGGCCGATTGTTATGTGAACGTCTCTCAGCATAGCCGGCCCAGGTGAGCAGCTGGTGAGAGGCGTCAGCACCGGCCACGGCGCCGTGCGTGACCCTCGTGTGACCCTCGTGTGACCCTCCAGACGCAGTCCTCCATGAGCACTGCCCATGGCAGCCGAAACAGTGACACGACGAGAGGGGAGACGTGCTGTGTGTGTGTGAGGGAGACGTGCTGTGTGTGGGTACGCAGGTGTCTGTGGAGGTGCACGTAAGTGCGTGTGTAAGTGTGTGCTTGTGTATGCTTCTCAAAGCGAGTCTCTAGAATCTGCTTCTTTATTTGTTGCAAACGTGATTTGGTAACCAAGGCCTGGGAAACTGATGTCACGATAATGGCCATATTGTGAAAAATAATGCAGCAGCTGTAGTAAGCACACACATTATCTGGCTTGTCAAGTTTAAATTGTCTTGCCTGCTCTTGTGCAGAAGGTATGTCTTTAGCTGTGTCGTTTAATGCAAAAAGTTGTTCAATGTTGTTGTAGTTGATGGTTGTATTCACTCAAAGAGAAAATATCTATTCTGCCAGGTGGACGGTTGTGAAAGCCCGAGTGACCAGGTCAGAGACAATGACCAGGATTCCTTGCAGAGCCTCAAGAATTCCTCCGGTACAACCGCACACTCTCTGTGCACACAGTTCACCCTCGCTCCTTGCACATTAAACACTCACGCAGAGTGGCACATACCGCACGTGTACACACCGCACGTGTACACACCGCACGTGTACACACCGCACGTGTACTCACCGCACGTGTACACACCACGCTGCATGGCCATGGTGAAGCTCAGCAGCAATCGCTCTGTGAACTCTGAGAGCAGCAGCTGAGCCTGGTGACCATGGAGTGGGTCCACCACCCTCGCTACCCACATACACCAGGGCTGACGACCAGCTCCCCCCCCCCCACCCTCCCTCCCACCGTCACTCAATGTGGCGCTTTGATGAACTGGCTTCTGGGTTTGCCTGGAGCTGCTGCTGCAGCTGCCAAAGATTTTATTTGGTTCAAGTTGAAACAGGTTGACAATGGTTGCAGCTACTGCCAGGAATTATAATTCACAAATGCCGCCATATCTACGTAATAATAAATTTGACATCTCCGGTGTAGGCACCTACATTCAATGTTTACACATTTAAAGTACCGTTCATGGCTGAAATAGGTTTATTAGAGTTAAACATTTGAAGCCAGTTAATTAGGATGAATTAATTTTCTGATAAATATAAAGTCTTGATCTCTGGGTGTAAGTCATCAATTACGAAGCCTTAGTTCCCTTGCTGCAAATTGTAGGCGCTGTGTGTGGAGAAACCAGTAAGGACACGTTTGGATTTATCGGTTTTCATTTATTTAATGGAGTAATTGCACTGTTATTACATTTGATTACTATGCCATGTGGAGGTAGCGTACATTACACAGTGGTATAGTCACAACTAAATATTTGGTGATGCTGCTGCATTGGCAGTGGTGCACAAATAACAAAAAAAACACAACTCAACACAATCGTAAATACCACTGCCTTAACAAGATAAAGTATATAGCAATGATCCTTCTTAACAGCACGTAGAGAGACCAGAGAGGTAGCGTGGTTAGTCATAGCAGGGTTTATATAGTGATAGAAACGTATTAACCAGGGTTGTCTGTCGGATTTGAACCACAAACCTCTGCAACACGCGGAAGGTATGCTACCCCTGGGTCCAATTGTTGCTGATGACCTGCTTTTCTATCTACGTGATATTCTATTCCTACAAGCGTCCTGATGTTATGCATTCGTGGCAAAAGTCCTCAGCGACTGCCTCAAAAAGCGATAAATAGGTTTTCATCACTCTATTTAACTCACTCCCAAAGTATAGCTAGCCCCTTTAATTTATCTAGTGGCTGATCTCCTGTCTCCTTCCTGTATCTCTGCTCTGAGTTTAAACTGGCCTTCAAGTTGCCTTCACGGCTGTGTTCAGCCCATTGAGCGACTCTCTGGGTCTCACTCATCACCCTCCAACCCAATGAGCTCCAACCCCACTCTGTATCTCACAGTTTTGCCGCGACAGCTTCTACAGGTCACCCCAGGTGAGAGGTCACACTCACTGTAGACGTCACACTGCGGGTGCGTCCTAGTGGATATGTAGACGTCACACTGCGGGTGCTTCCTAGTGGATATGTAGACGTCACACTGCGGGTGCTTCCTAGTGGATATGTAGACGTCACACTGCGGGTGCTTCCTAGTGGATATGTAGACGTCACACTGCGGGTGCTTCCTAGTGGATATGGAGACGTCACACTGCGGGTGCTTCCTAGTGGATATGGAGACGTCACACTGCGGGTGCTTCCTAGTGGATATGTAGACGTCACACTGCGGGTGGTTCCTAGTGGATATGTAGACGTCACACTGCGGGTGCTTCCTAGTGGATATGTAGACGTCACACTGCGGGTGCTTCCTAGTGGATATGTAGACGTCACACTGCGGGTGCTTCCTAGTGGATATGTAGACGTCACACTGCGGGTGCTACCTAGTGGATATGGACGCATCCATGTGGCCCGGTGTGGTCACCATCTGGGTGCATTTGGTTAGTTCCGCAAATTAGGTGGCCTCAATCAAAATTTCCAAATCATCCGAATAATACTTTAATGGGGGGTCATTTTGATGGTAGTTGTAGTGATAGTTTTGGAGAGTGTGGCATGACATATACCAATGGTTTGATATGGCACAAAGCTGAATGCACCATCACCATCCCAGCGTGGCTGAATAAGTGACTCTGAGTATGTCCGATACCACGACATTTCACAAGTGTTTTCACCTTGTCAAGAAGCCTGCACAAATTATTATTTTTACCTGCATTCTTACCCTAATGGGATGACACACGATGCCCAAGTGAAAATCCACTTCCAGGTTATACTAATTATTACCCCATATTTAAACTCTCTGAAATGCATGCACGACATCGTGGAGCTGCCCATCCATGTGCATTCCTTCCTTTTACCCCAACCAGGCCACCTTGAGCTTGGTCCAGCAGTTAGCACAATTGGCCATCAAACACAACAAAGTAATCTCTAACAACCGCTAACTCTGTTTCTCAAGGGTTCACAAATATGCTCACTCTCCGTGTGGCTTTGCGGTGCGTACAGTATTCATAACAATTATGATAAACGCCGTCGTAAATTATTAACCTGACGATGGCGCGGGTGACCTCGCGACCGACCGAGTGCAGGCAAGGCCATTCTGCAGCTGAGGAGGAGCCTCTCGGGGGGCAGCCAGAGGGAGAGGCGAAGGTCTTGGGGAGAGAAGGTGACGCCCCCCGTCACGCGACAGAGCTCGTATGGGCCGACGAGCACGCAGCAGCAACAGCAACAACAGCAGCAACAACAGCAGCAGCAACAGCAGCAACAGCAGCAGCAACAGCAGCAACAGCAGCAGCAGGGGGACTGCGAAGGCGGAGATGTGGAGGGCACTGAGCAGTGCTTGCCCTACCTCGTTGACGTGACTCCAGGTGAGCGCGGCCATGGCATAGACGCCGGTGGTTCTGCTGCCCGTGCCTTGTAATCCAGCACTGAAGGCAGTTCGGGTTGATGGATTACACCAAAAATGTTGTGAAACTCCCTTCTTGTGTGCGTTGCGGAAGTTCCATACTCTGGTTTTCCAGGACATGGTGGTACGGTAAAAATATGGACTTCATCTGCTCTTTCTGTATGGGATGGTGTGTTTATCCCCTGCATCAGTGGGTTTTCTCTGGGTGCTCCAGGATTCCTCCCACAAGTAAGCACGAATTAATTGGCCGATAACACCGTCGTATGTAGAGCACCGCAAAGTTTCTCTCTTTCAGAGCGAGTGAATCCTGTGTGGCGGTGGCGGCGTGGTACAAGTTGACATTATTAGTGTTGTTCGTAAGAGGGAAGCATAACGCAAAATGGAGAAAAAATGTAATTAGTGAAATAATTTTAATGCAGATTTCTATAAAAAAAAATCTTTCCATATCCTTGGTGACAGTGGCCTTTAATCGATGTTCTCCATCTCTCGTCCCTCCAGCGATGAAATTGGCAAAGAAATTACCAACAACTTGAACTCATTAACAATGCAAGACAGATGACAATTTTTTTCTCACGTCTGTGTCTCTCTAGGAGGATCTCAACGCATTTTCTTTCTGCATTGTGAGGAGACGGCCATTGGCTGTGAACAGCACCAAGACCGATGCATTCAGGTGAGCGTCGTTCCGGCTGTATCGCCCTTACAAAGATCCCCCGTATAGCCCTAACATCCTGTTGAGGCAAGTGCTGCTAGCGAGCACCTATGAAGGCCAGCACGATACACGATGGGTGGGTGGCTAGCACCACGCCCAGCCGCCTTTGTCTCCCTAGTGGTGACATTTATCCTGCACCAGTTACTCATTTCTTTAAGGCTGAGTCGACCTAGGGTAGGCCTAGGACTGGTTACGATAATCGTCACTGGTGTTGGCCCTGAGCGGGAATCGAACTTGGGTCGCCATATTTGTGGGAAAGTAAATTAACCATGACACTACCGCACCCCAATATATACATACACAAAGACAAAGATCCTCTGGATAGCCTTACCAGACTGTTGGGGCAAGTGGTTTCATCGAGCGCCTACATACATACAAACATACAAGTACGAATGCTCACGAAAATATTTGCATGAATCAAGGTGGGGTACTACATTCAGGTTGCATTCCCAATCAGTAAAAAAAATAGTCCAGACTTCATCTCAAAATTTGATGTCATTGATTTGACATTCTGCACCATGAATGCAAACACGATGTTCATACAAATATTAAATCCCTACTTGTTTTTTATGGGTTCCCCTTTTTTACAGCATAATAACTGCATATCGTTTCTCTATAAATTTCAATTGCAGGCTGTGTCTGTGAAACACAGCACCTTCCTTTATGATAGTCTTGTGCTGTAAGAATGACACAAATATAAATTATAATTATTTTAACAATGTGTGCTGCTGTACTGTGTATGTTTTATGACTCTATGAGATGCAGGTGTATGGGCCTGGTATTGGACCTCGCCACTGCTTTGTCCATAAACAAGATGGGGTGGTGACCCTGGTGCCATGCGTACCACTGAACAACCTCACTTACGTGGATGGGCGGCCAGTCCATGAACCTGTGGTGCTGCACAATGGGAACACGGTGCGCCTAGGGTCGGGCACTCTCCTGCAATTTGTGTACGGACCTGGCTCCATTCTGGAACAGGAAATGATGGCCTTTGGAAACACGGATTTCACAGCGTCAGGGCCTATGGTGGCTGGCTTCGAGCACAACGAGCTGGGATTGAGGATACCTTCAACGGAAGCAAAAGTGGATGTGCATAGACCACAAGCACAGCCCTCATTGCCGCAAGGGCATCGGTACGGGTCTGTGGGAATTGAACAAAGCGAAATGCGACAAGCGAAGGGGGCATTCGTGGAAACAGCACCCAGAGCTGTTGCCGCTGGATTCTGCTTCTCAGAATCAGCCGTGAGCGCGGTGGCTTCGGGAGTCTCACAGCCCGAGCCACGTCCCTGGGAGCCCAGTCTAGGCCCAGGTTTCAACCAACAAGGCCTGGGGGGATCAGAGAGAGCCAGAGCCAGGACCAGAGCCCTGGAACAGGGGGATCATCTCAGCAAGCCCTTGTCAGGACCAGAGCACAGCAAAGTCCAGCTCAGGTGAGAAGTAACATGCACCCGGACATTTTATATCTTTGTTTTTGTAAGGACATTACGCAGATGCACGACAAAGTCAATGCGCTCGAACCAACACCATTGGAGCTAAAATGCAGTTTCTAAATTATCTGGCTTACACCGATACCTTAATGTGAATGTAAAAAAAATAAACCCGTACCATTCGATAAATGCATCCCGGTGTTTTTGTTTCAGGAATGCCTTGACTTCGGAGTTATATCAGAAACAAGCTGCATTTGAATCCATGTCTGTGGAACAGGTAGAGCTCCCCAACCTTCTAACTGATGGCATTCACCCTCTCCTCCCGTCTCGGGCCCTGTGCTTATATCACCTTGAGTCTCAGAGAGGTTCCTTTCTTTTGTTGCCTTTCATAAAAAATAAGAATCTATAAACGTATTCATGGCTTAAATGTTTATGGTGATTAAATATCAATCAATCGATATAACTCGGCCATAAACACTGGAATGTAAATACCACTTCGTCACGCACGTGTTGGCAATGACCTGTGCTGTCTCTGTTACCAACAATAAGGACAAAGCATCACTCAGCCAATGCAATTTATTTCAGATGTTCCCTCAGCACGTGAGTACGGCCCCTAGACGTTGTCTAATGTAGCACCTGCGTCTCTGTCACACACACAGACACAGGAGTCAGTGTCGTTGTCGTTGTTAGACTCGTGGGGCAGGACATTGTCTGTGGCCATCCACCTGATTGGGTCCACGGTAACGCGCGGTTGGATTTTTAACGACCACCGGGCCCGGCTCCAGCTGCTCACGCATGGGGGGCAGCAGAGCTGTTGTGGGGGGGCCACCGGTGCAGTGATTCACCACTAAGCAGAGTGACCTTGGGAGGAGGGAGGGGGGGTGACAATGAGGACATTTGGCAGTGCAGGCTTCCCCCCAGCACCACAATGACAGCGCCGGCCCCGACGACGACCACGCATGGGCACTGTGCTCGTTCAACGTGGCCCTGCGTGCTTGATGAGACAGGGGTACGCTCGTGTGACGCTGTGCACTTATAGTTTGTCCTTTGTGAGCAGGAAAACAGAGAGAAGCCTTCCTCATCTACATCAGAAGGGTAAGCCACCATATTCATAGTTATTTAAATTACTGCACTGTGATGAAGGTCATCGTTTATAGTGATTTCATTTCTTTATAAGAGACATATAGGCATGGGGTTGAATAATGGTTGCATTGCAGTGGAGTATACGAGCTGTACGTCCAGAGTTGTAGTCTTCAGTCTGATGCCAGACTATATCCGCTTTATTCACCGCTGAGTGATTTGCTACCATGGCATGGCGATGCTTGTTGAGTGCGATGGAGGCCGAGTGCTGAACATAGTGGCGTTTCTGCTGCAGGACGCTGCAGCGACTCCACGCCTACGAGCTTTGCCTCCCCGTCTACGTGGAGGTCTCCTCCAACGGTGAGGACTCCTGCAGCCGCGGCCATCATCGCGGTCTCCTTTCCTCACTCTCCCTCTGCTTCGCTTTCCTCTTCGTGGGGGGGGGGGGCGCTCCCATGACCACTCGCGGCCCTCCCTCCATCCCTCTCCTTGCCGACTCGCACCACTCACCGGCACCTTGGTCGCCTTCCTTCCTGGCCGGCTCTCATTACTGCCGCCTGGAAGTGGGCAGTGGGCGCCCTGCACACAATGTGACCCACTCGTTGCAGAGGTTCGTGGTTCGAGCCCGGCGGCCGCCCCGAAATGATTAGGAGGCCATTGTGTTCCGGCATCATGGTTCAAATTTGCCAAATTCTAATATTACACCACAAATTACTCGATTGGGATTCCACACAGCGGCAATGATCACCTCCTCCTGGCAGAGGTAAGGCACACTGGTAATTTATATTTACCAAAGTCAAACTTGCACCTGTTGTTAATAAAGTTGCAAAAATCCGGTCTCACACGCCGGTTTGCAACACACACCACCAATGTTGGCATTTAAATACAGGGGAAAAAGTGTGTCTGATAATCCAGAAAAAACTGTATATATTTGTCTTTTATATAATCTCATTGATAGTCTGTAGGCAGTCGATGTATGTGGTCAATGGTAGATAACAAAAGGCAGAAAGATGAAGATGTTGGATTATTTGAACAAAGGGAGAAATTGTGACATCAAGAGAATGACAAATGCCAGGGAAAGTTGCAGAAGAGAGTGCAGGCTGTTTGACTTGTGCCCAGGGCCTGTCAATAGCCACGCATTGCATTGGGATGTTGACGTCATGTTCCATTCGATGTTGCTTTTCAATGTGTTGCCTGGATGATGACATGTCTGTAATTGAATGGCAGTAGCACTCGCCACGTGAAGGTTGCCACTTCCCCCCTCCACCCCCTGCTCTTCTATCACGAGGCCTGTGACCTCTGTGCTTTGCCAATGGAATTTTCAGCCGAGGAGGAGTTCCTGGATGCGGTGACCTCTACCCCGTTGGACATCCCGCCCACGTTCAGCCTGGGACCGGCCTACACCATCTACTCTGCCTGCCGTTTCCTGCTGTCCAGCCAGGGCAGCTGCTCCCTGCCCTCACAGCAGCAGCAGCGGTGGCGGCACCAGCATATAGCGCATCTCACAGAGGGAGCGGCCTCACGCATAGAGGGCACAGTACAGGTGGGCATGGGCACGCGACTGTGCTGTGTCTGTGCATAGCTTCACACGCACACTTCACGGCACCACAGTCACACAAAAAAGAACATGTGACAATCACACAAACAGGAACATTCCGTGGGCACTAAGGCCTTGATTTCAACTGGAGAAGTTCTGGATTAATTGGGAGCATGAGAGATTGCTTTCTAATCACAGTCCACTGCTAGGTTTAGTTTTTATATGATCTTGTTTTTTTTGTGACCAAGATGAAGACCTGAAGCTAGATGGTTGAATTGTTGTCGGGTTTGGCAGAAGGAGGTGATGGTGACGAGGTAGTGGTGGTGTCGGCGGCATCGGCTGTGTTGGCTGCTTGGCTTCCTTGCCTTTTTCCTGTTTGTCATCATTTGAGAGTGATTAATTTCATTATTTGGCGGTCAAATGTCTCCTCTGCCAATGTGCTGCAATTTTGACTGCGTTATCCACAAGTGGGCGCTGCAGCATCTTGCATGCCTGCCACTGGCTGTTTTGTGTGTGCATGTGTGCATGTGTTCACGTTCAGGCCAGTGGACGGGACATGATGGTGAGCGGTTTCTGGATGGCCAACACCTCAGAGTTGCTTCACTTCTTGGAGCAGGATGGTGACCTCCGCCCTCTCACGCTCCCAGCACAGGAGATGCTGTCCTCCGCCGTCCACACAGCATTCAGGTCCGCAATTGGCCTCCGTGCATTTTGACCACGTGACTTTGAATTCTGGTTCATTTAATGCATTTTTACTTTTTGTTCATTGAAATTTAAAATTTGCAGAGGGCCCCATATCTTAGCCTGCTGCATTTCCCTGTGCCTCATGTGATCTGTGACTCACATAAACACATCAGGGCTTTCAGTCTTATAAAATTGGTCAAATATAACGCATGCAGAGCTTTGTAAATCCATTGTTTAACGAAGGCCACCCCATGCCGTGTTTGCCATTGTGGTTGTTTGAGTAGACTTCATCGCGCTGGTTGGTGCGAGTTAGTTAAGGGGTTCCCAGATCTGGTTCGGATATCGCTCACCACTGACGCTAACCATGGGCAGGAATTAACCTCGGCTTGCTAAGTTCATTGTGCAGTGCAATAGCCACTGCTTCACTGCTCCACCCCCTCCAGCCTTGACCCATGTGTGCACTGTGTGCTGTGACCCACAGCAACCTGGTGGAGTGCTTGAAGACGGAGCTGAGTGTGCGCCTGCCCGTGTTCCTGCAGGATCCACAGACCCTGACCGCTGGGGCACCTCAGATAGGTGAGGTCTCACGCTAAACTGGCAGGGATGTGACGACATGCCACCCGTGACAATCGGTAATGCCACATGCTATCAAAGTGGTAACACGTGTTTCACGATTTTCAAACTTAGAGGGTTGCTTCTCTCATCTCCTTTCGTCTCTGCTTGACCGCTTCACGCGGTGCTTGTGAGCAGGTCCAGTGCTGTCTCTGCTGACGGAGGTGATGTCAATGCTGAGGACGTTCAAAACCAACCCCGCGCTGCTGGTGCAGATATTTGCACGCGTGTTCACGCTCATCACGGGCTGGCTCTTCAACTCGCTGCTCTCCGACGTGGACCTGGGCCTGCGCTCGCGCTACTGGGCCACCACGCTGCAGCGCCGCCTGCTGCCCCTGGCGCGCTGGGCCGAGGGGCAGGGCCTGGAGCGGGCTGCGGCCTGCCACCTAGCACACATCGTGCAGGTCACAGCAAACGCACTGCATGGACAAACATGTCCTCTATTAGCACAGAGAAGAATCACCAAGCATCAGGGCTCTCTCACAGGATGATTCTGTATTGGGATGTTTGGCCAGTTTTACTCGTGGGAGAAATTCAGAATTCCCCAAAAAAATGCACCAATATTCTTGAAACATTCCCAGATGTTTCAGGTATTCAGTTGCCCATCATAGCCCATCACATCATCTCACCACACCATTAGATCCAGATCCCAGTTAAAATGAAGCGGCCATTAAAATGAAGAGCATAATGGCAGGCAGTCACGTGTTGCTGTCCGTCCCAGTTGCCCACGAGGGTTGGGGTTACAATCGAAAATGCTGCAGCAACATTGCCAGCAACAATTTCCCTAAAAATGCCTCGACGGATCCATGGCCTTTAACGCAAAGTGGTGAGCGCTGGTGGAGCGTGCCACGCACGTGTTGTTTGTACGTCGCAGATGTAAATCACCTTGGCCGGTAGCAACTCCCAATAGCCACTAAAGAGGTCATCTTTGAGCGACATCTCCCATGTAATCGTGAGTGATTTCACACGAGAGATATTTAAAATTGATGATCGGTGCATAATGAAATGTACGTGGTCGTTTTGACCGAGGGCACCACGTCAGTGCTTGTCGACGGCATCGAGGCATTAACAGTGAGTGCTTGCACGGCTGCAGGCCACGGAATTGCTGACCATGCGCAAGTACGAAGTGAGCGACGTGCGCGAGATCCTCGTCACCTGCTACCGCCTCAACTCGCTGCAGATGCGGGCCCTGCTGGAGACCTACCAGTACGCGCCCGACGAGCCCAAGATACCGCAGGCAAGAGGCCTCGCCGTGTCCCCACAGCCGGCGCGGTGCTCGGCTCGTCTGTGGCGAGGATACAAAAGAACCGCGTGGTTCTCACTCGTGCTCTGTGAATGCCCCACACACGCCTGGCATTCCGCCGCTTCAAGGATGTTCCTGGTTCCTCTCCCATCTTAATCGCAATTTGATGCTGAGCTCTCGATTCTTTATGATAACTTCTTTTGCAATTGCTTTTGACTCGTGTATCAGTGCCTGTTTACATATTTGTATAAGTCACCTCATATCTGTTTAATGTTAATTATGTTCTTGTCAGTCTAAAACTATTCTGAGCAAACTTAAGTTTTTATTATTTATCATTCATGTTTATACAATATTTTCAATATCTCATGTGGCTTGGTTATTTTGGCACCAATTTCGATTTCCTTCATTGCTGTACTTTGGTTTTTTGAATTCTCATCCTGGTCTCTTAAGTTCTTATCTCATTATCAAATAAACTTGACTTGAAAGAATAAAGGATTAGGCACTTGAATGACTAAGCAACAGTCTGCACAGACAGGCCTGTAACCTGCTTGCTGTGCTGCCACTGGATAGCCCTGCAGCTTGGGAATGTAGTGCTCATGATGTGCGCTGCACAACCAAAGCCCTGGTTTACAGGGGTGCACCACCATCGACACAGGGATATGACATTCAGCTCCGAGAAAAAACTTTTTACGTGAACTTGGTGCGTGCACGCATCTGTGTACATGCATCTATTGCACATGCATCTTGTGCACACGTGTGGGTATGTGTCTGAGTGTATCCACGTGTGTATGGACATGCATGTGTGTTTGCGCTCCCAGGAGGTGATTGAGCAGGTGGTGAGCATGACGCGCGACACGACGGACGCGGTGTGGCTGTCCCAGCTGCAGGAGGTGAGTCGCCTCGAGAGCCTCGAGCTGCGGCTGCCCTTCCTGGTGCCCGGGGACGGCTACGCCTGCGAGGGCCTCGCCGCCATCCCTGCCGGCCTGCACCACTTCCTGCAGCCCCTGCTCCTCGCCGGTAAGTACGCACACATGCCCGCAGAACCAGTCCTCGGTCTCCCCTCGGTTGACTCGGCTCAAATGAGTACCTGGTGCGACGGGTAAACATGGCCACTTGAGAGACAAAGGCGGCCGAGTACCGTGCTGGTCACTAACCCCGTCATGTGCCATGCTATCTTTCATGAGTGCTCACTAACAGCACTTGCCCCAAAAGTCTTAAAGGCTATACGGGGGATCTTTATCTTAGCGTGTGGTTGGGTGTGAGGAGGAGTACCTCTCGCTGTGACGCTGTGACGCTGTGACGCAGGGCTGTGCAAGCTGCTCCCACAGCCGTGGACGGGAACCTGGACCGTCTTCTTCTCCGGCGACTCGGATCGCCGCTCCGCTGCAAACTCGCTGTCCGAGGTGACACGTGCAGTTCACACGCCTTTATTCACGTGAATGTCCATGCTCGTACGTGCACAGAAGTGCAGTTCATGTCCCCACCCATAACAACATCTGTGACACGTGCGCAACATGTGAGGGCCAGATTGGCTCTGCCCTCCAATAAGAGCAGCTGCCAGGGCTTGCAGGAAGGCGCAGTCGTAATGCTCTTGCCGCGCAGCAAGAAGGCCCTGGGTTCGATTGCTAACTCGGTTACCTTTCTGTGTGGAGTTTGTTCTGCCCTTTTTCTGCATGGATTTCCACCAGGTTCTCTGGTTTTCTCTCATAGATTAAAAAAGCCGCACAGTGTAACAGGCATTGGCCAAACATCCCAGTGCTGAAAATTCACTGGCGAAGTACTCAATTGGGATTACACGCAGCAGCAACATCACTCCTACTGTGAAAACTTGGCAGGACCCTCCTCAAAAAGGGTGTTAAGACTCGGTGAGGCTTTCCTGGTTAAAGAAGCATAACATTAAATATTTAATTAATATCCATTAATCAGCAGAGAGACTGGCCTTCTACAGGTGGGGATGCTGTGTTTGACGTCGTGTTTCATTTTGACTTAAAACTTTCGTGACTACTCCTTGGTTCTTTCGGTAAAGTCACGTAGAAAGAAAATAAATTAAATATAAATTAAACTTTCGTGAATGCAGGAATTCATAAAATAAAATAATAAATAATAAGAAAAAACACTAATGTAGACTGTATCTTGGTTCTTAATCGGAGTGAGTGTACTGACAGTCTATAATGTAGACTGTGGCCTGGTTCTTAAGTATTGTAAGTGTACTGGCAGTCTATAATGTAGACTGTAGCCTGGTTATTAAGTATTGTGAATGTACTGGCAGTCTCTAATGTAGACTGTAGCCTGGTTTTTAATGAGAAATGCGGCTTGTTTTGCAACAGGTCTCCGTCATGATGGGGGAACCGGAAATTGTGCAGATAAACCTGCAGAAGCGCCAGGGCCTCGGCTTCAGCATCGTCGCTGCTAAGGTTGACCCTTCACCGGACACGTCCACACACATAACTAACTTTAACTCTGAACGCGGCCCGCTGAACCATGCCTGTGTTTCCAGGGACCCAGGCAGGCCAACATCGGGATTTACATCAAGTCGATCATCAAAGGTGGCGCCGCTGACCTGGTAAGCGCCGTGTTCGCCATTGCAAACCAGCAACTGCACACGCACCGTCACATGCGGTGCTTCTGGCGCACGCCGTCACCGTCAAGAGAATCGCTCTCATGGCATGCAGACGCCAACGTGGCCGTATATTCCAATACATAACCAGGCATTGCTCACCCTCAACATGCCGTGCTACCTTCTTCAGTAAGGTTTGTGTTAAAAAGTGGAAATAAACCACACAATGTGACAGGTATCAGCCAAACATTTAAATCCTGCAACATTTCCTGTAAATTACTCAACTGGGATTGCACACAGCACCAACATCGCCCCCGACTGCAAATACTTGGCAAGGCCATCCTGAATATAGTCTGGAGACTCGGTGAGGCTTTCCTGGGTAACAAGCACAATGATAACTCGATAATAATACAATTATGTCGGTCTATGTGATATTGAAAGTTCACGTGGGATGTTGTCAGGTACTGTGGTCCCTGTCAGGAGCCACCGACTGGGCCCCAGGCTGTGGTGCAGATATTGTTATCATGATTACTCAAATGTTCATAACCGCTGTGCTCATTATTCAGGAGCTCCAATTCGGAGCCCTCTTCACCCACAGGTTTTTACTGACGGTTAAATCCACACGTGTGACGTGGTGCTGCATTGCATTGCATTCACCATATACAGGCACTGAGAAAGTGTGTATAGTGTTGTCTGCACATCTTAGGAATGCGCTTAAAAGCAACCTGGCAGATGGGAGATGCCTGTTGAAATTCCTCATGTGCTGTCCTAATATCCTGCATCCTATCCTTGTAGTGACATAAATTGGTCACTACGTGGCACAGCGCTGGCTGCTGGCAGGGAAGGGGGTCTGCAGAGTGAAGCAGCCCTGATTGAGAGCAGGCCACGTGACAGACCAAAGAGGCATCGAGGGTAAAGGTTACGGAGGGGACGCGCCGAGAGCCCGCTCGTAGGTTCCAGAAGGGGGGCGTGGCCGGGGCGGAGCGAGGCCACGCCGACAGGATAAAAGGGGACCCGAGCGAAGGCTCGAGGCCGTCGTTGGAGTGAGATCCCCTCGTCGTCGTCGTCTCTGCTCTCGCCTTGGCCGCTGTCGTCATCCACTTGATCATTGTGCTGCTAGCAGTAGTTGGCTGTCTTCGTTCAGCGCCGTCAGTGTCAGATGGCTAGCGTTGTGTTGTAGGGTAGCAACTAGTATATAGAGTTGCGTTTAAGTGAGAGACAGAGCGTTGTGTAACAGTGCAGAGCGTGTAACCGTGTACTCAGTGTTCATTAAAGAATTGCCTCCAAGAGTTACATCTCCAAGTCAGTCACTACACTTGTAATAAGGACACATCAGCATCCTTCACTTTGGAGAGAGTTCAGGCTTTAAATATGGATGAGTGCATCGTTAGAAGGGGCAGTTGTTGGGTGGTGGGAAGTTGATCAGATGGCTGTGGCATGGTGCCGATTGTATGTCTCGTGTGCGTGCCAGGATGGGAGAATCGCCAAGGGTGACCAGCTCCTCTCCATCAATGGAACAAGTTTGATCGGAATTTCAGAAAAACGGTAATGAACCGAAAACCACCTGATTGTGAAAGCTGTATATGACAGAGTGCACGGTGTTTCGATTAGCAGGGTTGGCTACGTACGGTCCGAAATAAGTTCAGCATACATAAAGGGTCACGCAGTGGTAACAGTCATGACTCACAGCAAGATGCGCCTGGGTTTGATGCCTGATTCAGACACCTTTCTGAGTGGAGTCTTTTCTCGCCCTGTACGGCATGGCATTCCTCCAGGTTTTCCAGTTTCCTCACACAGCTAAAACAATGCATATAATGCAACTATTATTGGCCAAAACATTCCAATGTTGAAACATTATTTGCAAGTTATTTAATTGGGATTACACACAGCAGCATCACATTCTGCTATGAAAACTTTTCAGGACCCTTCCGAAAATGAGTCTTGAGGCTTCCCTGGATAAGTAATAATAATGATACTGTATACCACACGGCTTTGAAATATGCACTAGTACCTCCTCGTCCAGGTCAGTATTCTGTGAAAATGACCACCCAAATCCCAGAGGTCATTCACAGCCATTGCTCAGGCTTTGCAGTCTGAATCCCCCTGCCAGGGTTTGTCTGCACTCGTTCTTTGTAAAATGAGACGGTACTTAACATCCGTGCGGGAAAAACATTCCATTGGAGTTGGAAGTGTCACCTCGGTGGCTCCCACCGAGTGAGCCTGCTGCACTCAACGCACAGTCCAACGTGACTCCCTCCTAGCCGGCCGTGGCTGTCCACCTCCCACACAAACCCCCCTTGGGCTGCCCATACTCCTGCCCGTCTGTCGCCTTCGAGCACGTGCCCCGCTCTGCAGACGTCCTGCTGTGTGTGGCCTGCAGGGCAGTGGAGATTATGATGAAGACCGGATCCGTGGTCGCACTGGACGTCGCTAAAAATGCCGCCCTCTTTCACAACTTGGCGGATACGCTCAGCCATCCGACGCCCCTCAACAACCGCGGTAAGCTGTTGCACGTCGCCCAGCGTCCGCAGGGTGCGCGGTCCACACGTCGTTGCGCGGCACGCAGCCTGCGTCGGTGACGCACGGAAATCGGCGAACGCTGTTGTACATTCGGTATGCTGTGCGTGCGTGGGTGCGAGCGACCCTCAGTGGTGCGGCGGACGTCCCGCGCAGCGCGTCCCAAGAGCGAGAGCTTCACGACGCAGGCATGGCAGGAGAGGGACCACGCTCGGGGCAGCGCTGCCCACAGCCAGGTGGATGCACGTCCAGCCCCTCGCTGTCTACATGCAATGCACAATGTAGTTTTATATAGAAAGATATATTTTTCTTCTTTGGTTCTTTCGGTTAAGTCACGTCTAAAAATAAAATAATAAATTAAAATAATAGCGACGTTTCGATTGCAACACAAGCAATCATCAGGCATAAAAGAAATAGCAATAAAAATCTAACTAGAAAACTATAGACAGACATAAGCAGACAGACATCACAAGGACACACAGAGAGAGGACACATATCGGCACAGAGAGAGGGGTCGTTTCTGTGACGGTCCCTTAAATATAGAGAGGGGGGGCGGGGACGGAGAGAGGGAGGGGGCAGAGAAAATTAGCATATCAATGAGTGTACGGCAACGTGTTGCTGCTGCGCAAGTAAGATGACGACGTGGCACGGCACACAAGCTTGAAAATTAGGAGAAAGGCACACTAAAATTAAATAACCTCGCAAAATATCGAAATGTGATGTAATATAACACAGAGAGTCGGTCAACACACAATTAACGCATAGCCTGGTTGATTACGTATTTCAAAGATTGCTAAGTTAGAATTTAAGTGTGAACATTCCAAAAGAGAGGACACAGGCAGAGAGAACAAATAGCCAGAGAGAGAAAAAAGATAAGCCTAAAACCCTCTAAATCACTTTGCCTGATTGTCTACAGGGTAAGTCCCTAATAGCAAAACAACTTCATACAAACATATCGTTCCTTTTGGATAATCTTTACAAGAGTTATCATGACCCCCCATTGTAGAAACAGATGGTGAGACAAACAGATCAAGCTAATGCATGACCACTTTAAACCACAGTTGTCTAACTTTAAAAAGGAAGGCCTTGAGCAGGGGCAGGGAATGGGTGGTGGAGATAGCATAAAAGCTGTCCTGGTGGTGGTGCTGCTGCTGTTAACTGTGTTGTGGGCAGGCAGGCCTCGCTCTGGCTCCTCTCGGATGGAGTGGCCAAGAGAACCGCCGTGTGGGGGCCCACATTTAACTGTCATTCACCTCTAGCAAGAGTCGAGTTTGATCGTGCAAAAGGGACAGTTGGTGGTGCAGGGCCTACCCCAGCACCCCGCAAGTGCCGGCACTGTGGCCGGTATAATCCCGTGCCGCAACGCACAGTTTTCTGTAATAATCCGTGATGTGTGGCTGTGACTGTCGTGCAGGTCGACGTGTTGAGGCTGCTGGAGGTTGAAATCAATCGGCTGAACTCCCGGCACCGCTCTCCTCTGGAGGAGGAGCAGCTGCAGAACCTGTGGATTGAGTACCAGTCGCAGCTGGGTAGCCAGCACGGGGCGGTGTCCCAGCTACCACTGCTCCGCCACCCCCTTCCTGGGACGGCCGCACCCAGGGTAACGCTCCCTCTGGCAGCGGCGTCCGCCTGAACCTGGCCCAAACTATAGAAGCAGGGCACCCCTGACGTGCGGTCTGTAAGGTGGCAATGGCTGTGGTGTGGGTTTATATTTGGGTGGCTGGGTGGCGCTATGGTAATACTTCTTTCCTTGGTGCAAGAAGAGTCTCGGTTCGATTCCCAACTTGGATACCTTTTTGTGTGGAGTTTGTATCTTCGCCCCTTGTTTTGCATGGGTTTCCCTCCATAGTTACATCGGTATGATGAACCATTACACCACGATGGGTAGCATCCATGATCATCAGACACTATCGCCCACAGTAAAGCGCTCTTATGTGGCACTCACAAGGATTTTGGTCTCTATGTAAACAGTAAATCATTTGGTTTGTACGTTACTTTGTGTAAGTCTACGCATCTCTATGCAAGTCTGTTTTAAGTTTGTCATTCTCAATCTAAGTCTATGCAAAACCCTAGATATCTCTGTGGGTCTATGCAAGTCTGTGTACGTCTATTGGTCTCTTTGCATGTCTGCAACTCAGATGCATGAGGACACTGGAACTTTGTTTTTTTTATTTTTTTTATTTTACCACTGCCTTATTTATGTAGCGATGATTGCATGTAAGCGGGCGGCTCTTGCTTGTGGATTTGAGCCAAAGACACAATCTCATTGGCTGAGCACACTGCCTGATGTTTTATGTTGCAGTCTTCAGCGTTCAGGCCGGCGGCATCCATGTTGGAGCTCTCTTCAGACACCCTGGTGACACAGGGCCAGTACACGCACCCAGCGCTCCAAGCCCGGCTCGGACAAGCGCTGCCACCCTGGTCTGACCGCAGCCTGGATCCCTGGGAGCAGCGTAGACATTCTCCGGAGCCAAACCAAATGGAGGCGGTTCATCTGGGCACAAGCCAGACACTTCACAAATTACCTTTGCACCCAAACTCAAAACAGCGACAACCTCAGTCAAGTCCACTTTCGTTTGTGACCTCAGCTGGAGCACCAGTTGGCGGCAGAGAAAGAACGACTCATCTGTCACCTACTGGAGAACCAAAACCTCCGTTTAAATCCACAATACCTGGCGTTAATGTAAACATGAGAAGTGATGGTGAACGGCATAACTCCTCATTCTCAGTCACTCAGCACACAGTGCCACAATTGAAAGCCCTGCAGTCACCCACTTATCCCCCTCAATCTGGGCCGCACTCAGGTGGTTTTGATTCCCAGCAGTCACTCGTGGAGTCTCAGGTAGAGATGGAGGCACCGATGGGATCGGTCTCCTACACAGAGCCTCCTGCGGGCCCTCACTCTGCCCAGTCCCCAAGTGGTCTCTCCCCAGAACTAGACCCCGATTTAGCAGCAGGGGGTTTCCGCCCACTGTTGTTCCGGGCACCTGTCCCCCAGGAGGCCGAACGAAGCTCCCCGGTTCCCGCCTCGAGGTTTTCTACAGGATTCTCTTCAGCCTCCGATGGGAATCTCAATCAGCTCCTGCAGAGAGGCTTCTTCGAGCCCATCCTAAACTTCTCAAAGAATATGGACCAGACTCTCAATGCTGTGCACCAGGGTTTACCCACAACACAAACAAACCCAGATGACTTTAACGCAAATCCATATGACTTACAAAGTACCGTTCACTTTGTGGAAAATGGCAGTGAAAATCAATGTGTACCGATCCTTAGTCACATGTTATCACCACACAAACAAACTGCAGGTCCACACGAGACAGCAGAATTGCGCAATGAATTCCCTTGTGATTGTGATCGTTTAGTGGGAGAGAGCGGAGTGGAGGACCCTTCCTGCAGGCCCCGGCAGCAGCAGCAGCAGCAGCCCCACGAGCCCGCAAGACGCCACGCGCCTGGGTTCACTGGAGCGAGCACTGGCGAATCAAAAGGCACAAGGCGAACCTCCTGTAGAGTCATCCCTGATGTACTTTCTTCCATCTCTGAGGAGATGTGGCCTGGAAATGCCCAGCAATCCACAGCAACTGAGCAACATTTCTCAACACACATCAGAAACCCCGAGAGAAATGCTTTGGGTGCTATGGACGCAATACAAAAACCCACACATAACAAAATAATTGCAGTGGAACAAACTAGACAGCTTGCTAGAAACGTTCAGGTATCCCATGATGATGTAGAGGTATTGCCCATGATTAAAAATAAACGGGACCAGCATGTAAACATGTCTGCTGCTAAAGAGAGTGAATGTATCGATCAGTCGCCAAGTTCTACAATGCAAAAGTTTGCAGAAGATGGAATGAAACCCCAGTTTGTAGAAAAGGTGGACATGAAGGTTCAAGTACCAGGAGGCAACGAAGATCCCAGTCGCCTCTCCCCATACTGGAATGAAACAAAAGCTTCAGCAGGGCCAGAGCCATCACTCACAACTGGAGGGAAATTGCCCATTTTTAGATCGCATGGAATACATTCTGCAGGCCCCATAACTCCTCAACACACCACAGCAGATATTGCTGACGAAATGAAGTCTAAAGTCGTCTCAGATGGAGGGACGTCGCAGCGAAGTGATGCGCACAGGAAGTCGCGCTCCCGTGGGCTTCCACGCGTAACGACCGAGACGCTCACCCTAGCTCTGCGGGAGACGGAGGAGTCCTGGGAAGCACAGGCCACAGGCCCCGTTGTCTCACAGCTGCCTAGTGCCACCGTGCCCTTTGCACCGCAAACCTATCAGTTTGTGGCTCCCAATGAACACTTGCAACATAGCCAACTCCGCGTGAGCCCTGACCCTGCATCGACAGAACCTAAGGTTCGTGAATTTAGTCAAGGAAACTTGGAAATATCTTCTTCAATGGTTAACTCACACTTCGAAGCAGATACGAAGGCCAAAGGTTTGACCAATTTCAGTTCTGGTCCTTCCAATAATTTTACAAGACATACATCAAGTTTTACGGGACATTTTTCACAGGAAAATATTCAAATGACAAGTGACCAGCTTGAGTCAAAGCAAAGTCCTCCAAAAGTTGAACTAACTCGGTCAAGTGGAGATGCCGACTCTCAGTGGCATGTTGCTTTGATGCAAAATAATAGATCACCTTTAGATTGTTACTTGGATGAAACTCATAGAGATGTAGAGGTTATGTTTTTCAATGACATTCAACAAGCTCCTGAATACTCTCCACACTTGAAACAAGTTGCATTCCACCCTTCCATTGAGGCCATGGACCCTCACGGAGCATCGGAGAGAGGCATGGCCGAAGAGCTTAGTCGGCATCCTGAGGGGCGCGAGCTCCCCGCGGAGGTGGTGCACAGCAAGGATGCGAGGCAGAATGAACCAAACAAAAACAACAGTTCTCATCCTCCACTGAGATCTCAGCCATCTTCACAAACCCCCTTTGTTCTACCAGGAAGACAATTGTGTAGTGATTTTAAAACACATGCAGATATCGCTTTTCCTGCCGAAATAAATCCTGGAGCTTCACCACAGCAGGGCGATGATAAACCTCATGATGTGCCCAAAGGTGAAATTTCCAACGCTTATGCTAATAAACCGGAGCAAACTGCCGATGACAGGGTTCTAAATAATTTTCAATTGAGCCCAGTCGATCAAACTATTGATACTCATTGGGAAAACTTAATCCACAGTCAGCTTGATAGATATCTAGAGAGTCCACTTTTAGATACCACGTCCTCGAGTTCTAGTGAAATACGAGCAGTGCATTCCTTGAAGGTCCCACCATTACCTCCATCATTGCCCCTGCCTTTAGAAGCTGAGATGTTCACAGAGTCGGCCTTCCCACCCCCTCCATCACCATCTATCCTGCTGGTTGATGATTCGCCCTGGGTAGAAAGGACAACTGAGGTGGGATCGGCTCATGAATGCGTTCCTTGTAATGGGGGACACTCCCATGAGCATTCAGATGACGTCAAATTTTCTCGAGTAACAGCCCATACTCTCAGGACATATAGCTCTGCTCCTCAGGACCCAGGGGATGTGTCCTGGGCTTTGGGACGATCATCCCTGAGAGACGGTCGACCGATGAGAGTGGTGGACGTGAGGGAGGGCACTGCTCGAACGGACTTGCAGGTCCTGGACAAGAGAGACTCTTTTCGAGCACAAAAAATCTCAGGGCTGAGGCTGAACCCAAGTAAAGGCTCAGGGCAGCATGAGCCTCGTCCACCATTGGCTGTAAAACCCAAAAGCCTGACATCTGAGCCTCAACCAGTAGTTCAGCAATCCGGCAAGTTCATGAGATCTGGCGTTTACAAGCCACACATACTACGGCAACAGCATTCAAAGCCTGAAGGTTCTGCAGGCAAATTGTCCTCGATGGGTGATGAACACCAAGATTCCAGAGACTCTCCTCACCGTCAGCACCCCCCCTCCCCCAGGTGAGCAATGCAGATGATACGTTGAAGACCAAATGATCCAACAGTATTTAAACAGTTTGACATTGTTCTGTGAAGGAGTCTTAAAATTAAACGTAAAAAATATATGTAATGGTTCCTTTAAAAAAATGTGTACTTTATAGTGAGGTTTAAGTTGTTTGGTCAGGTTAAAGCAAATTATAGGAAAGCGATAATTCCCTTTTACTAAGAATTGGCCCTTCACGCAGAGGCCAGAGAGGAATAAGCTATGTCCTGTAAAGGGCCATTGGCTGAAACGTCACCTATTAGACTTTTGAAGCCAATGTTATTGAAGAATGCCTTGACTTAAAGCTTTCGTGACTGCAGGAATTCATATTCTTTGGGTCTTTCGGTAAAGTTAAATAAAGATAGATTTGTTTGAACCTATCTACGTGACTTTACTGAAAGACCCAAAGAATATTGAAGAACGTGTTGAGGTTTTTAGTTGTTCGTGTTTGCGCACCACTGCCAACGCAGTATCATGAAATAATTTGTTTCGATGACAACTGGGTATATTGCATTAAATGCATATGTGATTTAGGAAATATGAAAATGGGCAATAATTGGAGTACAACGTATACAAGAGTTTGCAAGTTTGTGCGAGAGTGAACACTCGTCACAATTTTCTCAGTCGCAGCTTGGCTCTGGCTCAGCTCACGCTCAACTGAGCGAGGCTGGGCCCACGGGAATCCTGAGTGTGGCTGGGACTATGCTCAGAGCCGGCTCAAGTTGGACATCTGTGAAAAAGAGCTTTATAGCTTATCGGATTCCTCCAGTATATATATTCACTATTCTGAAGTAAAGTGTGGCTTTAAGCCGGCTCACTGGATCTAGACCCGAGGCTGATTCAAGCCATGCCTACGAACGGAGACCTGCCTCGAGCACGGCCGCATGTGTGGGGTGGTCGCATTGCGGCGCGCACGCTGACGACCACGTGCTGCTGCTGTGTGCACCGCGCAGTGAGGCCGAGCAGGACGCGGCTCCCGGCGTGGAGACGCTGCCCTTTAACGAGCGCCTCCGCCTCTTCCGCCAACGCGAGAGTCAACGCAAGCACACGTGACCCTGCTCTCCTCTGACGTTGGAAAGTGGTGAAGGCTGACGAACCACGCACGGTATTAGTCTCAAACGCCTAGCCTCGCTCGAACGTCGGGCACAGGTAACGAAAAGCAGATCACTGGACGCATCCATTGTTGCTGGTGGTAAACATCACGGTGCAGCCTTGCACTGATTTCAGCCGTATTACGAGTGGTGTAAGGCTGTAGACCATAGCTCAAGTACAAGTGCCTTGCCCTAAAAATAGCTGCAAAATTTCCAACCTGTGCATAATAGGGCTATATGAGGGTGGGTCATGGTTGATTGCCTAACTTTCAGTATTTTTAGCAAAACTATACAAATGTAAAGCTCAAAAGCAAATATAATCACTGCAAAATACCACGTACAATTTATGAAAGCAAATATGTCTAGTTTTTATGCCCTGACACAATGTGTGCGTGTATACAATAGAAAGTCGGCAGGCAGGGCAGGATTACACAGAATGACGATACACAAGGAGAGAGGGGGGCAGCGCGTTCAGGCTGGATTTTAATAGAGGCCTCAAGCACTGAGACTGGTTGCCCACGGGCCAAACGCGTTCCCTTCACTCTTCACGTTGGTCGCTGACCTGTGGGTGCCGCCTCCATTGCTTGTCCTCGGTAACCTTCATTTCCACAAGCACCCCCTTCCTTCGTCTCCTTCCAACATTGCGACGCTCTGCCTGTCTCTTGGTCGGTTCCCTCCTCCTGCGGCGTCCCCGTTCATCAAGCCGTGCACTCGGAGATTGTGTCCACTTCAGCTCTTCTCTCTCCTGATGACTTCCATGTTCATTCTTCTTTCGTATGCTGAACTTATTTTGCACCGTACGTAACCAATCGTGCTAATGCCGTTAACGATTGTCCACCAAGACATAGCATCTTGCACATGTGCAAATTTTCAAAGGTCACAAGTTTATTTAAAAGGAAGTTTGAATACTCTTCTAAATGTTTTTTATGATTTCAATGCCTGCGGATTTCCTTTTCACAACACCCTATTTTACGCACATTACTACCTAAATACATAGTCTGCCACTACCTCCACTTTTTAACTGATAGAGGTGAAGGAAAGGGAGCATCCATAATCAATGCCATGCACTCTGTTTTAAGTAAGCTCATGTTCGGTCCAGTGTCCAGTCTTGGTGCCTAAAACTGCCAAAAGTTGCAATACCTTCTGCACGAACAAACATATATCATCTACACACTGCAAGTTTCTTTGCTACAAGTGATCCATTGTGATGCTTGTTTTTTAGCACTTATTAGTGGTCCTCAGCCATCGAACAACCACCGTTTACTTTCCATAATTAAGCAGTCATTTAGTGCTCAATTTACTGACCCGAGAGGGGCGATGGGCTAAATCAAACTTGATCATGATTTACAACCTCACACTTATGAGCACATTGCCCTATCGGCGTGAGTTTTGTTGGCGATGAATGTGTAAATACATCGCTATAAACGTATACTCTATATCAACGCTTGTCCAACGACCAGAGGTTAATTGAGGGATTGGTCGTGTGGAATGAGGACGATGAGGCCAAGGTGATTTTGTTTTGCTTGAGAGTTGACACTCGGACATACATCACTAATTACAGCTTCTGGCAACCATCCTGGTTAAACTGGCTGGGTGTGATCTCATGGTAGCAAATACGTATACTGTATTGTATATATTTCCTTTACATTTTCGTGCAATGAAATGTGTAATTGTATACGTAGGCTTTTACAACCATTATGAATCAATTAATTGTGTGTATATAATAAGGTATCAAGGCTAGATATTACGCATGCTCTAAATGACAGACAATTTATTTTAACATTTATATCATCACCCTGTAAACTAGCATGTTTTCTGGTTGGTTGATTTTGGATTTTATTGATGTACACTAATAAAAAATCCGTGCATATTTATGAAGTTTAACTTCCATTTAGAAAATGTGTTACCTAAGACAAGTGGGCCAATGTGCAGCTCTTCAGGAAATGCTGATGTTTTTCGGCTAATACCTAAAGGTTGTTAACCTTTTACATGCTTTATGTATTTTGTGAAACTCGTGGTTTTCCAACCTGCACTACAATATTATGTATGTTATGATGGCTTATTCTCGTCATGTACAGATTTCACCCTCAATATTTATTGTGGTTTTGTTAACATTTCCCTTCACTCTCAACATTTATTGTGATTTTGTTAACCGTTCCCCTTGATTTCAATGCACAACCCATTACTATGTTAGTTTTGACATAAATTAAAGTGGCAGCATCTATATTAAACTCATTAATTATATGAAAACACCTTCGTATATATCTTGACTTAAAGCTTTCGTGACTGCAGGAATTCATATTCTTTGGGTCTTTTGGTAAAACCACGTAGATAGAAAAATAATAAAAATATCACAACGTTTCGATCGCAACACAAGCAATCGTCATCAGGTAAAAAACAATAGCGGGAGAGCTGCTGAGGCAGGATGTTATAAAGGTTTGAGTTGGGTGTAGCCCAAGCGTCATAAGCGAAGTGGGCGGGGCGAGAGATTAAATTTGCATATAAATGTAAGATCGGAGAGCTGGGCTACCTCCACGACGACGAACTTGCGGAGGTGGCCATTGTATCGTGAGAGATTAGCATGTCAATGTGGGAAAAACGAAAACGACCGCCGAATCGAGGAAAACGAGCAACGGTGGCTGTGTTCGTGAGACATTTGACCTGCTAGGTTAGTATGGGAATTGTAGGCGCTGCCTCTGCCTGGCTGCTGCTGCCTTCCGGCGTGTAAGTGGTTCCTCCGTGCTCGAGTCACCCTCTCCGAGCGAGCCAATACTGCGGGGCGAGTCGATGGGCATGGAGCTGCAGTCCCGTCGCGTGCCCGCGAGAGGGCAGGGACTCTGCGCGTCACAGTGTGGATTCACTCAGAGCTCTCATGATTACACACATCCATTCTCGCTCAACTCTTGATCACGGGTCTATTCACCCGGATAGATGTATGTGCGTGAGATGCAATATTCAACTAAACATCTATTTAATAATTGTGCTGATGATCGAGGCACCGGCGCAGAGTTTGCTTGTACGACATCAGAGCTGCTGAAATGATTCGCTCCCGAGGGGCCGTGGGGCTCCGGGTCGTGCACGATATGCTGACGCGACAGTGTTGTATTGCAGAGACGTGGAGACACTGCTCCTTCATTCGAGTGTTAACCTCTGTTCTGTTCTTGCGTATAACGGCAATATGTCCACGACCTAGATACCAATGTCGAGGTCTGATTGTCACGATGAGAGGGCTTCAGGAAAGTTCGTTGGAACTAGTTTTGCTATTCCTCCTTTGAAGAAACGCAGACTACAGAATTATATACGATTTGGGTCGCAGGACCAGTCACACTAAAGTATGTATATGGGGATCTGTATGTACCTGTATGGGTCTACTATATGGTACATATAGTTGGGGCTGCATGGCCAAAATTGCACTATTGTGGCTTATCTGTGTCTCTTCGTGTCTCTGTGGGTCTCTGAGTCTCTGTGGGTCGATGCGTCTCTGTGGGTCGATGCGTCTCTGTGGGTCTCTGAGTCTCTTTGTGACTCTGTGGGTCTCTGAGTCTCTGTGGGTTTCTGAGTCTCTGTGGGTCTCTGTGTCTCTGTGGGTCGATGCGTCTCTTTGTGTCTCTGTGGGTCGATGCGTCTCTGGATATCTGAGTATTTACGGTTCCATAATTTGGGCCGCGTGGCCAGTTTCCCTATGACGTCACCGCTCCAATTTTTTACATCGACGCTATTGACGTCACTGCGCCAAGTCGTAATTGGGTCACGCGGGTAGCGCGACGGCGTGACGTCGCCAACGAGCGGTTGGTCTCGCGTTAGTGACGTCACGTCGCGTCCGTGTGTTTTCCCGCGCGCCGCTTTTCCTCACGGGTCACGCGGCCCGCGTCACGTGCTGCGCGCCGGCCAATGGGAGGCGAGCGCGGGCCGTGCGGACGCGGTGAAGACGATGGAGTCGCGGCTCCCGCTCGGCTCCCGCGGCGCCGCGGAGCTCGCGGCGCGTCGCGTCGCGGCCGCCATCGACGAGCTGCTGGCGCGCAGTCTGTCCGAGGAGCGGCGAGCCATCGCCTCGGAGCTCCTCGTAGCGGTGAGCGGCCATGCGGGTCTTGTGGACGAGGCGGGGCCTAACACAAACCCCGGGCTAACCTCGCCCTCCCTCTCCTGCCTCGCCCGCCCTGCCCTCTCCTCCCTCCCTGCTGTTCCCTGCACTCCCCACCCCCTTCCCTTCCTCCCTCTCCTGCCTTGCCTTCCCTCCCTGCCCTTCACCCTGCAATTCGCTGCTCTGCTTCCGACCAGCACTGCACTGCCCACACCGACTCTGTCCCAGCAGGGCACGTCGTGCGTGTTGACAAATACACAACACCCGCATTACTTGTGTTGGTTAGCGTTAGTCATGGGCATTGCGGCCATATGGACCTTATGGCGGGACCACGGGGTCCCGAATAAAAGTCAAAATCGTAATTAATTTACTTATGAGGACTCCGTCCCACCGTGCACACAAACGCCGCGACCCGCCTGGCGCGGATCGTTCCGTTGTATCGTGCACAAGAGCTGAACAAGCGAATGCTGCACTCCACGCTCGGGTATGGGCACGATCACAATAAGTCTCATCCAAAGCTGCTCAAACTGCCTACACGACTTAAGGCCTTTATCTGTCACCACGGTTTGCACAATACAGTGAAACTGCTCAATTATCTTCATTATTATTTGTGACCTGCCAATGTCTGCAGCCAGGATGCATTGCGTTGCCGTTCAGACCTCATTTTCGGTAATGTTGAGGTCTGTTAATCGCAACATTCACATCAAACAATGTCTGCTTCACCCTTAGAGACGCGGTTATGTCTCAGTGGGATTGTTTACAGTGGAGCTGTGATGCTTCTCTGCTTGCAGACCATAGTGAGAGGTCTGCAGGAAAATGTGACGATAAACGGGAAGCTGTGGCATGAAATTCCTGAAGTGGAAGATCCCCTGCAAGGTATGAAATTGTAAGATGCTGTAAACTACATTCTCCAGTCAAACGAATGTCACCTCGTGTCAGAAACGATCTACAGAACAGGACGCTACAGAATTACTGGGGTCACGTTCTTGGCGTTATCTCAACACTAGATGGCACTCTGGTTTTGTGAATCACTTCACTGCTTCTTCGCCTGTTATACAGCATGCATAATTATTGGTTTCAGCCCTGACAGTTGAACTGATGATGACGAATGAGCAATTTGTGTTTTTTTTACATAGATGCTTATACCAGCAACTCGCTGGATGTGAAAAAAAAATTAATTGGGGGGTGGCTGAAATCTGAATTAATTGTCTCAGTTGGTTCTGCCTCAATTCTGTTGACACAGGAATCCTCCACTTGAGCCACTGATGTGAAAGTTAGAGCACTGTAGATTATGAAGCCCACGAGGTGAGATTTCTGATACATTGTTAATGAGCCATATATTGCTGTCGGGTCCATGGTTGGTAAATCACTTCCAGAGCTACTCTCTGGGCAAAATATATATTTTTAAAGCATGGGACATACTTATCTGCCTTGGATTTTAAAATCTTTCAATTAAATGGTGCACACATTCAGGTTTATGAAACCCGGGATAGGTACCTCAGGTTGTCTATTATGAGGAGATATTAGGTTGGGTTCAGGGAGGCAATAGAGGGGTAACAAGAATTGGTAACTGCTTGTAAAAGAAGTCCACAATATGGTAAACAGAAAATGTATAGAGGTAGTGAACGATGGTGGGAATGTGATGATGTTTGAAACTGAAGGTGTGTAAATTGGAAGGCAAGAGAATTGTGGAGGCAAGGTTGGGTACAGAAGCACAGCAGTTGTATGTCAGGAGGCAAGGATACATTTTTATGACGTATACCCATGTATGTGTAGTGACATAGCGCTGACTGTTGTGCAGCAGCTGCAACTGCAGGTGGGCACTTGGCACACGCCGTTGAGTATATACACAGGTGTGCCGGCAGGGCAGAGGAACTGTGGCAAGGGTCACGATAGACCTTGTGGGGAAGCCCCTGGATCACTCTGGTGGGTTCTCAAGAAGGGAGGCGCAGCTAGGGTGGAGCCAAGACGCGCCGAGGGAAATAAAAGCAGCGAAGAGTGAGAGCTCCAGGCTGCCAGTTCTGGGATTGGACTTGTCTCGTCATCGCTGGCGTTGTCACTGCCTTCATCCCTGCCGTCTTCGCCCGATTATTGCACCGCCCGACAGTAGTTGGCTGTCCCGGTCGACGCTGTCGGTGCAGCGCGGACAGGGTCGTGTTTGGGATGGGTCGTGAGCAGCGTGGTCGAGAGAGAGAGAGGGGGGGCCCCGAGTGGTGGCATGAACTCAACAAAAATAAAAGGGGAGGACTATGCCTCCTGCGATTACCTCGTCTCCAACTGAGTGTTTGTGCGACGCACGCCACCCGCACGCACACACAAGTCTCGAGCAGGAAGGAAGAAGAGACCTACGACACTACATATGTAAACATGCAGAGTGATGGAAAATAGTTCATATCAAACTTGATCTTGCAACCTACATAATAGTAAGATAAGAATACGGAAACCAAGCAAAGCGTTTTCAGCTAAAACTAGGAATTTTAATTTACCGCAATTAAAGCTTGTTTTTTGCCAATTGCAGGTTTTTCCTTTATCTGCGATCTTTATTTCTGCAATCAGATATGGACATGGCGAGCTTGGATAAGACTCGGAACAATCACATTACGACCGTGGCCGGCAAGCGACGGCGCTACCCCAAGCGGATCATCAAGCACTTTGTCCGGGAGCTGAAGGCTGAGCGAGAGTGTCTGGTACGAAAGCAGGCCTTTTCAGACCCACGGGAAATCTGATCCCAGCTTGATGGGAACCATGGGCCATAGACACAACAAAAACCATACACTATATATACACCTGATGCAGTATAATCTGTATGCATAAGAGATTTAGTATCCATTTCTAGTTTGTTGGGAGTGGGTGAGTTATGTTTAGTATAGTTCGGTCTTGTACTTTCTACAGAACTGGCTTTAGATGGCCGAAGAATTCAACGGCACCAAGTTTCAGGTTGATGGTCTGCTGATAGCGAAGCTATGAGGTCCACATACCAGGCCCCCACTCCCACTGAAGTCCACCTACACCTTGCTTAACTCAAGGCCCTTTAGGTAGACACTTAAGGTGATTATTTCACACTTTTTTATTTAAATAACTTAATTTAATTGAATGCTAGTGAGGACCATTTACCACTACATTTGAATCTGTAGGTTGGATGAAATGAGCCATGGCATTGGTTGGGCCTGCGGGCCATAGTTTTGATAGATCTGCATTAAATCTTATCTACCTGTTCAGCAATGATAATTTACTTCCTCTAGGAAATGTGTGTGCAGACCATGATTGCCTGTTTGTTTTTACAGAGGTTTTCCCATTGAGCCATACAGCCTTATTATAAACAGTCCATATGCTTTCTGTGTTATTCCTATGAAAACTGATACCTCCTGGTTTCTAAACAACCATGGAACATCTAAGTTTAAATTGTAAATGTTTGATAAAGGATTGTTTTTTGTTGATAATTTATATTTATCTTTTTCCAGAAATTGTACCATCCTTATCTTCCAAAAAGCCTGAAGAATGAATGCAACACAGGTGCTTTGTGGAGTCTGTTAAAGTGCAGTTGAATGTCGTTTACACGTTATCACATGTACAAGTTAGCCCATGTATGTATATTGAACTTATTTTGCACCTTATGTCGTCAATCTTGCTAATTGGAGGTGCATTACATTGATTGTGTGTTGGCATATATTGGTGTGTGTAATATTGCCCTGTGTCCTGTGCCGCTGACAGTTGTGTGTGGTGAGTCTGTAGACGATGCTAAGCACAAAGAGCTGAGTGAGCGGGTGGCGAGCGTCTCTACGGAAACATCGGCCCTCATGAAGGTATACGAATGCCTTGTTTATACAGCCCATAATCATGTTGTGGCTCTGGATGAATTGTGTTTTTATGTGATTTCGTGCATAGCTGCTTGAGATGATTGCATAACAAAAGTTGCGGGTCCCCTTTTTAAATGTAAAAAGGGAACCCCCAACTTACCCTCTCCTTGTACTTATACAATATTTTCTGATGTGACTTAAATGTATCGCTATGCTTGAGTAATCACAGCTCGTCACTACTTTAACCCATTCTCTTACGCCCACTATGACTAAAGATTGAGACGTGTGGAGCAGCGTGCGGTTCTCGACATCCTGTATTGTTCTTGCCACGGTCTCTGCTGATTGCTCAAATTCTCTGCAATTGGCACCTCTGTGATCATCTCTTTTATGGAGTCCTCTCCTAACCCTGCATCTACCTGACATATGTCCCCTGCCTGCCTACTTGCTCTTCTGTGTTGCCTTAACTCTGGTACCATTTGGACCTCATTGCAAAAGGATTGGATTTTTTTAGAAATTGCAAATTAAAATCAAGTGCAGCTCAACCTGTCTTAACCCATCTAGCACCAGAGCCCTAAATCCTCATTAGAACTGCAACTGGATCCAAATCCGCCCATAAGCAGCATGGCCTTATGACACCGCAGTGCATTAGCAGACGCAGCAGCAGCAGCAGCACGTGGCAGCAGCGGTAGCCTCCACAGTCGGAGGCGACGCAGCATGGAGCAGCTCGTTATGCAGATGTCTCGTGCAAATATTATTCTGTCGTTTGTGGAATTTTAAGTATATGACTAGTGTAACTTTAACTCTCCAATTATAGCAATTTACATTTTTCAATCTGACTGCTTTTTCTTCCAAGTTGCTGCCCTCCATGCTGACAAAAGTGGACAATCTCTGCAAGGCTGTGGAGTCGATGAACGGCATGGGCACGGGCGGCACCAACGCCATCGTGCACTCGCCCAGCGTCGAGGTGACCCCCGTGGGAGAGGCTCACGCGGGGTTGCAGCTCCCCGGCACGCCCCTCAAGGTGTCGGCGGAGCGCCACAGCCTTCTCCGCCCACGGGCGCAGCCCGATGAGCAGCGGCGTGTGACGCTGCGCCGCAGGCTGGCAGTGGATATGTCTCCTGAGTAGCCCACGGTGTATTTTGTTGTTTGAACAGCCCACCTGTATTTTTTTCTCATGTTTTAGCTTTCTGTCATTGTAAAATAAATACACCATTAAAACAAACCTGCATGTTCACAGCTGGGTAATGTTTTTTTGTAATTATAAAGCAGAATCACTTGTATAGTTTTCCATTTTCTTTTTATTTCTGCTAAAATATAATTGAACAATCTTGCTAGAGAATGCTGAGGTTATCTTAGACCAGTTTCCCAAAGCAGAGGCAAAGGTAGGGTCAGATTAAGTGATTTACTCAATCGGAACACGTTTGTGGGACTCTACTGGAGCTGCTTGCAGTGATGACTCCTCTGACCCTGGCCGGAAGAGTCGGTATGCTTTGCATATACAACACGACTGGTATGCTTGCAGAGAAAATCTCGTCAATGCATCAAATGTGGGGACTGTCACGAGAAGTGTTAAGAGACCCTGGATTAAATTCGTGTTCTTGGAAACATGCCAATTCTGCTTTGTGGTTGACTTAAAACGTTTGATTTATTTTTTTTAGCCTGTGGCTGTCAATTGTGATCAGTCCAGCTGAATTGTTTGAGTGCACATTAATCTTGGTGGTACAACACCGAGGTTTGTGTTTAACTTTACTATATTGATTAACTGAAGCAACTTTAAAGCAAACTCTGTCCAGAAAAAAAAACTATCGATGTCTTCCAATGATTGAAGTGATTGGTCTAATTAACTTTCTTGCAGTTCCAGGCATTTGCCAACTTCAATTTAAGTCACGCAGATTTCCAATGTGGGGAATCTTTTCTGCACCTTTTAAACTCTGATATGCATCTCAGTAGATAAATCAAACCTAGTTTCAACAAAACACATTGTTGCCATCACAGAATTAGATTGTTTTTGGAGTGTGCCATTCAAAATAAATATATTGGCACAATAAGTATTGTAATTGCTGTGATGCGAATAACATTAATGTAATCTAATCGCTTACTTGATAACTATTTTCGAATTTCACAATCTTAGTAATTGGGTGAAATTATGCAAAAATTATAGTGTTATAAATTTTGGCACAGGTCAATCCCATTTGGCAATAAATGCACATTTTCGATGGGGACCTGATTACACGATACACACCTGGTTACAGCAAAAAAAGCCATGAAGAAAACAATGCCACGATCAGCTGTACATGGTCAAGTTCCAACTGGAAAGGTCGTGCATCAACTCGGTACAACAACACAGAATACAAGGCTCGTAGACTGCATCACATACAAACTATTGTGGAGTGTTATGAGCTGTAATTCTACTTCAGCAGCCTATGGACTACCTGGAATATTTTTCCCGAGTAACCATTACTGTTGAATGGGCCTCGTGGTTTTGATCGATGGCTCTTGCTGGTAAAAACTCGCAGCATTTGTTTAACAGGTTTAACGGCTGTTTACATTCGGAAAGTTGAGATTTGGCTTAAACATTTATGGAAAACACTGATCCAGGGGGCCTGCAGGCTGAGGTACTAAAGTGAACATTTCATGTATAGGCAAACTTGTTTGAGCAGTTAGGATCTGGTTAATAGTCCATTAAATATATCAGAATCTGAATATATTGGATGAATCCGATGAGCTATTAAGCTCTTGGCACAGACGTCCAGTAGGTGCGGGTCAATGCCACAACAACAACACGATAGGAAGGCAAAGTGTTGTGAAGGTAAACGTCACAAATATCGTTCGTGAACAATTTGTTTTTTGGCATGCATTCTCCAATCTCCTGTGTTCCTCTTCCTGCCCCTCAACGTAATTTAATGAATGCACCTCCATTATTTGCAGTTTTTAACACGTCTTTGTCATTGTTTATGCTTCTGGTCCATATGACGTAGATACTCTGATTAAACACGTTCTTTTTACAATAATTGATGTATGGCTTTTTATTATTAAGTCAGTCCATACCGACTACATCTGTCGGTTCACTAGCATTCAAGAAAGCATGGTGGTGCTGCTGATGGGATACAGTTGAATCCGTCCATAGTTTGCTTGCACGGAATTGGTGCTGCTGAAATTACACTCTGAGAAGGCCTTGGAGTTGTGTTAAAAATGTAACACATTCCTGCGGAGGGAGCTGGTAGGAACGTTGGGTTGCTCGGTCAACGGCGGCGTGGTGTATTCTGCAAATATTCCCGACTGTGAGGGCGGGCCACAAGCCGGCGTGAGTAGGTTAAACGTTGAGTTTTATAAGGGCACCACGGGGTGACCAGCCCCTCCCCACCCAGCCCCACCCCTCCCACAGCCCCACCCAGCCCCTCCCTGCACGACAGACACAACAATCCCCTGTGGGCTGGTGTAACCAGGAGGTTCCTACCAGTAAAACATTTTACTTTGTGGAGAGAAATTGAAGTTCAAATGAAGATTGAGGACGGTGGAGAAGCGACGCTCACAACGGGTGGATAAAACCTCGCAAGGTGATGTAGTAGGAAGCACAGGCGATGCATCAGCCAACCATTGGGGGCTTTTCCGCAACCTGTCCGCAATGAACCACGCCACGCGATGGCCGCAAGCGCAACCTAGCGTGGCACGGGCGCTGTGTTGACGTCTCGCCACTTAGTGGCGAATGGCGTTGCATGTGCACGTCTGTGTGCGTGTGTGAGCGGTAGTGGAGCGGTCAGCGCGCTTTGCTGTGAACCCGGCAACTCAAGTTCGAGTCCCGCTCACGGCCAAACCCAGTGACTTATTTTAATCAGTCCCGTGCCTTCCCTAGGTTGACTCAGCCTAAAACGTGTAGCTGATGCGGTGTGTAAATATTTCTGCTCATGAGACAGGCGGCTGGGCGTGGTGCTGGTCACCCACCCTCTCAAGTGTCTCAATTTGGATTACAACAGCAACATCATCGCCCCCTACCGCGACAACTTCACAGGACCCTCCTGAAAAAGATTTGAGACTCAGGCGTTCATGGTGAACAAGCGGAAATAAAATTAAAATCAATATTTACACCTTTAATAAACTTTGTTATTTCAGATGTATTTTGTCAAGAATCAAAATATATATTTAAATACAATAAGCGATGATCACGATACCGTGTGATATGTAGAAATACGGACCCTTACGATTATCATGGAAACCATATATCTTACAATATGAGGAAGCTATTGGAGTTATGCACTCTAAAGTCTACATCGAAAACTCATGGTTGTTTGTTGCGTGTGTTCAGCATCCGTACACATCGTAAAGAGAAGCCGCGGCACGATGATCGTGGATGCCGCGTGGGTCGCGAACATCGCGCGACCCCCCCCCCCCCCCGAGTCCACGTGCTCCGCCTATCGCGCGGGGGAGAGGCGCGGGGGGGGCGCGGGGGGGGGCGCGCGCGGATCCTCACTCTGAGCCCAGCGGCGATGGAGCCTGGAGGGGACACGGAGTGCGAGGGGGGCTCGGCCAGGGGGGGCTCGGCCAGGGGGGGCTCGGCGAGGGGGTCCGCGGCTCGAGCGGGCTCCTGTGCGCTGGGGGCTGCGCTGTGCACGGCGTTCTTCATTATCTTCGGAATCCTCGGTAAGGGACTCGGCGGGTGATGATGGTGGGAGGTGAGGGACGAGGATTTGGGGTGATGGTGAGGTTGGTGGTGAGATAATGACGAGGCGATGGTGAGGTGTCGTTGCTACTGCTTGTTTACGAGCCAACCCCGCGCGCCTTAGCGCCAAAGAGTTGAAGATGGAAAAGTTCAAATGAACGAATCGACCTCCTCGACGAGGGTAGCTGCTGCGAGTTCCAGCGGTGAGGGAACTCCGTCTCTCGAGCGTCGCGTGAATGTCCCAGTCGATCGCTCATCTCACCCGCGTCATCGCTCACCCGCGTCCTCGCTCACCTTGCTACAATCGCGTGCTCTTACATCCAGTCGATTTCAAAAGTTGTGTTTTTCCGATAAATAGCATGAAGTCTAACGGCGCCGCAGTGAGTGTAGGTGAGTGTTGACTCGGGGTAGGCGAGGGGGTGAGTGAGTGGTGGGTGAGGAGTGTCACTCATGGGAATTGCCGCGTTCCCTGCCCGAGCAGCGCTCCTGGGGCCACTGTCTCCGTGCCCCGTGTCCCGTGCCCCCTTGTCCCGTGTCTCCGTGTTCCCTTGTCCCGTGTCCCCGTGTCTCCGTGCCCCGTGTCTCTGTGTCTTCGTGTCCCCTTGTCCCGTGTCCCCGTGTCTCTGTGTCTCCGTGCCCCGTGTCTCCGTGCCCCCGTGTCTCTGTGTCACCGTGTCCCGTGTCTCCGTGTCCCCTTGTCCCATGTCCCCGTGTCTCCGTGCCCCTGTGTCCCCGTGTCTCTGTGTCTCCGTGTCTCCATTTCCCCGTGTCCCGTGCCCCCTTGTCCCGTGTCCCCGTATCTCCGTGTCCCGTGCCCCCTTGTCCCGTGTCTCCATGTCCCTGTGTCCCCGTGTCTCCGTGCCTCGACTGCATTTACTCCAGGTGTAGTGTAAATGTAGTTGGCGAAATCAACCATGAACGCGCCCGATCTCATGAGACGAGCGGTTTGAGGTTGGACCGCGCGTGAATGGGCGACCACCGAGCGTGGCGGCTGTTCGAGGCTGCGGGGCGACGTTGTTGGTAGTGGGAGAGCAGTGGAGCAATTGTCCCGCACCATGCTCCCTACCTTCACAAACCCGCACAGACCAGCGTGGTGAAGTATGCTCAAAACACCGCACGATGTGCCTGTCGTGCGAAAGCCCTCACCCAGCAGGGGACTTACAAAGGGCTGTCCGTGTGCACGTCGTGTTGGTGATTTGCCTTCACCGTGGCTGCTGTTTGTGTGGACGGATTTGCCAGTCTATGGATTCCTCCCACACGAAATCCACGATGGAATTTGTGAGTTGATTTGTCGTCCATTTTTTCCCGTGGCATTCCAGTGTTTAAAGTGAGAGCTTGTTTCGAGAGCAAGATAAGTGTGCGTGGCTGCGGGACTGGTCGAGTTTTCGCATAACTCAGGGAAACAAGCACAGGCGTGGCAGCATTTAATAATCGTGTGAGCTCAAAACAAAGCATTTGACAAATCCCAATGGAAAAAAGAACATACAAAAAATGAAATGAAACAGAGTTACAAACACGAAGACTAAATAAAACAAGCACTGAATAATTCAACCTCCACGCAAGTAACGGTGCCAGGAAGATCCTCGCAAGAACCATTCAACATAGCCTTGGCAGCTGGCGCATCCAACTGAGGCGTCAGAGGAGATAGCGACATTGGCCCTCACCAAGTCCCATCTCGTCTTGTCCAATGTTCGAACTGATACGCGGCATCTCGCCTTCACAGAGTAGCCACAGAAGCCAGCGGACCCGTGCGCTGGGCACCCGTGCCTGGTCTGACTCGCCCCGTGCTCCCCGCTCCATTCGCTGCACGATTCACGGCTGTTTCACCTCTGGGTTTGCGTGGACATTAGACGGCTCGAGCAATGAATGACGCAACAATCACTATTCTCTTAAAAACTGACTTTAAACATTACAGGGCCATTCACCTCTCATCACACGAATCAATATAGTTCACACAGATCGCTTGGGAAGAGAATAACAGAAGCCATCAAGGTGCAAGAAATGTGCCCCTACCACGCACCAACACCAACCCTCAACAACACTGATTCAGCACTGGACAGGTTGTCAAATGGTGAACTGTGCTGATATATAGTCGCTTACACTCGTCAATAACCGTCCAGAGTCACGACAAAAGTCGCATTATGAACACAAATAAGCCGAAGAATTCATACAGAAACTAAATAAAGTGAGACCGGCATGAAACCCCCCTTGGGGTTGAATCTGGCATCAGCCAGCAGAACAGGAAGCCATCGTTCACTCCGCTGATCCCTAGCCGATCGGCATCGCGGGCGATGCACGGAGACGCATTCCGGAACGACCCCGAGGATAAATCACACGGGGCCCGGCGACTCCCGCAGGAGCACCGGAACGGGCAGGAGCTGTGCGGGCAGCTCTCACGCACACGTGGTGACCTCCTGGCTGTGCGCGCCGTGCCCCCGTGCGGAAGGTCATTCGTTTGCTCGCTGTGCGGTTCGGAGCGACGTGGGTGAACGTTGCGGGCGTTTGACTGCGCGGTCCGCTTCGTGGGTGGGTACTCTATGGGTCGTTTCTCCACATGTTCTGCTACAGGCAAGAAGACTACGATCTGTACTGTGAATAGAAAGTGTTGTGGTTCATAAATACACATCTTCACCACGGTTCAGGGTTGTAGTAAAGCAACCAAATATTGAGATCACACCGCAATTTAAATACAGAATATGCACACACGTTTAACATGGGTTTCCTACGGGTTCTCCGATTTCCTCTAATAGCTAAAAATCAAACACACACTGTAGGTATTGGACAAACATCCCAATGCTGAATATTTACCTGAAAATGTCTCCATTGAGATGACACAGCAACAGCAGCAACATCGCCCCCAACTGCGACGGTCTGGCAGGACCCTCCTGAAAGAAGCGTTGAGACTCAGGCTTGCCTTGGGAAACAAGCGAAGTATTAATAATAGTATAGAACAGTAAACAAGCAGCACTGAATAATGGATAATACGGAATCTTATTCGTTGAATGTATTTGGTATTTTCGCCATCCTTATAGTGCTAGGCAATCACACACAGTCTGCCGTATGATCATAGTCGGGGCGATATCGCTGTGCGCGATCCCGATTGAGTAACTCAGTGAACACCACTCGAGGTGAGTCCAGGAAGCGATACACGACAGACATGTCAGCCGACAACTTCCACCGCGCACAATCTGCACAGATTATTCACGCGGCGATACCGAGCTCAGCTTGTAAAGTGACCCCACATGCACATCCTGGGCAATGTCACCGTTGAGCCTTAATATGACATTCGACTTAAGTTGATATTTCACCTAATATTTTGCCGTATATTGTTTTCCAGACTATGTTTTTCCTCTCACACGCCAAGAGCAGTAGAAGAGCATCTGTTTTATTAATAAGCTCACACACGAGTGAACTTGGAAATGCAGATTCCATAATTTCCCAAAACAATTATCATAAAGTCTGAGCACACAATACAAGCCCCGGAGCTCTCCCATGCAGCACACACGCGCAAGGCTCTCCATCCCACAAGCGCACATTCACAAACACTCCTCCTCACTTCTCCCCCTGTGTCACCGTGCCCCTGTGGATCTCTTTACGCCCCCGGCAGAAATTCTCCTTTCCTTAGGCAACAGCCTCTGAAGGGGTGGAAACCCCTCTTGCCTTCCAGAACAATATCTCTGCGTGCGAAGCAGCGCTCGTTTCCTCCCGGTGGTGGGGTTCTGTCGGCATGGCTTCCTCCCTTCTGTGGCAGAGCGAGGAGTCAAGTGCGGAGCATCTGCGGAGAACAGTTTAAGCCGTGGCGTTGCTAAATCAGTCATCCAACTCTCTCCTGTCCCTACCACACGATCGGCTGCGTCCGTGGTGGAAACTAGAGTCCTGCAAATGTCGCCTCGCCCGGTCCATCGGTGTCAGCTCCGTGTTTGGAGGTCGATCTTCAATATTGCTACTCGGCAGAAGCTCTCACGGTGTTCAACGTGCTGCGCTGGGTCCGATCCTTGATGTCATCCCACCACCACCACCACAATCACGTCCGTCTTTGTCTTCCTTTTGCCCTTCAGCCTCCCCAAAGAGAAGGCGCGACGGCGGAGAAGCTCCCTGAGAGCCTCGCGCTCCACGCTGCCGAAGTCTCGCGCCAATCTGGGCCGTCCCATGATTTGTTAAACTTCTTTGTTCATAATTTTCTTGTCCATTTTATCCGCAAACATGCTCCTACAATTTAAACTCTAAAGCGCTTCTATCCACCGGATGAATTGTGTTTTGTCGGGGACCAAGTCTCACATCCCGTCCAGTCCCATCGAGCACACGCAGCCTGGAGAGCGCGGAGTGGTATTCGCGCTCACACCTCGATGGCCATCAAGCCAGGTGTCCTGCCTCTCTTGAATGCCTCTTGATTGCTCGCGGCCCTGGAGACCGCGCTGAGGCCAGTGATATTCCACACATTACAACAAACCTAAAACTATATCCCATCTTGTTAACGTAACATACCCTACTTGCAATGTGAATAGAAAAAATGAGAATGTTATGCAGTGAACGGCATCCGCGGCAGCATAATCGCGATGTCGCCACACCCTCCTCCCCCCCGTATTGGTCACGGCAGCCTCTGTGGTTTATTCCCCCGATGTTTCACTCAGACCGGTATTTTATAGAGAGGGGTCTTTGCTGATACATCTGTCGTTTGAGTGAAACATGTAAATTACAATAAAGTTCAAGTATTAAATCATACTCTTTGGTTCTTTCGGTAAAGTCACGTAGGTAGAAATAAAATAAAATCATATTTCTTTTAAATAAACGCATGCGTATTACAGCACACGCATGAATGGTAAACTCCTGATGATATTTCACAAGAACCCCATTATTATTTTTTTTCTACCTACGTGACTTTACCGAAAGAACCAAAGAGTAAAGAAACCCAAAGTCGATTATTTTAAACTCCTGAGTCGACTCAAGACGCGCACGACGCCAGCCTGCACGTGCGTTTAGCCGCCGCGTGCAGCTCACGCCGAAGTGGCTCCCACGGGCACCCGCACCCACCGCTACCGGCCGTTCATCACTGGGTGCAGCAGTTATGCAATTACCGCAGCAATGCATTTAACAATTAAAACCACGTGTCTAGCGAAACTATCATCACGATCGGCGGCGGTGTCTCGAGCCAATACAATATGCGCAATAAAAGTTATCAGCAGTGTTCATGAATTGCTGGGTCAACTATTTTTTCATGGCTCGCATAAGCCCTTGCCTATGGGAACAGCACGAGTTAAATTTGCCAATTGGCTTGGCTATAGAGAAATGTTTTTAAACAATTCTGGTTTGTTTAAAATGTCAGGAGATGTCAAGGACAGGCAATCTGTTATTATAGCAAACACAGAACACGAAGTCCTACTCATCATCCAGAGTACCGACTCAGTGAAGCGGTTCCATTCCGTTCAGCTCCCACATCCATGCCGGGCGGAAGGCCGTCGACTGCCCATGCATTCATCCTGCACCGCGCTTGACCTCTTGTGGGCCTCACGAGCCACGTTTCCGGAGTTATAATGCAATGACCGAGTATTACAGTAACGCAGGCTATTTAAGACAAAGTAAAAGAGAAACTATTTTCAAACAGAAACATGTTCAAAGTGGGTACACAGGAGGTCATGTGGACAGTTGTGGCAAGAGACTAAAAGTGCAAAAGTAATTTCACAATTGTGACTCCCAGTTGCCCTGCAAGAGACGACGGGACACTGCCGATGCGATTGTGCAAACATTGTGATGCTACACGTGTTCCCATAGTCAGGCAATTGTTATGAGTCTGGCTGGATTTCAACTGTTCAAAATTTCATGATCAGCCATAATTTATCCAATGCTACATGAAGGCCTCCCCATCTCGTCGCCATATGTTACAGTCTCACAGTTCAACAATCGTGAGAGTTCATTAATATCAGCTGATTTCTGCACTTCGCCTCTGCAGTGGATCTAGTCGTGGGCGCCTTCTCTCCTTTAGCTGCCAATCTCGTCAACCCTGACCGAATATTGGCGTCTAAATCTGGTCTTTTTGTGTCCCTGGATGTTCCTCGAAGCAGATGAAGGTAATAATGACATAATTACCTTTATTTACCCGGGGAAATCCTCACCAGATCTCACGACTTGTATGAGAGTTCAGCATTGGGGCCTATGGGCAAATTTTAATCGTCACGGATTGGCATTTGGAATTGAGACCAGAGTCGTTGGAGAAAGCCCACACATCCAACAGCTGATGACACCTGGTATTCCCAGGCAGTCTTTCATCCAGGCACTTGACTGGCTCAACCCGGGCGTGTGTACGAGGCTCTGGGGGGGATCGGTGTGGGGGTTGTGGAGAGTCGGTATGGGGGTCGAGGAGGGTTGGTATGGGGGTTGAGGAGGGGTGGTCTGCAGGGTGGGTGTGGGGCTGATGTAGAACACAGTGAACCGGCCATGCATCATCTCCCTGTACGTTTCACTCTGGGAAAAACACCCCTTACTCTCCCCCCACACCCACCCCGGGGAGTCACGGCGGCTCTGATCCTTTCCAAGAATTTTTTCGAATCAAATCACGCAAAGATTTTCGCTGGATTTTTTGTTCTTTTGTAACCGCACAACTTCTCCCTTAACCACAATAACATATTGACTATTTACTATCCTTATCTTCCATAACGCATGCGTTTGCGATTAAGGCTGTGTTCTTTTAATGGTCTAAACGCCTCGTGGATGTAATTGTGTATTCCATTGTTCTGACATCACAACGCGGTTGTGTTTTCCCTGATTTCCTCTCAACAACAACTGCACAAAAATAGGAAAAGTTTAAGAATGCGCGCAGAGGGCAGTGTAAACAACAACCCTGATAGCGTGGGGAGGAATTTCATCCAGATTCCTTAAAAGGCACTGCGAGTTATTTTACTCTTCTCGTTATTGTTTTTTACGTGCTATCCCACCAAGAAGGCCCTGTGTCCATTGTCAGCAGCATTCGGCATCGTCATCACGAATCGGGAATAAACTTCAGCGTCGTCTGTATCTATCGGCGCGGGGCTCAGAGCACACGGGAGCAGCTTGCCTCGGCGCGCACGGCGCTCACCTTTGGGTGTAACGGCACCTCTTGTTTGTGTGCAGCTGTCGTCAACAGGTTAATCGTGATCGCGCCTCCAGACGTGTGCACCGCAGCGGAGTGCGTGGAGGCAGGTACGTGCCGAGGGAGCCTGCGCCAGCGTGAAGGGGGTGCGGGGTGAGTAGCGGGCCGGGCGTGCACCCTGCCGAGAGACGCCCGGGGCCGAGACGGTGCCGCGATGCCGCGCGGTGCGTGCGGCGTGCCTGGGTGGTGCGTGGCGTGAGCCCTGTTCAGATGTTCCGGGGACGAGTCCGGCTGCAGCTCCTCGGAGATGTAATGGTGGGGGGGGGGGTAGAGATATTATGTTGGCAGGGGGGGGGGGCTACAGCAGTGATTGACCGCTAGGGGGGAGAGTGAACTTTGGTGGTGCCAAGGGAACATTTGGGTCAACTCCAGGAGCTCCACGAACGCTGCTCCTATCTAGATTGCCTATAGCCACGATCCCTACAAGACCCACATGCCGGTGCTGTATACACGTAGAGCAGATCTCGTGGGGGGCTTAGCTGATGAGATACCCGCCCGTCTCGGCGCGCAGCGGCCGCGGTGATGCAGAAGCTGGACTGGAGCGTGGATCCGTGCGACGACTTCTTCCGCTTCTCGTGCGCGGGCTGGGTGCGCGCCAACCCCATCCCCGAGGACGCCTCCACCTACGGCACCTACTCGCACGTGCGCAAGCAGGTGGACCTGAAGCTCAAGGGTGAGAGGCCACCGCTCGCCCGCCTCCTGCACAACCGCAGACATTGGCGGCGGTGGGGAGGCGGCGCGGTGGTGACGCTCGTGCCTGCAGCAAGCAGCACCTGGGTTCGATCCTCGAATCGGGCGCCTTTTGTGATGGAGTTTGCATGTTCTCCTCCTGTTCTAAATGAGTTTGCTCCGGGTTCTCCGGTTTACTCTCGTAGATTAAACCATAAATTGAACTGTTTGGCAAAAACAACCGAATGAGGAAAACTTGCCTGCAAATTACTCAATTGGGATCACACGTAGATCACACGTAGATCACACGTAGATCACACATAGATCACACTTAGATCACACGTAGATCACACGTAGATCACACTTAGATCACACGTAGATCACACGTAGATCACACGTAGCAGCAGCATCGCCCCGGATGGCGAACACTTGGCAGGTCCCTCCTGAAGAAGAGTTGAGGCTCGGTGATGATTTCCTGGATTAAAGCGAGTAAATAAAACATCATAAGGCGTCCTATTCTCGCCCAGTGATGACTCGTATCGCTTACACCATCAGGGCTGGTGGAATCAGAATTGCGGGTGATTGAGCATTGTGGTCCCTGGGTGAACACGCGTAACAATACAGGACAAACGAAGGCGGAAATTCTCTGTACGTAGTTGGTATTCGTGGCTGTCTAACTTGTCTGCTTGTAGAACTTCTGGAGAGGGGTGGCGACGAGCACACGGAGCTGGAGGCCATCAGACGGGCGAAGGTTATGTACCGGTCCTGCATGAACGAGTGTGAGTTCACCAGCAACACGTGCACCCATGAACGAGTGTGGTCGTGTTACTCCCTTTCTTCTGATTTCCATCTAATCGCTGTACTTTGTTTTTCTTCCGTCGTTTTGGTGACCCGGGTCACTCTGGGATGCGTGGCTCTCTCGTGCTCTCTTGTTGAGTTCCCACCAGCCGGGCTAGAACCCCTTCCCCCCAAGTGCTTGCCCGTGAGAAACCCCTCTGTCTCTAGAGCTCGCCCCTTGCCTGTCAATGAATCCAGCATCCAGTCACTGGTTTCGACATTCTGGGTCCCATCAGCAAAGTCAGGCCTGCTGAATAACAGTGTGTGACACCTCGCGTGTGTCTCTATGGCCCACACGCTGCTGTCCCTGCAGACCACGTGTCCCCAGGCCGGTGCCGCGCTGCAGGCTGCGCCATTGGCACCGAACGCGACGCGTGGGCACCGCGTGGGCACCACGTGTTCATTCACACCGAGGTGGGCGGCAGGGACGTGGCCCAGTGGCAGCTCTCGCGCCTCACAGCAAAGACGTTCCTCGGGTTCGATTCCTGACCCAGGTTCCTTTCTGTGAGGTCTTTGTCTGTTCTCCCCCTGTGCTGCGTGGGTTTCCTCCCGGTTGTCCGGTTTGCTCCCTCAGCTAAACAGAAACACATCCAGTGTGAGTGGTCTTGGTCCGGCATCGCCATGCTGCCTTCACCGAGCCCACGCGAACGCGCCGCCGTCACCGAAGTCGACACCCACACGGCCATCAGAGCGGAGTGCATCTGTCCATTGCAGCCCTCATCGAGGATCTGGACACTGCACCGCTACTGCAGCTGTTGTCCCACCCAATGCTGCGCTGGCCGGTCCTGAGCTCGACCGTCGGATGTGGCGACTCAAGCGAGGGGCTCGCTCCGTGCCCCCACCGACAGCCCTCCTCAGAGGCGGCGTCGTGGGACGCGGGCGCCTTCGACCTGAGGGAGACGCTGGCCGTGTTGAGCAGAAACTTCAGTCACTCCATCCTCATGTCCCTGCACCTGGGCACCGACGACAAGAGCTCGGCGCACTACATCCTGAAGGTGAGGCTCGCGTGGCACTCGTGATGCACCACTCGCTTTGAAACAGTTTATTTCAGACTCCACAATAATGTCTTTCACCTGCACCAAACCGAGACTGTTTTGATCGGCCGCCTTTGCTGCTGATGTTGTAACGAGAGTCGGAGTACGACTCGCGGTGAGGAAACGCGCCTTTCCTTTCTCCCGGAGGAAAGTGATCGAACGTTGCCGCTCCTCGTGTCCATCGCTCGTCACATCCCGGATTGTTCTCTGTCCGCAGTTTGACCAGGCATCGCTGATCCTTCCAGCCAGAGAGGACTACACCACCAACAGCACGCAGGCAGTCACTGTGAGTCTCGGAGCGGCGGTGCGGGGGCTGTGTGCCCACGTCTTGTCTGATGTTCAGGTCCCTCGTGTTCGCTGTGGCCTGCTTGTTCACCAGACCCTGGAGAAGCGAAGCGATGAAGGCGGCTCCCTCGGTGGGCCCTGAGATGTCCTCTGTTCCGATTGCTCCTCGTGGGTCCCTCGTGGCCGGGGTCAGGCTCGCTTGTGTCAATGCAACTCTCATGCTGACCCACAAGGGAGCACTGTGAATCTCCTTAACCCAGTGAGAGTGAAGCCATAGTCGATGCGAATGCTTCGTGTGCGTTCAGCGTGAGCACCTATCCCCAGCGCTCCAACTCTCACCCGCTCACAACGCCAATACGCAGCTAAATTAAATAAATGTATCCGTATAATTAACATAAAACGCATACATATTGATTTTGAAAGTATGTCGTTGCCAACATTATACATATACTTTACACACCTAAGCATTGGTATTAGTCAGCCGTGTAGTAAGTTCCGTCACTATTGCTTGAGGGTGTAGGGGTTTGTAGTGCCCCCCTCGTGGGCAGGACGCACACGAGGGGGTCGCACCCCTTGCCGCTGCCAGCCTGTTGGCGCGTGTGCGCCGTGCAGCACCGCCAGGCGCTGCTGCGCCTCCTGGTCGACATCGCCCTGATGATGGGAGCCGAGTCGCGCACCGCGCACGAGGACATGGCCGCCATCCTCAACTTCGAAGTGCAGTTGGCAAACGTAGGTAGCCAGCCGGCTTGCGTAGCGCCCTGCTCCCACACACCCTGCTCCCACGCACCCTGCTCCCACGCACCCTGCTCCCACGCACCCCGCTCCCACGCACCCTGCTCCCACGCACCCTGCTCCCACGCACCCCGCTCCCACGCACCCTGCTCCCACGCACCCTGCTCCCACGCACCCCGCTCCCACGCACCCCGCTCCCACGCACCCTGCTCCCACGCACCCTACTCCCACGCACCCTACTCTCACGCACCCTGCTCCCACGCACCCCGCTCCCACGCACCCCGCTCCCACGCACCCCGCTCCCACGCACCCCGCTCTCACGCACCCCGCTCCCACGCACCCCGCTCCCACGCACCCTGCTCCCACGCACCCTACTCCCACGCACCCCGCTCCCACGCACCCCGCTCCCACGCACCCCGCTCCCACGCACCCCGCTCCCACGCACCCTACTCCCACGCACCCTGCTCTCACGCACCCTACTCCCACGCACCCCGCTCCCACGCACCCCGCTCCCACGCACCCCGCTCCCACGCACCCCGCTCCCACGCACCCTGCTCCCACGCACCCTACTCCCACGCACCCTACTCCCACGCACCCAGCTCCCACGCACCCCGCTCCCACGCACCCCGCTACCATGCACCCCGCTCCCACGCACCCCGCTCCCACGCACCCCGCTCCCACGCACCCCGCTCCCACGCACCCTACTCCCACGCACCCTACTCCCACGCACCCTACTCCCACGCACCCTGCTCCCACGCACTCTACTCCCACGCACCCTACTCCTACGCACCCCGCTCCCACGCACCCTACTCCCATGCACCCCGCTCCCACGCACCCTACTCCCACGCACCCCGCTCCCACGCACCCCGCTCCCACGCACCCCGCTCCCACGCACCCTACTCCCACGCACCCTGCTCCCATGCACCCCACTCCTACGCACCCCGCTCCCACGCACCCTACTCCCACGCACCCCGCTCCCACGCACCCTACTCCCACGCACCCTGCTCCCACGCACCCTACTCCCACGCACCCCGCTCCCATGCACCCTACTCCTACGCACCCCACTCCCACGCACCCCGCTCCCACGCACCCCACTCCCACGCACCCTACTCCTACGCACCCCGCTCCCACGCACCCCGCTCCCACGCACCCCGCTCCCACGCACCCCGCTCCCACGCACCCCGCTCCCACGCACCCTGCTCCCACGCACCCCGCTCCCACGCACCCCGCTCCCACGCACCCCACTCCCACGCACTCCACTCCCACACACCCTGCTCCCACGCACCCCGCTCCCACGCACCCCGCTCCCACGCACCCCGCTCCCACGCACCCTACTCCCACGCACCCCGCTCCCACGCACCTTGCTCCCACGCACCCCGCTCCCACGCACCCCGCTCCCACGCACCCTGCTCCCACGCACCCTGCTTCCACGCACCCTGCTCCCACGCACCCTACTCCCACGCACCCCGCTCCCACGCACCCCGCTCCCACGCACCCCGCTCCCACGCACCCCGCTCCCACGCACCCTACTCCCACGCACCCTACTCCCACGCACCCCGCTCCCACGCATCCCGCTCCCACGCACCTCGCTCCCACGCACCCCGCTCCCACGCACCCCGCTCCCACGCACCCTACTCCCGCGCACCCTACTCCCACGCACCCTGCTCCCACGCACCCTACTCCCACGCACCCCGCTCCCATGCACCCTACTCCTACGCACCCTGCTCCCACGCACCCCGCTCCCACGCACCCCGCTCCCACGCACCCTACTCCCACGCCCCCCGCTCCCACGCACCCCGCTCCCACGCACCCTACTCCCACGCACCCTACTCCTACGCACCCTGCTCCCACGCACCCTACTCCCACGCACCCTACTCCCACGCACCCTGCTCCCACGCACCCTACTCCCACGCACCTTACTCCTACGCACTCTGCCCTCCGCGCGTTGTTGCCGTGTCGAGCCAGGCAGCTGCCTCGGTGCCGTTTGATTTTTCAGATTTTGGTTCCGAGGGAGAATCGCACAAGCGAGGCTCTCTACAACCGCTACACGGTGGCCGAACTGCAGGACCTGCTCCCGCAGGTACCTGCCCTGCCACTCGGTCGCTACCCCCACGCCCACACGTGTGATCAGGGTACATAAATCAATCCGATTTGATTTTAATAACATCGGAAGTAATTTGAGCAAACACACACACTCCCTTCGGCTTGGTGAACCTGTGTCAACACAAGACATTGGTCAAACACCCCTCTACATGCTCCTCCTGCCATCGCCTTCATCACCAGCTCGACTCACAGAGCAGCCAGCATCTCAGGTGGGCATCCTACGCGTCGCAGTGTTCTCATGCGCAGTCTGCGGGGTGCTGCGTGCAGTTCGATTGGCTGCGCTTCATGAAGGCTGCGATCGACACGCAGGAGAGGCACCCGGAGCTCAACGCCCTCAACTCCTCCGAGCCAGTCCTCGTCGGCGTGCCGACCTACTTCCAGAGCCTCTTTGAGCTGCTGGGACACACAGACACGCGGTGCTGAGCCAGCACATCTCAACCCAACACACCACAGCACACCCCTACCAACCCACCACCCAACACACACGACCACAACATACCCCTACCAACCCACCACCCAACACACCACCACAGCATACCCCTACCAACCCACCACCCAACACACCACCACAGCATACCCCTACCAACCCACCACCCAACACACCACCACAGCATACCCCTACCAACCCACCACCCAACACACCACCACAGCATACCCCTACCAACCCACCTCTCAACACACACCACCACAGCATACCCCTACCAACCCACCACCCAACACACCACCACAGCATACCCCTACCAACCCACCACCCAACACACTACCACAGCACACCCCTACCAACCCACCACCCAACACACCACCACAGCATACCCCTACCAACCCACCACACAACACACACTACCACAGCATACCCCTACCAACCCACCACTCAACACACACCACCACAGCACACCCCTACCAACCCACCACCCAACACACACCACCACAGCACACCCCTACCAACCCACCACCCAACACACCACCACAGCATACCCCTACCAACCCACCACCCAACACACCACCACAGCATACCCCTACCAACCCACCACCCAACACACCACCACAGCATACCCCTACCAACCCACCACCCAACACACACTACCACAGCATACCCCTACCAACCCACCACTCAACACACCACCACAGCATACCCCTACCAACCCACCACCCAACACACCACCACAGCACACCCCTACCAACCCACCACCCAACACACACCACCACAGCATACCCCTACCAACCCACCACCCAACACACTACCACAGCATACCCCTACCAACCCACCACTCAACACACCACCACAGCATACCCCTACCAACCCACCACCCAACACACCACCACAGCATACCCCTAACAACCCACCACCCAACACACACCACCACAGCATACCCCTACCAACCCACCACCCAACACACCACCACAGCACACCCCTACCAACCCACCACCCAACACACCACCACAGCATACCCCTACCAACCCACCACCCAACACACCACCACAGCATACCCCTACCAACCCACCACTCAACACACCACCACAGCATACCCCTACCAACCCACCACCCAACACACCACCACAGCACACCCCTACCAACCCACCACCCAACACACACCACCACAGCATACCCCTACCAACCCACCACCCAACACACCACCACAGCATACCCCTACCAACCCACCACCCAACACACACTACCACAGCATACCCCTACCAACCCACCACTCAACACACCACCACAGCACACCCCTACCAACCCACCACCCAACACACACCACCACAGCATACCCCTACCAACCCACCACCCAACACACACCACCACAGCATACCCCTACCAACCCACCACCCAACACACCACCACAGCACACCCCTACCAACCCACCACCCAACACACCACCACAGCATACCCCTACCAACCCACCACCCAACACACCACCACAGCATACCCCTACCAACCCACCACTCAACACACACTACCACAGCATACCCCTACCAACCCACCACTCAACCCAACACACCACAGCATACCCCTACCAACCCACCACCCAACACACTACCACAGCATACCCCTACCAACCCACCACTCAACACACACCACCACAGCAAACCCCTACCAACCCACCACTCAACACACACTACCACAGCATACCCCAACCAACCCACCACCCAACACACCACCACAGCATACCCCTACCAACCCACCACTCAACACACACTACCACAACATACCCCTACCAACCCACCACCCAACACACACCACCACAACATACCCCTACCAACCCACCACACAACACACACCACCACAACATACCCCTACCAACCCACCACTCAACCCAACACACCACAGCACACCCCTACCAACCCACCACCCAACACACCACCACAGCATACCCCTACCAACCCACCACCCAACACACCACCACAGCACACCCCTACCAACCCACCACCCAACACACATCACCACAGCATACCCCTACCAACCCACCACCCAACACACCACCACAGCATACCTCTACCAACCCACCACCCAACACACACTACCACAGCATACCCCTCCCAACCCACCACTCAACACACCACCACAGCATACCCCTACCAACCCAACACACCACCACAGCATACCCCTAACAACCCACCACCCAACACACACCACCACAGCATACCCCTACCAACCCACCACCCAACACACCACCACAGCACACCCCTACCAACCCACCACCCAACACACCACCACAGCATACCTCTACCAACCCACCACCCAACACACCACCACAGCATACCCCTACCAACCCACCACCCAACACACCACCACAGCACACCCCTACCAACCCACCACCCAACACACACCACCACAGCATACCCCTACCAACCCACCACCCAACACACCACCACAGCATACCCCTACCAACCCACCACCCAACACACACTACCACAGCATACCCCTACCAACCCACCACCCAACACACCACCACAGCACACCCCTACCAACCCACCACCCAACACACCACCACAGCATACCCCTACCAACCCACCACCCAACACACCACCACAGCATACCCCTACCAACCCACCACCCAACACACACCACCACAGCATACCCCTACCAACCCACCCCCCAACACACCACCACAGCACACCCCTACCAACCCACCACCCAACACACCACCACAGCATACCCCTACCAACCCACCACCCAACACACCACCACAGCATACCCCTACCAACCCACCACTCAACACACACTACCACAGCATACCCCTACCAACCCACCACTCAACACACACCACCACAGCAAACCCCTACCAACCCACCACTCAACACACACTACCACAGCATACCCCTACCAACCCACCACCCAACACACCACCACAGCATACCCCTACCAACCCACCACTCAACACACACTACCACAGCATACCCCTACCAATCCACCACCCAACACACACCACCACAACATACCCCTACCAACCCACCACACAACACACACCACCACAACATACCCCTACCAACCCACCACTCAACCCAACACACCACAGCACACCCCTACCAACCCACCACCCAACACACACTACCACAGCAAACCCCTACCAACCCACCACCCAACACACACCACCACAACATACCCCTACCAACCCACCATCCAACACACACCACCACAACATACCCCTACCAACCCACCACACAACACACACCACCACAACATACCCCTACCAACCCACCACCCAACACACACTACCACAGCATACCCCTACCAACCCACCACTCAACCCAACACACCACAGCACACCCCTACCAACCCACCACCCAACACACTACCACAGCACACCCCTACCAACCCACCACTCAACCCAACACACCACAGCATACCCCTACCAACCCACCACCCAACACACCACCACAGCATACCCCTACCAACCCACCACCCCAACACACCACCACAGCATACCCCTACCAACCCACCACACAACACACACCACCACAGCATACCCCTACCAACCCACCACCCCAACACACCACCACAGCATACCCCTACCAACCCACCACACAACACACACCACCACAGCATACCCCTACCAACCCACCACCCCACACATACCACCACAGCATACCCCTACCAACCCACCACTCAACACAGCACCACAGCATACCCCTACCAACCCACCAATCAACACACACCACCACAGCATACCCCTACCAACCCACCACCCCAACACACACCACCACACTATCACCATGCACCTACCAACCCATCAATATGCACTGACCAGCGCAGCCAAGTATGATCCAAAACCCATATGGCCAACACAGACGTGGATTTTCAGAGTGATAAAATAAGTAATGTAAACGGAATATCCAATATGACGAAGCGTGTGATCCTTGTGCCTTCAGTGTTGTTGCGAATTACGTGGTAGGACGGCTCGTGATGAACAGGGTGCGCAGTCTGAGCCAGAGGTTTCTGCAGAGACACCTGCAGTTCCACCAGGTGAGCCTCGCCCCAGCTGCTGCAGAGTCCAGCAAGCACCGTATTCACTCAGCTGCCGTGTCCCATTCCGGCGTCGCGTCGCTGTACCCATTCACTTCACGGTACAGCTGCCAACACAACATCGTCCCTGCGACCCTCGCGGTGGTGATGGGAGTTGCGGCACGACTGATGTCCTCCCCGCGTCGGCAGGTGGTGATCGGCACGCGCTCGGTGCAGGCGCGCTGGGACTTGTGCGTGAACCTGGTGGAGGCCATGATGCCCAGCGCCGCGGGACGGCTCTTTGTGGATGCTTATTTCCAAGAGGAGAAGAAGGAGCTGGTAGGCATGCAGCTCACACTGCCGGTGTTACATTATTTTTTTCACATCAAAATTTGCTACAATGTAGTCGGTGGAATATGTTTGTGTGTCTGTCTTACGCTTGTCCCCAGATGGAGAAGCTGGTCGATGGGATTCGCTGGGCGTTTGTGGACATGCTGGAGACCGAGAACACCTGGATGGATGTGCCCACCAAGCAGAAGGCAACTGACAAGGTGCTGCACGTGAAGCCACCGTCAGTGCGTGGACGCGCTTCGGCCCGAGTTGCCCGGTGGCATTGCGATAGAATGACGTGAGGGTGGAGTGGAGACAGAGAGAGGGTGGAGAGTAGAAAGGGTGGAGAGGGTGGAGGCAGAGAGAGGGTGGGGTGGAGGCAGAGAGAGGGTGGAGTGGAGGCAGAGAGAGGGTAGAGAGTAGAGAGGGTGGAGGGGAGACAGAGAGAGGGTGGAGGATGGAACAGATGCTACAGACCCATGAATAGAAGCCACATTGAGTGATTAGGAGGGCAGTGCACCTATTATTATTATTATTCTACATCTGTATTTAACTTTACTTTAATTCCTAGATAATAAAAATTAATAAATAAGGAGTTGTATAATAATATGCTTATTGTAGCCTGTAGTGTTGCTGTGTACACGTCAACACGAGACACGTGTGTGTTGTGCTGCAATGTGTGTCCCGTTACATTTTCTGTGCCCTGTGGTGTGCCCAGTGAGGTGGGTAACCTGTAATGTGTGGAACACAGTCTGCCACGTGGAACGCGTGTGCCTCACCCGAGTGCTTTTTGGCCTTGAGTTGCACGGGCTGCGTGTGTGTCTGTGCATGTAGGCTGATGCAGTGTTGGCCAGGGTGGGATATCCAGACTACATCAAGAATAATACGTACATCAATGAAGAAGTCAAAATGGTAATGTGGTCTCTTATTCTGTTGTTTTAATTTGATGGTGCGGTGATCGTTAGGATGTCCTGTATGTAAGAAAAACATCCATAGGGGTCATGTAGCCTGAACCACAGGCTTCAGTGACCTGCAACTCTGATTTCATCAGCCATGATGGTGGCAGGGTAGAGGTGGGAGCGGTACAAGGAATAACTGGTCGAGAACAGGATGACTTTTGCGGTTTTACTTTACGTGCGTTTACCCACAAAATCCTCACAGAGTATCAAGACTTTTTCAGGAGGTTCCTGCCAAGTTTTCGCAGTAGGGGGCGATGTTGAAACGTGTGATTGCCATTTAATTATTTGCAGGTAATTTCAGCATTGGGATATGTATACATTTTTTCACACCGTACGTAGCCAACCGTGCTTATCGAAGGTGGCAGGAAACTGCAGCACCCAGAGAAAAGCTCATGACAGACACGGGAAGAACGTACACACTGCTCACAGAAAGGAACCCGACATCGAACCCAGGGCCTTCTTTCTGTGAGACACGAGAGTTAGCACTGCGCCACCCTGACGCCCAAATAATGGCGTGTGCAGGTGAGTGTGGTGGCGTGTACAGGTGAGTGTGGTGGCGTGTACAGGTGAGTGTGGTGGCGTGTGCAGGTGAGTGTGATGGCGTGTGCAGGTGAGTGTGGTGGCGTGTGCAGGTGAGTGTGGTGGCGTGTGCAGGTGAGTGTGGTGGCGTGTGCAGGTGAGTGTGGTGGCGTGTGCAGGTGAGTGTGGTGGCGTGTGCAGGTGAGTGTGATGGCGTGTGCAGGTGAGTGTGGTGGCGTGTGCAGGTGAGTGTGATGGCGTGTACAGGTGAGTGTGGTGGCGTGTGCAGGTGAGTGTGATGGCGTGTGCAGGTGAGTGTGATGGCGTGTGCAGGTGAGTGTGGTGGCGTGTGCAGGTGAGTGTGATGTGCAGGTGAGTATAATGGCGTGTGCAGGTGAGTGTAATGGGGTGTGCAGGTGAGTGTGATGTGCAGGTGAGTATAATGGCGTGTGCAGGTGAGTGTGATGGCGTGTGCAGGTGAGTGTGATGTGCAGGTGAGTATAATGGGTGTGCAGGTGAGTGTGATGGCGTGTGCAGGTGAGTATTTGTAATGGCTTGTGCAGGTGAGTGTGATGTGTGTTTCCTCAGCTGCGCTTGAGGGAGGATGATTACTTTGGGAACGTGCTGCAGCTGCTGCAGAACATGGCTCAGCACGACTTCCACTGGCTGCGCAGACGCGTCTCAAAGACAGAGTGAGCAGCAATCATTCCTCACCGCACACCCCTCACCACATACCCCTCACCGCATACCCCTCACCACACACCTCCAACCACATACCTCTCACCACATACCCCTCACCACACACCTCTCACCACATACCCCTCACCGCATACCCCTCACCGCATACCCCTCACCGCACACCCCTCACCGCACGCCTCCAACCGCATACCTCTCACCACACACCCCTCACCACACACCCCTCACCACACACCTCTCACCACACACCCCTCACCACACACCTCTCACCACACACCCCTCACCACACACCCCTCACCACACACCTCTCACCACACACCCCTCACCACATACCCCTCACCACACACCTCTCACCACATACCCCTCACCACATACCCCTCACCACATACCCCTCACCACACATCCCTCACCACATTCCCCTCACCACATACCCCTCACCACACACCCCTCACCACACACCCCTCACCGCCCTGCAGAGACGCAGACGGCTCGTCGCCGCGTGGCCCCGCTGCCGCGTGGCCCCGCTGCCGCGTGGCTGCCATTGCAGCTGTTCGCCTGCGTGGGAGTGCGGCGTCCTGTCCCGTCACAGGGAGGCCAGACACCAGCAAGGGCGTAGAGGGACCAACACTGAGCGGTTCCACATCGGGCCGCCCCATTCCATTCTCATGGCCAAAGGCTGTCGATTCCAGGAATCTGATTCCCTACCTCTGGGCTCCCTGGATCAATTCTGCTACGCGTGCCCCTTAGAACGAGGAAATAATTTGTGGCGACAAACCTAGCCAGAATCAAATCTCTCATTCGTGCGACGACTCTTGGCCTGAGCCAAGCGCGTGTCGTGACTGTGGCACGGTAATCGGTCGCCACGCTCGAGGTTTTTGAGCCACGCGCGGCACAGTCAGGAGTCTGCAAGACCTGGGGGCACTCATCACACACTTCCACACCTCCGATTAGAACGGTTGGCTACGTACGGTGCGATAGAAGTTCGGCATACTTACTTACACACTTCACTCTAAGGGGGGCAGGGGCACACTTCCTGGGAACCTCGTGACGTCTGTGACAGGGAGGTTATTTACATGCTTTGAATATCTCTGCTTGACAATTCCTCACTTTCCTGTCTCTTCAGCTGGCCTGTGGACTCTGCAGTGTAAGATGTCACATTCTCTCTCCACTATTACACAACGAAGGCGTGTGCAAATCCACCCTCATGCTGTCATTGCTTTCTCCCTCCTTGTGCTGGCTGTGCCATGAACACCGTCATGCGCTGCTGCTGCCTGAGCTCTCTGATCACTTGGGCTGTGTGTGCTGTATTTAAGGGACACATGAATCACCTCATGTCCAGATTTGAAGAAAAAATAAGAGGCAAACAGGTTCTCCGGTTTTCCCCTGTAGACAAAAATCATACAATGTAACTGGTATTAGCCAAACATCCCAATAATTAAAAAAAATACCTGAAAATTACTCAATTGGGATTACACACAACAGCAGCAACATCGCCCTCATCTCCAAAAACTTGGCAGGACCCTCCTGAGAATGAGTTTTGGGACTCAGTGAGGCTTGCCTGTGTAGATGAGCGCAATCATGCCAAAACGAATGTGAGTGGGGTTAGCGTGGAGGTGAGTATGGATTTTTAAAGCGGTTGTTGCGTTTCAAAGCGTGGTGTTGTCTTTTTGCCAGGTGGTACACCAACCCCACGACTGTGAACGCCTTCTACAGCGCCACGACCAACCAGATCCGTGAGCCTCGCGGCAGCACACACGGCAGCACACACGTAGCGGCACACACGTGGCAGCACACACACGGCAGCACACACGCGGCAGCACACACGCGGCAGCACACACAGCAGCACACACACGGCAGCACACACGTGGCAGCACAGACGGCAGCACACACACGGCAGCACACACGGCAGCACACACGGCAGCACACACGGCAGCACACACACAGCAGCACACACGCGGCAGCACACACGCGGCAGCACACACGCGGCAGCACACACACAGCAGCACACACAGCAGCACACGCACGGCAGCACACACAGCAGCACACACGGCAGCACACACACGGCAGCACACACACGGCAGCACACACAGCAGCACACACGGCAGCACACACACAGCAGCACACACGCGGCAGCACACCCATCACCGTTGATATCGCTAACAAAGCTCGTGCACAGCAGCAGCGCTCACACAGCGTCCCCACCTTTGACAGAGTCCAATTCGCCTGGCAAACCGCGCACACGCGCGTCCCCGGTGTTAAGGAATACACGGGGAGCTGAGAGGAAACACATTGCTCCTGGTAAAACACGATTTACTCCTTGTCCCTCAGGCGACAAACCTTCTGGGCCAATGTGTCCCAGCAGCATTGAAGCGTGTGATCCCTGTCCTAGTTCCAACTGCCCCTGTTTGACGCACGTTCTAGCAGAGAGCACTGGGTTGTGGGATATTCGAGCAAAGAGCACTCGATTAGAGCTGTGGAAGTCACTTTTTACTGTGTACACGGCGTCCCGTGTAGATCTGTCCATTTTTTTTAGCGTTGAATGGTTCACACAATTTGTAGAGTAAACATCGGGCAACCCAGCAGCAGTTGACCGGCCTGACTCTGCTGATGAGAGCCTGAAGGTCAACACCAATCCACAGTTTACCTGCGTAAAATTATCTTGCTGGGAAAAAATACTTTGATTTAATGAAAAAAAGACGATGGTACACTGCTGCCACCAACGAGGAGTGGCAGCAGCTCACAGGTGATGCGGACGCTGCTGCTGCGCCTACAATCCAACATTGTCAGAGTGACCGCGTGTTTGGAGCTGGGAACACGGCGGTGGTGTGGCATCGTGTGTGGTGGTGGTTTTGGGTTGTCGTTGTATGTGTGCGCGTAGTGTTTCCGGCAGGAGAATTGCAGAAGCCCTTTTTCTGGGGAGACAAATACCCCATGTGAGTTTCAGCGATGGGGCAAGGTGTACATCACACACGCACAAATTCGACAGCGGCCCTGTTCGCTCAGAGCCCATCGAGGGCCCAGGAGAAACTGCGACTGTTGTATTTCTATCACGTAACCAGGTGCCATTCGCGGCACCAACCACGGGAGACTGGGAAACAAGGAAGCAGGAAGGCATGAGATTACCAGCAGAGATGATCAAGGCACTGGGATAAATATGAAGGAGAGATTTGATTGATGCACGCACGAATATTTATGCACCATGAGAATGGCGTGCAGGCTTCACGACATGCTTTGTGAACCCTCTACAATGGAAGGCACGTGATGTGGTGTGTCTACGGAGTGCTAAGCAAACTGATTAATGCCACATGTTTAAAAATATCATATACATGATTCTGGCTCAGAGAACTGAGGCAGAAGCTTCACAAGTGGGTGCGGAATGAGAGGAACCTTCTGGTGGTGAGTGTGACCAGCGAGAACACACTTTTGAGAGTGTGATCGATGATTGGAGAAAATGGGAATCGACTGGAGAGACGGCAGCCGGTGAAGTCATTGCATAGGGGGCAGCGAGCAGTGGCCAGAGTTGCAGGTGGAGAGTCAGATGAAGGTGTCGCGGGAAGAGGAGTGCGACAGGGATGCTCCCCGTCCCCATCACCATTTAATAGATGTGAGCAGCAATGGTGAGGTAATCATGGATGCACGTTGAGGAACGAAGGAGTGAAAGTTGTGGCAGACTTCTAAAGCGTTTCGGTTTGAGGTGTGAAATGAGGTTGAGGCGCTGAATGTAAACATTCATCGGGACAGAAATAGAGAGTATTGAAGAAGCGCTAAAGTTGGGGAACCGGAGGAGAAGTCTGATTGGATCAATTCTAGAAGACAAAACATCTGGACTGGGCATGCAGCTGGGTATGTGAGGGCCTTCGGAAGGAAACTCTATAATGAAGGACCATCATAACAAAATTCGCGAGGTAGAAAAGGGATAGCGGTGCTTGGCAGCATAGAGAATAGAGGATAGAAACACGAGCATCGGGGCAGGCGAGTGTCGGCATGGGGGTCTCGTGCGTGCAGTGAGCGTGCGCACTGGTGCTGCTGTGGCTGGGCTGGCAGGTCCCTGAGCTACGGTGCCATCGGAGTCATCGTGGGACACGAATTCACTCACGGCTTCGACAGCAATGGTGAGAAGAGGTTTCCACGCTCACGGTGACAGCACCACACGCATCGCCATCAGCACCATCGTCTCGTCGTGGCTGCTTTTACTCAACACTAATAGCGATAGAATGCACAGCCCAGCGGCACGGCAGTAATAGATTTGGAAAAGTATTTCTCGTCGCTTTTTTGTGGCGGCAGGGAGGGGCACAGTAGTGACGCTCGTGCATTCCCAGCAAGACGTGCCGGGGTTCAACTCCCGCCTCGAGTGCCTTTCCGTGTGGAGTTCTCCCCTGTTCTGCAGGTGTTTCCTCTGGGTTCACCCCTGTTACCTCCCATAGCTAAAACACCAACGTATCACTGGTATTGGCCATACATCCCTTTTCTGAAAATGTACCTGCAAATCACTCAAGTGGGATCACATATAACAGCAACATTGCCACCGACAGAAACAATCTGGCAGTATCCTCCTGAAAACGAGTTCTGAGACTCGGTGAGGCATTGCTGAGTAAACGAGCGCAATAATGATGTTCAACAAGTTATGCCTGAGGTCAATGTTGGAGGGAGCTCTGGAGGTGATTTGACAGGAGAGTTCTAAGCGAGAGTGGGGTTGCACCGGGCACCAGCGTGGAGTTCACTGCTGTGTGTCACCTTGTTGGTTTCGATTTAAAGCTTTCGTGACTGCAGGGATTCATCTTCTTGGTTCTTTCGGTAAAGTCACGTAGAAGGGAAGTAATAAAATAATAAAAATAAAACATAATAAAATAATTCTCACGACATTTCGGCCACAACGCAAGCAGCCGTCCTCAGGTGAAGACCAGGTCTGTCGGGGAGACAGCGTCTGAATGGAACACCACCACACTTGGAGCGTATATTTAAGCTGGGTTGGAAGGGGGGAAGGGCGCCTTGACAAAAGGATTTGCATATCAAGAGGAATTTAGCATATTTATGGGAAATGCAGGTATGTGATTAGTACTACTTGTGAAATGCGTCGGAGGTGGGCGGGGGGGGTTTCAAAGTCATATTATGCCCGTGCATTATGCAGGATTAGCATCATCAAAGGGAGGGGATAGGGGTAGCATTAATAAAGGAAAGGAATGTTAGTAGTATGTAGCTGCAGTAACTAAACAACTAAACAACCGTGTTGGTTGTTTTGGGTGAAGCCAGGAGAGGAGCTGTTGTGAGGGCCAGCGGTCCACAATTGTTCGGTGATGAAGGGAAGCCTCTCTCTGGCCCTGGGGAAGCCTCACTTTCTCAAGGAACTTGATCTGCCACATCGTTTCATTGCAGGAAGGAAATACGACAAACATGGCAACCTGCACCAATGGTGGAGCAACGCATCGATTGCGCACTTCTCTGAGAAGGCGCAGTGCATGATCGAGCAGTACAACAACTACTACTGGAAGGAAGCGCAGCTGCCTGTGAGCAACCACAGACCAGCCGCCATAGGCAACGCATTCTTTGCCTCGCCACAACATGCCTGCCTCGTCGTCACCACCACCATCCTCATCATCATCTTCTGCTGGACGAAGGTCCCCAGTGGTCACTTCATGTGTGCGGTCGAGCCCTGGCTGTTAGCGCCGGCGATTGGGGAATCCACTCGCCGATTCTAAAAGTGTTGTCGGCACATGACCTGCCGGTCACGGCACCGCAGACCGCCTGTAGTCAGCGGGGAGGAACTTTCGCGTCCCCGATTCCCCGGCGTGTGTCTGTAGCTGACACAGAGAGCGCTCGGTGCGATGCGCCCTGCGAGGACACGCGGTTAATCGGCTCTGTCCTGCGGCGTGCAGCTCAAGGGCAAGAGGACACTGGGAGAGAACATCGCCGACAGTGGGGGGGTTCGAGAGGCCTTCAGGGTAAGGACCCACGACACGGGGAGACAAACACATCCGTGAGTCTCGCTATGGCACAGCGATCCCCGGTACAGGCAAGGTGCGCAAGGGCAGCAGCCAGATTCTCACAGAACAGGGAGGGCACTCGCACACAAACCACGTGATGCTGACTGCAGGATTATCACTTCGCTCATCTGCGGCCACGTTTGCACTCTTGCTCATGACTGCTTTTGTTATTATTATGCTTGCTAACCCTGGAAAGCCTCAACGATTGACTATACTCTTCTTCAGGAGAGTCCTACGAAGTTTTCACAGGGTCATGTTCCTATGCGTAATCCCAACTGAGTCAATTTTGAGGTATTTTTTCAACATTGGAATGTGTGGCCAGTTACATTGTTTAATTCTTTGGTTCTTTCGGTAAAGTCACGTATAAAGATAAAATAATAAATTAAATAATAGCACAATTATTTAATTTCTTATTTTATCTTTATACGTCACTTTACCGAAAGAACCAAAGAATAATTCCTGCAGTCACGAAAGCTCCAAAATTACATTGTTTAACTTTGGGAGGAAACCAGAAAATCCAGAGGAAACCCATGCAGAACGATGGGAGAACATACAAACTCGTCACAGAAAGGCACTCGAAATCGGTAATAAATCCTGACCCTTCTTGATGTGAGGTACAAGAGTTACCAAGTGTCACCCTGCCATCCTATTATATGCCCCCGAGCATTCAAACACATACATGCTAACAGAGACACTTAAGATCAGTCCCCCATCCGCAAACCCACGTGAGCCCACAAAGCTCCAGGAGTTGAAGCAAAAGGTGCCCTCTGCAAGACGTTGTGCCTGGGAGCATGTGGATGGCACACATTGATACCAGTACGCATAGGTGTTCCTATATTGACGGGATTTACAGAGGACTGATGTTTAATATCAGTGCGTACGATCCCCTCGTGCACTGTTCCAGCCTTGCCAAGCAGCCCCCATCCCTCCACCCTAGGAGCTGAGGAGCAGTGAGTGTGTGTCTCAGTGTCTTGTGCTTGCGTGCTTGCGCCTGTGTAGGCGTATAGGAAATGGATCAAGGACAGCCGGGGTGGGCAGGAGGAGCCTCTGCTACCTGGACTCAACCTGACCCACAACCAGCTGTTCTTCATCAGTTACGCACATGTATGGGCACATGCACATGCACGCACCATCTTCATGAGATTACTCCCCTCTTGTTAGTGGAATCCTAATTACGTCGTGATGACGATGCGCCATGCCAGCCTTTATAGTCTGTGTGCTACGTGGTATGCGGGATGTGGTACATGGTGTTCAGTATGTGGTACATTTATGCGGTGCGTAGTATGTGGCATGAATGTGGCATGTAATTTGATGCGTGCCGTGTGTGTTGCGTGGCGGTAACTGTATCGCTGTGGTGGGTCTGGTGTGTCCAGGTGCGGTGCCAAGCACACCGGCCTGGGGAAGCCAGGCAGATGGTGCTAGTCGGGGCTCACAGCCCTCCGGAGTTCAGGTGACGACAACGTCGGCCACGCTGTTCACACTTGTGCCCGGGCCATAGGCATCTCCTGCGTGAATTGTCCTCGACATGGAGTCTGAACGCTGGCTCAGCGCGTTGTTTTAGGGGTGGACTGCCGTTAAAATCTCACCATTTCTGCTGTTGTGGTAACTTTAAATTGACTTTGAGGCCAAGTTACACCCGTGAGAAATAATAGTTATATTGTCTTTGTAATATTTGCCCAATATTATGATGGCGGAGATTATGTGGAAGCCGTTTGATCACAAGAACACCTTCATGTTAAACTAGAATCGAGGTGACTATACCATCAACACCCCGGTGGGCTTTGCCTTGCTACATGACCGACGTCCGCTGGTGAGCATCGTGACTTTGTGTCGGGGTGTATGGAGTGGTGGTGCAGTGAGGGCAACAAGCACTGTACTTTAAACCTGGCAAACTAGATTCAATTACAGATCACGGCAAACATCCGTGATACTTGAAATGATTATTGCGTTCTTCTAGGTCGACTCAGCCTAAAACGACTACCTGTTGTGGTGTGTGAATATCAGCATTGGAGAGACAAGACGGCCGGGCGTGATTCTGACCATACCACCCGCTCAGTGTGCCATGCCAGACTTAATAGGTGCTCGCTAACAGCACGTGTCTATGTGGGCTACACGGTGGATCTCTGTCTCTAAGTTTGTGTGTGTGTGTGTGTGGCGTGCTGGTGCTGTTTGTTTCTCCAGAGTCCTGGGATCGATGAGTAACTTTCCGGAGTTTTCCCGCGCGTTCCACTGTGCGGAAGGCAGCACGATGAACCGTGGCAAGCAGGCGTGCCGCGTCTGGTGAAGCGCCGGGACCGGTCCCCCATCCCCGAGAGACTGCACGGACATTTCCATCCGATATCCGATGTATGCAGACTTGTTTAGGGGAACCATACTCAATGACAAACCTCCCCAATAAAAAAAAAATCAACGAGAAATTAGGATGTATTTTGTGCAGAGTGCGAAAAGAAAGCTGATGTGTTTTTTTTGCACATTTCCAACACGTCACTATATTGCACGGTTTAAATGTTCGGCAACATCCCACATTAAACACCGCAGCTCCATTGCTTCTGTTTGGCTGGGCAGAGACTGGGACGATCTGAGACCTGACCCCTGCCCTCCCCGCTTGCATGGATAACCGAGCCCCACTTGCCCAACTAATTCCAGCAAAGATCCAGGAAAGAAATATGATTGGCCTATAAAGCAAAAGAGGAATTTTAGATTTAAAATAATAAATTTAACGCACATGTAAAATAAGTAAGAAAAATTAGTCGCTTGTCTTCATAAAGACAGATGAATAACTTTTTTACAATTAAACATCTCATTACCGTCTTAAATAAAATGAATTGCACCTTGCTAAATTCTATTCTCTCGTTGCCATGACAACGACCCACGTGAGTTGGGGCCAAGTTGAGCAGAGCCCTGGGAGCCCAGTTCTGCACCGGCTTCACTCCACACAATGCACAATTATTCTTTGGTTCTTTTCGGTTAAGTCACGTCTAAAAAGAAAATAATAAATTAAAATAACATATTACGACGTTTCGATTGCAACACAAGCAATCATCATCAGGTATAAAAGAAATAGCAACAAAAATCTAACTAGAAAACTATAGACAGACATACAAGCAGACAGACATCACAACGGTACACAGAGAGAGGACACAAATCGGCACAAAGAGAGGGGTCGTTTCTGTGACGGTGCCTTAAATATAGAGAGGGGGGCGGGGACGGAGAGAGGGAGGGGGCAGAGAGAATTAGCATATCAATGAGTGTACGGCAACGTACTGCTGTTGCAAGTAAGATGACAATGTGGAACGGGCACGCAAAATCGAAACGTCGTAATATGTTATTTTAATTTATTATTTTATTTTTAGACGTGACTTAACCGAAAAGAACCAAAGAATAATTCCTGCAGTCACGAAAGCTCCTAAATTAAGAATGCACAATTAGTTTAACATTTCAGAACTATCACTCTATTAGTCGTGTTTTACATCTATAATTCACATATTTAAAAAAAGTATTTACTAAACGTAGAGGATTACACATTGACTGTGATTGCATATCCCTTCGAGGGAAACACTCAAATATGTTGTGCTGTGTTAAGAGTGAGGACGTGTGTGTGTTTTATATATAAAAAGACATTTACAAACATGTTTTATTTTTATACATATATGGCCTAAAGAACCACAGGCAGCATATTGCTCAAGGTCGACGTGTAGCTTTAGCTCCACATCACTGTCAGCTGTGTAATTATTTGAATAGTGAGCGCAAGCTCTTGGGCGTACAGCGAGTGATATCGTGCATGCCGTGTGAGAGCTTGGAGGTGTTGTCCAAATCACCGACGGCTGCGCTAAACACCACCTTCAACACCTCCAGCTCGTGTTGACACCGGAGTCGGTGACCGTGCGCAGGCGTACGGTGAGAGCAGGTGGAGAGTGTGGTTCTATTCTCTTCTCACGTGTGATGGGAGCAGCAATGTGTTTAGGAGCTCCATGCCAATGTCGAGGACTGCTAGCCACGTCGAGAGGGCTTTAGGAGAGAGGGTTTGTGTAGTTTTGCTATTCTAATATTGAAGGGGCACAGACCAGTTTTACCATATGGTCCACAGTGTGGATTGCATGACCACAATCGCACTACTGTTGCTTGTCTTAAATTTTTCATTTATGAAAGAGATTTGTGCATCGGCGTGTTTATGTTCTGATGATGTGGGTGATGGTTACGCCAGTGTCTTCGAGGAGTGTCAAAGCCAGGAGGGTACAATGGGTCTCAGATGAGGTGTTTATTCTGGAAGTCCTCGTTGTTCCACTGTTCCTCTTGATCTTGGCTATATTCTAGCGTGATCTCAGAAGGGGGAGCGGTACCTGAGTAGGTGGTCGGTGAGGTACATTGCTGAGGTCTTGGTTGATGGGTAGGTTGTCTGTGGCGAGATTACGTGTAAGCTCCCGTGAGGTTTGCAGAATGTTTGTCACAACATGGAGCCAGGCAGGGGGTTGGTGTAGATTTCGGGGTTCCGATTATTTGTGTGTCTACACGCAAGTATTGGCGTGAGGTCTGACCGCAGTGGCAGCAGCCCAGAGGGCCGGACCCGCAGGGCTCATGTGCGTTGGCGGTGTGACAGGTGGGCAGCTGCACGGGCTGCCATTGTCGTGGGAACCGTATCACGTGAAGAACGCACACATGATGTAGCCTGGTCTTGGATAAATATTCCAATGCTGAAAATGTACCCGCAAATTGACTCCATTAGGGTTACACTCAGCAGCAACATCGCCCTCGGTTTGGTAAACTTGGCAGGACCCTCTTGAAAGAAAAAAGTCTTCAAACGTGTAGAAGCTATTCTGGGTAAACACGCTTCATAATGTACGTGCATGGGTGGTGATGCCTTCAAACAGGTGACTTCGCAAGCATTTCGTATTCTGACAGGGCAGCTGTACTATGTTGTCGAGAGATACGCGCTGAATATTCACAAAAGTAGCCGAAGGGTTATGGAATATCTTGCGAAAAGCGATTGTACAATCCAAACTGGGTTTTAAAGAAAATGAATTAAAGTTTAGACACATCGCTGCTCCTCGCCTCATTGGCAGAAGGAGCGCGTGAATGGTGCCCCACACGGAGGGCAACGGAACGACTGAAACCCTCCGCAGGGAGCGCCTCGATGGCTGGCGGGGCCCGCGCCTGGAGACTGCACGGAGCTCTGGGGATCCAGTGGATCTGTGCTTTCACATTCACACCACTCGATGATGAGTAATCGTGGGTGTCAAATTCACACACTTTAAAATCTACATGCGGTGATGGTTGATATTTTTTCGCACAAGTTTATTACGAATGAAATGCTTAAGTTACTTTTTATCCAAATACTGCAATGCGATATATGTGAACAGTTACCGTGTGCTTTATATCTGTTTTGTGCGATATTAAACGTTGTAAAAGTGATTTTTATTCTTTCGTCAACAGTAAAACATTATTGATCAATGAAAAAGTACAAGATTGAGCGGAACATTAAACCTCCAATCTACTTCTATTGGAATGCTATTGTGTTAATACTCGTGTAAAGCATTTGAGAATAAATCAGATTTAACCAAGGTTAAGTCAATTAATTAACAATGAGATACCCCTTTCAGATGTTGTCAATGGGCTTCTGCACAACGTGGACACATTCCACACTTTAGCGATGAGGGTAATCGGTGGTCGAGGTGTGCAGTGGCTCCTTGCTCGAGCAAGCACGTCAACCCATCGTCAGGATGTAATTCAGATCGAACACTGCTGCAGCGTTTGTCCACCTCTCCTGCGGTGTCGTGCGTACGCACAAGGCCTGGAAGTTACGTCCACGCTGGGATGGCGGTTGTGCATCTAGTTTAGTGTCAAACCATTGGCTGCTTGCATTAATAAGCCACGTTTCCCAAAATCTAGATACCACCTTCAAATGACACTCCGCAATGTATATTGGGATTATTAGCTCTGAAAATCTTGACTAAGGCCTAAGTGAAATATCTTTGGTGTTCATGACCAAGGAGGCTGCATGCAGGTTGTTGATAGTTGTGATGATGATGTTGGTTTAGAGTTGTAACTGGCGCCGTGGAGCAGCTGGGGAGTGGAACACCGATTTGGCTGCAATGCCCTCCGACGACCACAGCGCGGCGCTCACTCGCCCGTCACTCCCCCCGCTTTGGGCTTGCGAGCTCTGACGAGATCGGGCACAAGCGTGACACAATTGTGTAAATAATGAATTGTAATTTATTATAATGGGTAAATAGTAGTGGACTGTATTCGTTGAGTTTTAAAAGTGACAGTAAACTTGAGTGATGCCGATGGCCGTGGTGCGGAGTCGCCGCCGTGATGCTGGTTCCGGGGCCCCTGGCTGGCGGCTGGTCCCTGAGACACGCGGAGCCGCACGGACGCACGGAGACTCGTGGAGCCGCACGGACGCACGGAGACTCGTGGAGACGCACGGAGACTCGCTGAGAGACTCTGAGAGACGCTGAGAGACTCTGGGAGAGGAGGAGGAGGCGGAGGCGGCGCGTGATGATCCGCTTCGTGCTGCTGGTGAACGCGCAGGGCCGCGTGCGCCTCTCGCGCCACTTCGAGCGCCTCGGGGCGGCGCGCAGGAGGCTCGTGGAGGCCGCGGCGGCGCGGGCCGCGCTGAGGGCCGGAGACGGCGACCAGGTGCGGGGCAGCAGCCGTAGGGGCACGGGCAGCAGTAGGGGCACGGGGCACGGGCAGCCGTAGGGGCACGGGCAGCCGTAGGGGCACGGGCAGCAGTAGGGGCACGGGGCAGCAGTAGGGACACGGGGCACGGGCAGCAGTAGTAGGGCCAGGGCAGCAGTAGGGCCAAGGGCACGGGCAGCAGTGGGGGCACGGGCAGCAGTAGTAGGGGCACGGGCAGCAGCAGTAGGGGCACGGGCAGCAGTGGGGGCACGGGGCAGCAGTAGGGGCACGGGCAGCAGTAGTAGGGGCACGGGCAGCAGTAGTAGGGGCACGGGCAGCAGGAGGGGCACGGGGCAGGGCCCGCGAGACTCCGCGGCGCCTCCACCCAGGCGGCTGTGAAGGGGCCACCAAGGAGGGTTCGGACGGCAGCAGTCGCGGTGACCACACCACCAAGTGGTGGTCACCACCACTTGGTGGTGGCTCACTGCGAGAAGGGCCCTGTGGGTTCGCTCCCCAGGCTTGGGCGCCTTTTGTGCGGAGCCTCTTCTCCGGTTTCTGCTCTCGGCTAGACACTTGCACACAGTGGAGCTGCAGTGCTCTCCAGCACACCGTGTGCTGGACGGGTAACGGATTGGCATTACTACTAACCTTACTAGTTCTCCGTGTTGGGTGGTGGCGGGTTTAACGACACATTTATATTTACGCGATCTTAACCAAATATACATCCGAATGCTGGAAATAATGACACATACAAGTACAGTACCTGCAAATCACACGCACAGTAGCAACGTCGCCCTCTGCTGCCGAAACACGGCGTGGCAGGACCCTCTTGACAACGATCTTAAAACTCGGCGAGGCTTAATCGAATAAGTTGGGTAAAAAAACTAGTTCTTCAATGCACACACTTTTATTTGCACTTACAAGTAGAATGTACATTAATTTGACCCCAGAATTAATCACATTCGATATGTTTAATTTTCTTTATGCAACTAGTTTTTTTTAAACCAAAATATTTATATGTTAGTCTTGTAAAATCAATGTGTATATTACATATTCATTCTAAGATCTCAATCCAGACAATAACAGTAGTTAATTATTGTCCGGATAATGGTAATATGTTTGATATACTGCAATAAAAAACACGAAGAGGCCCAGGATCGGCGAGCCCTGGACCGGTTCTCTGAATGAAATCTCGAATTGTCAAGAAATTTCAGCTCGTTAGACTTCGTAGATCCGAAGATATTCAGCGTCAAATATATGAAAGAATATAAACAGACAGCAGCACAAGTTAAATAAAAGTGTGTACAAACATCCGCTGTCGAGACGGAGCCCAATCACCTCCGCACTCTCTCAATAAACCCTCCAGTATATAAACAACTCGCCTTTAGCCCGTCCAAGGACGGGTGCATTGCAGTAAATGTGAAAGTTGCAAGTGAAAAGCAGACCACGACGTGATATTCATTGCATCCATTCGTGTGCAATTTGTAAGGGCGCGGTGACACAGACTTATTTCATTTAAAGGTTATAATCCCTTGTTCATCACGACGTCCTTTTTACTTTGATGTCTCAACAACAGCGTGACGGAGATCGCGTGACGTGAGGGCTCTGCCTTTGTAGCGAGGGTTGTAAGTGACGCCGAGGAGGGGGGAGTGACGTCAGCCGCTAATTATTATGAATGGGGGAATGGGGGAGGGGGTGTCCATTTGGAGGACGTCACCTGCTCATGAATATTAATTAGAGGGTATGGTCGATGTTGAGTGGCGTCACGAGCGTTAAGGACAGACATTCCAGGGTGATGATAGGTATGCTCGTATATGGATAATGCATGTACATACATCTTGTCTCAGTGTCTCCCTCGCAGTAAACCTGCCAAGAGAACCACAACTGAGATTACACCTTCAGACAAAAGCGGTCACGCGCATTCACCTGCAATATGTATACGGTAGATTTAAAAGGGTAATGAGAACAGTTCAGAGGGCAATGGTCAGGACCAGGGTAAACAAACAAATCTTGTTTGCACAGAGTCATGGCAACAGTGAGAATTACCAGGTAGTACCAGTCGGCCAACCCCTGTCTCAGAGTTTCCTGCCCCAGTAACTCCTGGTACCCGAGTTTGCCAGTGAGGGGGCCCAGGGCAACCGAGCAATGAGAAGCTGTCAGAAATTCGAGTGAACAACTCAGTTCCACTCATTCTTTTAGCTGCAAGACGCCGCAGTCTTGCGAATGTTTGTTTCTGACAGGCAGGGGTTTTCCTATCATCTATCAACCTGCCGCCCAAGGGCCCACAGAAGAAGCCTCCACGAGGTCACAAAAAGTCCACCAGAAGATTCTTCTGCCATGGGAGGTATTGCCTCAGTAGGCAGCCTGAACTTAGAGGAGGGGAGGCAGGTTGTCAGGACGCCAGGGGAAATTTCTGGGATACGGGGAGATACGGAGACACGTGTGGGGATGATTGCTTTTTATTGATGCCGGCTGCGATTGCACTGACACTGCTCGGAGTGTGCGGGCCTCCGCGGTGGGTGGTGATGCGCAGGGTTGTGCCCGTGGCTGTTGCAGTGCTCGTTCGTGGATTACAAGGACTATCGCCTGGTGTCACGCCGCTACGCCGCGCTCTACTGCATCGTGGGCATCGATTCAGAAGAGGTGAGCAACTTCCCACTGAGTGTTCCTCATGCACATCCCGCTGCGCCCACCGCCGGCATGGGCTCTCCCTCGCACCGAACACCACCCCGGTGCTGCAGCCTGTGTCCTCAGTGCTGGTTTGCAGCTGCTTTTATCCAGGATTTAAAACCCAGGATGTGCATCATTGGTGAGGTGGCAGGATAGTGCCAGAATTTAAAAGCAAAATGCAATAATTTTAAAGCATTCATTTCACGCCTCCTTAAGCTGTCTAACTCTGCGGTGATATATTGCCAACAGGGGATGTGAACAATGCCCTGATGAGTAGGCATTCGCTTTAATGATGCGTGGCTGCCGTGGTGCGTGTGGCTTGTAAAGAGCAGTCTGTGATCTCGTGTGTGGCCAGAGGAAGTGTTAACTGCACGGTGCCCGGTGAGGATGGAGTGAGTGTCCGAGTTCCGATGGATATCACTCACCAACACATCGCTGTGTCTATATGAGGCACCCACACTAAAGATATTTTCTTTAGTGTATCTACGTGACTTTACCAAAAGACCCAAAGAATATAAAGATAGGCTTCCAACAGTTTTGCATATGGGTTGAAAATATTAATAGGACACTTGCATTATCCTGGCTTATTCTTTCATATCCTTCAAATCACCAGAAACTTCACGAAGAGGCAATTCGGCGCCAAGTATCTACTAATCATCTGTATTGGGTATCAGAGTGCGCAGCGGTATCGCAGTGACATTGCGCTGCGTCTCTGTTCATGCTGCATGGCTGTGTTGTTTCAGAATGAGCTGGAGATCTACGAACTAATTCACAACTTCATAGAGACACTGGACAAGTACTTCAATCGCGTGGTGAGTGTCTCACTCGGCCACGCGGCAGCAGCAGCAACAGCAGAGAAAGAGCATACCTACTATTGAAGGGAGGTTGGTTGAGTGTTTATCCAGAAAGCCTTTATCCCTGGCGCAGGGAACACGTGAAGGGGAGCAGAGCGAAAAACAGTGAGGGCAATCTTATAGTTGGTGTGCAAATGGATTGGGAGCCAGTGGAGAGATTTAAGGGTTGGGCTGATCTCGTATTATTTATGAGTGCAAGTGGCAGCAGCATTTTGGATCTTTTGGAGTTTGGAAGTGAGGAGTTTGGGGAGGCTATCATGGAGAGAGATGCAATTGTCAAGCCAAGAGGTGATGAAGACAATCTTTAGAAAACCAAAAATGTAGCATATGACCATGGCGAACTCACAGTAAATATTACCAGTGCTTGAAACTGCTCTTTGATCCATCAATTTAAATTAATTCTCATGCTGATGATATAGACGTAGAATAGTGTAAGAATACTGAATGTAGATTTTCTATGTTGTGCGACTGGGTCACATGAGCGCTGCAGACATTTTAGTATCCACATGTTTGATAATGATTTCTATTTTGTAACTATTTGAGTTGGACAGTTCAACATTGCACTTCTAATGCTGTTGTCTCATCCTTTCAGTGTGAACTTGCCGTATCCTTTGAAGCTCACGATGCTTTACGAGCAGTAAGTTCTGGCTGGTATCGGAAGCACTCCTGTTTCGGTTGTGTGCTGATTTTGTTCGTATAACCGATTATGTGGCATGCTCAAGCACAAACTTGGTAAAGCCTCTAGGGTTGCCAGTCTGTTCGTGTTGTGGGAGTTTCCACTGCAGCATGTGAATAACGCAACGTGCGCATACACGGATGCGAGTGGCTGTAGGCACGCCCGGAGAAGCAGCTCGGTCGTAGTCCCAGGAGCTGTGCGTGTTTGTTTACACGCGTGTACATCAATGACTGGTAACGCGGTCGTGTTTGTGTTACTCAGTAAACACTCAGCTATTTGGATGTTCACGCTATTATGTCTAATGTCCCAGATAACCTGATAATTGACGTAACTGTACAGGAACTGTACAGGAATGTTTTAAAAGCAACTGTCGATCATGGCTGTGAAGTGTCAGGAATACAGTTGTTTAATGTTTATAAACCTTGCCATGTACTTGCGAAAAGCTAAAGTGGTGGTGAGGGTGGAGGGAGAGTATGGCCTGAAGACTGTATGTGAAGTGCCTAGGTGAGTCCTTGACATGGCGACGCCAGATCATGTTTAACCTGGAGAAGGTGCACATGGTGTTGGACGAGATGGTGGTGAATGGGCGCGTGGCTGAGACGAGCCAGACTCGCATCCTGGCTCCCATCTACTTGATGGAGCGTGCCGACCAGAGCCAGTAAAGGCCGCGGGGACGCGAGGACGCGAGGTGCGGGGGATACGGCACGTGACCGGCTGTTGCCGTCCTGTGTGGAGGACGCGGCGCTGCGAGCCGACCGGAGAGGCTTCTGCAGCGACTGGCGGCTCCTGCCCAGTGGGGCCAGCGTGACCGCTTGGCGCCCGGGGAGGGAAGCGCCACCACCTCTTACATTCAGCGAGCGTCAAGAACCTTACCCATAGCTCACGTTTGTCAGCTGTGTTGAACTACCAGCATGCAACAACCAGCATGCAACAACCAGCATGACCTGGTTTTTTTTCAAGTGGATCTCAAATCCAATTCGCACCATCATGAGGAAAGTGCGAGTGTAGTATGATTTATTTTGCACACCCCCATTCTCCGAACTGAGCATCAAATGTTGACAATTTTACTTGTCTGACTTAAACCTTACTTCAAAGTGACGTGATTACAAAACCTCGTACTGTAATTCATACTCGGCTGCGAGCTGCCGATGCGGTGAGGCGAGGGTCCGTGCCGAGCGCGCCGTGCGCACATCCGCAATCTGCTTGGCTGTCATCCTCGCTGCCCAGCCGAGCACACCGCCTGGCGTCATTTCCCACGATGCGCGTGAGGGTTTGCCACCTGCTGCTGGCCCTCGCCATTTCTCTCAACCTGCTCTTCATGTATTACTTCATGAGAGAGAGCGGTCGAACAAAGGCGGCGCTGGAAGGCAGGGGCGGCGGACGGGCCGGGGCGAGGTCGACCGCCAGCCGAGGCCTCCCCGTGCGAGGGACCTCGGACACGCCGAGGGGCGGGACTTCTCGCCAGCACGGCGAGCGTGGCGAGCGCCGCGAGGGGGGCGGCCCCGGGGGGGCCTCCGGCCCGCCGAGGCGCCCGGGCGTGGTGGTGCTGCTGCGGGAGTTCGAGGAGTTTGAGAACAGCGTGGGGGAAACGGCGCGGGGTCTCCTGGCCGACGGAGGCCCCGAGCGGGAGGTGCTGGTGCTGTCGGACCGCGACCCTTACCCGCCCCTCGCCCTGCCGCCAGGTGCCACCGCGGGCCCCTCCTTGCACGGGGGGCGTTGTGGTTTGAGGCTGTGTTCATATCGGTCGTACAGACTCGCACAGCAGATTGCGGCCTCCTGTTTGAAAATGGAGTCGGATTCTCTTTGTGAATACAGTAGATCCAAATTTTACCATTTGTACAAGCCCTTGCAGCGTGCTGCAGTATATTTTCACCCTCTACAAAGCTATTGCATAAAGGTCCTAATGTTTATCTCCAGCACTCTTCATACAAAGGGTGAAGAAATTAACGTGTTAAGTCACGTTTCTGCATAGGCTATGAAAAGCTGGGCCTGAATTTCAAGAAATACGATTTTAATGTTTCAAAACTAAAACCAGTGTTTCAGTGTGATGAGTACCCACAAATGGGAATATTCAGTCGGGGTCTACCATATAGCACTTGTACTATTCAGCCAATTGCTTATTCCCTTCTCTTGGTAGACCTGTGAAACCAAATGTAAAGCCAAATAGATTGAAGCAATGTATTTTTCCAACTGTCTCCGTCTCCTCGTATTTGTATGTCCTCTGTATTGTTTTGTCGCTCTGTTCTCTGCCTCCGTCGGCCTGCGTCGTTGTGGCCGTCGGCCTCTAGTTTTGTCACCGCCCGTGCCGGGGCTCGGGTCTCCAGGCCTCACCGGCTGCCATCCCTCCAGGGGCACGCCTGGTCGCGTTGTCGGGCCACCCTGAGCGGGCCGTTGCCGAGGCCAGCCCCGAGCGCCTGCTGCGTAGGGAGGCCGTGCTGCTGGTGCCGGACGGAGTGGCGTGGTCCGGCGCGGGGGGTGCGGAACTGTTGCGGCGCCTGCAGGAGGAGCTGGGCCGATCTTCGGGCAACGTGCGCATGGTGGCGCTGCCCGTGCGGGGTGATGTCCCCACGCGCTGCCTCGACCTCTCGGTGCGCCGCCTCGCGCGTGACCCTGCGTGCTCGCGGAGTCAAGTCGAGGGACGAGGCAGAGAATCCACAATGGGGCACGGCCCCAGTCGTCGCGCAGTACTTGGGCAGGAGAGCGTGTCCAGGTGTCCACAGGAAACAGCGTGGAACGCTTCAGCCAATCGGCCTTCCAGATAAAATTACTGCATTGCCAGAAGATATTGATCCAGTAGACATTGATGATTGATTCCATTATATTTTAGGTGATAAAACAATCCGGCATGCTTAGTTATTTGTTAAATATTCACAATGAGATAATACCTCAAACATCGCTGCAGCTTCATCTGAGTTTCCATCACAGTGAAAGAACGTTGAAAGGGGCGATGGTCGCTGGATGTAGAAGGCTTAGCAGATGACAGATTTTGCTCCAAATATGTTAGAATGAATTAAGCAATTAGAATATTCAAGCCCATAAACAGATTACAAGGTCACCACCAGCAGACCACACGGTGGACTGATTCAATCGGTGAACCCGTGCCCTTGGATGCCCAATACGGAACGACTGGGCGACACCGCTGCCTCCCACGCACGGCCGGCTTTGCGCGTGATCGGTGTTGCTTCTGGAATTATTTGCCTTCGTAATTTTTTGATTTTTGGGGATCCTTTCCGGTATAGCCCAAATCCTAGCTTTGCCAAGTCTGGCTTCGAGAGGTTGTACATTACAAGTTGAATGAGCGTATGATGTGTGGCAGTGGGCATGCGTGGTTGTGTGTAGTGCTACCTTCAGTCAAAGTGTCTCGAGTGAGTAGCCTGGTGCAGTGCTCATCCTCACTATTAGGCCAAATACAGGCTCTCAAAATCCAATCCTTCCATTTGATCAGCCCCAATGGATTTATGAGCCAAATCAGCCCCAACTGGGGTTTCAGCCTGATTGTCAAACATTCTGTTCACATTGACACCCAGCTAGCTGTGCACAAGGTGCAATGATTACATGCTTGTGAGTGTGTACAAATGTATTGGCATGCGCTCCTTGTGTGTGTGTTAGGTGTGTCCAGCTGTGTGGATGTGCGGACATACGTGTGCCTGTACAGGTGAGAGTGAGGGAGTGGACAGCGGAGTACCGGGCGCCCACGCGCGCTGACGAGTGTGATGCTCTGACTGGTGATGCCGTCATCTTCATCCGCACGCCGGTACTGACCGGGCTCGAGCCACACACCGACTTACACACTCCCCTGGTACACAAATACTCAACAGCGACTTACACACTCCTCTGGTACACAAATACTCAACAGCGACTTACACACTCCCCTGGTACACGAATACTCAACACCGACTTACACACTCCTCTGGTACACAAATACTCAACACCGACTTACACACTCCCCTGGTACACGAATACTCAACAGCGACTTACACACTCCCCTGGTACACGAATACTCAACAGCGACTTACACACTCCTCTGGTACACAAATACTCAACACCGACTTACACACTCCCCTGGTACACGAATACTCAACAGCCACTTACACACTCCCCTGGTACACGAATACTCAACAGCGACTTACACACTCCCCTGGTACACGAATACTCAACACCGACTTACACACTCCTCTGGTACACGAATACTCAACAGCGACTTACACACTCCCCTGGTACACGAATACTCAACAGCGACTTACACACTCCCCTGGTACACGAATACTCAACAGCGACTTACACACTCCCCTGGTACACGAATACTCAACACCGACTTACACACTCCCCTGGTACACGAATACTCAACACCGACTTACACACTCCTCTGGTACACGAATACTCAACAGCGACTTACACACTCCCCTGGTACACGAATACTCAACAGCGACTTACACACTCCCCTGGTACACGAATACTCAACAGCGACTTACACACTCCCCTGGTACACGAATACTCAACAGCGACTTACACACTCCCCTGGTACACGAATACTCAACAGCGACTTACACACTACCCTGGTACACGAATACTCAACACCGACTTACACACTCCTCTGGTACACGAATACTCAACAGCGACTTACACACTCCCCTGGTACACGAATACTCAACAGCGACTTACACACTCCCCTGGTACACGAATACTCAACAGCAACTTACACACTCCCCTGGTACACGAATACTCAACAGCGACTTACACACTCCCCTGGTACACGAATACTCAACAGCGACTTACACACTCCCCTGGTACACGAATACTCAACACCGACTTACACACTCCCCTGGTACACGAATACTCAACAGCGACTTACACACTCCACTGGTACACGAATACTCAACACCGACTTACACACTCCCCTGGTACACGAATACTCAACAGCGACTTACACACTCCCCTGGTACACGAATACTCAACAGCGACTTACACACTCCACTGGTACACGAATACTCAACACCGACTTACACACTCCCCTGGTACACGAATACTCAACACTGACTTACACACTCCCCTGGTACACGAATACTCAACAGCGACTTACACACTCCCCTGGTACACGAATACTCAACACCGACTTACACGCTCCACTATTACTCATTACAAACCAGACATGAGCCACACACAAAATTCAACACTTGCACTCACCATAATACACTTTACTGGTATATGTCTACACTTGGACTTGGCAACTCACAAGGGCACATATGCCGAGCTTGGTTTCATCGACTGTCGGGGCAACCTTTGTTGATCAGCATCTGTGCAATCAAGCGCGCCAAGCTGTGGGGTGATGTCGCTTGGACCCAGCCCTGCCACTTTCATCTCCCATTCGCTGCCATTGACGTACCGCATGAAGTATTCCTTTAAGGCCGAATTTATCTACTTGAGGCCCATACCCAGTTCAGTTACCACTTCCCGCTGTTGTTGTGCTCGTGGGGAGGTGACCTGCGACGCTTTGTGCCCACGGCCTACAAGGCTACGCGAGATGCGTACCACGTGTGATCTCCGGTCCCTGCGCGTGCGTGTCCAGGACCTGCTCGGCGTATCGCTCCCTTGGGCCCGGCCCCTGCACACGGCGCTGTTCCTGCAGACGGCGCTGCGGGGTTGGCGCGTGCGGCTGCTGCGCGACGTGGCGCCGCTCGCACGCCACCCCCTGCTGACCGACGCTCATGCGCAGTGGAAGGCGAAGCAGCGGCGGCAGGCGCGGCTCGACGCGCTGCACCGGGACCTGGACATCCGGCTGGTACCAATAGTCGACCGCTTGCAGAGCGCTACGATGCTTGTACACTGAATGTGCAACACATTCTCTACGGGCCCCTTGAAGTATTTTGTTTTTTGTCAATGCGCATGTTCGAGATATTGCACATGAGCGCACATCATCTACTACACCCAGATTCATCAACTGTTGCTGCTGTACAATGCTGGGGTCACACTCCTATTCCCCTGTGAGTCCCAGGCAGATGCCTATGTCCAAACTGGCTCAGGAACTGCTGCATCCACGCAGAGGGAACTAAGTGTGTGCTGCCGTGGCGTCGTGCTGCTGGGGTCCGCTTGCTGCCGGGGTCCGCGTGCCGCCGTGACGTGCGTGCGTGCCGCTGTGACGTGCGTGTCAACGTGTTCGGTGCGCAGGTGCGCGACGCCGCGGGCCAGGAGACGTGGTTTGGCTGCAGCAAGAACACGGCGCGCTGCTTCGGCTCGGTGCTGGACGACACGCCCGAGTATCTGCACCGTGGCCGCTGGACGCCGCCATGCTGCCTGCGCGCCCTGCGCGCCACGGTGGCACGCGTTGTGGGCGAGCTGGAGCGCGCGGGGGTTCGCTACTGGCTCGAGGGTGGCAGCCTGCTCGGAGCCGCTCGCCACGGCGACATTATCCCTTGGGACTACGACGCGGATCTCGGTCTGTACCGCGATGACATCACCAAGTGCGAGCTGCTCAAGCGGGCGGCAGGTGCGTGGGTGTCCCTGGCTGTGTCCCTGGTGTTGTGCACATGCCGTTGTGGTGTACGAACGTGGCAGAGCGCGTGTGTGTAAGCATCCACAAGGAAGTACCGTGTGCAGTGCGTAAACATCAACATTGGTGAGACAAAAGTGGCTCGGCATTGTGCTTGCCTCCCACCCCCTCATGCGCCGTGCCAGCCTTCGTAGGTGCTACTCGTTAATAGCGCGTTCCCTAAAATTCTGATAAAGGCTATACCGGGGGTTCTTTGTCTTTGTGTGCGCCCGGGTTCGTAGCACTGGGCCCCGTGGAGGACGAGGAGGGGTTCGTGTGGGAGCGCGCGCGTGAGGGAGACTTCTACCGCGTGCACTACAGCCGCACCAACCGGCTGCACGTGGACCTGTGGCCCTTCCACTCCAGCTCGGGCACCATGACCAAACTCACGTGGATGCAGGGCCACCCGCAGGACCGCGAGTTCCCCGAACACTTCCTGCAGCCACTGGAGCGCATGCAGTTTGCCGGAATTCTGGCGTACGCTCCAAACAACCATCGACGCTTCCTCGAGCTCAAGTTTGGCCCCGGAGTGATTGAGAATCCAGAATACCCCAACCCGGCGAGAAAGAGACTGGATCAGGACAGTGCATGATCAGGCTGAAAGCGATCATCTCACACTCACCAATGAGTGGAGTCCCTCTCTCGTGTGTGGAATATCTTGAGGTTATAGATTATAATTTGTTGATGATGATAATTTTGGTGTTTTATTTTGACTTGTGGTTTCAATGTCAACCCATTTAGTGCCTAGAGACCTGCCGTGTAGGTACGGCGCTACGTCTATTGTGTATGATGATGATAGTCATTGTTTCTCAAGAATTCAAACTCGGCATTTACAGTTGCATTTGCATGAGTGAGAATCTGGTTGACAATGTTGCTTGTTTGGATTGTAGGCATTTAATAACTTTTTATTAAACACATAGTGCTCTCTTATTAAGAGTTGAAACTTTGTGATGGTTTTCTGGCCCTTGGGTTACAATAACAAGCTAAACATTTCCCTTAAAAGATTGTTGTTGAACTCCAAATCCAGTGATTAAAATTCCACATTCCTATGATGGGTATATGTTTATTCAACGGTACAGTAAACCCTCGCTATGCGCAATTTCTGGATTCGTAAGTTTGGAATATTGGCGAGTTACTAAATATTTACTAATTCTCTATTGGCTACTCGACGAACTCCAGGATTTGCGAGTGTACGTGCCAGGCCACCGACATCGGGGAGATGCATGCAGAATGTTAGATTTGAAATTGCGAAGATTAGACACACCCCCTCAGCTGCCCGCGTTGTCCTCCGTCTCGCAGTAATCCCGCTCTGAACTCACTACTGTATTGTGCATCTTAAATGTGTACTCACAGTCCACTCGTACATTTTGGTATAAACGAGTTGTCCGCGGGACGGATGTGGCTCACGAGCTATCGTTTGGACGGCCATTACAAACCGGGGCTTTCATGTAATGCCACATTGGCACTGCTTGAAAGGCTGTAGATGCCAGATAAAGCTGGTGGCTGATGAGGTCGTTTGTAGGAAGCATGTTGTTTTAGTCGCCCTTTTATATGAAGGACAATTAACAAGTTTAGTGCAGCCAATTTAACTAAACTATGTCAAACTAGGTTTATTCCTCACAACGCAAATTATAACCAGGGTTAAGCAGGTACATTTTCCCTATTCAAAATTGTTACATTTAACCAATATATAAGCGGGGTGACCCATCGGATGTGCAGACTTGGTGTGTGGTTGCTGGTGTGTGCCAGTCTGCACCCTGCGCTGCAACGCAAGTCAGTCCTTGTCATCGCTCCACAATATTACTCTCCAACATCAGCCGTACGCAACAGGAGAAGACCGCTCTTATACCAAAACTTGGGAACTTTGCTTCGAGTGATGAAAATATTGCTTGCCACGTTTGCATAAGAGCTGATTGTTTCCCATCATGTTTGTAGCGAGCTGCATCGTTGACAAAACGTTCGTGTCAGCTGTCACTGCAGCTCATTCCACGATTCACACTCCTCTCCAGCATCAGCCTGGGCAGCTGACGTCCTCCGGCGAGTCGCGGGCGTGGAGAACCCCGGGAGTCAAGTCTACTGGCCACACTCTTCTGTTTTCCCACATTTGTGTCTAATCTCAGATTTGGTTTAAAAACTGTGAAATAAACGACCAGGGCTTGTGAAAAACTTTTCCGTGTTTTATTCTGGAGATGTGTTCACGCTACTTTGCCACGCGCCACCAACTGCTTTTTGTATTTAACACGCAGGTGGCTTTTTTCAGTAAAATGTACGATGTATAATTTACTTATTGAGTAAGGCCACTTAATTATCTGGCCAAATATTTGTCTTTAGGCACCCTCCACCACCCGACAGCCAAACAAATGAACTTTCCGCATGTACAAACATTACAGCTCACGCACCAGTGAGTTGAACAACAATCACTTTAGTATCCAATTGCTAAATTTACTGCAAATAATTAAATTACTACAAACTTGATTTGAAGCTTTCGTGACTGCAGGAATCACTCTTTGTTTCTTTCGGTAAAGTCACGTGGAAAGAAAATAAATTCAATAATAGAATACGACGTTTCGATTGCAACACAAGCAACCGTCATCAGGTAGAACTATATTTGAGAGACAAAACACAGATAATGAGACACACAGACAGACACACAAGCAGAAAGAGACGCACAGAGAAAGACAACAGACACACAGAGACCCATTGCCTCTGTGTCGAGGCCTTAAATACTTAAACATTTGTGTCTATGTTGTCTCTCTGTGGGTCTCTTACTGCTTGTGTGTCTGTCTGTGTGTGTCATTGTCTGTGTTATGTCTCTCTCTCAAATGTAGTTCTACCTGATGACGGTTGCTTGTGTTGCAATCGAAACGTCGTATTCTATTATTGAATTCATTGTCTTGCCCCCCCGCCCGGCGTCTGCCCCTCTCCCCCACCCGGCGTCTGCCCCCCCCGCCCGGCGTGGAGGTAAATCCTCTGGCCTGGCATGCGCGACGCGCCCACCGAGACTACTGCTGCTGCTGTGGCCGCGATGGCGTCGTGAGGCCCTGCGAGCCGCCTCCTCCTCGTCCCTCAGTCTCCCCTCGTCATCCTCGTCCCTCACCGTCTCCCCCCCCTCGTCATCCTCGTCCCTCCACGTCCCATCGCAGCCTTCGCGTTTGCCTCGCCATGCAGGGTGGAGGAGGCGGGGGGGATGAGGACTACATGTCGGCAGCCTTCGTCGAGGCGGGGTGAGCGGCCCGCAGAGAGCGCGGCGACTGCGCCGTGAGGAGGAGGAGGAGGTTGATGATGATGATGATGTGGCCACCCCTGTGGTAATCCACTGCTAGATGGAGCCCTTCCTCTTCGCGGTGTGAGTGCGTGCGAGTTGTTTGGCCATACTGCAGCCCGGGGCCGGCTCCGTATCACTCGCCACTTGTGTTAGCCGCGGCTGGGAGTCGAACTCTTCAGTGTTTGTGGTTGTTAATAGCGGAGTGCGCGGATCACTGCGCCGAGTTCGATGTTTGTGTATCTGGGAGTCCTGCACCCGGGTCGTGTTGCCTGCGAGGATGTAAAGATGATTTCCTTGCGAGAAATGTCACCTCGGGTTGTGAGGCAAACAGAAATGTTCACTCTGCGAAGACTCCCAGCCACCGGGGAGACCCTGGCCAGGTTCAGGCTCCCACCTCTCGGCCCACGACACAATAATACACTTCTACTTGAGCCTCAAACTTAGACTTGAGCCTCAAACTTAGACTTGAGCCTCAAACTTAGACTTGAGCCTCAAACTTAGACTTGAGCCTCAAACTTAGACTTGAGCCTCAAACTTAGACTTGAGCCTCAAACTTAGACTTGAGCCTCAAACTTAGACTTGAGCCTCAAACTAGGCCTGGCCCATGGCCTTGAAACGGCCCTCGACTTCATTCCACATTTTAGCCACAGTATCCGGGTCCTATGTCGGAATACTTAATCCCGTAGTGAAGCAGACGGCGCATATTATGGTTAGTGCACCGAGGCAATCGAACCGTACACCTCTGCATGGGTCTTGTCACCGCCCCGATTCCTTAGTGAAGGGGGATTGTGTCAAGACAATAGCACAGGTACATACAGAAAATCTAGACTCGCGTTAAAAGTGATCACTTATCAACCTTTATATATTGTTTACAAAGTATATGACGTGATCACTTATCAACCAGTGCAGCAGGAAACAGGATGACCAGTTTGCTTGGTTGTAAACGAAATTTTAACCTTGCATGGCCCAGTGGAGTTCTCTGAATCTCTGAATCTCAGCAGGTGGCATGCCAGGTCTCTTGACTCTGGACCTGGCATCCATTTGAATGGCCATGCACACTCGAGTGTTAAGGTCCAGGATCTACTTTCCTACATGCTCATCACATGGTGGCAATGTTATAATTCGACAGTGTCACCGATTTTATTGACTTCAGGAATGATCGTCTGAGTCAACCCTTGACTGGGATTAGAAATGGGAACCCTCTGAATGAGTTAAGCGCAATAACCCATTGCAAGTCAAAAGCTCTTATTACTGTTGCATCAACTGTGCTCAATTATATGTTTATATCCATTGGGTAGTAAATAATTACGTGCGTCCGTTATAATTGGCATGAAAGCACGCAATGTAATTTTCATTTAGATTATCACCCAGCAGCACAGCTCTGCGTTGGCCGCATCTGTGCGCATCTCTCGTCCCCACAAGGAAGGACCAGCGGCCAGGGCTGGTGGTGTCGCACGCGGTGAGGGCACAGCGGCGCCTGGAGCGACGTCACAACGAGCTGAACGCGCAGCACCGCGCGCGGCACGTGCCGCGAGCCGTGGTGGAGCAGCAGAACCGCGAGGCGGCACTATCCTCGGCGCTGCCCACTCACAACCGCGGGTTCGCCCTGCTGCAGCGCATGGGCTACCGCGCCGGACAGGGGCTCGGCAAGTCCGGTGAGCGGCACCGGGGGCCCACGGTACACGCCGGTATCAGTCCGCGCGAAGCAAGGATTGATAGCAGGAGGCAGGAGAGGTCTCGTATCGTAGCTGCTCACCCTGAGCTATGAATGCCCTGATAGGGCATTGCCTTTGTGCTGTTCGCCTTTTGGCATTCTCTTGTCTAACACTTTGAGACTAGGCTCTAAAGGAAGCTGTCTCGAGTGTGGACCAATCCGTTTTAAAGATAATGCATATATTATCAGAGCATGTTTTTTGGCATGTTCACCACAAATACATGTGGTTAATACAGACAGATCCCTTTAAAAAGGTTTCTGTTTGGTGTTTTAACATCTTAACGCCTATAATTGGTTCTTTCGGTAAAGTCACATAGAAGGGAAATAATAAAAGAATAAAAATATAAAACAATAAAATTCTCACGACGTTTCGACTGCAACACAAGCAATCATCATATGTGAAATTTTCTTGCTGTGGATTTCACACCTGATGATGATTGCTTATGTTGCAGTCAAAACGTCGTGAGAATGTTATTGTTTGAAATTTATTTTATTTTATTATTTCCCTTCTACGTGACTTTACCGAAAGAACCAAGAATATGAATCCCTGCAGTCACGAAAGCTTTAAATCAAAATCTTAACACCTGTTTTATTGCCAGAAAGGGTAAAACCTATTCTTATAGGTAGGATGATGATGACTGCACGACCGATAGTCGTAAGTGTCCACGAAACAAGCTACATGCATTGAAGTGAACAGCTGCAAGTAAAAAACACTGAGAACTGAGAATCTGGGGAATGGTTCTGGTGAACACTGGAGTGACACTGGAGTGACACTGGAACCACTGGGTGTTGAAAGCGTGCACGAAGGTTCACCCACCCACAACTCGCCACACCGCCACTCACTTCGTGTCATCCTGGTGAACATTACTGCAGCCTTACAGAGCACATGTACAGACCATCTGTTATGCCACTCATGGATGAGGGAGCTCTCCACACCTTCCGGGCTGCGGGGGTTATTTGTCCATTCTTCAGCATGCTGGTCAGTTTGGGTTGAAGGCGAGGGGCACATGTATGTTGGAACATAGTACAGTACGTTAATTAATTTTGCTACACTGCACTCTCATGACAAAGCCCTGCTGCAACTTCCTTATGTTTTATGAATAGCGGTCGTTCATCCAACTACTACTGTTATTTTACCAGGTGAAAGCCCTCTTGAGCTATGAGCTCTGTTTTTGAGGCAACTTGGCCACACATGATAGTACATCGAAGTGGCTTATTCTAAGTCGGGATTTATAGTAGCAGCCAAATAATCAAAATGCATGTTTCTAATGTGGAGGGAAAAACTGGAGGACCCGGAGAAAAATCTTTGCGAACTCAGAGAGACAACACGCGAACTCCAAATATACATGCGTCAGGGTCGGGATCAAACTCGCATCCTCCTGTTGTATACCATGCGAGGGAGATAACATTTCCCCACATGTCATGTGACACTGCACGGACATCACTCCTGCAAGCTTGTAAATTGCTAAACTCGCAACGGAACTACTCGATTCCCTCATCATCACACTCATCGTCACGAGGCGTGTTGGTGTATTTGACTTGTGCGATCACTCTCCATGCATGTAGATATGTTATAATGGCAGCTTACAGGTGATTTTGTTTTTCTGTCTTCGATACCACAGGCACTGGCATCACGGAGCCTATCCCAGTGCAGCCCAAAGCAGGTGAGTACCGATTGCGTTTGCTGCACGGTTGAGCCACTCTTGGCCATACGCACGCTTAACTCTGTGCGTGTACCCAGGAGCAGCAGCATGCAGGTCAGGGACACAGCCACAGTGCTGCCAGTCCCATGTATGTTCCTGATGTGGTAAATTAAACCAGAACAGGGGAAGAACATACAAACTCCACACAGACAGGAGTCAGATTCGAGAATTAAACCTAGGCCCTTCTTGCTGTGAGCCACAAGGGTTGCCACTGTGACACCATGCCACCTTAATCTACAGTTGTATCAATGGAGATTGGAGTGTCGTGCCAAACGTGTCGTCTGAAGTGATGGATTGTGTGGTAACAGTGGGTGGTCGAGAAAGCTCGGGCAGAGGTCGACTGCAGGGAGCCCGGCTCGTGAGCATTGGTACGGAGCGCGTTGCGGAGTCGGAGTTTGTGTAAGGGAACTCGTCGGGTAACCCTTGCCATGAGGAACGTTTTTTGTTGGTGAGGGAAATCGTGTTGGGAACTCATGAAAGCTCATTCAGATGACGTGTTTCTTCTGTGAGGGAGACCCTGGGGTAAAGAGAAGTGCATGCACGAAGATTTTGTAACAAAATCGGCACAAATCAATGACAATAATGGTCACGAGGTCTAACGGTGGCCAAGTCTGCGGATGCCATGGTGATTCCTTCATTGCACAGTCGACACTCGCCCCCATCCGACCCAAAAATCAATTGTGAATCACTAGCCCTCTGCTCTTTTTGTTTTCAACCACCTGGATTTATATTCGGCTTTGTCTGAATAATGGCATTTATGGTTTGACCGAGATACAGGGATACTCAGGCAATCTGAAGGGGAGAGAGCGTCTGTAACAATGGTGCAAAGTGATGATATTCTAAGGGCAATTGCATTGCAGCAGCCATGGTTTTAGGAGAGACTTAGAATAATCAAAGGTTGCACATGTGTGCGGTACATATACATTTATACATTCACTGGCATGGGTCTGCATCGTGCTCAAATTGTACGAATGTTATTTCAAATGCCTGACCAAAACCATTGCTACCAAGAGAAGTTGAGTGGACAGATGTCTGAGCATGTAGGTATGCGATTTGTGTTGGGGATGAGTTCGGAGGTGATTTCATTTTCTTTATAAGGATTTGTATTATCGGTGCTTTAACTTGCAATCATCTCACAGCTGTAGGGCTGACCTCACTGACCCTACGCACATGTCAGTGTTGGTGCTTGCAGAATAGAAAATGAAACATAAATCTTAGGCTTACCAGAAAGCTTGGATGATACCAAAATAAATGATACACGCACATAAGGTATTGGTAAAGTGCGCAAAGAAGAATGGAGAGATGCATGCTTGAATTTACACTGAGAGATGGACAAAGGAATACGTGGAACAGTGAACAAACGCGAATCGGAAACATCGTATTGACAATACAGAAGTAAATGGGCTCCAATAGGAACCATCGCTAGGTGGGTCAATGGCCGATGTGTGAGGACGATCAGCACAGAGATGGAGCGATGAGATGGGTTTCTGCGCACAAGTGAGATGATGGTAGCAGCACTGGACCGACCGCGAGGGATGGCGATGGTGTGGGGAGACCTTCATCCAGCAGTGGAGAGACATTGGCTGATAATGATAGAGCTATTGGAAGAGCTTATTGTAACACGTGGACATTAGACGAGCAGTGAGATGCCATTGCCTTTATTTTCCTCTGAATGAGAAAATACAAGTGAAATTTATCAGAAAATAATTTGCAAATTAATGAGCAACCACAAGTTTTGTGGCAACATATACAATGGGTGGTGGCATGGCTGCAATCAGCGTGCATGTTTGTGATGATGACCCAAGTGGTAATTCACTTGAGGATTAAACTTAGCCAGCATTGCTTGTGTGGAGAGGTTGATTGTGTGTGACAGGCAAGCAGGATGTAAGGACGAATATCAGCAGTCATAGGGATACATTTGGCAACAGTGCTCTCAATAATTTCTGACGAGTTAAATTTCTCAATTGTATGCCCAATGGGTGCCAAAAATGTTATTGGACTCTTATAAGGCGAAGAAGATTGGCGTTGGCCGTACCTTATCAGGCAGATTCCTGATGGAAGGCGAGATTAAGTGGGAACACCCGGGTTCAAATCCCAACCTTACACATGAAAGGTCACGAGGAAAGGTCACGTTTTTAGGACATGCAGGGTCCGATAATGGTTGCCTTGAAGGAAGATTGACAGACTGTCACAAGCGCTTCACATTGTCGGAGAAATACATTTGGTAAAGTGTATCCTGACGTTCATTTGTAGTGCCATGGGCTGTTGATAGGGAGTGGTGTTTCAGCATGGTAATGCACCCCCACACTCAGTATGTGCTTTGATGGAATTGTTGGGAAAGTTTTGATGGGATGTTCTGAAATGTGGCAGAGCCCAGACTTAGTGTGTGTGGTTCTGCTGGTGGTGCGTGTGGTTCTGCTGGTGGTGTGTGTGGTTCTGCTGGTGGTGTGTGTGGTTCTGCTGGTGGTGTGTGTGGTTCTGCTGGTGGTGCGTGTGTGTGTGGTTCTGCTGGTGGTGTGTGTGGTTCTGCTGGTGGTGTGTGTGGTTCTGCTGGTGGTGTGTGTGGTTCTGCTGGTGGTGTGTGTGGTTCTGCTGGTGGTGTGTGTGGTTCTGCTGGTGGTGTGTGTGGTTCTGCTGGTGGTGCGTGTGTGTGTGGTTCTGCTGGTGGTGTGTGTGGTTCTGCTGGTGGTGTGTGTGGTTCTGCTGGTGGTGTGTGTGGTTCTGCTGGTGGTGTGTGTGGTTCTGCTGGTGGTGTGTGTGGTTCTGCTGGTGGTGTGTGTGGTTCTGCTGGTGGTGTGTGTGGTTCTGCTGGTGGTGTGTGTGGTTCTGCTGGTGGTGCGTGTGCGTGTGGTTCTGCTGGTGGTGTGTGTGGTTCTGCTGGTGGTGTGTGTGGTTCTGCTGGTGGTGTGTGTGGTTCTGCTGGTGGTGTGTGTGGTTCTGCTGGTGGTGTGTGTGGTTCTGCTGGTGGTGTGTGTGGTTCTGCTGGTGGTGTGTGTGGTTCTGCTGGTGGTGTGTGTGGTTCTGCTGGTGGTGTGTGTGGTTCTGCTGGTGGTGTGTGTGGTTCTGCTGGTGGTGTGTGTGTGTGTGGTTCTGCTGGTGGTGTGTGTGTGTGTGGTTCTGCTGGTGGTGTGTGTGTGTGTGGTTCTGCTGGTGGTGTGTGTGGTTCTGCTGGTGGTGCGTGTGGTTCTGCTGGTGGTGCGTGTGGTTCTGCTGGTGGTGCGTGTGGTTCTGCTGGTGGTGCGTGTGGTTCTGCTGGTGGTGCGTGTGGTTCTGCTGGTGGTGCGTGTGGTTCTGCTGGTGGTGCGTGTGGTTCTGCTGGTGGTGCGTGTGGTTCTGCTGGTGGTGCGTGTGGTTCTGCTGGTGGTGTGTGTGGTTCTGCTGGTGGTGTGTGTGGTTCTGCTGGTGGTGTGTGTGTGTGTGGTTCTGCTGGTGGTGTGTGTGTGTGTGGTTCTGCTGGTGGTGTGTGTGTGTGTGGTTCTGCTGGTGGTGTGTGTGTGTGTGGTTCTGCTGGTGGTGTGTGTGGTTCTGCTGGTGGTGTGTGTGGTTCTGCTGGTGGTGCGTGCTTGCAGATAGGGGTGGAGTGGGCCGGGAGAAGGAGAAGGAACGACAAGTGGCGGAGCGACAGCGGCGCAGGCAGCAGCAACAAGCCAAGTGTTCGGTGGAGGAATACAGGCACGCACTGTGTGTGTGTGTGCTCACATCATCAACATCAATGAAGCCGCTTATTACTTCGTACTTAAAGAAAACTCTTTGTTCTACCAAATCTCGTCACAGGGTGCCTGCATTATTTTTTTATTTATCACGTCTCTGTGCACTGTCCAAATCGGGGTTTTCAATTACAACTATGTAGTACAGCAAACATTTGTGATGATACATTTAACTGTAGGCAAAGATCAACAAGCACACCCATGATCACGCTTTAGTTTAGTTACTCACCTGAGCTGTTTTGGTGGGGCCACAGCGAGTGCTCTGCCTTAAACTAGATTCAAGAGTCCACCCTGTGACGTGCAGGCAGCTCTGCTTTCCTACCTTGTGGGGAAGATGCTTCCAGTGCTTGGGATTGCACAGAGAACGTACGGTGATGTGGGAGGGGTGTGATAAAAGACTCATGTCCCCCTCTTTGTACGGATAGGCCTTGCGTGGGCGGTCGTTGCATGGGTGCGCTTCACGTGACGTTGGTGCGTTTTGCGTCCCGCGGTGTAGGACGCGCGTGCGCAATAAGCTGGAAGATCGCCAGACGGAGGAAGACCTCCGGAAGAGCCGGGGAGCCTGCGAGCAACTTGACCAGCAGAAGGTACAGGGGTTGGCGTGGGGCACGACAGGCGGCTCCTGGAATCGGGGCGGGGGGTCGCGTCGTGGGAATGTGGTTCCAGGGGCCTCCATTGGTTCTCTGCAACAGAGAATAGTTGAGCGAGGGAGTCCCCATGGCTGTTGGTAGGTCAGCTCGCAGGCAACAGATAAACAACAATCTGTGAAGGCACTTGTGTCAACTGTTATTTTAGATAATTCGGTGTCCATCGCAGCGTGGAAGACGGTACGTCCGGCACAGCGGTATTATACGAGCATTCTCCTCTTACCAACAAATCTGGACACATTATTCCTATCCTGAATGACGACCCTAATTCATTGAGGTAGTATGCCCAAGTAAAAATAACTTAATGATACGATCATGAGCATCATTCAAGGGTCTGAAATTGTGGAACTGCCCTGTTACCAGTCATTGCTAATAACGGGAATTAATGAAATGCACATTTATTAATCTTTCGGATTATATTAGTTATACGGATTAAAAAAATTAGCAGTAATAATGACAAAAATAGATGTGGTGCCTGCTTGTGCTTTGTGTGAAGCACGCCGTGAACCGTACGGCACACGAGCGTGTTAACACATGTGCTCTCCGTGTCCCTTGCATGTCGTGAGCAGGGGGTAAGGGAGCCACTGGAGCCCTGGTTCTGGATGCAGCCTGAACCAGACGAAGATGAGGATGACGAGGACGATGAGGAGGAAGATGATGACGACCAACCCAATGTGAGTGCTTCGTTGCAGGCCGTGAGCCGCACCCTCCTCTCACGAGCGTGGAGTCCATGAGCCGAGGCATTTGCCGATTTGCAGCTCCAGAGTGATGTAACGGGGCTGTGCGTGGCGCATGTGTGCTACTCTCGCGTGCTACTCTCGTGTGCATGCTGGTGCACTCTAGATTTGAAGTTTTCGTGACTGCAGGGATCCATACTCTTTGGTTCTTTCGGTAAAGTCACGTAGGTATAAAATAAATTAAATCGGTGATTTACCGAAAGAACTAAAGAGTATGCTGGTGCACGTCACCCGACCTTCACTTCATCACATTTAATTTCCCACTGCAGACGAGTGGCAGACCCACTACAGCCAAATCAGTAATGCTGCTCAGCTGGGACTACACGTGCTGCCACGGTGGAATATAAGCTTAGGTTTGACAGTTGATACCAAATTGCTTATATGGACCTTCAATACAAAAGCCACGTTGCCACAATCCAGTAAAGTGACTTCCATTGTCACCTATCACCCATATCGCCTAGCACCAGTTCCTGGACAGTTTATGACCAGAGGTGGCCAACTGTTACTGCTTCCTCCTGTGTTTTTGTATTAAACAACAAGAGTGATTCTCCTCCTCCTGAGTGAGCATATTATCCACTATCTGGCCAGATGATATGTGGTTCTACGTGTAGTCTCTGAACCCCTGAAAACTGGCAGTAAATATGGTCACAAGTACTAACATTTTAACCTCATGACGCTACCCCGGCTCTCGCATAATGTCCGTGATGCAGTCATTTTTAATCTGTTGATGGCCGGCGATGCGGCAATCGACTCATCTTGACGAGCTGTACTCACGATGCACTATGGTGCATACAAACGTTCAGGGTTTCAGCGCAATCGTGCTTGCTGCGTTTCGACATTGTGGAGTAGCACCGATTTCGGATTGATTGGTACCCCAGTCGTGGAGTTTAGTACACCCCTGGAAAAAAGTGTCCCAGAAATAAAATATTAAATTTCCTCAGACATCTTAAGGATCAGCCATTTTAAGGATCATTATACTGGTGCTGCAACAGTGCAGACCACAAACTTCCTCTCTGGTGAGGCCAACAAAGCCATGAACACTGCCTCCTACCATCACCGCGGCCCACAAAGAGAGCTGTGCGGGAGAGATGAGGCGAATGGCAACTTGTTTCACCCTGAAGATGTTTATCTCCATGACAATTAGCAGAGCCAATCATGATTTCTGGGTAGGGCATTTGTCAAAATTGAGTGCATTGATAGGGAAACCTGCGCGCTTGGTGAGGCACAGGGCTCTTGAGAAGCAGTGGCGTGTTCAGTGCAACTACACCTGACACAAATTGCTCCAGCCTTCCGGAAACAGGCGCTGGATGTCATCTGACCCACGACTAACAACTGTTGTGCCCATGCAGCGTTTGCAGAAGCAGGAGATGCTGCAGAAGCTGACAGGCTACCTTCGGTCCGAGCACTTCTACTGCATCTGGTGCGGCACTTCCTACGAAGGTGCGTGCGCTGCGCTCGCTTGCCCAAAGGGGTGCGAATTGGACAGCTCACCATAGTCTCCACTAGCACATACCTTGGTCACTCGGACTGAACCACCTGTACATACGTTGAGGGCTAACACTGATTTGTTACTATGTGGAATTTCTAGTCGTGCAAAATACCTTTGATATCGTCCCCTGTACAGTGTTTGAAGTAGTAGTCTCATATCTGAGTAAACAGAGGTCCTTCCTTGTTGGCTGATGTTTCAAGGAAACTACTCGCAGGAGGTAAGTCAGCCTCTCCAAGTGCAATCAAGTAAAGGGTTGGCACTCCTCTTCATAGGCAGCCTGGAGCCAGCACTGCAAATGCCACGTTCCCATAGCAGGGTTCAGTCTGTATACACGTGTACCACTGTTCACCAGCCACTGTGCTCTTCCAGTTGACCCCCAGGAGATAATAGCTCGAGGCAACTCCAATGAGGAATTTAATTCTCAACCTTTGCGACTGTGATGCAATTTAGCCACAGATCAAGGTTTAATCAGACTCAAATGCAGTGTCACATGTCATAAATCCCTCGTGTTTTACGATTCCCTTATATCATAAAAATATATATAAACTCCGATTTTAATTGAAAGTTTTTATCGTTCTCGGTGAAGATCCTTAAGTAAAAAATGTATCCATTTAAATTAAATGTTCTACATTTTATCACCTGGACCACAACTAAATCTCCAATGACATTGTGTTTCCCCATCAGACCGTGACGACCTGGACTCTAACTGCCCCGGAAGTACTGCAGAGGACCACAACTGATGGGTAGAGTCAAGATCGTTGTCCTTCCAAGTTTCGCAAGATTATTTTTAAAGCTGCGTGAATTCTCATCTGAAGACTGCCCAAACTTCACCCCCTTTTTCTTCCACTAGATGGAGAAAGTCAACACACCGTTCGTATGTTAGAGAGTAAAATACATTTTCTGCAGTGTCGTGCAGTCGTATTCACTGTGACTGTGCTGTAGATTTACAGATGAACAGGCATGGCCACCACGATTAGAAAATGTACCGCGAGGGCTGGCGGCAACTGGTTTGTGAAGACAACTGTACGTGCGCATGTACTGTACATGTAACCACAGCCTCCTGTGTCAACGCTGGAAAGCTATGGTGCCCAAATGATATACTTTGGGTCTTTCGGTAAAGTCACATAGATGGTTCTAAGAAAGTAACCAAAAACTATGACGTTCCAATCACAACACAAGCCATCGTCATCAGGAGGAAAGAGGATGACGTTCGTGTGTTGTGATCAGAACGTAGTTTATTTTTTTTTTTCTTTGAACCATCTACTTGACTTTAGTGAAAGACCCAAAGAATATTAAGTCCTGCAGTCACGAAAGCTTTAAGTCAAGATTTGCCCAAATAATGTTTTGTTTCAGTGTGTAAATACCATTTTTTTTAAATTAAACTTTAACTTAAATAGTCTGTTTCATGCTCATTGACATAAACCATCTGGGGCCTCTGATGTAGTGCAAAGCCTGTGGCAACATTTGAAATCCCTCTAATCCTGTGCATGCACTTGCTGCGAGTGTACATTATCCATGCTCATGTTTACATTTCCCTTTTTTAAAGTCATTACCAATTTGCCATTGTGAAGTGGCTGTCGTTTATGGACAATGTGGCTTGGGATTTCTCAATTTCTTTCCAATTTTCACCGGCCTTGGCTTGGACATCGCTGGGGAGTTGTGTACCACCTTTAATGTGTACCACCTCAATAAGGAAAAAAATAAGCAGAGAAATGCCACCCAGTAAAGAGGCGGCTCCTCTCGTGGTTCCCATTAATCCAGTTGGAGCGCAGCACAGCAGCTGCTGCTCGTTGCAAAGGTTCAGTTCAAATCCTGTGGCCACCCCAATTAATACTGTGGGTGTAGTAACCAAAACATACGACGTGCCATCTGCGTCAGTGAACATTAAAGATCACTGTCATTCATAGGCATAGGCCAGTGTGCCTGCGTCGCGATCAAAATGTTAAAAGTTCACACCGCACATGACGCAAGTGGAATATACAGTTCATAGCAATCGTGCCAAAACGTGGCCAGGGCCCTCCTGAAAGAGAGTCTGCAACGGTCCAAGTTGGACCATTGGTCACTGCGGTGCCAAACGATGTGGAGGCGGCTCCAAACAGACGGGATGCACACAGCAGGGAGGCCCCTGTGGGCCAGAGGAGCGGTCCCGATGGAGCTGCTGCTGGGCGCGCCAGGCCTCGTCGGTGCTGCAGGACGGGCTCCCGCCGCAGGACGGGCTCCTGCTGCGTCGTCACCTGTGCACTCTGCACTCACTCCAACTACTTACATGAATCCTTGCATGAATCCTTACGCAAAGTTCACCACTTGAAAAATTATGTTTCTAAAATCGTCATCTCAAATTTACTTTAAAAATCTTAAAGCTTTATTGCAAACCGAAATAGATCACGATTTCATTTCTATGGTATGGACTGCTGCTTCGATGGAAACTTAGATAATTACTCGTCCACTGTTTATATAACTTTCAAAAGTGACGGCATCTTACACGTTGGGCTACTCACGTGTGTTGACACTGATGGGGAACCTCTGATCGTTTTGCATTTCAGAGGCATTGTAGGAAATTTGTTCCACTAATGTAATACTTTAATCATTTTTTCAACGGGCATACCTCAGTTCTGTTTTTCACCGTTTTCTTTTTAGTTTTTTTTACCAGCGGCGATAGTTACAAGTTTAATAGATCTAGTTTAACACTTGTTATACGCTTACAAATCAACGCAATGATCGACAGTTATGTGTAACATCAATAATGCTGGCAGCTTTGTTTTTAAATGGTTGAGCATGGAAATGCTGAATTTGAATGTTGCAAGGCGATTTCCTAGCAATATCGTCAAGGATGTGTTTAATCAGCAGAGGATTAAATGGCTGATGACTGTACAGTTTACGTTAATCCCTTGCCTGCCAAGTATGGATTGAGAAAATTGACGAGTCGGCAGAAGGCACTTGGTTATCCACTAGTATGTAAGTACTGCAGCCTAAGACAAAACAAACTAAGCAACGTTTAACACATCCCAAATAAATGCGAGTGGTTTTCTTTTGTAAGTACAAGCCGTGTGTGTGGATTGCGTACGGACTGCAAACACCGTCGAGCAGCGCATCCCGAGCGGTGGCCTTCATGTCAACGCCGATTGGCTCGTAGCTGCACAGAGGCTGGTGGTAATAAGACGAAAGCAGAAATTAGAACGGAGCTCTGCTTGAATTCCGAGAACACGGGCGTTGGAGGGATGCCGATATTCATGGCGGAGTGCGCGTGTCAAAGTAATGTGGCACGAAGTGGGTCAAGCAATTCATAGGCGGCGAAGCGTTACCGTCAAGCCTCGGAGCAGGAGACGGACAGGAGCAGTTACCCCGACTCATGCGGAGCAAATGCCCGAGGCCGACCAGGGCATGGGAGGGGCACGGTGGTGCATTTGAGATTGTTCACACTCGCCTGGCTGTCACTTCTAGTTTTATATTATTCTAATAAGGGGCATTCATTCAGGTAGCTTGGAAAACTAATTGGATGGATACGTAATTATACTTCCGTCCCAAAGAATATTCAACTCAAGAACAGGCTGTCAGGTTCTGTTTTTAGTTTCTACAAATGTATTGTCAGATGAGATCCTGTTACAGGCATGGTGGCAACAGCAGTTGTCACGCAGTACGATGAACCCCGCCATCGACCCGAGCTTGATTCCCAGTCGAGGTTAACACCTGTGGGGAGTGGTATCTGAACTGGTCCCGAGGACCCCCCTTCATTGTATAGAAGCGGGAGTAAATGAGAAGCGTTCATTCAACACAGCGCTCCGTGCCAGTGGTAGCCACTGGAGCGCAATCATTCCGTAGTGGACACGGTTACCTGCGTGAGCAGAGCAGGGGATTGTGAATCGCCGAGTTGAGCGAGGGTCTGTGACAATGCAAGGGCACAATTAAGCGACGAGATGGCGACGCCGCATGCCCGAGTTGAACCGAGGGGTGCAAGGGGGTGGATCCCCCCCCGCCCCCCACAATGCAGGCCTGCGACACGGAGACCATAAAGAAGCTGAGGGCGGGCACCGAGTGGGGAGTCCACGTGGTTACCCACGACACAAAGGGCGGCTGCTCCACGTGGTCCCCCCGCTTACCGCTCGCCACAGCCCCCAACCCACCACCACGCACCAGGCGTTTAGCGATTACTCCATTTATCGAGCGCTTATTTGTATAACTTTTAAGGGTCTGAAGAATGTATCACATACCGCGCAAAATATTAACCTTACGGCGAGACCCCGGGGTCCCATAAGCCCCCGGCTCTCGCATAAACATGAAATTATAATGTCAACAAAAACTTTGCTCTTTTTCACCAATGGGTTTAAAGGATGGTGGCAAGTGTTGTCTTGTTAAATTATGCCGCCTTTAAAACTGAAAACTACTTACCTGCAGCACCTATTTAAATACACTATCGAAAAAATAATTTACACCCCTCTGTCAATCATCGTGTTTCTCAGTGTGGATTGCGAACACACTTTGTAAACAGAAGGCAAAATAGAAGGCGTTTCTAACGCGATGTTCATATTGTAGCGAGCGTGTATACCAATGTTACTCTACAGAGTAGTGGGTCGCCGCTCCTCTTATGCGCATTGATACGAGCGGTATGTGGGGGCTATGGCTTAACCGCAAAAAAAACCTATCTGCACAGATGCATACGTACAAGATAAGTATTATCAAATAGGATGAATTAACGGTGCAACGCATCTCATCTGTTAAATATCTGCAGGTATTAGGATTGTCATCGATCGATCCTGGCTGCAGACATTGGTAGGTAAAAAATAATAATGAAGATAAGAGAGCAGTTTCACTGTGTTATACATACCGTGATGACAAATGAAGGACTTAAGTCGTGTAGGCCGTTTGAGCAGCTTTGGATGAGACTTGTGATCTTGCCCGTACCCGAGCGTGGAGTGCAGCATTCGCTTGTTCGGCTCTTCTGCGCATTCGTCCTCGCCGCTGCGCTTGGACACGACGACAGAACGATCCGCGCCAGGCGGGTGGGACGGAGTCGCCAAAAAGCAAATTAATTACAATTTTGACATCCGTTCATTCGGGACCCCGGGGTCCCGCCAGAAGGTGCATATGCACAACGGCAAATTCTACAAGGTTCCGCTCTGATGCTACCACTAGAGGGCATATTGAGCTCTTTCTGCTTGGACATCTGATGTAGAGCTTTCGACTGACTGTGGCTCTCACCTGTTCTAGAAAATCTGGGAAGCTGCACTGAGTGTTGCCCAGTCTTGGCTTAGAAATAGGAATATCTAAAACCTAACCCTGTAAACTGAGTCTTTCAGAAGTGCTTTAACCTAGGCCTGTGACAGTTTGTATTTCAGAGTTTTGAACAGTTCGGAATCCAGTACTAAATCTGTTTTTAAACGAAAACTAATATTTTGATTTAAAGCTTTCGTGACTGCATGGATTAATTTTCAAAATAATACAAATTAAACATAATAAGATATGTTTAATTTGTATTATTGTATTATTTCCCTTCTACGTGACTTTACCGAAAGAACCAAGAATATAAAACTAATATTTTACAATATGACTGTCCCACAATTCCGGAATAGATATTTGAAACATTTTAAGACAAGGCTGTGAATCTTGATTTGACGCTTTCGTGACGGCAGGAATCCATACTCTTTGGTTTTTTCGGTAAAGTCACGTAGGTAGCAAATGAATCACGACGTTTCGGGCGCAACACAAGCGTCCGTCATCAGGTGGGAAAGCTTCTCACCTGATGACGGACGCTTATGTTGCAAACGCATGCAGATACCCACAGCACAGCCAGGCATGCGCGTGGTGGATCAGTCGGCCCAATTCCATTCACAAGTCGCTGTTCAACGTCTGTGGGCGGCTGCCCCAGTGGTACCGGTAACGTCTGTTTGGTTTTCTTGGTTCTTTCGGTAAACGCATGCAGATACCCACCTGAAGACGGCTGCTTGCGTTGTAGCCGAAACGTCGTGAGAATTATTTCATTTTATTATGTTTTATTTGTATTATTTTATTACTTCCCTTCTACGTGACTTTACCGAAAGAACCAAGAAGATGAATCCCTGCAGTCACGAAAGCTTTAAATCGAAATTTAGTCTGTTTGGTTATTAGTTATGTCAATTACAAATGGCCGAATACAACTAACAATGACAATTTTAGTACGCTCGTTTACCCTGATAATCCTACCAAATACCATGCACTGGCTACGTACATAGTGCGAAAGTAGACGAAGTATAAATACATGAGAGTAGTTCAACATGCATGCCGCCTCAAGCATGCAATAATTATCTGCTTTGGACTTCTGGTGGCTACGGGCAAAGTGCCTTCTCAGAAGAATTCGGCGGAAAACCCCGTGCTACGAAACCCCCCAGGAAACAATGATTATGGATACCATTTGGCTTTACGAATCCACTGGTCACATTTCAGCGACCGATGGAAGTCGTCCTGGCAGGATCACAGCGGACATCGTGTTTGCTTAAAACATTCACATGCTATCCTGTAACGAGCGAGGTAAATTATCTGGGTTGTGGCTATAGATGGGGTACAAGTTTACCCCCCCCCCCGACTCCAAAGTGCTGAGGTGAGTGGGGGCATTTCGACAAATTGTTCAAAGCCGATTGGAGTCGTTTCACCAGAAAATGACGTGGCAATACCAAAGTAATTTTGACCGAAAAAACACTTCGGTATTGCATGCATCGCCTTCATCCGGTATTAACGATGCATTACCACTGCCATCATCCCCCACTAATCTGGCACTAAACCTGTACTCGTGCTTAATGTATACATTTAAAATGTATAGATTTAAAATGTATACATTTACTTGCGGCTGTAGACGTGTTCAACACGCATATCAGGGTAGAGATATTCCTTTTGGTAACTGACCGGTGTTACCATGGTTATTATAAAACACATTTGCTTCATTGACATTTTATCGCCACAGCAATAGGAAATATTCATGCACGTAAACGTGAGGAGACACCGTTGTGAATTATATAATTTTAACTTAACTTTTGTGACTGCAGGAATTCAAATTATTTTGTTCCTACGGTAAAGTCACGAAGAAAGAAAATTATTAACAAATAAAGTGAATAAAAATAACAAAAAATACTAATGTAGACTGTAGCATGGTTCTTAATCAGAGCGTACTGGCGGTATATAATGTAGACTGTAGCATGGGTTTTAATCAGAGCGTACTGGCGGTCTATGATGTAGACTGTAGCCTGGTTCTTAATCAAAGCGTACTGGCAGTCTATAATGTAGACTGTAGCATGGTTCTTAATCAGAGCGTACTGGCGGTCTATAATGTAGACTGTAGCATGGTTCTTAATCAGAGCGTACTGGCAGTCTATAATGTAGACCTAATCCTGGTTCTTTCAGTAATACATATAAAATAAAAAACCACGACGTTTCGACCCCAACACAAGCAGCCATCAGGAAAGCGAGGGGTTAGCCTCTAAAGGCAACCTCTTTATAAAGGTTTAGAGATGGGCGTAGCCCAAGTGTGTCAGCAGCGTGGGCGGTGGGGGGGTAGCTGATGTTAATGTCGGAGAAAGACGAGCAACTACACCAAAGGGCGGCCAGGCAATCATTGCACCTCGCTCCGCACACCCACACTGCTGATGGTGTGTTTGACAAGAACACAGGAATCAAGTCATGACCCAAAGTGGTTGATGACATCTTTCCAATGATTGCAGAGTTTATAACCATCCTCTCGGTTGAAATGGTCTCCGTATATGGATGGCTTCATGAACGAATCTTTGTTGATAGCCAGTCGGCTTGCAAAGTACCATCGTCTTCGAGAAATACATTTCGCGAGCCAGCCGTATTAAAATAAGGATCCGCCACGGCAGAAGTATTGGTCCTACCGTGTTCCAAATCTGCCTTGAGCTCACGAACACGGTCCAAGACATGTCGTTTAGTTTCCCCAATCGCCGATGCAGATACACCATTGCTACAGTCTAAATTAGACTGCCAATACGCTCACCAGCTTAAAAACTAGGCCACAGTCCACATTATAGGCTACCAGTACACTCACTCCGATTAAGAACCTGGCTACATTTCGATGTAAAGCTTTCGTGACTGCACGGCTTCATATTCTTGGTTCTTTCGGTAAAGTCACGTAAAGGGAAATAATAAAAAATAAAACAATAAAAGTCTCACGACGTTTCGATTGCAACACAAGCAATCATCAGGTGTGAAAACCAAAAATGGTTATTATAAAACAAGGATTATTTTATATTTTCTTGCTGTGGTTCTCACGCCTGTGGTGGCGGGACTCGCAGCTCATAGGAGCGGCCACAGAATGTTCGTTATCCATCCTGTATGCGCACCACCTCTTCACTTTACACTTACATCATGTAAAACGTGATCATGAAAGCGGCTACAAACACAGCGGCGCGCCACCCAGCCGCGACCAAGGATCCTCCCTCAACCCGACAGCTCCCAGGTGTTTGGCCCAACCCCCTTATATAGGCGGAGAGCCATCCCTTAATTAATTATCCCGTTATTAAATGCAGCTGTTCACCGATTGCATCACTCCCGAGAGAGGCGCTGCATTGTTTGAGTAATCATCTTGGGGGTGTGTGTGTGCATATATCTGATAAACCGGTTTCCCCTTCAAATCCCACATACAGTACCCATCCCCCAGACATCTCCACGCGGGAGCGAGCACAGATCGTAACAGACGCGGAGCGCGAGCAGCCCGCGTGCCAAGGACTGCGTGTCCCGCGCCCACACCCCGCACCCGTGCGTGGGCAGGTCCCGCGCGTGGGCAGGGCCCGCGCGTGGGCAGGGCCCGCGCGTGGGCAGGGCCCGCGCGTGGGCAGGGCCCGCGCGTGGGCAGGTCCCGCGCGTGGGCAGGGCCCGCGCGTGGGCAGGTCCCGCGCGTGGGCAGGGCCCGCGCGTGGGCAGGTCCCGCGCGTGGGCAGGGCCCGCGCGTGGGCAGGGCCCGCGCGTGGGCAGGGCCCGGCGCGTGGGCAGGTCCCGCGCGTGGGCAGGGCCCGCGCGTGGGCAGGGCCCGGCGCGTGGGCAGGGCCCGGCGCGTGGGCAGGGCCCGGCGCGTGGGCAGGGCCCGCGCGTGGGCAGGGCCCGCGCGTGGGCAGGGCCCGGCGCGTGGGCAGGGCCCGCGCGTGAGGGCTCTGCATGGCCGCGCAACCCAAATACTCGCGCACCGGCATGCAGCCCGGAAAACATGGCACCCAAATATCAGGGGTTATAATCCGTGCCTCAATTATTGGTGCGTGAGCAGCAGTTCATCCTAATGACCAGCTTACTTGGGCTTTTTTCGGAATTTCATTATCCTACAAAGCCAGTAAATTGATCTCATGGGGTCATAATTAGCCTGAATGTTGTGGGGCATGTTGAGATATTGAATATTGGAGGTTTGATCTGGTTAAAAATATTGGATTTTTTTTTACAAAGAAAATTTTGGAATAAGAAAATGAAATCATATCGCAAATACAGTAATTTGTTTACAGTCTGCCAACGTTCCTAGACCATCTGCCAGCTAGTCTAAAATAATAAAAAATATCATTTTCTGCTGAGTTGGTTTTTGTGTGCAAACATTGCGCCTCCACATGACAACAACTTGCTTTAGTTAATCAAATTTACGTTGACGGAGGCGGTCGTGGAGAAGTAATGAGTGGAGGTCGTGATTTTGTTTATTCTAGTCGAGCTTGCAGAGCGCGGATCCCCAGCGGACTCGAGAATGACTTTGTGCCAACGCAGAGCAAGGCCACAGACAAAGGGGAGTCCGTGCCGTGAATTCTGCGCAGAAGGCGCCGTGGGACACCACGACAGTCGAAATACATTTACGCCTTTTGTAGGTTATTGCACATTTGAATCAAGTGCCACATTCCATTCTCCACGATATATCACGGATATCATGAGCTCCAGGAGCACCTCCATATCTACAATATCTCAGATTACAGAAACTTGTCAACTTGCTCTACGATGTTCATTATCAGTGATGTATTGTTGCAATATTACCTCTGGAATATATTTCATTCCAGGCGACACGTTCATCACGCGCGGCCTCGTGCGATGCTGGCGTCGCGATTGTTCACAAATGTAATAATCGAGAGGCTCCCTTCCTTGTGTGGCCACCTCCCTACTGCTGCATTCCCCTCTCTTCTGCCTCGCCGCCTTCGTCCTGCACTGGTGTAATGTAACGCACAGGGGTTTCCACTTCACACAAGAGGAAAGCTGCGACGCGGTGATTGTAGTTGACATGACACGAACAAAATTACCTCTTTGCAAATATAACCGTGCCTCCACTGCAGTGGTTCTCAACCTTTACTGCAGCCTTGCACCCCTTTGATTCTCAGTCGTTAAAACATGTATACTCTTAATAAACACATCGGTTTGATGAAACAAAGTAAGTTGTACTTACGTGCCCGTGCTCAATTTGTCTTTCGATGATTTACCTTCTAAAACAATCTGGCATGTCTCACATCCCCAGAAGGGGCATCTTGCACCCCACGAGGTGCGTGCACCCCAGGTGAAGACAACTGCTCTCCTGTAACACGTGACTGTGGTCGCTGAGATGCTATGTTTGGACCCGGGAAAAAGGCCCGTGATTAAACCTTGTTGTTCTTAAGTTCATGGTCTCAGCCTGGTCACCAATAACTGCACACAAAAACACATCACATTCAATTTGATTTTACGCTTAATTTGGCTACATTCTAGCTCTGAGAATTAAAATATCTGATGGTCATGTGACGAGTGGTAAAATGTGCGACCATTTACTGCGTAGACCAGTGATCGCTTTACGACATCTCAGAAGTAGCTCTGTGATATCCACTTCCGTTGGCAATTCCTCTCACCACGAGGCATCAGAATGGATTATTCGTCTCATGACAATGCAAATAGCACCATTTGGGCGAAATTACATAAAAAAATCCACCAAAAGGGACCATGAATGGTGCCCGTGTTTCTTGTGCTATGGGTTCAGTATTCGTATGCCAGCAAGGCGCTCTGGCAGCGGCTATCGGGTATTAGCAGCGGGTGTGTGGGGTATTAGCAGCGAGTGTGTGGGGTATTGCAACGGCTCCACATTTAATTTCATTTCCGTGAAGCGGTCACCCCCAAGGGGGTGCCTGTGAGGTCAAGCCGAGGTCACTGGGGACCGAGAGACGCCCCCCCTCCCCCACGACGCCCTGCGTGGGATCCGCGGCTGCACGGCACCACCGACCCCCGCTCTCCCCCCTCCCGCGCTCCGCCGTGTTCCCATGTTCGCTTAGAGAATCACATTTAATGATTTGGTTTCATTTGCACCGCACATCTTCGCAGAAAAGCGATTGGGTGCCATGCAATTTGGATCGGCATCCTCCCAATCGAGAGCGCCCTGTTCGATGTGGCATTCGCGTTCCTCTTCTCAGCACGTGTTCTCAGCAACGCTCCCACTTTTAGTGAAACTATTCACTTTCGTCGCACAGGGAGAAAGAACACTTTGAACAAAGCGTGTATTTTGTAGAATAGCGTATAGAGTGAGAAAGCGCATGTGTTTTGGGCCGATTCCCCAAGCAAGCCATCTCATTAACTAACAGTCGTAAGACGCATAAACGAAATCGCTTAACTGTCAGTAAGGCTCACGGTGCTGAATAATGCAAGGTCAAGGGACACATATCGGATTCGTGGGCTGAAGTGGACCGTGGTGCTATGGCGAATGGCACGGGTCGGGAGTGGCAGGAGCTGGAAGAGTCGTGCCCGGGCACGTGGCGTGCAGCTGAACGCGGTGACCGCCGCACCATCATCACAACCCCCTGACTTGTGAAGGGTGTTTACGACTCACTGGAGGGCAGGCGCACTCATCGTCCGTGCACGTTCGTCTCTGTACAAGTGTCCCTCTGTAGACGTCGAGTAAAAGCTATTTGAATATCCCTGAATGTGCAGTGGTTACGCATATGTTCAATAATGTCATCAAAGGTGTTATAATCGTGCTATGTTTCTGATTTAGGCAAAGCGCTACACCTTGCACGGCTTGTTGTGTACTGGTAACGACCCATCTTCGCGCGTGTGGTTAGCGCGCCCGATCACTCGAAGTTGCTGAGTCCCTCTGGTCCGAGCCACATCTGAGAATGCGCAGTTCACTTCGCAGGGTTGATTCGCGTCGTTTATTTGAAGTTTCCATTGTGCTCTAAATGCCGCTTTCCTTGCTTAACCTCCAATTACCGCACGCGATTGCAGACACTCAGACAGGAGGCCGGATCGGTGAGAGGCATTGGACAAGCACGGGGGGTAGCAGCAGAAGAGGAACATCGGACCTCCTATTGAACAAAGATGGATGGGAGGGAGCATCACCAGCTTTGGTTCCTGCAGCGGTGACAAAGACGGCCACGTGAAGTCTGCCTGTGTGGGGGAGCGGCTCCAAGAAGGCTGCACGGAGGGAGGGGCGAGGAGACGCGGCCACGCACGTGCGCGATCGCGATATGGCAGCGAACACTGCGGGTCGTGTGGCGAACATTGGCTGGAGGAGGCTGCGGAGTGGAGTCTGGGACGAGTGGAATGGATCTCGCGTGATGCCTGATGGAGTTTGACGATGTCCAAACTGAGCACGAACATAAGACGGGACATTGCTTGAACGTTGGTGCTATCCGTAGCCCAGCCACGGAGCGTGGCTTCAAGCGGCTCCTCCTACCTGTACCTTGAGATGCTGTGGGGGCATTACCTCGATGGTGTTGGGGACGCGTAATGAGCGGATGAGCATCACACCACGCGTGTCTAGCGAGCCATTGCGCGTTCAGCAGATTTCGTTTGAAGTGTTTGAATAAAACTCGCCATTCGGAAATAATTATTATTTTAATGCCAGCAAGAGGAGCATGAAGGGCAGTGCTGTGCTGACACTGCAGGGTGTTCCTCCAGACATTGCAGCAAGTGACTGCTGGCAGAACGGAGGCGCCGTGCAGTGAGCGGGGCCGCCGCGCTGCTGATGAATGCCGCCGCGTTCCACTTGGGGGCCGTGGAGGAGGCGATCCGTGTGATCCACACCGCGACCCCATTCATCTCCATGACGCAGCGCAGTCGTTGTGCGTGTCACGTGGCGCGTGTGCTCGGTGTGTGTGTGCAGCTCTTGAGTCGGTGTGTTAATTTATTTTTTGAATTTCTTTAGCAAAGAATCTTGGAGCGAGGCCAGCGCGCATCGTGGCTGCCACGTGGGCTGCTCCCCCAATGACGCGGGCAGCAGGCACCGCGCTCTGCCGTGGAGAGACATGCTCTCGAAATATGTCAAGAGACATTCCCCATTTACACTCTGGCGCTTTCATAAAACGAATTGCTCTTGCATTTACAATCAATAACTTGTCTTGAACTCCATCACCAGAAGCCGTGGTCTACGCACTGTTGGGTGAGTGTCTCCCCCACGCCATTGCCCTGCGATGCTGTGGCTGTCACGAGCGTTGTTCATCGGCCATGACCATTTCCCCGAGGTGTTCTGCTCAAGCAACGTTTATTTAAAGTCAAGATGATATGCCTGATCGACATTTATTCCCCAATCCGTGTGTTCCTCTCTGTGCCTGTCATTCTGCGCATGCAATTGACCACCATCTGTGCAGTCTTCAGCTTTGCCTCTCTAAGTCGCTGTCTCCCCGTGTCCCTGAGCCATCCCAACCCAAGACAGGGCACTCGAGAACGATGACTCCACAGTCGCAATCCCCGTGACACAAACGAAGCTCCCAAATCAACCTCTGGTCTCGAGCCTGTCGACCTCTGGGAGGTTGATTGGTTGTTGCTGGGCTACAGCTCGTCCAGGGCCGTGGTGAATTTCTACCAACTATGTGTGGTGAACTTCTATCCTGTACATGGTGAACTTCTACCATCTATGTATGGTGAACTTGTACCCTGTGTGTGTATGGTGAACTTGTACCCTGTGTGTGTGTGGTGAACTACTACCCTGTGTGTGTGTGTGGTGAACTACTACCCTGTGTGTGTGTGGTGAACTACTACCCTGTGTGTGTGTGTGGTGAACTACTACCCTGTGTGTGTGTGTGTGGTGAACTTCTACCCTGTGTGAGAAACACGATGTTTGATAGAGGGGTAAATTATTTTTTCGATAGTGTATTTAAATAGAGGTGCTGCAGGTAAGTAGTTTTCAGTTTTAAAGGCATAGTTTAACAAGACAACACTTGCCACCATCCTTCAAGCCCATTGGTGAAAAAGAGCAAAGTTTTTGTTGACATTATAATATAATGTTTATGCGAGAGCCGGGGGCTTGTGGGACCCCGGGGTCCCGCCTAAGGTTCATTCAGCACCAATAAAAAACACACATTCTTATTTGCAATTACAGTAACCTCGAGGCTGCGATGTCCTTACACCACCAATAACTTTGAGGAACACTCACCTTGACAGCTGCGGCTATTTAGGGCTTGAGAGTGACTCCGCTCTGTTGCAGGGCGACCCTCCAGGGAAAGGTTTTGGTGCAATGGAGAAACAAACACAGAGCGCGGCCATGTCCGTGAAATGCCAGAAGCGTGCACAGCAATGCACGCGCCCCTGTGAAAACGAAAAGTGTCGGGCGAGACGCTGCTCCAGTGACTTTGCACCTTCACGTCTCGGTTTGGAACACCGCTCGAAACGTTGTCTAACGTCGCCAACATTTCGCTCGCGTGTTCACCACATGCCGAGTCGCTCACCTCTCTGGCTGTGTCGGGTGGTGGAGGGTGCCGTAGCTCCCACCGGCGTGGCAGCCACGCCATGGCTAGCCCGAGACAACTCGATGATCGTGAATCGTGACATTGGCCGTGAAAGCCTGCGTATGAATGAAGACCACGTGGTCTCATGCGGAGATGAACCTCTGCATAACCTGCCGCGTTTTAGGCGTATTGCTGATTCACATCGTGAATCGCTTGGGTTCGAGCCCCCACTTCACGAGGATGGACTCTGCACTCGTGATTATTGTATCTTCCCTCTCCGTGAAATATCTTCTCAAACACAGTCGCCTATTGGCAGGCTCGAGTGTGCTTGCTGTGTGGTTCATTTGCAGGCAACCACAACGTTCACTAAAAGCCTCTCATGGTGTTCGGGGTTAGCGATTATGATTTCATATTTTATTTTTCGTAGCCTGGTGACTGGGCAGTGTTGTGACCGATTTCTCAACTCAAAAACAGAAGGCGGCGAGTTCCATCCCGGTTGGGGATTCATTCAGAGCGTCATCACCCTCGGGTTGATGAAATGAGCACCACTTTGTGGGAAGTCGATGTTTTCAAATATCGCGGTCCTCTCTGGAATTTCCACCGCCGCTTCTTGGCCACTGGCCAGGATCAACCCCGATCCGTGTTGAGGAGCAGAAGGCCGCGTTAACTTTGACTCTTCATCGCTGATAACTGAACGTTATTAAATGTTGTCCAAAGGTTCTTACCAGCGTGCAATAATCCCGTCGTTGTTTTCGCTGTGATCTCGCGTGTATGTATGTATGATGTTTAACTTCTTTTGCACCGTACGTAGCCAACCGTGCTGATCGGATATGCGGAAGGACACCGAGCGAAGCACACAAAGCGGTTCTCAAGGAACGAGCGGGTTGAGCGAGCTGCCGCTGCCTGGAATAGACACCGCTCAGATGGAGCTCACTGCTCCGGCCTGCCAAGCCTCAGCAGCCCTGGCACCAGGGGCTGTTCCCCTCTGTTGGGCGGGACGTCATCAGCACCGTTAATCAGCCGCTGAGTGGTCTATCCACTGCTGGGTGAAGTCCTCCTCACGTCGCCGCCGTCTCGTGGCGCATCGCGGTGGTGGTGGTGGTGATGTTCACTTCCCAATGACTGCGTTCATGCGTAGTGTGTGCACGTGGGTCGTCGTGCCCAACCACACTTTAAGCAGGCTGCACATTTAACACATATTTAACTTGTTAGACGCATACCGCCTCTCTACATGTTAATACACTCACATATTCCATATGAACACCCAAAGTGCTTTAATGTTGTTGAAATGTGAACCACTCTCGACATATCAAACTCGTTTGCTTGATTACAAGAGACAGAATATTAATATTATTATTTCTATCGGCAAGTGCATTGCGACAGGGGTGACCTGCGAGCAGTCGCACGGCACAGACGACGCTGGGAGCTCGCCAGGCGCGCCAAGCCCCCGGTGGAGCGACACGAGCCTCAAGGTTGAAGACTCCCGTCCCCCTCGTCATCAACGCGGTCCGCGCAGTTCCCACGCAGCGCCAAGGGTTAACGCGCGGCCCGTTTCCTGCAGTCAGCGAGACGGTTTTGCACTGTCAGCTGCCGTGGCTGCTGAGCGTGTGCGCACCGCAAGGGAGTCTTTAATCATCCACACACAGCCACACACACACACAGCCACACACACAGCCACACACACAGCCACACACACATAGCCACACAAAGACAGCCACACACATACACAGCCACACACACACCTCCACACAAAGACAGTCACATACACACAGCCTCACACACAGCCACACACACACACGGCCACACACACACACCGCCACACACACAGCCACACACACCGCCACACACACACAGCCACACACACACAACGCCACACACACACACCGCCACACACACACACCCGCCACACACACACACCGCCACACACACACACCGCCACACACACACACCGCCACACACACACACCGCCACACACACACACCGCCACACACACACCCGCCATACACACACACCGCCACACACACACACACCGCCACACACACACACCGCCACACACACACACCGCCACACACACACACCGCCACACACACACCCGCCACACACACACACCGCCACACACACACACACCGCCACACACACACACCGCCACACACACACACCGCCACACACACAGCCACACACACAGCCACACACACACCGCCACACACACACACCGCCACACACACACACAGCCACACACACAGCCACGCAAAGACCGTCACACATACACAGCCACACAAAGACAGTGATACGCACACACCGATAGGTGAACAAATAGGATCCCTTACACAGGCACACGCAATTATGTAAGTGCAGCCCCACACTCACAATCACACAAAGCCACACGCACAGCCACGCACTGCCTTTCAAATGCACTTACGTAATTACATTCGCATGCTAGGAGGCGGCATGGATGGAGTCATACACGCGGGCAGACTCACACAAATACAAATGTCCCCCGTGAACCCTTAACAGACTGTTGGGGCAAGTGCTGTTAGCGAGCACCTATTAAGGCCGGGAGGGCACACGAGGGAAGGGTGGTCAGCACCACGCCCCCCCCCCCAGGCTGAGTCGACCTAGGAGAGTCACAAACTCGTCACCGATTTTAGCGCTCAGCGGAAACCGAACTCGGGCCGCTGGGTTCGTATCGCGGTGCGTCGCTGACCACTGCGCCACCGCTCCCCACGACGGGCCGTCTGCACGTCGCCCTGCTCTGGGAGCTGCGGGTGCCCCACTGAGTCAAATCCAGAGTGGGGGTCGACTCAGATTATCATCCGTCCAGGGCTGATCAAATAAATACTGCTTTGTGAGAAACGGTGCTTGTGATGTTCTCAGTGTCTGGGTGTTCACATTGTCTGGGTGTTCACGGTGCCTGGGGTCAGCGGCGGAGATGACCCCTGTCCCAGTGAGTGGGGAGACGATCTGGCCTGAGTGCATGCGGGGTTTTTGCCTAAGCGTGCTGAGCCTTAGTTTGACCATACTTCACCACACAAGTCAGTGCGGGTTGGTTTGCCCGTGGCCGGGAATTGCATCTAAGTAGCTAAGAAGTACATAGCGCAGTATGCTGGCCATGGCACCATCACTCGACCCCTGCATAGGAATTACGCAGAATAGACAAGGTAGGGGTCACGGTTTGTATTGCACCGTGGTGACGTTACAGGTGATACTTAATTTGATGTTTTTTCCAATGTTGACTTCAATCACAGCCAATGCCCAGCAATGACGACTCCGCTCGGGTGTCTCGCACGAGGCTGCATGAAGGAGCGGTCTCGAGGCAGCGACCTGGCGAGTGCGATGGAGGTGCGAGCCATGGGCAGTGCTTCGTGGCTGGATAACAAGCGTCTTAGATGGACACGACAGTAGGATAACAACACGGCAGAGTGGATAACAACACGGCAGAGTGGATAACAACACGGCAGTAGGATGACAACACGGCAGTAGGATGGCAACACGGCAGTAGGATGACAACACGGCAGTAGGATGACAACACGGCAGTAGGATGACAACACGGCAGAGTGGATAACAACACGGCAGAGTGGATAACAACACGGCAGTAGGATGACAACACGGCAGTAGGATGACAACACGGCAGTAGGATGACAACACGGCAGTAGGATGGCAACACGGCAGTAGGATGACAACACGGCAGAGTGGTTCGTTGCATTCTGAACATCAGCAGTGCAGCTCTCACCAGGAGTGCCCGTAGGGAGCGGTGATGCAGCGGTTAGCGCTACGCTGCGCTACAAACCCGGCGACCCAATTTCGAGTCCCGCTCAAGGCCAAAACAGTGAGGATTAACTGAACCGGTCCAGGGCCTCCCCTAGGTCGACTCAGCCTCAAATGAGTACCCAGTGCAGTGTGTAAATGTTGCCACTAAGGAGACAAGGGCGATCTGGCGTGGTGTTGGCCACCCACCACCTCGTGTGCCATGCCGGCCTTCATCCGTGCTCGCTAACAGCACTGTAAGTCGAGATTTGCCCCAAGTGTGTGAACGGGGATCTTTGTCTTTGCCCGTCAGTGCAAGAGAGAACTCCCACACGACTTTAGTAACGAGGCGGGGCTGCTCCCTTTGGGACAGGTTACATTCGAGTCTCACTGTGGCTGCCGCGTCTCTTTCCCCTGCACGGAGGCGCTGACCCTTGCGGTCCGCTCAGGTGACGCTCCTCACCTGCACGCCACCGGGGTGGCTTCACTACAGCGCATCCATCAGCCGCCCTGCCGAGTTCCCCGGTCGTCTCCGTTGCTCTTCGCTACGCGCGCATCTTCAGCAGATTATGGTCAATGGGATGGAACGTATGGGCGTTCCGGCTCATTGCCTGCGACCCCAGAGTGACTGCTCTCTGCCTTCTGCTTTACATCGCCTGTGCCCACAGACTTGCGCCGCAGTGGGTCACGCGGCGGACATCGATACCGCTCGGAGCGCACCACGACGGGAACGCTGCGTCACGCGTCCGCGTCACGAGGATTCGGTGATGCCCAAGGCGTGCGCCTCGCCCCTGCAATCTCCCCCGACCCTCTCGAGCGGAGGCAAGTGCTCCCTTGCTCGAATCCCTGACCATATGCCCAGTGCTGCGTCACACCGCGCGGGTAGGCGGTGCAGATGCCGCTGCAGAACGAGGATGCAGGAGCAGGTCGCGAAGTCATCGTGTTCCGCTTCCACGCTAAACACGCGCGCAAAGTCACTCAGCATCAGCAACTTGCGAATGCTCAGTGAGATGTTTTAATTTGGATTGGAATACGGTTAATCAGAAACTACATGACGAAACGTGGAACACAAACGAACAAGTGCACAAAGAAGTGTGGAGAGGTGTGTGACTGTGTGCTTGGAACTAGAGAGACAGGAAGAGAAGCACGTAGCCTGGGATGTTCATGTTATTCTGGTAGAAACCACCTGGTTCCACCAGCCCACAAAGGATTATTGTGTCTGTCCGTCCGTCGTGCATACAAAAATGGGAGGGGTGGGACTGGGTGGAGAGGGGAGGGTGGGGAGGGGCTCGGTGGAGAGGGTGGGGAGAAGCTGGGTGGGGAGGGGAGGGTGGGGAGGGGCTGGGTGGGGTGGGTGGGGCTGGGTGGGGGTGGAAGCGGTGGGGCTGGGTGGGGAATGGCTGGTCACCCCGTGGTGCCCTTATAAAACTCGACGTTTAACCTACTCACGCCGGCTTGTGCCATCCCTCACAGTCGGCCATATTTGCGGAATACACCACGCCGCCGTTGACCCTGGCCATTGACCGAGCAACCCACCAACGTGTTCCTAGCAGCAGCAGCTCCCTCCTCCGCAGCAGGACATGTGTTAGAGGCGTCGAGGTCACCGCTCCAAAAGCAATTCGTCTTGGGCAGCACGCGTCGTCCAAATTACCGATGGCCGGCGGTCGAGATTCATGGGAGAGTCCCAGCCAGAGAAGGAACTCGTCTTGAGAGATTGCTCCATGTGGAGGAGAAGGAGCCATGAGCTCGCACAAGGTCGTGCAAGATGACGACGGCTTAGGTGACCTTCATCCAGCAGTGGAGAGATAATAGCTGCTGCTGATGATGATGATGATGAAGGGCACGCGCGCGCATGTGCTCATCATAACGGGCGATGCGGAGTTCCTCCTGGGTTCCCTTCGGGGAATCGCCATTGCCTCAACTCCACGATGCTTCTTCCCGATATAAATGTAATCCAAATGCAATCCAAATGTAATCCAAATGTAATTATTGCCGGCCATCTGCTGCTCCAGCTGCCTCGAGTGAACCACGGCGGCCGATCGTTAGCAGCCGCACGAGGTGCTCGATTTAAACCGGAAAGAGACAGCCCAGGTTACTAACGATGCATGTATTGTAAGCATGTGAAGTATCACCACTACGCATGTATTATTTCCTTTCCAATTAATATTGTTAGACGAACATTTTAAATATCACATACATGTATTTTAAACGTGTAAATTAATTACGAGCCGCTCAAATTACATTTGAAGAATATTCATCGCGATTGTCATGAACGACGCAAATCTTTGTGCCGAGAGTTCATTGCGTCACCAGGGACAGGGGTCAGCGAGAGGATGAAACGAATTTCAACTGGGACGACTTCTCGGTAGAAATAGACAAATGTGTTAAATCCCCTTTCATGATCACAACGAATCATGCCGAACGTGTTACACCACACGCGTGTTACACCACACGCGTGTTACACCACACGCGTGTTACACCACACGCGTGTTACACCACACGCGTGTTACACCACACGCGTGCTACACCACACGCGTGCTACACCACACGCGTGTTACACCACACGCGTGTTACACCACACGCGTGCTACACCACACGCGTGCTACACCACACGCGTGCTACACCACACGCGTGTTACACCACACGCGTGCTACACCACACGCGTGCTACACCACACGCGTGCTACACCACACGCGTGTTACACCACACGCGTGCTACACCACACGCGTGCTACACCACACGCGTGCTACACCACACGCGTGCTACACCACACGCGTGCTACACCACACGCGTGTTACACCACACGCGTGTTACACCACACGCGTGTTACACCACACGCGTGTTACACCACACGCGTGCTACACCACACGCGTGCTACACCACACGCGTGCTACACCACACGCGTGTTACACCACACGCGTGCTACACCACACGCGTGCTACACCACACGCGTGCTACACCACACGCGTGCTACACCACACGCGTGCTACACCACACGTCTCCTCCGCGTCTCTCCGCTCCGACTGTTTTGTGCCTCTCCACGACTCGCGGTCTCGCTCTGCCCGCTCCTCCCTCTCTTCTCTGAGACGGCTCCAGCGCCTCTCCAGTAAATATTCTTATTCTGATCCCAGCTCTCCATCGCTTTCCATCGCTTCGAGAGATGAGGTTCATTACCCCATGGCCGCTTTCGTTCGTTTGGAACAAAATGGCTTAATTATAGAAGAGTGAACATCTTTCTTCCTCGGTCATTATAATCGTAATTACATTCATATCTCGCTGAGAGAATTAAATTAAAAAGTCTCTGGAAAAAATAGCTTCTTCTCAGGTCGAGAGAAAGTAGTTGTTAAATCAATCTGTGTAATAATTGTGTCGCCTACATTGTGAATTGCATATTTCCTTGCTTGCCTTGGTGTGGAATAGGGTGTTTATTATTTATCCCTATAAGAGCACAGTGGCTGGAGTTTGCCCTCTTTGCCTTTCAATATTCGTATTTGGCGGTGACGCGCGCGAAACGGTGGAGGGGTTCTGGGAGGCGGGGAGTGGTGCCTGCGCCAGGCTGCTTGCGTTGGCACGGAACGGGTGAGGGAGGAGGAGTGGAGTCTGACGGTGGAGGGAGAGGCCAACTGAGCGCCAATCGGCATCACATGTGCAGTGTCTAACGCGTAGCTCCAATTATTACCCATTGTCTTAACACGATGTCACAATTTTGCCACGGTATTAACAACCATCGTTTTCTCGCAAAATTCAGTATGCAGCACGAAACTAAAACGCCACTGTCCTTGAGATGACTTTGAAACAATTCGTATACTACCACTCGGCTTACCGATCTTTAAATGACCCACAACACACGCGTCGACTGTGTGCACAGTGACGAGTCTGCCCCTGTGGTTGCCACGATTCACCATTCGCGAATGACGTCACAGAGAGCGAGGCCTCAGCCACGCGCTGCTCGCTCGGGCTGCTGCCCGAGGAGCGCTCAGCCGCAGGGTTCCAGCCGGGTCTGTGTGCACCCTCACTGCTCCCGTGGAGGCCCGCTTCATCTCACTGGCTTTACACGACATCGGTATCTGTGTCTCTTGTGTGTCCTGAGCTCTGTGTGTTCGTGTGTTCCCAATTGTAGAGGGTGCGTGACCGTGCGCGCATGTGAGCGTGTGAGAGTGGAGCGGTAACGTGCATTGAAGTCTTGCGAGTTGGGTTCCATTCTCGGCACCAGTGGAGAGTGGAAAATTATATCTGAAGCGGCCTCAGTGCCGTGCCAGACTTTCATAGGGGCTCACTAACAGCAGGTTCCCCAATAGTCTGTATGGATATAGGGGTGCCTTTGTCTTGGTCGTTGTGTGTGTGCTGACTGTGTGAATATATGAGTGGGTGTGTGAATGTGTGCGTGTGTAGAGTGCACATAGCTTGGCACAAGCGCCGTTGTTGTAGATGTGCATATGTGTGTGAATGTCGAATCAGCCTCAAATGAGTACCTGGTGCGGTGTGTAAAAACATCGCCACTAGGGAGACAAAGGCGGTCGGGCGTGGTGTTGGCCACCCACCCCTTCGTGTGCCGTGACGGCCTTCATAGGTGCTCGCTAACAGCACTTGCCCCAACAGTCTGTTAAGGTTATAAGGGGGATCTTTGTCTTTTTGTGTGTGCTTACTGTGTGCATATTTGTGAGTGTGGGTGTGTGTGCTGACCGTTTGAATGTGTGAGTGTGTGTGCTGACTGTGCGAATGTGAGTATGTGAATGTGTGCTGACTGTACACGTGTGTGTGTGAATGTGTGAGTGTGTGTGTGCTGACTGTGTGCATGTGAGTGTGTGAATGTGTGCTGACTATACACGTGTGTGTGAATGTGTGAGTGTGTGTGTGTGCTGACTGTGTGCATGTGAGTGTGTGAATGTGTGCTGACTATACACGTGTGTATGAATGTGTGAGTGTGTGTGTGCTGACTGTGTGAATGTGTGTGTGCTGATTGTACACGTGTGTGTGTGTGTGCTGACCGTGCTGACTGCGTGCATGTGAGTGTGTGAATGTGTGAGTGTGTGTGTGAATGTGTGAGTGTGTGTGCTGACCCCGTGAGCCCCTATCGATCTCGCACGCCCCGCGTGCCGCGATCGATCAGGCGCGGGTTTACAGCGGCGATCGATCTCGCGCGCTCCGCTCCGGCGCTCTCCGCTCGCACTGCTGCTGCTGCTGCTGCCACAGAGGCTCGCTGCAGAAATCTGTAACGCTTTCAATTTACATTTCCTGCAGCAGAAAATGTCGCCCATTACTCGCCAGGCTTACGCAGTAATTGCCGATGTGTTTATTCGTGTTTAGCTTAAGGCAATTAAATTGCTGAACGTTACAATTCGGTGAAGATGGAATTTACATGATTTATGCATTACTTTTCCCGAAAATGATGATGATATTTGCGTGATCACTTTAGTTTGTTGGTGGTCATCCGTAGCTTTCTGAACTCTTGTCTTGAGCTGGCAGAGCGCATTGGAGACCTCGGCGGAATCACTGATCCTGAGCTCCTGATCGCCTACAGATTGATCTCGACTCTGCAGGACCTCCCACCTCCACCTGAGCGACTTTCCAGCTCCACCTGCGCCAGGAGCCTCATGTTCGCACTAATTCGCCTCCCCTCGAACATCGCCACTTCGTTCGGCATCCCTCAATCCCTCGCCTCAAACCCCCGCAGTGGCCCTGAGCGCCGCAGCCTATACACGTGACGTGTGTGTGTTGATGTATATTGAACTTCTTTCGCACCGTACGTAGCCAACCACTCTAATCGGCAGTGCGGGTAACCCACGTCACCCCACTCACCAGATTGCTCCAAATCCACTCCGAGACCAACTCAGTCACTTCAAGCCCGACGTGTGTTGGTGATGCTGCAGCGTTGGCAGTGGTGCAACAGCACAAGCTCAACGCTCGCACAACATTCGTCGACAATACTGTGTGGCCTTAAGAGTAGTTTAATATATATACAATACATGGCACTTCGCCCTCTTCAAGACCCTTCGTGGACTCTGTTCACCTCTTCCCCTCTCCCTCTACTCCCGTTCCAATGCTCTCAGCGACCACGGCCCTCTGTCAAAGTCCTCGGGGACGCCTCGCCTCAGTGCCCGCTCGCTGCCGGCCGATCGCACCGCCGAATGCATCGCCGCGTCCCCCCCCCACGAGGTCCCTCTCCTGCCCACGACTGGGAATTCGTGACGTCATTTGCAATTTTCCCAAAACCTCGCCTCCATCCCCCCGTGTGGCCAGGATAAATATCTTCCCCCCCCCCCCCGCTCAAATACAATCACGAAGCGCCCCATCCGCAGAAGCGCGCGAGTGGTACTCCGATGCACGTCAACAGGCGCTGGGACCGCAAGCGGCAAACCCCATCGGAGCCCCGTGGCGAGGGATGTCGGCACGGAGCGACGCGTCACCGCCAGCGATCTCACGGGCAGCTACCACTCGGGAATTATCGCACCCGCTCATCAATTCTTCTATCGGCTCATGTTGACAGCCTCGTTTGCATAGCATCACTCATTAGCATATACTTTGCAAATCAACTGCTTATAATCGTAAATTGTTATATTCTACACAAGTACCGTGAATGTAATCATTAATTCTAATACATCGACCACATGCATCGTGACATGGCTGCCTGCTTGCTTGGTGTAAACAGGAGCTACACACGCAGTCGCAGACTCGCACAGCTACACACAGTCACAGACTCGCACAGCTACACACAGTCACAGACTCGCAGAGCTACACGTAAGAATGCCGCCAGCATCACATGCTATTCTCTTCTTGCGTGTTCAGGAGCTCCATGCCAATGTCGACGTTTGTTTCTCGCCACGACAAGAGGGCTTCAGCAGAAAGAGAGAGAGATTATTTGGGTCATTCGGTAAAGTCACGTCGATAGGTTCACATTTATAAAAAGAAAATAAGCAAAAAACTGCGACGTTTCGGTCACAACACAAGCGATCGTCACGTGTTGTGATCGAAACGTCGCAGGTTTTTGTTCATTTTATTTTTTATTAATTTGAATCTATCTACGTGACTTTACCGAAAGACCCAAAGAACATGAATTCCTGCAGTCACGAAGGCTGTAAGTCAAGATTAAGAGAGCGATGGAGTTGGTGTCGTCTTGCTGTTCCTCCTCCGTTGAAGGAGCGCAGGCGACGGTGGTTCACGCTGCGGCCCGCAGCTTGTGTTGCATGACCACAGTCGTACTGCTGTGGCTCGTCTTGAATGTTCCAGCTGCCAGCAGAAGCGACGTCTCTTGCTACCTTCTCCAGGAAGAGGAGCTCAAACTCATAAATATCCCCGTGGGCGAAAGTGGTCTCTGTTATGTGAGTCAACTTCGGTGAAACAAAAAAACTCCCGTGACAGCTGTACCGTCGGGTGCGGTGTTTCACGTTGATATTCGAGTGCAGCATTTACAGAAACGCCGCGACATTTATCGCCTCCTGCCGCGCAGCAGCGGTGAGCCCGGCGCTGCCTCTCGGGAGGGCCGGCACAGCAGATGCCAGCTTCTGTCCACGGATCGACTCCGTGTCTCGCCGAGTGCCGCTCAAGACGCCTGCAGTCTTCCCCTCCCGTGTGGCTGCTGCTGATGTGGAGGCAGGGCAACAACCACGATCTCACATTCAGGTGGCCAAGCCAGACAACGGCTGCAGTACATCCGCACGTTTCCGCATCATCCTCTGCGCCCCCTGGTCCCCATGTATCGCGACAGTGAGGACCCTACCGGGAGGTTCGCTCGGCAGCGCGCTGCGGGCACGGGACTTGCCGTGTCACCCACTGCTGAGCAAAGGCCTCCTCTTGCCGTGTCCGTCGTGGGAGGTGTTTGACCATGCTTCACCATTTTGGTCAAATTGGCTGAAAACATATTTAAACAAAACCCCGATGCAGGACCCTCCCTCAAAAAATGGTTCTGCTACTCTATGTGGCATTCCTGAATTAATGATCACTTTAGGTTCAGAGATGACTCATCACTGCCGTGAGTCGTGGCTGGGAATAGAACTCAGGTGGCCGGGTTCATCGCGCGGTGTGCGCTCCACCACACACGAGGTGTTAATGAGCAGAAATATCGACGGGAAAACAACACGCGGCACGAAAGCCGCGGCGAGCAGCACTGCCCGCCGAGCTCCGAGGCACGGGTTTATCCAATTACTTCTCAAACTCGAAGACGGCCAAATTAATGCGCACGCCAGATAACGCCAATTAGAGGTGTGAGCTGCATGTTTAGCACGGGCGGCGGCTCGACGCGCCGATGTCAGTAGGCGCGCGTGCACGCGGCGCGGGGAGGCGCGGGGATGAGGACGCAGAGACGCGGCGCGCGGGGCGCATTCGTGGGAGATGTCGCACGGCTATCTCGCCACAGTCGCTGCTGCTGCTGCTGTTGCTGGTGGCTGCCAGAGAGGCACTTCGGGAGAAGCGAGACGTCGCAGAGCCCCGACAGGGCCATGGTCACTTGCGGGGCGCGGTGATGGACGCCCCCAAGTTGAAAGACAGCGCGGACCGCTTAGCACGGCCCCCTCCCTCACGTGGCCATCGGCAACAGCGCGAACAGTGAGACGCGAGGCGCCGCGTGGGGAGATGTTCCCCCGCCCCGCTGCTGTCCAGTGGCTCGCCCAGCCGGGCAGCCGAGCAGCGCTCGCTTCGCATCAACCATCAGCACGGTTGGCTACGTAGGGTGCGAAAAGAGGGTCACCATACATGCCTACATGCATGCACACTCGCAACCACTCGCAACCACTCGCTCAAAACACCTCGCGCCACGCGGGGTGGCTCACTGCTGCTGCTGCTGCCGCTGCCGCCTCGGCCATCGCACCCGGGCGCGTCACCTGTCGCCCCGTGGCTCCCTCTCCTCTCTCTTTCCCTCCTGCATCTCCCCGTCCTCTCATTCTCTTCCCTGCCTTAGGTGCAGGCCAGCTCGCGCGAGACGCGGCGATGCCTCTCGACCCGGGCTCCGATTGTTTGGGTTTGCTTTGTCGCTCGAACGCAAATGGAATAGCACGGCCAGGGGTGAGATCGGCGCGATGTCAGCTCGTCAGTCGAGGAGTCGTCCTGGGTGCGATTTGCGGCCACGGAGAAGGAAGCGGTGTAAACATCGCCAATCACAACAGATCGGCCTCCTGTCGCGGACACAAAGGCGACGTCGCGATCATCCATCCTCTTATCTGCTGGGAATCGTGAATAAGAGGAGTGGGGTTAAGGCCGACAGTTGGGCTGTCGTTGTGAAAAATGACTCGCTCACTCACACACCCTCACTGAACACACACACACACCGTGACCACACAGCGTGAACACACACACACACCGTGAGCACATACACACACCCTGAACACACACAACGTGAACACACACACACCGTGGCCACACACACACCGTGAACACACACACCGTGACCACACACACACCGTGAACACACACACACACACACCGTGAGCACACACACACACACACCGTGATCACACACACACCGTGAACACACACACACCGTGACCACACACACACCGTGAACACACACACACACACCGTGAACACACACACACCCTGGACACACACACCGTGAGCACACACACACCGTGAACACACACACACCGTGAACACACACACCGTGACCACACACACACACACCGTGAACACACACACACCCTGGACACACAGACCGTGAACACACACACACACGCCGTGAGCACACACACACACCGTGAACACACACACACACACCATGAACACACACCGTGAACACACACACACCGTGAACACACACACACCGTGACCACACACACACACACCCTGGACACACAGACCGTGAACACACACACCGTGACCACACACACACCGTGAACACACACACACACACACACCGTGAGCACACACACACACACACCGTGATCACACACACACCGTGAACACACACACACCGTGACCACACACACACCGTGAACACACACACACACACCGTGAACACACACACACCCTGGACACACACACCGTGAGCACACACACACCGTGAACACACACACACCGTGAACACACACACACCGTGACCACACACACACACCGTGAACACACACACACACCCTGGACACACAGACCGTGAACACACACACACACGCCGTGAGCACACACACACACCGTGAACACACACACACACACCATGAACACACACCGTGAACACACACCGTGACCACACACACACACACCCTGGACACACAGACCGTGAACACACACACACACGCCGTGAGCACACACACACACCGTGAACACACACACCATGAACACACAGCGTGACCACACACACACAGTAAACACACACGCACACACCATGAACACACACAGCGTGACCACACACACACAGTAAACACACACACACCGTGAACACACACACCGTGATCACACACACACACTGTGGACACACACACATACACCGTGGACACAAACACACCGTGAACACACACACACACCATGAACAGACAGCGTGACCACACACACACAGTAAACACACGCACACACCATGAACACACACAGCGTGACCACACACACAGTAAATACACACACACCGTGAACACACACACCGTGATCACACACACACACCGTGGACACACACACACCGTGGACACACACCATGAACACACACAGCCTGACCACACGCACACAGTTTACACACACACAGTGTACACAGACTCACACACACCGTGATCACACACACACACCGTGAACACACACACACACACCGTGAACACACACACACCGTGAACACACACACCGTGAACACACACACACTGTGGACACACACACACACCGTGATCACACACACACACACACCGTGAACACACACACACACCGTGAACACACACACACACACACGCACACACACACACTGTGGACACACACACACCGTGATCACACACACACACACCCCCGGGGTCTCGTGCTGACGGCCGCTGTGGGTCTGTGATTGGGGCTCGCGGCACGCTCAGGTTCCTCACGACAGCAGCTACACTCTGAGAGTACAGTACTGACCAGCGTGGTGAAGTATGGTCAAAACAACCGCCACGACCGACAGCGTATCCTGCAGAAGATTAACAACGGGTGTGTGACGTCAATAACGTTGCATCATGATGATCGCGTTTAACTCATTCAGTTCTGAGTTTCACGTCCCTGCGTTTTGCACATCGATGCCCTTTCCGTCACAGAATGCGCCCCACGCTTTCCGCACGAAGGTCAATCTCATTACCCGTCATATCGCGGATAACAGGGTGACTGATGAGAGGTGCGAGTCACAGACGACGCCACCACACGGCTACGGCGATGCTACAGCGATGCTATAGCCGTGTTAGTTCACCGCAGTCCTGGCTATTTTGCTCCATTGCGTAATTCATGACCAACTGCGCTGACGGAGCATTCCACGCAGGTCAAGCACCCAGGTCACGCAGCCAGGTCACGCAGCCAGGTCACACAGCCAGGTCACGCAGCCAGGTCACACAGCCAGGTCACGCAGCCAGGTCACACAGCCAGGTTACACAGCGAGGTCACACAGCCAGGTCACGCAGCCAGGTCACACAGCCAGGTTACACAGCGAGGTCACACAGCCAGGTCACGCAGCCAGGTCACACAGCCAGGTTACACAGCGAGGTCACACAGCCAGGTCACGCAGCCAGGTCACACAGCCAGGTTACACAGCCAGGTCACGCAGCCAGGTCACGCAGCCAGGTCACGCAGCCAGGTCACGCAGCCAGGTCACGCAGCGCTCGCTCCGCGCGCAGTCTGAGCGAGGAGCGAGCGGAGGAGTCGCGGGCAACGGGGAGCCTCGGGTTTATTTTTAGACGGACATGCAAATGAGGAATCGGAGTCAACAGTGCGCACAGGGAGAGAGCGGGCAGCAGAGAGCGAGGAGAGCGTGCGGAGAGCGTGGGGAGAGCGAGAGGAGAGCGCGGTGCTCGCGAGCCGCGCGTTGCACCGGGAGCTCGCGGCGTTCTCAGTTTCGTGGAATCGCAGAGCCCGAGACTCGAGAGAGAAAGAGAGGGGGGGGTCTGGATGTGCCGCAGTGCGGAGCAGCAGCAGCAGCGGCGGCAGCGGCGGTGCCGCGCGCCGAACTCGGGCGGCGATAGCGCGGGGGCTGCGCCTCCAGCCCCGAGAGCGCGCGGCGGGTGCGGCCCCTGCGGGACCCGAGTCCCCCGAGATCAACGAGTCCCGCGAGTCCCCCGAGTCCCGCGGCTGCCACCGCCACCGGCAGCGGCAGCAGCAGCGGCGGCACGCGACGCGTGGTCGCGTCGAGGCGCGGGTTGCAGCAGCCGCAGTGATGAGCGCGGTGTCACACGCTGGCGGGGGGGGGGGTGCACTGCTCCACGCTGCGTCCATCCCCAATTAAAGGTCACGTGGTGGGGGGGGGGGGCTGTAGCAGTGGAGGCGACAGGGCCCTATCCCCCCTCCCCCCGTTAGCCCCGCACCCCGCGCTGCACAGCGCCGCCTTCCTCGACCTTTGCGAAGGCGCTGCCCCTCGCTTCCCAACTCGACTCCTACCCCCCCATAGACCCCCCCCCTCCTCTAAGCCCTAACACCGACCCCCCCCCCCCCTCCTCTAAGCCCCAACACCGACCCCCCCCTTGCGACCACAGACCCCCGCTGCGTATCCACAATCACAGAGTCCTCCCTGGATGGGACTCCGCTCCAAACCAGTGCAGCTGCCTGCCCACAGTCAATGTCATTAAACATTGAAAACTAATTCCAAGTTAAGGCGCTGTAGCCGGTGATATCGTAACCTTCAAAGACATCGTTGCACATTGTTACATCGCTGCAGTAAATGACGTTGCACAACGGCTCCCCTCCTCTCCCGGTGTGGACGCAATGTCCAGGGACCCTTGCTTGGCCAATCGGAGCGCAGCGTTCATAATGTTTATGATGTTGTGCCTCCGTACAGCCACACGCATCTATTTTCCACTTGCACATCCGAGCCGCGCCTTGACCGTGCCGAGCTGGCCCGTCGCGGCTCAAGAGGTGCCAGATTTTGTTTTCCCAATGCAGAAATGGAAACTAAATATTGATATCTGGCGTCGAGATTACATGACATCGATACGCATATGCAGACACAGTGACGCTGTATCCTGTGCTCGTGTACTACCACACGTGTGTACTACTGCACGTGTGTGTACTACCACACACGTGTGTACTACCACACGTGTGTGTACTACCACACGTGTGTGTACTACCGCACGTGTGTGTACTACCGCACGTGTGTGTACTACCGCACGTGTGTGTACTACCACACGTGTGTGTACTACTACACGTGTGTGTACTACCACGCGTGTGTGTACTACCGCACGTGTGTGTACTACCACACGTGTGTGTACTACCGCACGTGTGTGTACTACCACACGTGTGTGTACTACCGCACGTGTGTGTACTACCACACGTGTGTAGTGTGTATAGTACACGAGCGCCTCTCCTCACAAACCAACGGATTCGCCACCGCCCCCGCCCCCTGTGCTGCTGCTGCGCCTCGCGGCGCGGGGACGCGAGACGCAGCAGCAGCAGCAGCAGGAGGAGGAGCAGCAGGAGGAGGAGGAGCCGGTTTCTATTTTTATCCCGGAGCTCGCTGCCTCGCTCGTGAATAAATCAGGATTCCTTAAATAATTCCCCGGCTCGCAACTTCACGGCATGATCTTTGCCTCCCGCCTCATCCCAGCGTTCATTTCACGTGCACGTTGTGTCTGCAGCCATTCCCATCCATTGCATTGCAGTACTGTATCCTATTATGTAATATAGAGAAGTGCCAGGATGCGTCAAGCACACGCACAAAGACACAGCTCCCCTGTATAGCTTTAGCAGATTGTTGGAGCAAGTGCTGTGAGCGAGCAGCACCTACGAAGGCCGGAACGATGCCCGAGCGGGTGGCTCGTCAGCACCGCGTCCGGCCGCCTTTGTCTCTCCAGTGCTGATGTTGACAAATGCACAAGCAGGTACTGATTTAAGACTGAGTCGACCTAGATACTCGTTATTGGTGTTGGTCGTGAGCGGGAATGAAACTCGGGTCGCTGGGCTCGTCGCGCAGTGCGCTAACCACTGCACCACCGCTCCCCACTCCACTCGCGCACCCTCGGGGATGAGCCCCCGGGGGGGCAGCGGGGCCGGGCGGCTTCTCACCACTCAGCCAGAGACACCTCCAGGCGGTGGGTGCTCTTCTCCTTGTTCACAACACCGATCCGGTGGTGGGAATTCCACATTCCTAAGGGTGGGGTGAATCTTTCAGCAGGACCGCCACCGGAGGCGAGATGCTGGAATAGGTGGGGGGGGGGGATCTGAGTTCGCCGATGCGACGCGCGCTGTGTGTGTGGGAGAGCGGGGAGGGGTGCCGGGGGGGTGGGGGCTGTGCGGGTGGAAGGGGGAGGGGTAAAGAGGCTCGGGGAACACGAGACCGGCAGAGACGCAGGGGCCCTGCTGCTGCTGCTGGACGGCAAAGGCACCGAAGGTGCTGAGGGGAAGGTTCGGGGGGTGGGGGTGGCAAGAGTTGGGGAGGGGGCAACAGGCGAGGCGGCGATGCGGTGAATGTCTCCGCGTGTGCCGAGTCGCGACCAAGTCGCGGGAGAGCCGCGCTCCCCTCGCAATCAATTGGAGCGGCGAACACGACCACGCAGGTTCCTTCATCGGCTCCGACACCCCCCCCGCCCCACACTCTCCCCCTAGCCCCCCCTAGCCCCACCGCCCACACACCCCACTCCCTCCCCCTAGCCCCCCCGCCCCACACACCCAACACCCCCCACTCCCTCCCCCCTAGCCCCCCCGCCCCACACACCCCACTCCCTCCCCCCCTAGCCCCCCCCGCCCCACACACCCCACTCCCTCCCCCCTAGCCCCCCCCGCCCCACACACCCCACTCCCTCCCCCCTAGCCCCCCCGCCCCACACACCCAACACCCCCACTCCCTCCCCCCCTAGCCCCCCCCGCCCCACACACCCCACTCCCTCCCCCCTAGCCCCCCCCGCCCCACACACCCCACTCCCTCCCCCCTAGCCCCCCCGCCCCACACACCCCACTCCCTCCCCCCTAGCCCCCCCCGCCCCACACATCCCACTCCCTCCCCCCTAGCCCCCCCGCCCCACACACCCCACTCCCTCCCCCCTAGCCCCCCCCCGCCCCACACATCCCACTCCCTCCCCCCTAGCCCCCCCCGCCCCACACACCCCACTCCCTCCCCCCTAGCCCCCCCGCCCCACACACCCCACTCCCTCCCCCCTAGCCCCCCCGCCCACACACCCCACTCCCTCCCCCCTAGCCCCCCCCGCCCCACACCCCCACTTTCTCCCCCCTAGCCCCCCCCCCCCGCCCCACACACCCCACTCCCTCCCCCCTAGCCCCCCCCGCCCCACACACCCCACTCCCTCCCCCCTAGCCCCCCCGCCCCACACACCCCACTCCCTCCCCCCTAGCCCCCCCCGCCCCACTCCCTCCCCCCTAGCCCCCCCGCCCAACACACCCAACACCCTCCCCCCTAGCCCCCCCCCCACACACCCCACTCCCTCCCCCCTAGCCCCCCCCGCCCCACTCCCTCCCCCCTAGCCCCCCCGCCCCACACACCCCACTCCCTCCCCCCTAGCCCCCCCCGCCCCACACCCCCACTTTCTCCCCCCTAGCCCCCCCCCCGCCCCACACACCCCACTCCCTCCCCCCTAGCCCCCCCGCCCCACACACCCCACTCCCTCCCCCCTAGCCCCCCCGCCCCACACACCCCACTCCCTCCCCCCTAGCCCCCCCGCCCCACACACCCCACTCCCTCCCCTCCTGGCCCCCCCCACACACCCAACACCCCCACTCCCTCCCCCCTAGACCCCCCCGCCCCTCCCCCAACATCTGTGCGCCGCGCCCCGTGCCCCCTCGTGGCGCCGCTGCCGCCGCTGTCACTTTCATCTCCGTCAAGGCGAGCGGCGCGGAGATAAAATTAGCGCAGCGCGAGGAGCGCGGCTCGCAATGCCCGGCTCACACCAACCCGCAGCACGCGCGCTCCGCACACCCCGCGCACACTGCAGGCGCTGCACACGCGGCGAGGACGAGGAGGAGGAGGAGCGGCGCTGGTGCTAACGATGCCGAATAAACGCCGCGCGGCGCAATGAAGAAGTCTTGGCGACGAGTCCGTGCCCTCCTCGCCCGGCTCGCGAGGCTGCGCTCGGGGCTCGCGGAGAGGCGGCACCTGGGACCCGCATAGCGGCACCTGGGACCCGCATAGCGGGCACTGCGCTCCGGCGCGGCGAGGAGAGAACGAATCGAGGAGTGAGAGGAGGAGGAGGCGGAGTCGTGGGGGGGTCGCGCCGCAGCGCGGCTCCCGGGGAGGCGATGCCGCGGCGAGGCGAGGTGGCTGCGTGATGAGCCGCGGGCGGCGCGCCGGGCTCTCAGCACACTCGGGCCCGCGCTGAGGCGAGCGGCACGGGGGGAAGATGGGGGAATGGACCATCCTCGAGAGACTGCTGGAGGCTGCCGTGCAGCAGCATTCCACCATGATCGGCAGGTAGGCGCCGCGCCGCTCCGCACGCACCGAGCGGCGCGGCTTCGCCCCGGGGTCGCGGGGAGGGAAACTTTGACGCGCGCCGCGTTCCGCGCTAACGCCGTGCCGAGTGTCGTGTGCAGGGCGCCTGCGATGCTACTGCTGCTGGTGCTGGTGGTGGTGCTGGTGTGACGGAGACCGCTTGTGTGTCTCTGCCTTAGGATCCTCTTGACAGTCGTGGTTATTTTCCGGATCCTGATAGTGGCGATTGTGGGAGAGACCGTCTACGAAGACGAGCAGACGATGTTTGTGTGTAACACCCTCCAGCCGGGCTGCAACCAGGCGTGCTACGACAAGGCGTTTCCCATCTCGCACATCCGCTACTGGGTCTTCCAGATCATCATGGTGTGCACGCCCAGCCTCTGCTTCATCACCTACTCGCTCCACCACTCGGCCAAGGCGCGGGAGCGTCGCTCCTCGGTGCTGCACGCGCTGCTGCTGCAGGACAAGGAGATCCTGCACGACCTCTCGCCCGAGAAGCGAGACGACAGCAAGAAGACGAAGAACTCCATGCTGAACGGCATCCTGCTGCAAAACACCGAGAACTCGTCGCGCGAGCCGGAGGGCCACGAGGTGAAGGAGATCATGCACCCGACGCCGCTGATGCGGACGAGCAAGCTCAGGGGCCGCAGGCAGGACGGCATCTCGCGCTTCTACATCATTCAAGTGGTGTTCCGCAACGCGCTCGAGATCGGCTTCCTCACGGGGCAGTACTTCCTCTACGGCTTCAACGTGCCGCCCATGTTCGAGTGCGACAGATACCCGTGCATCAAGGAGGTGGAGTGCTACGTGTCGCGGCCCACCGAGAAGACCGTCTTCCTCGTCTTCATGTTCGCCGTGAGCGGCCTCTGCGTCGTCCTCAACCTGGCCGAGCTCAACCACCTGGGCTGGCGCAAGATCAAGCAGGCGGTGCAGGGCGTGCAAGCGCGGCGCAAGTCCATCGGCGAGATCCGCTCGCAGGGCGGCCCCGTCGGCTTCGGCCGCACGCACTCCAGCGAGTCGGCCTACGTGTGACGGTGGGCCGCGACCGCTGCCCGCAGGCCCTCGTGGGCCCGCGTGGGGCCGCGTGGGGCCGGGCACAGCGCCTCCCCTCCCCCCACCCGCCACTGCAGCGAGGAGGGAGCGACGCCGGCCTCTCGGGACGAGCCATTCTCACGGTGACGGTGTCCACCGCTATCGGCGTAGTCGTCACGATAATAATGATGACGACGCCGCCGCCGCCGGCATCAGCGTGGCCCGGCGCGGCCCGCGCTGCGTGGCGCGCGTACGACGAGACCGGAGCCCCCGTGGGGTCGCCGCTGTTTACATCTCGTGCCGCTGTGGCCGCGCGAGTCGCATGGTGCGTGTGTGTACTGTGTGTACTGTGTGTGTGTACTGTGTGTGTGTACTGTGTGCGTACTGTGTGTGTGTACTGTGTGTGTACTGTATCTGTGTACTGTGTGTGTGTGCTGTGTGTGTACTGTGTGTGTACTTTGTGTGTGTACTGTGTGTGTGTACTGTATGTGTACTGTGTGTGTGTACTGTGTGTGTACTGTGTGTGTGTCCCGTGTGTGTATTGTGTGTGTGTACTGTGTGTGTACTGTGTGTGTGTACTGTGTGTGTGTACCGTGTGTGTATTGTGTGTGTGTACTGTGTGTGTGTACTGTATGTGTACTGTGTGTGTGTACTGTGTGTGTACTGTGTGTGTACTGTGTGTGTGTACTGTGTGTGTGTACTGTGTGTACTGTGTGTGTACTGTTCTCTATATGCAAGCATCGCCACGGGATACGTCTCGCGACCCGACCGCGTTTTTAAACTCGATCATATTTAAGGAACGCGATTGTTGACTTGAACTATACTTAATCTATGCGCAGCGACGTGCTTATGAATATATACGGCTCGCGATTTCCTAGATCTAATCCTAGGTCTTTCCAAAAACGCCACACGAAAGCTCGAGATACAAAAGCCATAACCACCACGGCGAGTTGGCTCCGAGCGGGCACGGCCCCCGTCCCCTCCCCTTGACGCCGCCGGCTCTGCTCGCGCCAGTGCCGCCGGCGTGAAGCGGACCCCCAGGGTGGGGCTGCCGTGGGGCTGGTGCTGCTGGTGCTGCTGGCGCTGCGCTGGGGCGCTGCGCTGGGGCGCTGCGCTGGGGCGCTGCGCGTCTCGCGGGGCGCGGCGCTCGTCAGGCCGCGCGCTCCGCGTGCGCTCGCCACGAGGACCACGGAGCGGCGTCGCGGGGGGGGAGGGGCCGCGTCGAGATCACACGGAGGGGGGGGGGGGCTCGGAGACCGCGTCCGTCAGGCGGCGGCAGGGCGAGGGGGGCTCCTGGGCAAGGAGACGAGCGGCTTTGGGATCGCGGCGCACACCGGGGTGGGTGTGGGGGGTGAGGGGGTGTGAGGGGGTGTGGGGGGTTGTGGGGGGTGAGGGGGTGTGAGGGGGTGTGGGGGGTTGTGGAGGGTGAGGGGGTCGCTCCGGGACGCGCGGTCCCCTCGCACGCCCGTGGCCGGGCGCGGTCACCGCGCGACGCGGCGATTGGCCCCCGAGTTTGACTTTGAGAGCAGCGCGCGCGTTCATCGGCAGCCCTGAAGCTGCTCCAGCAGCAGCAGCTTCAGGGCTGCTGCTGCAGTAGTAGCAGCAGCAGCTTCAGCAGCTTCAGGGCTGCAGCAGCAGCAGCAGCTGGTAGCCCCGCGTCACGCAATTCACCGCAATGCGCGCCACCGTCACCGCAGCGATGGGGCTGGGCAGCAGAGAGCCGCGCGGAGCGCCACTGCGTGCAGAGGACACGGCGTGTCACTCACTCACACACACAGACACACAAACACACACACAAACACACACAGACACACAAACACACAAACACAGACACACAAAAACACACACACACACAAACACACAGACACACAAACACACACAGACACACAAACACACAGACACACAGACACACAAACACACACAAACACAGACACACAGACACACAGACACACAAACACACACAGACACACAAACACACAAACACGGACACACAAACACACACACACAAACACACACACAAACACACACAGACACACAAACACACAAACACAGACACGCAAAACACAAACACAGACACACAAACACACAGACACATAGACACACAAACACATCACAAACACACAAACACACAGACACACAAACACACATCACAAACACACACAGACACACAAACACAGACACACAGACACACAAACACACAAACACAGACACACAGACACACAAACACACACAGACACACAAACACACAAACACAGACACGCAAAACACAAACACAGACACACAAACACACACACACAAACACACAGACACATAGACACACAAACACATCACAAACACACAAACACACAAACACACAGACACACAAACACACATCACAAACACACACAGACACACAAACACAGACACACAAACACACAAACACACAACACAGACACACAGACACACAAACGCACAAACACAGACACACAGACACACAGACACACAAACACAGACACACAAACACACAGACACACACACAAACACACAAACACACAGACACACAGACACACAAACACACAGACACACAAACACACAAACACCCAGACACATAAACACACAAACACACTGCGGCAGACAATCGCCGTGGGGCGGTGCGGCCGTGTTGTTGCAACTTAACCACCATCGGAGGTAATGGGGATGAGAAAGGTGAGGGGTGAGAATTGGTGGTTGTAGTTCGTGGTGGGGTTGTTAAGGTTCAGGGAGAGGGTGAGACTCGGGGTGTGGGGCTGACCTTGTTCGGGGATGCTGATTGGCTGCTGCGCTGTTGACAGAACAAGGGGGTGGCGCTGATGATGGTGGTGGTGGACTGGGGAAGGCTGCGGGAGTGGCTCCCGACTTCACGGCCATTCCAGTCTCCCTCTCTCCCCCTCGCTCTCTCTCTCTCCATGAGCTCACTCGTGTCACGTGTTCAGAGCTCGTGCCCAGTGTCTGCTGCAGGCTCTGGCTGTGGGGGCCGCAAGTCATGGCACCAGCGTGTCTGCCCCCCACAGCGATACCAGCCCCTCCCCCCACGCTCCCCCCCCCGCTCCAGCGAGGACACCCATTCGCACGTTTCCCTTTGGCCTTGTCAGGGAGCTGCACACACCGCGGCACTGCGCGCACACCGCGGCATACCACGCAATGCCACACCGCTCCACACCACGCCATGCCACACCACACAATGCCACACCACGCCACACCGCGCCACACCACACCGCGCCATGCCATTGGACGACGACTCGGAACAGAGTGGCGTCGTTTTATCGATCTCGGTAGTAATGCTGGGCTCCTGGAGCTCTGATGGGGAGAGACGCGTGCTGGTGGGTGGATTAGCAGTGACCGCGACCGCGCTCCACTGTGAGACACCACGCGATCGCCCTTCCCTGGCCACGCGCTCGCACGCGTGGCCAGGGAAGGGGGAGCGGGGGTGGAGCGTTCGCTACCCACGGAGAGACGGAACGAGGATCGCGCGCCCGTGGCGTGAGACGGCCAGCGACGCGCGGCCTCCCTCGTTCCTGTCGCTGCCGACCCGTGAGCTGTAGGGGGTTGGGTACTGACCAAGGATAAGAAGGATGGGAAAGTCAAGTATATTATGCATTTATAATCTAAAGCGAGAGACAGATGACTCGACGCGCGGTAGATCGCCGATCGAGAGAGAACACGTGAGTGCGATTTGGGTCGCAGCTTTGACGCGGGGGGGGGGGGGGTTGGGGGGGTGAGAGCCTCTGGGCACGGGAACGCGGCTCGCTCGAGGCTCACGGGGATCATCCTCCGAGGCCCCGCGCCATCCTCGCAGCGCGAGTCTCCCGCTGTGAGTGTTGTTGTTACGGTAGTATCTTTGAGCTTTGTTGTGAATGTTGTGTCTGTAGGGGTTGAGTCTGTGAATGTTGTGCTTGTGAGTGTAGTAGTGTGTGTGGGTAGTGTGTGTGTGGGTGGTAGTGTGTGTGGGTAGGTGGTAATGTGTGTGGGTAGTAGTGTGTGTGGGTAGTAGTGTGTGGGTAGTGTATGTGTGGGTGGTAGTGTGTGTGGGTAGTTGTGTGTGAGAGAATGGGTGTTTGTCAATATCCTCCTGTGCGCTCGTGGTCGCCTGTTAGCCGCGTGATGCTGAGCGTGAATGACAACAGGCGACGCTGCTGATGGCCACTTTGAAGAATATTTCCGCTATAAATCAGCGTCCAGGGGCGAGTCGGGGGGAGCCGCCACGGGCAGACAACGTGCCGGGCCAGGGGCGCAGCCATCAAACTAAACTATTCCTTGTACTTTCAGGAGCGACCTGGCCACAAATGATAGCAAACAAAGTGGCTTATCACGTGGAAATGTATAGCAGCTAAATGCGGAGAGAAAACCCGGAGGACCCGGTGAAAAATCCACGCGACCACAGGAGAGAGAGAGAGAGAGACACCACAAACTCCAAATATACAGCAGCAGCAGGCGTCGGGTCGAACCCACTGACTCCTGCGGGGCCACCAGGCGAGAGAGTTGACATCTCCCAGCCCCTGTGGGGTCACCAGGCGAGGGAGTTGACGTCTCCCAGCCCCTGTGGGGTCACCAGGCCAGCCCCTCCACACGCGACTCCACGGTTCCATCCAAGCGTCCATTCTATTCGGATGCCCTTCCAGCATCGCGTCCGCATTGTCTCGCATCTTGGCTGGCTCGTTCCTGCCGACCAACAACAGTTCCTCACGTGGGTCTCACGTGAAGATCCGCATATCGCGTGCGGGATATGCATTTGTGATCGTTTACCCGTGACCTTTGGCCCGGGGTTCACTCCTCCTCACCGCCGTGCAGCACCGCACACTGCGGTTAGCGGCACGCGGGTGCAGCGCTGCTGGGGGCGGGAGGAGATGGGAGGGGGCGGGAGGGGGCGGGAGGGGGCTCGGAGCCCGCGTGGATGCGCAGTGCGTGCCCGAGGCGGCGCGTGTCCAATTGCCGCAGCGTGAGACCACCACACCGCATACTCAGCGGTGTGGCGAGTGTGAATGTGCTGAGTGTGTGCTGTGTGTGTGTGCTGTGTGTGTGCTGTGTGTGTGCTGAGTGTGTGCTGTGTGTGTGTGCTGTGTGTGTGCTGTGTGTGTGCTGAGTGTGTGCTGTGTGTGTGGTCAGTGTGTGCTGTGTGTGTGGTCAGTGTGTGCTGTGTGTGTGCTGAGTGTGCTGTGTGTGTGCTGAGTGTGCTGTGTGTGTGCTGTGTGTGTGCTGAGTGTGCTGTGTGTGTGCTGTGTGTGTGCTGTGTGTGTAGTGTGTGTGCTGTGTGTGCTGTGTGTTGAGGGTGAGTGTGTGTTGAGGGTGAGTGTGTGTTGAGGGTGAGTGTGTGTTGAGGGTGAGTGTGTGTTGAGGGTGAGTGTGTGTTGAGTGTGAGTGTGTGTTGAGGGTGAGTGTGTGTTGAGGGTGAGTGTGTGTTGAGGGTGAGTGTGTGTTGTGGGTGAGTGTGTGTTGAGGGTGAGTGTGTGTTGAGGGTGAGTGTGTGTTGAGGGTGAGTGTGTGTTGAGTGTGAGTGTGTGTTGAGGGTGAGTGTGTGTTGAGGGTGAGTGTGTGTTGAGGGTGAGTGTGTGTTGTGGGTGAGTGTGTGTTGAGGGTGAGTGTGTGTTGAGGGTGAGTGTGTGTTGAGGGTGAGTGTGTGTTGAGGGTGAGTGTGTGTTGAGGGTGAGTGTGTGTTGAGGGTGAGTGTGTGTTGAGGGTGAGTGTGTGTTGAGGGTGAGTGTGTGTTGAGGGTGAGTGTGTGTTGAGGGTGAGTGTGTGTTGAGGGTGAGAGACTTCCCGCGTCTGTGTTCGTCGCCGTGAAGCTGCACGATGCACAGTGAGAACAGGGTGGTGGTGGTGGTGGTGGTTGTGGTGGTGGTGTTGTTGTTGACACTGCGCTGAATGGAAGTCCGTAGCTTCTCGGCGGACTGGCCGGCTTCAGGAAATGGTCAATTGAGGGTCGTTACTGCCTACCCCGAGTAATCTCGGGGTATACCCCGAGTTTTACCTGCCCAGAGTTTTACCTACTCTGAGTAATCTCCCCGAAACTTGACAGCCGCGTGACGTGCGAGCTGTGTTTACAGGGGGCGGGGCGGGGGGAAGGAGCTGCATCACGGGGGGCTCTGTCCACGGGGGGCTCTGTCCACGGGGGGCTCTGTCCCCGGGGGGCTCTGTCTCCGGGCTCTGTCCACGCGGGGATCCCGCTGCTTGGTGCGGGCTGGGCTAGGCTCTGATTTGCACCCCTCTAAATTCTACGCCACTTCTCAGTGCCAAGCAGCCTTTCTCACCGTTTCATTCCACATTCTGCCGTTTACAGTGCCCCGTGGTATCTGTGTTCGTGACACATCAGCGCAGGCGTGAGGGTGACATCGACCCGTGCACCGGCACATCTTGTAGCTCGTGATGAGAGACTCGCCCGAGAGCAGTCGCCCTCCTCTCACCGCGCGGGCTACCGAGCGAGCCCCTCCCCCCTCCCCGGCAGGCGGCACGCGGAGTGCGGGCGCACAGAGGCGCGACACCCGGGGAGTCTCCCTCGGGATTGTTTCTCCCCAACTCCGACGATGCCGCGTGCCCGCTTGCCTCTCGCGACACACCCACGTTGGCATCACATACGCGGTACCATTAACACGTACTGTGCAGGTAACACAACACACAGTACCCGTAACACACGACATACCTGTGAGACACAACACATGTTGAGGCTATACGGGGGGTCTTTGTCTATAACGCACGACTCCGTGTCGTGCTGGTGTCGCTCCCAGTGGAGGCTGCCAGAGCATCGTGTTCGTGTTTTGTGGGGGGGGGGGGGGGGGGGGGCACAGTAAGCCCACGGATCGGGGGTTGTGGGGGGTAGACGCGGAGTGACCGGCAGGGCACCGCGTGGGGCACCGCGTGGGGCACGCGCCACCACCCCCCCCCCCCCACCTGGTCTCGGTCTTCGTGGGGCTGCCGACCTCGATGCGCCATTTGACTGCACGCCGAGTTCCACAGCTCATCGCGCGGCTGCTCGGGGGATATTCGGAGGCGCGCGGCGACAGACCACAACGTGCCCGGTCTGGCGAGGCGCCGTGTGACATGAGCAACGCTTTCTCCGCGCTCATTGCAGTTCTATAATATGTCGTTTTGTATTCAATCGCTTGCTTTCATTTGCTTCCCTATCTCTTTTTGTATATTTTGGGTTTAACATATATATATTCCAGAGAAGCACCAAGTGTGTAATTCTCGCGCCGAGGAGGTAGCAGCCCCCACCTCTGATCGTCTCCAGGGGGAGGCGAGCTCGCGGTGCCCCTCGATCGCCCGGAACATCAACAAAGCGATCACGGCCAGCGCACGGGGAGGGGCAGTCGCTTCGCAAGCAGCAGATGGTGGGGCCGAGTCCAGCAGTCAGCTCGATGTGTCCCGTGTCTACCGGGAGCCTGTACAGCACGGCCGGTGATTATTATTATTCTAAGTTGCGGTTACGAGTCCCAGCAGTGCCGGGCTCCACCGGCCCGTGATGAACGCACAGCGGTCAGGCCGTGCACCGAACGTGCACCGAACGTGCACCGAACGTGCACCGAACGTGCACCGAACGTGCACCGAACGTGCACCGAACGTGCACCGAACGTGCACCGAACGTGCACCGAACGTGCACCGAACGTGCACCGAACGTGCACCGAACGTGCATCGAACGTGCACCGAACGTGCACCGAACGTGCACCGAACGTGCACCGAACGCACCGCACATTTAACGCGCGAGTGCGTGTGACGCGCGCTCGCCGCGCTTGAACACAACTGCAGTGCAGGGTGGTGATGTGCGCGCTCCCCTTCTCTAGTTCTCGAGAACTGGTGCTACCGCGTGTGTATCGAATCATAGGGTCGCCACTTCAGAGGTACGAACATCTGTAACATATCATGGGAAGAATACGGAAACTATTTTCTCACAAGACCGCAAGAGCGGAGACATTGTGGATGTCTCGAGTGGAACGTTGTTGTTGTTGCTGTTGTTGTTGTTATTGTTACGCATGACAAACCCCGGGACGTGTACTGTCCCGAGATGACGACACATTTCCCAGGAGAGCAGCTACCTCAACAAGAGGACGTCCCCCTGGCAGTCCAGGACACGTGCAGCAAACGCTGCCGGGCACCGTGGCACGAGCACGGCGCGCGCGCCACGTGCTCCATCACGCGCCGGGGCCGAGCCGCGCCACGAGGAGCCGCCATCGCTTCAGGAGGAGAAGAATGAGCCCTTTGTGACGTCAGCGACGCGGAGACGGCTCCGCGCGCGCTCTATGCACGCGGCTCGGAGCCAATGGGAACAGAAAAGTTATTTTTCTTAACTCAAGCTAAATCTTTGCATTTTAATAGCCTATATTAAGCAATAATTCGTACAAAACGACTGGATCCGCAGCACTGAAGAAGACTTCGAGCATTGGCGAGGAGTCGGAGGGGTTCGGAGCCGTGGGACCGATTGCACGCGTGGAGTAGGCGATGTTTTATAGGCGATGTCTCAAAAAGCGCATGTGTTGTTCATTGTCGTGTTAATGGTTTCGGGCCGATATGTTACTGTTACTTGCCGAGTCAGAGGGTGGTAGCTTCACCCACGTTTCTTGTTGGGTTAGGCCAGTCGGTGGTGGTTTTATGCCAAGATTATTCTTGTCATCACCCTCCACCACCCGACAAAATTGTCAAGTTTACAAAGATATTATTATTATTATTTACACACGTGCCAATGTATTGATCAAATTCTGACCGATAAAGCTTCAGTTGCTGTCCGGTGGTGGCTCGAGACTTCTCGCGGTTGAATTCAACGTCGACGTGGGACGACGTTTTGCCCAAACTGTTCAGAGCTTGACCAGGAGGAATCGAGTGGCATAAGCCTACCACGTGGCCTAACCCAACGACGAACATGGACACGAATCGGGATCATTGCAGTGGCTACGAACCCCACGTGGGTGAGCGGCAGACCCCCCCCCAACCCCATGGCGTCTGCGCGCGCAGCCCCGGCATTGCGGGTGCAGCATGAGCTGGGCACGTGTTGGGTAACCACACGGGCAACACATACATACATATATTTTACATTACAATAACATAAGTAACCGCTCTTTCTCATTAAAAAATCTCAAACTTTCCTAAAACGTGGCTGGTTTGTGACTACGTTGAACAGCGAATGCTCCGCAGCAGCAACTTCCAGGCACGAAACTGGCGGATTCTGGAGGATTTCGTGGTCCCAACGCGCCCAGAAGGCACCTCCAAGCGCTCTCAAACCCACCCCATGGGAGTACAGAACATCTCCAGTATGATCTTGTATTTTAATTGGGTAGTTCCACAAGTTGGTAGCCTCACAGTGAACGTTTAAAGATCGTGCTGCTGATACATTCCCTGTATCGTGTCGACGGTAATTATCTGCAGTTTTTTTCGAATATGGCTCGTTAATGGTGAAAAATGCTTCGACCCGCACCCACAAACTGAGCGCATCATCAACACCACCACCACCATCCCAGCGTGGATGACAAAGTCGGTTCGAGTGCGCCTGACACCGCGGCAAGCAAGGTGGATGAAATATATTCATCTCGGTTCCGGTCGACTCGCGGGGGTGCGACTCGCTAGATTTCTCCGGAGCGCGCTCATGCACCGAGCCAGTTAGCACGACACCCACGTGTCCATCCAGCAGCTGATAGAGCATTCCTATGGAAATTACGAAGTAAAAACTTGTGACATTTGTCGTGGCCATTCTTTCCTGGTTCACAAATCTAAAATTGTAAAATGATCCCAGAAAATTTAAATCCAGCTTCGATCGCTCTTCTATAAAAGACTCTCTTTCCAAAGACATCAATAACGCAAACGACTCTCACCCACACGGTGAAATCGTTGATATAGAGACAGAGTTGTAAATCGACAGAGGCACTCGACGCTGGCGGTGGAGATGAATACAAATTCTTAACGCACTCGGACTAACGCGTGGAACGGTAACGAGTGACCGAGCAGATGCTCCCCCACCGGGAGTCCTTGGCCACGGACAACGCTCAGCCAAGGTGAGCTGGCGGGATGGGAGCCTGCTCTCTAACCCCTGACGTCATCGACTCCTTCCTGCCCTTCCCTCCCACTTCAAGTGAAGCGGCACACACGGAGTGCGTCCATAACCACACGTGGGTCCCCGGCATGCAGGGTGCACCGGCTCCACGTGGTGCCACGGCTTCAGACTTTCTGATTGCCCTCTAACGCAAACAGACGCCGAAACGGCGTTGTCTGGCCCCCAAAATCACCCAAACCCGAAGACAATGTGGACCACGTGGGCTCACGCGTGGCCCACGTGGGCTCACGCGTGGGCCTCGTTGGCAGAATCTGGGTCACGTGGGCTCAATGTGGGTCATGCGGGGCTCAAATGTGGGCCACGTGGGTTCAATGGAGATTCCTGGAGCTCAAATGTTGGCCCGTGTGGGTTCAAAGAGGGTCAATGTGGGCTCAATGTCAAGCAGTTGTGGGCCCCATGTGGGTCATGGGGGTACTATCCTTCTGCACCAAATCCCAAGCGTTCTGGTGCCAGCAATGTATGGTGATGTATGTTGAACTTCTTCGCTCCGTACGTAGCCACCCATGCTAATCGAGGGTGAGTCGAACCCCCGCTTGCACTGGACGTGGATTTGTTCGTGAAACTCGGGCGAGGCACGCGGTGCTCACAGCTCTGCATAATTCATGGAGACTTTGGCATCCACCGCCGATAGGCATCTCCCCTGCAACAGCCACATTTCGCTTTGTCAGCAGAATGGGCAGCGGCTGCAGAAATGTGTTCTCGCGGGGCCTGACCTCTCCGTGGGAGCCGGGGCGGCGAGCAGCGCGCACCTGCCGTGCGCGCGCGCGCGTGACGGATCGCGACTTGCGAGCAGCGGATCTCCCCATTAGGAGACTCCGCGCATGCTCCATCTTGGCGACACGTGTCAAATTACAGACCACGACCTCATTTGTCATAGCTTTTCACCCCCTGGTCACCTAAAGGATTCGTCAGCAGCCGTAATCTATCCACTGCTGGATGAAGGCATCCCAAAGCTGTCGCCACATCTTGGCCGGCGGTGGTGGCTCTGCACGTGGCTGGCATCCAGCGCCGTGGAGGCAGTACGAGTTGGTGGATCGCACAGATGTCGCGAAGCTCCTTCCCGTGTGCGTCACGGTGCCGCACCCCGGGCTCGCCAGCTTCACGCAGTACCCGAGGAGGTGGACTGACATCATCTGTCCCTTCTGTACGGGCTCGTGTTGCCCCCTCGCTATGCGCGGGGTTTCTCCGGTGCTCAGGTATCCTGCCACATCTACAATAAACACTCACTCATTGGGTGAAAACATCTTGACATTCAGAACACTGCAGAACTATTGTCGACGTCGGCTCGCTGCCTGACAGCCTTCCAGCTGGGTCCGTGGTCCCTTTACTCGGCAAACGTGAGATGCGATTTGCATGAGCGACGGCGCTGTATATATAAAAAAATCAGTGCGTGGAGGGGGTATTGAGTGAGAGGTAGGAGAGTGCGTGGTGGGGTATTGAGTGAGAGGTAGGAGAGTGTGTGGAGGGGTATTGAGTGAGAGGTAGGAGAGTGTGCGGGGGGTATTGAGTGAGAGGTAGGAGAGTGCGTGGAGGGGTATTGAGTGAGAGGTAGGAGAGTTTGTGGAGGGGTATTGAGTGAGAGGTAGGAGAGTGCGTGGAGGGGTATTGAGTGAGAGGTAGGAGAGTGTGTGGAGGGGGTATTGAGTGAGAGGTAGGAGAGTACGTGGAGGGGTATTGAGTGAGAGGTAGGAGAGTGTGTGGAGGGGGTATTGAGTGAGAGGTAGGAGAGTGTGTGGAGGGGTATTGAGTGAGAGGTAGGAGAGTGTGTGGAGGGGGTATTGAGTGAGAGGTAGGAGAGTGCGTGGAGGGGTATTGAGTGAGAGGTAGGAGAGTGCGTGGAGGGGTATTGAGTGAGAGGTAGGAGAGTGCGTGGAGGGGTATTGAGTGAGAGGTAGGAGAGTGTGTGGAGGGGGTATTGAGTGAGAGGTAGGAGAGTGTGTGGAGGGGTATTGAGTGAGAGGTAGGAGAGTGTGTGGAGGGGGTATTGAGTGAGAGGTAGGAGAGTGTGTGGAGGGGTATTGAGTGAGAGGTAGGAGAGTGCGTGGAGGGGTATTGAGTGAGAGGTAGGAGAGTGCGTGGAGGGGTATTGAGTGAGAGGTAGGAGAGTGTGTGGAGGGGTATTGAGTGAGAGGTAGGAGAGTGTGTGGAGGGGTATTGAGTGAGAGGTAGGAGAGTGCGTGGAGGGGTATTGAGTGAGAGGTAGGAGAGTGCGTGGAGGGGTATTGAGTGAGAGGTAGGAGAGTGTGTGGAGGGGGTATTGAGTGAGAGGTAGGAGAGTGCGTGGAGGGGTATTGAGTGAGAGGTAGGAGAGTGCGTGGAGGGGTATTGAGTGAGAGGTAGGAGAGTGCGTGGAGGGGTATTGAGTGAGAGGTAGGAGAGTGTGTGGAGGGGTATTGAGTGAGAGGTAGGAGAGTGCGTGGAGGGGTATTGAGTGAGAGGTAGGAGAGTGTGTGGAGGGGTATTGAGTGAGAGGTAGGAGAGTGCGTGGAGGGGTATTGAGTGAGAGGTAGGAGAGTGCGTGGAGGGGTATTGAGTGAGAGGTAGGAGAGTGCGTGGAGGGGTATTGAGTGAGAGGTAGGAGAGTGCGTGGAGGGGTATTGAGTGAGAAGTAGGAGAGTGCGTGGAGGGGTATTGAGTGAGAGGTAGGAGAGTGTGTGGAGGGGGTATTGAGTGAGAGGTAGGAGAGTGTGTGGAGGGGTATTGAGTGAGAGGTAGGAGAGTGCGTGGAGGGGTATTGAGTGAGAGGTAGGAGAGTGCGTGGAGGGGTATTGAGTGAGAGGTAGGAGAGTGCGTGGAGGGGTATTGAGTGAGAGGTAGGAGAGTGCGTGGAGGGGTATTGAGTGAGAAGTAGGAGAGTGCGTGGAGGGGTATTGAGTGAGAGGTAGGAGAGTGCGTGGAGGGGTATTGAGTGAGAGGTAGGAGAGTGTGTGGAGGGGGTATTGAGTGAGAGGTAGGAGAGTGTGTGGAGGGGTATTGAGTGAGAGGTAGGAGAGTGCGTGGAGGGGTATTGAGTGAGAGGTAGGAGAGTGCGTGGAGGGGTATTGAGTGAGAGGTAGGAGAGTGCGTGGAGGGGTATTGAGTGAGAGGTAGGAGAGTGCGTGGAGGGGTATTGAGTGAGAGGTAGGAGAGTGTGTGGAGGGGTATTGAGTGAGAGGTAGGAGAGTGCGTGGAGGGGTATTGAGTGAGAGGTAGGAGAGTGTGTGGAGGGGTATTGAGTGAGAGGTAGGAGAGTGCGTGGAGGGGTATTGAGTGAGAGGTAGGAGAGTGCGTGGAGGGGTATTGAGTGAGAGGTAGGAGAGTGTGTGCGGGGGGTATTGAGTGAGATGGGAGGGTAGAGGTATGCAGCTGCGAGCCCACGGAAGACCGTGAAGACGCTGACTTTAAATCTGAAACGTATCCGGGACTGGATGTGGAACCAGCGGAGGAGGCAGGGACCGGAGCCGTGAGGGCGACGTGAAGGTGACGAAGCTCGCTCAAGAACCCATCGCTCCCGTGTGCGCGCAGCCGCTCCGAGGCCGAGCCGTGAGCACAGGGCTCGCTGGGGGGTGCTGGGGGGTGCTGGGGGCGCGGGTCTCCCCCTGCGAGAGGGGTGTGCGGGGTTCGTGCGCGGCGGAGTGAGAACGGGGATGGGGGGGGGCTACTGCCTGTGACTGCATTAGCCGCCCCGGTGCTGCACCGCTGTGGTCCTTGAGACCGGCCGTAAATAATTGGACAGCATCGCTGGGCAGCGCGCACATCCTTGTGATAGTCGGCACGACAAGCGAGCGCATCGCGTAATTGAATTCCCCGGTGCTTTATCAGAACACAAATCAATGGCAGCTGCTGCTGCTGCCGCCGCCGCTGCACGGAGAAGACACAAGTTCAGCCCGTTCCTTGAGAACATTTTTTAACACAACCTTCTGCGTCGAGCCCTGCCAAGCATCGATAAAAAAAAAACTGAAAACAAGGCACGCAATTAACATGTTGCCAAGTTGTACAATCAGCCGCGAACCATCATTGCGGCGGGGCACGGGGAGTCGCGGCGGGGCACGGGAGCCTCCGTTCAGGCTGTTGAGCGGAGTCGCCAGAAAACCCGGAATGGATCCGTCACTTGCCCACATGGCAAAGCCGTCGGCAGGAGGCGTTAACTTCATACCGATCATCATCATTATAATTGTGCAGAATAAGTAACACGCGCGTGAGGCCATCTTGTCACGAATGACGGCGCGGTGCCGTGGGTTCATTAGGAGCGCGGTGACAACGCGGAGCTGCGAACGCGTGAACCGCGCAGAGACGCCGCTGCTGCTGCTTCTATTCTTAGCCCTGCGTGGGGCACACTCACTGTGCTGCGCTATGCCGTGCACACTAACAGCGCTAAGCCGTGCACACTAACAGCGCTAAGCCGTGCACACTAACAGCGCTAAGCCGTGCACACTAACAGCGCTAAGCCGTGCACACTAACAGCGCTAAGCCGTGCACATTAACAGCGCTAATCCGTGCACATTAACAGCGCTATGCCGTGCACATTAACAGCGCTAAGCCGTGCACATTAACAGCGCTAAGCCGTGCACATTAACAGCGCTATGCCGTGCACACTAACAGCGCTAAGCCGTGCACATTAACAGCGCTAATCCGTGCACATTAACAGCGCTATGCCGTGCACACTAACAGCGCTAAGCCGTGCACATTAACAGCGCTAATCCGTGCACATTAACAGCGCTATGCCGTGCACACTAACAGCGCTATGCCGTGCACATTAACAGCGCTAAGCCGTGCACACTAACAGCGCTGTGCCGTGCACATTAACAGCGCTATGCCGTGTACATTAACAGCGCTAAGCCGTGCACACTAACAGCGCTGTGCCGTGCACACTAACAGCGCTGTGCCGTGCACATTAACAGCGCTATGCCGTGCACACTAACAGCGCTAATCCGTGCACATTAACAGCGCTATGCCGTGCACATTAACAGCGCTGTGCCGTGCACACTAACAGCGCTATGCCGTGCACACTAACAGCGCTAATCCGTGCACATTAACAGCGCTACGCCGTGCACACTAACAGCGCCGTGTCGTGCACATTAACAGCGCTACGCCGTGCACACTAACAGCGCTACGCCGTGCACACTAACAGCGCCGTGCCGTGCACATTAACAGCGCTACGCCGTGCACACTAACAGCGCTACGCCGTGCACACTAACAGCGCCGTGCCGTGCACACTAACAGCGCTACGCCGTGCACACTAACAGCGCTACGCCGTGCACACTAACAGCGCCGTGCCGTGCACACTAACAGCGCTACGCCGTGCACACTAACAGCGCTACGCCGTGCACACTAACAGCGCTACGCCGTGCACACTAACAGCGCCGTGCCGTGCACACTAACAGCGCTATGCCGTGCACACTAACAGCGCCGTGCCGTGTATTCACATCGGTGGTGGTGGTGCGTGTTGATGGCGAGTGCTGCTGCTGCTGCTGCTCACAGCCCGCGCTGCCCTCGGCCAACTCGGGCACGAGGCGGCTGAGGGCAGCGCGGGCCGAGCGGCTCCTCGTGGCTCTCCGTGCGTGCTGCCCCCGCATGGGCCGCGAGTGAATTGGCGGCCTCGGGTGACTGGGTGACCGTGCTGCGTCTGGGATGTTTCCAGCGTGTCATCAACTCCACGTGTCCATATTCTGTTTCGGTTTAAAGAAGAAGGGTTTCCATTGTCCACGCGAGTGGGCGACCGCCGTGTTCACGACGGCTGACAAGGGGGGGCCCTACTGACGACAGTCCCAGCGGGCTCCTCCTGGTGACCACGGGGTGGGGGCAGCGCCCGGGGCCCTGCGTGCAGCAGCGGCAGCAGGGCCCTGCCACTGGGGCCACTGGGGCCACTGGGGCCCTGCCACTGGGGCCCCGCGTGCAGCAGCAGCAGGGCTCACGGCTCGGGCTCAAAACAGCATTCAAAAATCGATTCTCTTATTTTTCTCATTGATATGGTCTGGATATGTCATGCATTATTGTCCTTCTGGTGTGTCTTGTTAAATTACCCTAAAGGTACATTTACACAAATGAGCATAACATTTGCATAGTTCAACATAATTTGTTCTGAGGAGCACAATTCCACGTATATACCATGGATGTATTAACTGATTTGATGATTTGCTAATTGTTCCATGCTTATTCAAGTGGAATCGTGGCTGTGTTTGGGAGTCCACATGTCTGGCTGGTTTCATGGAACGAGCAAATTCTCTGTAGCGGAGACGTTGCGAACCTTCTGTCGAGCACGGCTCGGCCCTCTGCTCTTGCAAGGGGTCACCTAAGGTCAAGAAGGCGCCATGGCCAGTGACGTGAACGCCACTGCACCTCACCATCACTGTCGAGCGAACTGGCACTCCAACGCACGTCTCAATATCCTGCCCGCCTCCACCCTTCACAGTCCTTTACTCACCACAAACCTTTCCTCATTACATTTCAACCCAACTACCAAAGCTGCCCCCTCTCGCGACCGCCCACGGAACATCCTCTTTTTCTACTCATAACAAAATTAAGCGCCTGCCAGCTGCACGCACCTCGTGGCTTGTACTCACGGAAGGCTGTTCCGTGGGGGGGGGGGGACTGGAGTTGAGACACCGCTGGCCTCCAGCAAGGGAGGCAGAGCTCGCCCATGGGGGGAATGCGCGCGAGTGCAGCCCGCACAGCACAGCTGTGGGGCAGCCGTGCAACGTTCAAGGCTGCGCGCCCTGTGTGCGGAGCGCCCTGTGTGCGGAGCGCCCTGTGTGCGGAGCGCCCTGTGCGCGGAGCGCCCTGTGCGCGGAGCGCCCTGCGCGCGGAGCGCCCTGCGCGCGGAGCGCCCTGCGCGCGGAGCGCCCTGCGCGCGGAGCGCCCTGCGCGCGGAGCGCCCTGCGCGCGGAGCGCCCTGCGCGCGGAGCGCCCTGCGCGCGGAGCGCCCTGCGTGCGGTGAGCGCGTTGCGTGCGAAGGTCGCAGCTCTGAAGGATACGTGCAGCTGGTGGTGCGGCTTCACTGCGCTTGAAAAACGTACAACTACAATAACCACAAACAATATCATTACTGTGCAGGGTTTCAAAGACAATGTTAAAAAAAAACTGGCATATAATGCGTGTCACCTTAAACCAATAGCATCACTTGTGCCGCAGAGCCAAAAAAAATCGGTCGATTGTAATATAATGCCTTGGGTGCTTTCCACGTGATTCCCACAGCTGATTGGTTTCATGTTTTTATTACAAACCACAAACCTGAGCAATATGATTTACAAAATGATTTACACCAAGTGTCACATACATCTATCGCTGCTTCCAAAGGGCACATTGTTCATGCCTTGCAGACGCCACGTGCTGCGCAGCAGCCTGGATGCACTATTGTGGCAATCCGCGTTCTACAGGTTACTTTGTAAATATGCTAGATTGTTTACAAGTCAAAACGCATCATGCAGCATCTTGGCGGTGACGTCCTAATGGGGCTCGTTTTTGGCCGTGATCCGTCCTCCTTCCTGCAGAGGCTGGGTCTGGCTGCGAGTGACATCTGCAGCAGCAGCGCTGAGTGATGCATCAAAGTAAGTAGCTGTCAGCTACGCCTACAGTGGTCTCTGTCAGGCACCCGCACTGGAGTGTGGCGGGAGGAGACACTCAGCGGCATCGAGCACTTGAAATGCAGCGGCAAGAGAAGTGTTCCTATCGGAGAACAGGCAGCCAGACTCTCGTCGGGCACACGACGAGCTCACGGGTGGAGAGTCGCGAGCACTCTTCACCAGACGAACCCACGACGGGACCCCACGCGCCACCTTCACAATCCACCAGATGGCGCCTCAAGCAACCCCCCAATTCAGCACTCGACGCCAGACACCAAACCAGCTGAACACCATCCAGAACCGAAGCTCGATCTCCAGAGGTACAGCTCACAATCAATGCTTTACCCCAGTCCATGGTGCAAGGGTTCCGCTTCACGGGAGCACGCAGTTGCGCCGCTTTCCCCTTGTCATAATTCACTGCCCCCACGTGCAAGTTAAGCCAACCACAGCTCAGTCTCGCCTCGTTGCCTGTCGCGAGTGCCCCTCTAATAGGTGGGCGTCCTGACCGCAAGACAACACAGCACTCGATCGTGGTAGCGATGCCCGAGTCCACGTGATCGAAAAGCTGCCCAACTTGGGAGTGGTTTCTGCGCCGTATCTCACCGGGCTCATTTGTGCAAGATCAACCGCTAACACGGGGGGGGGACGAGACGTTCATCTCAGATGTGTAGCCTAACATCGGGCTTCCGCAGCTTTGCACGGGTGAGGAATGTACAAAACAGATCCTGCGACCGCGAACAATCGCACATTAGGGGAACGCATAGCGACATCTATTATAGAATCCCGGCGTTATGTTTGTCCGTCAACTAAATTATAAGAACCTTTCAGAAGGTCCGAATCAAAAAGTCGTAGAAAGTGGCCCCTCCCCCCGACCCAGATGTCGGGGTAAGAAGTTGATCCAACAGGTTTCCAAAAATTATCGACCCCCTCCAAATGTTTTTCTCACCCCCCACCCACCCAACCCAAAAAAAGAAAAATATCCTTTGCAGGCATATATACCTACATACCCGACATACAATAGAGTCAGACGAATCTGCACACATGGGCAGGGGGGAAGAGGACACACATGGGGCGACGGGCGAGACGTGGAGTGACGGGCGAGGTGCGGAGAAGCCCTCCCCGCAAGAGCGGGAATGTCGTCAGCCGCAGGCCGATTGTGGACAAGTGACCAGACGAGCACACGTTGGTACGCCGAGACAATACTGTGTGCTCACAATACAATACTGTGTACTCACAATACAATACTGTGTGCTCACAATACAGTACTGTGTGCTCTCTAAAATACGGTGTACTCCCTATAAAATACTGTGTACTCACAATACAATACTGTGTGCTCACAATACAGTACTGTGTGCTCACAATACAATACTGTGTGCTCTCTATAAAATACTGTGTGCTCACAATACAGTACTGTGTGCTCACAATACAGTACTGTGTGCTCACAATACAATACTGTGTACTCTCAATAAAATACTGTGTACTCGCAAGACAATACTGTGTGCTCTCAATAAAATACTGTGTGCTCGCAAGACAATACTGTGTACTCTCAATAAAATACTATGTACTCTCAATAAAATACCGTGTACTCGCAATAAAATACAGTGTACTCACAATAAAATACTGTGTACTCTCAAGACAATACTGTGTACTCTCAAGACAATACTGTGTACTCTCAAGACAATACCGTGTACTCGCAAAAAAATACCGTGTACTCACAAATACCGTGTATTCTCAAGAAAATACTGTGTACTCGCAATACAATACCGTGTACTCACAATAAAATACCGTGTACTCTCAAGACAATACTGTGTACTCTCAAGACAATACTGTGTACTCTCAAGACAATACTGTGTACTCGCAACGCGTGCGCCGAGGGGGGGGGCAGGAGAGGGAAGCGCCACGTGGCGTCTCAACACGTTATTTTATTTGGCACACGACATTGGCTCGTACAGCATCAAACATAAAGGTTTGCAACATTTTTACAAAAAAATTAGAACAAGGTTGGAAATTATTAAAGCATTAGTCTTGTGTGAAGCAAAAAACCACGTCACGAACTCGGGTCGTCGTTTGGTTTGCCGACAGCCGCTTCTCGAACTCAGGACAATCCCCAAAAGGCACAAAGCACTTGCACGGAGATCAATAGACCTGCGGTGTTTGCGGACATCCTGTAGAATGCACTTGCAAAATCAAATTCCGTAATATAATGTGGACATCTCGAGCTTTCATTGTATCGTCTTAGACAAAATTTAATTAGTGTTAAAAATACAATTGCATAAAAACACAAGTAGCGGGCAAATAAGGAAAGCGTTAAAAGGGCTTCATCAAAGGCCCCCTCGGGGCGCGCGTCGTGGGCGCACGGCGGCAGCCCAAGCTCTGAATCGCCCTCTCCCTGCACATCGACCACGAGCAACGATGCAGGGCAAAGTGACCTCGGACACTTTCCCTGGATGGTCGCCTAAGCCTTTTCGTCTCGAGATTTGCCCATGACGGCTTCCATCAAACATCACAGCCAATTCACGTCATTGTAAGATGTGGCTGTGATGGCAAGTCTTAAGACGACGGGGCTGAGATGACCATGCGCTCCTGTCGACGGGCAGAAGCACAGCAATATATTACAATGAGACGAGCGGGCTTGCGACCTCGCTACGCATGTACCTTAGCGTCTGTGCTCTTGGTATGCACCGTGGCATTAGCGAATCAAAACGAATGGTGAACAGAGACAACGTTAGTCAATGGCACATATATACTTGCACAATACTACACGGTAGCAAAGCGTTGTACAGTACATGTTGGATCATAAACCAGAAATACGTTTCCAGCGCCGAGTTTCCAAACACAATGTAACTTATTTCATTCATTATTGCTTTGGTGGGCTGACAGTGTCATTTGTATAAAGGATTTGTGACCAAAATACAGGATCCGAAACGGTGTTTACTTTGATATCCACGTGTAAACCACGCGTGCATGTCGCGTGCACCGACTCGACTGCGGATGAGCAGTTCGCGTAACGCGCGCGAGCTCCGCGGAGCCGCTGCGCGTGTCCTGCTGTAAACAACGCGGGTGCGGGGAAGGGCGTGCGGAGATGACGACCGTCTCATAAAGCCGAGGGTAAGACACCGCTGAATTACCTGAGCTACACGAGTTTTTTACAAAGCGACGCAATAGTTCGGTGGGATTTAATTATTTTAGTTGCTTTGGATTACACGCAGGCTTCCTGTCATGCAAGTATATTTCAGTATTCTGTTGTGGCGATCTGGCACGTGCCAATTCAGTGTTAATTCAACGATAGCGCACGGCACGAACACTCGGACCGCTCTGAACTCCGGCGGCAGCCGTGGCTCCCCCACGCCACAAGACAACCCAGTTCGACGGAAGCAACACTGTTTTGGAAATTTGTGATTGTGTCAGTGCATAAAGTCTGAATGCATATTTAGGGCTTCAAACGATTATGTCATTGATTTTAAGTGTTTGGTTTGTGCAATCAGCGGTGAACATAAAGCTGGTGTGCCGGTGTTCCAGGAAGAAATGGAGGCTGGCACACCGGGTGCTGCTACTGCCATGTAAACGCACGAGGAATGAATGTCCATTGAGGCAGCGAGCCCACTGCCGATGTCACCCCACAACAGGTTATTGCTGACAGCACCCACTCACAGCAGTAGGCATCTACATCAACTACATAAAGTCACGTGGTGGCCCCTGAGAACAGTTATCCATGGCCTTTGTGACATTATCATCGTCTGACTGGACGCAGGGCGGTAAAAGCAGGTTTGTTGTTTGTCCAAAGAATGTCGCTTGCAGATTATGATTATTTTATTGTACGGAACCGTGCGCGTTCTCAACCTCGGCGTGCAATCTCACGGCCCTGATCTCGCCTTGAGCTGGCACCATCTCAGCGGCAGCCACTGGAAAATTCCCTCCTCTACTGCAGCTCCACGCTAATGAAGATGCGCCTGTGTCCGCGCAATGCCCTCCTTACCGTGACCGACTTCCAAATATATATTTAATACAGTCAGTCATACGCCTATGGTCTGCACCGCAAGAACGAGGCGCAGAGTTGCTGGGTAATCACATGTGCTTTACTTGTAAACGCATTATATGTCGATGTGCTTCCTCGGTGGTTAAATTACAAAATTAAAAATTCGCAAACAGGTCACATGTCATGTGGACAGCGGCCTGGAGAAACTGTGGGGGAGGTCTTCTGTGCATGCGGGCGTCCTCATGTTTCCGTCTTTGGCACGGCTCGAAGGCATCGACTGCATGCACATGCATGCGTGTAAATGGCCGTATGCATGCATGTGTGCGTGTGCATTACAGCTGGGTGGGTTCCAGGCACTTCTCAGCATTTGTACTTCTCCGCGAGCTGCAAAAGGCGAGGAACAGGGAAGTGAGACAGCAGCACAAAAACGTGAAATCTCAAGAACACAACAACTATGAGCCTTTAGTCAGAAACCGCCCACTTGTAAATGACACCGACAGAAAACATGTTAATTCCCTAATGCCAAACAGTTAATGAGTGACAATAATGTTAATTTTATATCGCATCATCGTTCATTCAAATTTTATTTCACAGTCACTAAGGAACCAGCAACAAGTGGGAAGCCAGCTAGGCGGTGAGCCGACGCCAACAATTGCCCAAGCTCTATGCTCCTATATATATACCGACCAGAAAAAAAATACATCGATAATGTAACATTTGTTGGACAGAATTCCTGATTTTAACTCCAATGCCCAATAAGAGGCTGAATGACGACACCCTTACTCAAACGGGAAAAGTAGACGGCCGATATAGAGAGCGGCTCATTACACCGCAGGTTCGGAACTACTGCGGGGCCAGTCATGCCCCAAAAAACGAATCACGTGAGCTTCGCGTTAATATTGCTTGGCTTCACATTGCTGAGGAGAGCGGTGTAGGTCAAGGCATTCTATTTTAAGCCATGACCTTGTAATGTGATGTACAATACTGTATACGTTTTGAAATGTATAGATGTGTGGCTTTAAAGCACTGTACACATCGATAAATGCACGCCTTGCGTAACCCGGTCGGGCTACTGGCACTTTAAGCGGCGCTGCACCGTAAAGACACGAGTGCGGCTGGGAGAACGTTGTGAGTGCGTGTCCCGCCGTGACGGGGGGAGTCGCCCCGATCGACGCCTTTCAAGGTCTTCTCCTAAATGCCGAGCGTCATCGATCCAAGAAATTTTCAAAACAAATGTCGCGGCTTGGGACTGCCGTGCCATCGCAAGGTACAGATCAAACTATCTGCAGTAAATAGAAACACATTACAAATTGGGCTATAAAGTAAATTACATCGTGATTTAAATAGACCAGAATTCAAAACAAGTTAAATAATAGTTATAAAGCAGTGCGCATTTGACATAGCCAAGGTATTTATATAAACCTTGGAATCGTCGTGGTATACGAAGAACCAGGTAAGGTTTTATTGCTGAAGGAACAAAGCGTTCTTCAATTCCGTTTTGCATGGGTCCCACAGCAACACAATCATCCAGTGAAAAACATTAAAAGAGCGCTTACAATAAGATTTTTTTTTAAAACCCAATTTTCCAGATTTATGAGTGACCCATTAAACTCGACTATGGCTGAGAAGAATCTAATGAAGCGTGCAGCTAATGGAGGGAGAGGCTAATGAAAGGAGAGGCGAATGCAGGGACAGGCTAATGCGGGGAGATGCTAATGAAGGGAAGGGCTAACGAAGGGACAGGCTAACGAAGGGAGATGCTAACGAAGGGAGATGCTAACGAAGGGAGATGCTAACGAAGGGAGAGGCTAACGAAGGGAGATGCTAACGAAGGGAGAGGCTAACGAAGGGAGATGCTAATGAAGGGAGATGCTAACGAAGGGAGAGGCTAACGAAGGGAGAGGCTAACGAAGGGAGATGCTAATGAAGGGAGATGCTAACGAAGGGAGATGCTAACGAAGGGACAGGCTAACGAAGGGAGATGCTAATGAAGGGAGATGCTAATGAAGGGAGATGCTAATGAAGGGAGATGCTAATGAAGGGAGAGGCTAACGAAGGGAGATGCTAATGAAGGGAGATGCTAATGAAGGGAGATGCTAACGAAGGGAGATGCTAATGAAGGGAGATGCTAACGAAGGGACAGGCTAACGAAGGGAGATGCTAATGAAGGGAGATGCTAATGAAGGGAGATGCTAACGAAGGGAGATGCTAATGAAGGGAGATGCTAACGAAGGGAGATGCTAACGAAGGGACAGGCTAACGAAGGGACAGGCTAACGAAGGGAGATGCTAATGAAGGGAGATGCTAATGAAGGGAGATGCTAATGAAGGGAGATGCTAATGAAGGGAGAGGCTAACGAAGGGAGATGCTAATGAAGGGAGATGCTAATGAAGGGAGATGCTAACGAAGGGAGATGCTAACGAAGGGACAGGCTAACGAAGGGACAGGCTAACGAAGGGAGATGCTAATGAAGGGAGATGCTAATGAAGGGAGATGCTAATGAAGGGAGATGCTAATGAAGGGAGAGGCTAACGAAGGGAGATGCTAATGAAGGGAGAGGGTGACGAAGGGAGATGCTAATGAAGGGAGAGGCTAACGAAGGGAGAGGTGGCGACCTTTTGGGACTGACCTTGTGGGCGGTGTCGGCGAACTGCTGGGCGCTTTGTGCCATCTCGGCCGTGCGGTCCTCGGCCTCTCCGAGCCGCTCCCCACGCTCGCTTAGCGCCTGGCTCGCCATCGCCACGGCGCTGCTCATGCTGTCCGCCGCAGAGCCCAGGATACTCACCCCTGCATTCGCACACCACACGGATGTGCACCGCAGACAGACACAATAATCTCAGTCTCCGTGTTCACTGAATTGATCTTATAACAGGGTCAGACATCCACATTGTTACCTTGCACACTGCAATCTGTGCAGCATCCAAATACGACTGCATCTCAAGACGCTGCAACACCGCAGGGCATGCACACAAAGGAATTTGGCATTAAAAACTATTTTTAGAATTGGCCTACAGTTTCAAAAGATAAAAAGCCTGCCCCTGAGCATTGGAACCTGAAGGGAAGGTGAACCCAGCGCTTTTAGCGTGGCAGTGCTCGTTCCAAGTCTCGGAGGCGCAGTCGTAGCTCAAGACAACCAGAGTGAAGGTTCGACCCACGCTGCCCTTGTGCGTGCACTACAGTGGGACCTGCGATGGACAGCCACTGTAAGCGGCAGCACCAGCGCGTCTCGCCGTACTCCCATACTCCCTCTGGACGAGTCCTCGCCAATCCCCACACTCCCTCCGCCTTTCCATGGTGATCAAATATTTTCTCTTCACGTATGAATGTAGCCAATGCAAGCTGCATGCAGCTGACGGTCGGTAACTACGGGAAGCTGTGTGACACTGGAGTCGAGAATGCTCGCTGGAAAGCCCTGCGGCGCTCCTGGGCAAGCGAGGAGGTTTTCTGTTTATTTTCTCAAAGCAGTATTTGACATCTTTCACACCAAAGTGTGAAAGTATGGCCAATTAACACACATGACTGAAAGTGTATGGCGAGGCCTTCGTTCTTAATCAGCTTGCGTACCTAGCAGAGCCTCGCTGACTCTCAAATCTCTCTCAGGAAGGTCCTGCCAAGTCTTGGCAGTCAGGGGCGATGTTGTGGAGTCCAATTGAGTTTTTCAAGGTTTTTTTTTGCAATGAAATTCAGACAGCAGTGGGTATCTGGTGTGGTGTGTCTACTTCGGCTCTGGCGATGCAAAGGCAGCTGGGCGTAGTACTGGCCAAGTGCTCAGCATCGGCACTTGGGAGGCTGCTGTTGCGTTTTATTGCTTAACAAGGACCACTCAAGGCTAGTCAAGTGGACGATTATTCTCGAGGCCTGCACAGGGGACTGGCAAGTGGAAATGGGTTTGCGCAATGGTTAGGAAGCTCTGCTGAATCCCGGACGCAGACCCCACATCATGGAAACCTGCCATGAGAATCCCCCAGGGCGACCCAATTGTCTCTCTGAAATGGTTCAACACCAGAACGCTGGAAAACTACCTGCAAATCACTCAACTGGGATTACACATAGCAGCAATGTTGCTGCTCACTGTGAAAATATGTCAGGACAGTCCTGAAAGAGTATTGAGACTCTGTGAGGCCCTTCCTGTGTAAAAAAAAACGGTATAATGACAACAAATGACAATTTAGTAAATTCGACACAGATGCCATTCGCACGGCCACTGCGAAATGGCGCGCTCATATCTCAGGTGCCCGTCTCACCTGAGATGAGGCGGGCGGGCACGTTGGTGAAGGCGGGCATGCCGTTGGTACGATACCGCTGGCACGTGTTGTGCAGCACCTGCAAAAACGTGTTCTTCTCGGACGTCGAGCTGGCCACCCACTGGTCCTGGGCATTATCGAACAGCAGGTCCAGCTCCGGACAGTCCTGCACATGACACAAACATATGCACCTTGCATGGCATCACGGTGCTGTTGGTGCTGGCTGCTGTACACGAATGCATCCTCACAATGTCAGTCAGCCTGATTTGCGTGGCCATACTTCACGACACTAGTCGGTACAGGTTTGTGAAGAGAAGTGTCCCAAAGGACCAATTCAGATATCGCTCACCACAGATATCAGCCGTAGCGGTCACTGGGTTCATAGCACAATTTTCTAACCTCAGTGCCACCACTCCCCTGCCTACATATATAGGAACCCAATGACAAGTTTTATTTGATCAGGTCCCACGTTACGTGAAGCAGATTAATCTCGAGACTTACACAAGATGTTTAAACGTTTATGGAAGTCTCTTGCATATCTGTACAAGGGTTTGGTTTCATAATACACTTCATCTTCAGCCATTATATATTCACTGGTGGATTAAGGCCTCCCCAAGCAAACACCACGTGTCATGGTCATTGCAATGCAGCAATCCATCTTACACCTGCACACGTGGCAATTTCATCGCTCCATCCCCACGGATGACATCACGTGTGTCATATAGTTTGCTAGGTATAGTGTGTGTGGTGTATACTGTGTGTGTGGTGTGTGCTGGATGTGTGTGTGGTGTATACTGTGTGTGTGGTGTGTCCTGGCTGTGTGTGTGCTGTGTGTGTGCTGTGTGCTGGCCGTGTGTGTGCTGGATGTGTGTGGTGTGTGCCGTGTGTGCTGGCTGTGTGTGCTGGCTGTGTGTGTGCTGGATGTGTGTGCTGTGTGCTGTGTGTGCTGTGTGTGCTGTGTGTGCTGTGTGCTGGCCGTGTGTGTGCTCTGTGTGTGCTGGATGTGTGTGGTGTGTGCTGTGTGTGCTGTGTGTGCTGTGTGTGTGTGGTGTGTGCTGTGTGTGTGCTGTGTGTGTGCTGGATGTGTGTGATGTGTGTGGTGTGTGCTGTGTGTGTGCTGTGTGTGTGTGCTGTGTGTGTGCTGTGTGTGTGCTGTGTGCTGTGTGTGCTGTGTGTGCTGTGTGTGCTGGCCGTGTGTGTGCTGGATGTGTGTTCTGTGTGCGCTGTGTGCGCTGTGTGCTGGCCGTGTGTGTGCTGGATGTGTGTGGTGTGTGCTGTGTGTGCTGTGTGTGCTGTGTGTGCTGTGTGCTGGCCGTGTGTGTGCTGTGTGTGTGTGGTGTGCTGTGTGTGTGCTGTCCGCGCCGTGCCCGCGGTGTGCCTGCCGTGTGTGCCACGAGTGCCGGACCTGCTCAGCGCCGATACCGTTGACTTGCCGCAGCTGCTCGAGCCCCCAAGTGGTGCGCTTCACGAAGCCAGCCGTCCCATCAAACTGCTTCACCTTCGTGATGAACCCTTGCGTCGGTTTTCGGTTCGTTACTGGGTATACACACGCCGTGGGCACGTCGGAAAAACATTTTGTAAACATCGTGAACAAAATATGAAGAGATTGAAACCAAAAACGCAACATGTCATCCTGCCTCATCATTTGCCAGAAACTAATATATCTTAAATAAATTAATCGTCTATAAAACAGTTGTAAAATGCACCTATACATTGTTAAATCTTACACGCAGGCCCGGGTCTCGCTGTGGCTCCATTACAAACCCGGCCCTGCTCACTCTGTGCGGTCTGCGTGATATTCACACAGAGAGGGAGCTGTCCCCCTCCCCGTGCTTCTGGCTCCCGAGGGTTCCGTGAGATGCGTGACTTGGCGTGAGACCTCCCAAAAGGGGCAGCTGATGTCACCCGGACACAGCGCTCCATTAGCCTTATCTCTTGCGTGGAGATATGTGGCGCGATAAGGCGAGCTGGCGAACGCGAACAACTTCCTGCGCCCTGCGATACCGCAGAACAGGCAACCTGCGCCCCCTTCGGGGTGTGAAGTGCGTTTCGTACGCGCGATGTAAAATGACATGCACCAAACCAGGCACATAACACCATAGCTTGCAAGGTCCACGCACCTTTTGTGTCTGCTCTGTACACGCGTGGGCGGTCGTGAATCGCCCAGCATTATTACACACGTGCAATTACTGAGAGCACACACCGAGTACATTACAGGCTTCTAAAATCAGCATCTCTAGAGATTTGGGCGGCATGCAATTAAACGCCCAATTACATGTTTCCTGTAGCGTGTAACCGAGCACGTATGTGGTCGCACACTGCAGGCATGCCGAGCCACGCATCGAGAATGGAGGAGATTGCACGGCGTACGACGTGTGACAATCACGTGGACTTCCACGGCTAGGATAACGACCACTGATTTCGTCTTGGTCTCATGATCTCGACGGGATATGGCAAATCAGCTCCCTGTCACTGGGCGACACAGAGCAGATGTCAGTCCTTGCGTGTGTTGGGTCTCATGGAGCTCCCATAGAATCACAGTTCTGCCGGCCGGGCTAACAAACAGGGGTTGCAGTTAAGATAAGAAGTTTTTCAAATTATACAAAGAAAAAATATTTTGAAAAAGCAAGTTAAGTATTCCAGAAAAACAGCAGAACCTCAATGTTAAATTAGGCCTGGGAATGTAACGAGATCCGAATGGATCAGATGTTCTCCTGTTTCAATAATTCCAGTTTAGAATGCATGGTCATGTGCATGCCTGTAAGTATGCACATCCAATGCTCTCAACTCCCCAGCCATGTTCAAGACCGGGCTCAAGACTCCTCTTTCACTCCGCCTGCGACTGACGACTGCCTCTCGACAAAATACTGCCACTGTTCCTGCACAGCGCATGTAGGTGCTATGCCAATACACTATACAAGTGTCTCACCGTTGTGTATGTGGAGAAAGGGTGTATTCAGAATTTAGTCATCTCGTATATGAATGCCATGCGTCCATTACAACGCGATGAGCATGCTCGTGCGTATGAGTTTGCGCGTGTCAGTGGGTGCGGTGCAAAGTCCTTAACGCACGGCGCCACGCAAAACCCAAGTTCAATTCCTGGCCACAGTCAAGTGATATATATAATTGCCTGACATACAGATGGAGGTGACAGTCCCCGTGCGGGCGAGTACCTGACACACAGATGTAGGTGACGTATTCCCCAGGGCCGCCTGTTGCCAGGAAGGGAATGCGCTTCTTGCCACGTCGCTTCACCTGCATGGCAGCCAGCATGCGCTCGTCATTTGTCCCAAACACCTCCTTGCTGATCACCGCCTTGGAATTCATGGCCATTCATGTACCTGGCAGCACACTCCTGCGCATCACGCGCACACACACGAGCACAGGCACTCAAGGCGCACGCGCAGGATATCGTGCAACAGGACACGCAAGCACATGTGTAAACTAACATCACCCGGCATCCACACACGGACTTACACGTAGACCAGTGTTCACGCTTCTAAAAGTATGCATGCCCAACAGCAATTCTCCAAGGGCCATCGACAGACCACACCACTCATCGAGTTTGTTTTAATCCCTATTACCCATAACAAATAAGTGATCCTGTTGACAAAACTGTGTGAGGCTTCTACAGCTACGTGTGCACGCACACGTACCTCCCGCACCTCCAATTAGTAAGGTTGGCTACATAGAGAACAAAATAAATTCAACATACATACACACGCGTGCAGCAGTCCTCAAGGCCTGGACTGTAACCATAGAAAGCAACAAGCGTTCCATCACGCACGCCGCGCCGTGCGGCGTGCGTGATGGAACACGGCGATCGTATATCGCAGGATAAGCAGGATTACTGGGCATGTGTGGCCGGGTGACATAACCCACGTGTACAGGCAGAGCTGCCTGTGGGGGTTTTTACCATCATTGTGTTTCGGTAATTGCAAGCAGGGCGCAAGCGTGCATCGCATCTCGTGATGCGCGCCATGTCCCCAGTCGCATGGGAACGTCGTTCAGAGGGAAGTTCACAGGAACCGCGCGCGAATCCCAAATGGGCACGGAGAGAATGTCAGCCCGCACGGCAATGCTGGTGCTCTTATACGAGACAGCAGGGGTGACCGCTCCTCTGCATTTCATTATTTCACCAGTCTTATGCACAGCTAGTAATTTGTCAAGATTTGGCAGCTTAAGCTAATTTCTCTTGCTCATTTACATAATGGGATTTTTTTACCCATGCATTTTTTTGGTATGTTTTAAGTTCACAGCGTTTTCTTTTCCACCATTGTTTGTAAATTTGCTGTTTTATGCTTTTCAACTTTGGTTAAAAAGCATAAATGCACCAGCTTTCTCCATCCTTCCATTTGTGGAGGGTGGGGAGAGACGTAACTCTTGTAGACACTCAAATGAGAACGACGCTGAAGTGGGATAACTTGCATTGTCAATCAGGACTCACCCGAGAGGAAACTTAAAACACGATTTCAGTGGGTTTGCCCACAACAGGGAACAAACTTAAATCAGAAAGGATGTTTTTGCAAATATTCAAATGAACTTTGACCTGACAGCTGCCCATCCGTCGGCTCCCATACTGCTGATTCACTATGTACCAGGTGCGACTGTGCGATTAATCGTGCAGCGTGAGCTCTGCATGAACGTGCTGCGTTATTTAGATGTCGCCAAAGCGCTGGGCTAGCCGTGCCAGCATGCCTCTCCAATGCCACGTCACCCCACGGCGTGTCGCACTGCGGGTGCCAAGCCGCCCGTGTTCTCCGCTTCCAGACACTCGTGAGAGATTACTCTGGCTCAGAGCCAACCCCCTTCCCCCCCCCCCAGAGGACTCTTTGAACCACGGTCGGCTCAACGCATAACCAGGATTAGTGCCCAACACAATCCTTCAGCACACAAACCCGCGAGCAGAAAGGTCAAGCTCGCAGCCACGATATCGATGAACACCTGCTGGTGCTGCACTGCAACCACCAACCCTGTCCTCCCAAGGTCATTAGGTCCTTCACACTCGCGGTCAACATCACATGGAGACATCTTTTAGTCACTCCACTGCTGGATGAGGCCCTGCCGACGCCCTGCGTGTCATGGGAGTTTATTTGACTATCATTCCCCGGCGCTAGTCAGTGCGGATTGGTAACGGTGGAGAGCATTGAGGCGGGAGCATCGGATTTCACTACAAACATCAGATTTCACTGAAAATTCGCCTGCTGACCACTGTGCCACATGGCCCCGCAATTTAGTAATTTTCAACTCGGGCAGCACAAGGAACCCAAATTTTAGAGCAACAGTAGACGCCACAGGCCATTATTCTTCAGAGCAACCATGTAGCCCGAGAGATGATATCAGGTTTGTGAGTGGCCCAGTTTTGTAATTTGTATGACTCTTGTTTACCCAGGAGAGCCTCAGTAGGAGGTGATGCTGCTGTGCGTAATCCCAACTGGGCACTGCTTGGCAGATGTCACTTTAATAAAACTCCCGAGAGAACAGGTGATGATGCATGTGCATCCTGTTTGTCAATCCACCGCTGGGGTGAGGGCTCCCAAAACCGCGTGGGTTAATGGGGTTATTTAACCATACTTCACCACGGTTGGTAAAGGTGGGGAGGAGGAATGTGAGAGTGTACAAGAACAGTTCAACAATGGCATTTTCCTGCACGGGCTGCTGCTGCCCACCACATAGTCTCACATTCCCCACAAGACAGCCTCTTTGTGCGTGGTGGTCACCCGTCCAGCGAGCAATATCCAGGCTCCAACCTGTTCAGATTCCGAGAGCTGATGAGGGTTGACGAGATTGGGCGCATTCCTGCCGATGTGGTCATCGACAAGCGGTAACAGTCAGAACATCAAGCGGCTTGCTGGAGATTGCTAAACAAGTGAACAGCTTCATGGAGGTTTTATGTGAAGCTATTCAAAATATGAATTTCTGTTGCACCCCCCCCCCCAGCGCTCTTCGCGCCGTGCAGAGCGAGAGAGACGTCGCTTCCTCGAGAGCAGCGATGCGAGCGAGGACAGCTCTCCCCATTCCTCAACACAGCCTCGCGTTACTCGACTGCACGAGATATGATCACACATGCGTGAGTGCTGATATGAGCCTCTGCAATGCAGAAGCACAGGACTAGGGACCCTTAATGATGTATTGCACCGCAATTGAGTTGAAACCATAAATATCGAAACGGAAAAAACCCCTTTCTTGTTACATAAAGTCTCGGAGAATATCTCTACAGCCACAATGCAAGTAACTCGATAACGAAATGTACCTGGAAATGAGTCAATAGGGATGAAACCCAGCACCTTCGCCCCCTACTGCGAAAACTCGACAGGGCTCTCCTGAACAACAGCCCTGAGACTCGGTGAGGTTTTCCTGGGTAAATACAAAACATAACGCTCGCTACTCACAATACACCATTAACACTCCTCACTCGCTACTCACAATACACCACAATACACCATTAACACTCCTCACTCGCAGCTCTTCACTGGACTCGCTACACGTGGGAGCCCGACCCGTCACTGAACCCATCGCAGCCTCCGGCTCCTCGCACAACATCGGCGCCTCACGCAGAGCGCAGCAGCCCCAGGAGGCGGAGGAAGATCGCGGTGGGTGGAGGTGACAGCGGTGACGAGGTTAATGAAGAGGTGATGATAATGGTGAATATGATGATGGTGACCACCCATGGATGACGATGAAGGTAACGGTGATGATGATGGACATAATGGTGAGGTAAATTGTGAGCATGGCTGTCCAAGATGCTGATGGTAGTTTTGGCGATGGTAATCAACAGGATAACGATGGCAGTGTGACGAATAATGATGGTGCTGTAGTGATGGCAATGCTGGTGATGTCGCTGGTGATGTTGGCGATGTTGTTTGGTGATACTGGTGATGTTGTTGATGATACTGCTGATGTTGTTGGTGATGTTGTTGCTGGTGCTTGTTGGTGTTGGCGACCTTGTTGGCGACCTTGTTGGCGCTGGCGACGTTGTTGGTGCTTGATGTTGGTGCTTGATGTTGGTGCTTGTTGGTGATGTTGTTGGTGGTGGTTGTTGGCGATGTCGCTGCCCCGCTCTCCGCTCCCCTCGCCGCTCCGCACTGAGGCCGCTCCTCGCCCCTCCCCCGCCAGGGTGCGCGAGACCGGATGTGGGGGCCGGAACCGGATGTGGACCAGATCTCGGGTACCTGTGCCGGATGAGACCGGAACCGATCCAGGATGTGGAACCGCACGTGGGCCACGGAAGGGCGCGGCGATGTTGGTCCCGGGGTCCAGTCACGTGGTGAAAACAACGAGAACGCCACGCACGTGTCACGCGCCACGCGGTTTGACCTGCGTTGGAACGTGCGGAGGAGGCCACGCAAGGGAAGGCCACGCGACTGGGACTGGATCTTGCTCCCTCGGGTTTCAATAGGGCGGGAGGGGAGGGGGGAGTAGAGAGGCTTGGAGGGCCACCATAGAAAGCTGTTGTTGGCGAAGAGTTGAACGTGGACAGCGGAAACGCCTTATTCATCATAAGCGGAGTTTAACTTCTATATTTCGGGATGGGGGGGGTTCACTTAGTTCCTGACATTAGAAATCGCGGGTGCATATACTTATTTTTTTTTACTTAAAACTTTCGTGACTGCAGGAATTCATATTCTTGGTTCTTTCTGGACGATTTTTGACCCCACCCCCTCCTTCGTCACACGACGTCACAAAAAGTCAGACCCACCTCAAATATGACGAGAAAAAGCTCTGCCCCCCTAAAAAATAAAACATGCTTCAAATCGATTTAAACTATTATCATTGTAGTGCGTATTTAATGTGGCGCTGCACTCATGTTGTAGGAGAAAACATTAAAAAGTATTTAATTAAGTAGAACGTGTTGTCTATATTTAAAGTTGCGCATTTTGATGTGACGTCACATTTCTAAACTTCCCCCCCTCATCACGTCACAAATGTCTGATCCCCCACCTAGGTGCGTGACGTCATTTATGGAAGGCCCCTAAAGTCACGTAGATAGAAAATAAAAATAACAGAAAATAAAATAAGAATACTCAATACATTAACATTTTTTTATTATCTGTTATTTTTATTTTCTATCTACGTGACTTTACCGAAAGAACCAAGAATATGCAAATAGTAATGTCTTTTTTTTTATCTTAATTGTAAACTACTTCTGGGGGGCGTTGCCCCCATGTACCACCCACCAACAAACTCCGCCCGTGCAAGACATCGCACTTCATGGAATAAGATCGTCTTCCTCGAAGACTGGCGTAACGGTTAACTGCATCAGAACATTAACACATCCGATGCAACCCTAACTGTGGAGCATACAGTAGATTTGAAGCGTTGGTGACTGCAAGGATTCATACTCTTAGGTTTTTTCGGTAAAGTCACGTAGTTAAAAATAAATAATAGAGATAAAATAATAAATCACGACGTTTCGGAGGCAACACAAGTCTCCGTCATCAGGTGGGACCGTCACAGCTAAATTTACTGTATCAAGTGAGGAAAGATCCAATCTCTTAAATACAAGTTAAGGGGAGGGGGGAGGGGCTTATCTGAATGTGGTATTCAGGAAAGGGAACGGGGGGGGGGGCGTGGCTAGAAGGGAGGGTGCAGTTGGTGCACCTCGCCCGGGGTTACTGCCCAGATGTTGGCATCAGCCGTAACCCTGGGCTGCCCTCTGCTGACGGAGTAAAATAAATAAGAACCACGCACTCTCCTGAAACCCTCTCGTTGTGGCGAGAAGACCTCGACATCGGCATTTAGCTCGTGAACATATTGCCTAAAGCAATAGCAGTGGCTAAGGGATCTGCAAGTCGAGTTTGCCAACTATTAGTCCGCGATTACACTGCATTTGAGGTCTTCAAAGGAAATACAATAGGCGACGTTTCGGGCAATATCCCTTCATGGCACGTTGGCTATTACCCCACGGAAGCTCCCTGCGTTGGTCAGTTAGTGAGGTAAGGTCATGTTTATTGCTCAAGACAACCCTAATTGTGCTGCTAATCAGTGACCGGTGTTCATTTGCGATTAACCGGTTATTACAACCAAACCGGTTTCACCGGCCGAGCCAGCTTGGCTGACGTCACGTCCGCACTGCGCGCGCCTCGACCTCTCCGTGACGTCACGTCCGTCCTGCACGTCCGCAGGATCCGTGACGTCACTTCCGTCTGTCTCGTCCTTGTCGCTGAGGTCGCCGCGCGGAGCCGCACAGCAGCAGCAGCAGCACGCGGAGTCGCCATGCGGAGTCTCATGGTGAGAGGCGCGGACGCGCACTGCCCCCCCTCTTCCTCCTCCTCTCCCCCTTCCTCTCACAGAAATCGCTCCGTTGCGGGGTCGCGGCGCTGTGTCCACGAGGTCTCCGGCCTTCCACCCTCGAAGCCGCGGCGAGCCCCGCGCCGTCGTGGGTCACGGCGGCGGCGGCGTCCTCGGGGTCCACGTCTCGGAGCTGAGTGCGGGCGGCCGGGCGGCCGGGCGGGCGGGCCGCGCGGTGTCGCGGTGCCCTGCTCCCGTGTCGTGGTGCCCTGCTCCCGTGTCGTGGTGCCCTGCTCCCGTATCGCGGCCGGGTCGCGGCGGGGCCTCCCGCAGGAGAGGCGCGGGTCGCGCGGCGTTTGCGCGCCTCAGAGCCGCCAAGTGTTGGATGGGTCCTGGCTACACATGGACGAATGGACGTCGCGACGATGGCGTTGGGCTGTTAACGTGAACCTCTAATCGCAATTACGTAGCAGTGAAAGCCTAAATTCCACGAATGAGTGTTTGACTTGGTGTGGAAAGAAACCGGACAACCCGGAGGAATTCGCCATGCATACGAGGGGATAACAAACCCCGACATTCAGTCCAATCTTGATTTGGGCAGACGGAATGTGGACTGTACCCATTTCGATACTGTATTGTCATTTCCTGGCACCTTCATGAGCTTTTTCAACGACACCACCTGGAATGCACTGGCGGTCACCCATTCGAGCCCGAACCAGACTCGAGTGAAGATCACGAGACGGGTCGCATTAGAGGTGATGTCACCTTAGTCTCGCCTCATACGCTTGGTATTTCTCCTTGCGCTCCGGATCCGTGTAATAGGATCCTACTGGAGGTGTTTTGAGGGTAGGACTATGTTGCGTAAATTCGGGGTATGGGATTAGATTGTAAAAAGATGTTTCGGGAGAGAGCGGCGTGACGGAGACAAGGTCATGCCGTCCGGGCGCCCGTGGTGACCCGGGCTGCTGTGAGCGTGGGACTCGGGGACTCGGTGGTCCACTACTGGCCCGCACAAGTACGACTCGGCACATCGGCCGGTCGAAGTCGGTACCACTTTGTGGGAAGTCAGCAGTGGTTGTCCTGAGGACAGAGACTGCCCCTTGCCATTTCAATATGGAATATCCGCGATTGGCTCAGAGCTGCCAACCGAGATCAGTGTTATTCCTCACGGGTTGAGCTTTTGATTGGTGCATAACATTTCCTGTTCGAGCCTTACAGATAGACGCCGTCTAAGAGACTCCGCTCCTAATCGAGGCCTGTCCCACTGGCTTCTGACTTCCGCATCCTCCCTGCCGCGGCCTGCCTCTTACCGACCTCTATAATCATTTCCCGCATTGTCGTAAATGATCCACGTAAACATGCTGCTCCCGCCATTGTCTTATTTGGGTAGCACTTATCATTGACTGCTTCTTTTGTTTGGAATGTTGTGTTTTATGGCCTTGACCAGGAGCTAAAGGGAGAAAATGTAAAAATATATTAGCTTGCACTTGTTTATGATATTTCATTGCTTACGGCTTTTTCCCTTGATACTTAATGTTATTTTTGTGTGTTTATGTTGATAATGTAAAGCACCTTCTTGGTTCTTTCGGTAAAGTCACGTAGAAGGGAAGTAATAAAATAATAAAAATAAAACATAATAAAATAATTCTCACGACGTTTCGGCCACAACGCAAGCAGCCGTCCTCAGGTGAAGACCAGGTCTGTCCCTTCTACGTGACTTTACCGAAAGAACCAAGAAGATGAATCCCTGCAGTCACGAAAGCTTTAAATCGAAATGTAAAGCACTGTTTGAAACAAAGGGCAGCGTTCTGGGTTCTTCAGAAGCAGAAAATGCTGATATCATACTCGTTTAGCAAAATCCGTTTTGGCATTATCAGGGCATCTAGAGTCTGTCAGCTTAACATGGGACGGACGCACCCAGCAAGCATGCACTCATATATCGGCAGAGGTCAAGCTATCATTGACGTGATCAGTCTTGAGTTCACTTGCGTAAAGTTAAGCATTGGGAAGAGGGCTTAAAGACATTTATTTTAACGATAAAAGTAAAAATTGCTAATTTTCGTACATTCAGTAGCACTGGGTTAATAAACTCACAAATGGTCTGATAATGTGAGAGTATACGTTGGATGGCAGACGCATAGCGGAAGGATGGAAGTGATAGCAAAAGATATCGTGATATCAGGTAGAATGGCCGTGATAAACGTTTTTATCTTGACATTGGTAGATTGTCACATAACTAGGGTAAGTAATTTTTTCTCAATTACATTTATGAAAATAAAGGTTTAGATCACAAGGTTAAAATGTGTCCTTGGGGATGCTTAAAAAGGTGCATGTGCACAGTGCACTTTCCAGGAAGTGGATGGAGTTATGAAACAGCGGTTAGCTATCACCGCTACAAACCCAGCGGCCTGGGTTTTCTGCCTGGTCATGACAAGTGATACCTGAACCAGCTGTGGGCCCTCCAGCCCTTCACTATATCTCTGACCAATGTGGTGAAGTATGGTCAAACAACAACCCCCATCACCAACATGGGATGGGCAGGCCTTCCTTCACCATTGGATGAGGACAAAGTACAGGAAAGCGCTTGGTGCTGCATGATACCGAGTACAAGGCTTGCGGGGGCTAGAAGCACGTGCGCATGCGGCACGCCTGGTGCCATTCATCCATGGCGCACACAGCTCTGGAGGTGGCGGCGTACGGGAAGCTTGCCGCAGCAGGGGGCACTGCATCACTCCACGCACGTGTGTGCCTTCAGTTTCCAGTGCAACACGTGCGTTTGGGCTGCCAGAGCAAAGTGCAGATTGTTAACATAATTTACGTGTGATCACATCCACATGGCACAACGCTGTGTCTTTGATAGCTGTCATCCCTGGATTTATCTGGGGATGTGATGCTTATCCAGGGAACAGCTGAGTTATATGAGCTCATGAATCCTACAAAATGTCCAATAATTGGGTTGCTGGTCTTTAGATACATTGTGCATAACACGTATGGGCTCTAATCTTCTATAGTTTGAGAAATATGGCTTAGAAATTACACATACACGAAACTGAATGCATCATCACCATCACAGCAGGGATGAAAGTCCGTCCGAGTACGTCCACAACTTGATGATGATATTAATGATTAGCCACATCTTACAAGTGTCTGACAATATCTTGGAAAACATGCAACTACTCTTGATTTGTCTGCGTTTTTATAAAATTAGGAATGGCTTATTTGCAGAGCTGTACGTCATTTCTCAGTAGGTATAGCAAGTGTGGCATTGTACACAACATGGCAAAAAGGAACTGTTGAACACATAATGGCTGGTTTTGCAATGCATAGGCACTAAAATATTAATCCAATGCACTCTTGTTTTTGTTTGTGTGTGTGTGTGATGCCTCGTGTGCAAACAACGCAGGTATTAAGGCAGCTTGCCCAGCGCAACTTCAGCAGCAGTAGCCGCCTCCAGTTAAAAAACCGCGTGCCCGAGCTCCAGAAAGTGTTCCAGGTGAGCTGGTGGCTCTGAGAGCACAGGCACTGCAGCCACCCACAGCACAAACAGCACGGTTACAATGCTCAAACTCAGGCACATAATGAGACATTTGTACTCACTCAGCCACAACTATTTCATCAGAAACATAATTATCTTTCCTGAAAATATCAATGAGTCGCCTGTGAGCTCTCTCAAAAGCTGATATAGGAACACTGAAATATAATTATCACTTCCACATTTTACTGTTAGGATTACATTTTAACAAACAAAACTATTCCATCTGGCTCTCCATGGAAGGCTGCACCATCTACATTGCAACACATCCACAATCACCACCATACCACCCCTGTTGCACATTCACACCACGTTTAACAGATGAACTCTGCTTGCGCCACCACGCAGCAATTCCTGCTTAAATCTGGCACTGTCACACTTCTATCTCTTTTGTCCTTTTAAGAATAAGCTCGACCTCCATGGCTCGAATGTTAATGAGCGGTTGCAAGATGGTCATCAATCTCTCCATAAGCATGCTTCATATCAGAACGAGCACACGGATGTTGACTTTGAAATATCTCTGTTGCCTAAAGCTTTGACATTTATAAATATTGAATGCAAACCCTACTGAGAGAAAAAAAACTCAGAGGTTATCACTGGGCTTTCCCCATTAAACAAGTGTGGGCAACTTCACCAGTACTTGGACAATGTTGACCATCCAGGGAAGCTCATTCACCGTGTCTGTCCCACATGTGGGTGAGATGATGTGCATGCCAAACATTTCCTTCAGGTTGTGTTACTGCAGGCCTGGATACTACATGCCCCGCCGAGTCCTACAGACGTGTTATGTGTCCATTACGATTTTGTTCAAATGTGCAATTCAAGACACAACTGTACGTAGATCTTGATTTGAAGCTTTCGTGACTGCAGGAACCCATACTCTTTGGTTATTTCGGTAAAGTCACGTAGAAAAATGATAGATCACGACGTTTCCATCGCAACACAAGCAATCGTCATCAAGTGGGACAACCACAGCATGCAAAACTGCTGAAGTACGTAGATGTTTTGTTGATGTTTGGAATCTGGTGGTAATGGGTTGGTATGATGCAGATTGGTGGCAGGGCATCAACACATGCATGGTTTGCAGTGCGAGTTGCCAATGGCCTGTTTGACAATCCCCTCATATACCATTAAGTGTTTAACATATACTCAAGTATCTTGGTTATTTTGTTATATTTTGAGAACACTTCCTCTCTCTCTGGTATATATTTTTAGGCCTGCGTTTGCCCTTAGGTGATTGGTAGTGAGAAATTAATCTCCGTGGTGTCACCACACCCAGATGACTGTGCGATTCCTACTGCTTTTACCATTCACAGCTGATGATAGCTTCTGGTCATTTGCATTCTGCTTGTGAGTTGGCTCAGCCAGTTCAGGGCTATTGTTGGTGTCACCTTGAGCCATTTGCAAACTGTGCGAGTTATTGTGGCTTGGTTAATGATGACTCCTGCGATGTCCAGGAGGACAACGGACTTCCTGTGCACTTGAAGGGCGGTGTCAGGGATGCCGTGCTCTACCGGGTCACCATGACCCTCACCGTCCTGGGTGAGTCAGACACTCAATCTCATTTTTGTTATTATGGTTGATAAACCCAGGAAAGCCTCGCTTCGTCTCAAGACTCTTTTTCAGCAGGGTCCTGCTGAGTTTTCACAGTAGGGGTGATGCTGCTGCTGCTGTGGAATCCCAATCGAATACTTTGCCCGTAATCTTTCAGCATTGGGATATTTGTCCAATACAGTTACATTGTGTGGTTTTTTTGCTATGGGGGATGTATGTCCTCCCCCCTGTTATACCCACGTTTAACAGGAGGAGTACATACAATCAAGACACACATCCAAGTCGGTGTCTCACAGATAGAATTGCACTGTAAGAATGGTGTCTGATTTGTTGGTGTTATTGTGTATTGTCAAAGGGAAGTCTGATGTGTTTTTTTTGTATCGGATTGTGTGTTGTCTGCAGGTACGGGCATTATGGCGTACCAGTTGTTCCAGGCTGCGATGCCACAAAACAAGTAGTCAAGATTCTTCGCTGTGTTGGGATGATCGATACAATGCAAGATGCCGTGGCATTCAAATTTAACGAGTATATACCATTAACTATACACAGGCTGCTGGGCATCACGTATACATTTACAAGTGCACACATCGTCTTGTCCTGCCATTTACATCAACATCTGTTCCTCCAGCAAAGTTGTTCATATCAGCCAGAGTTTGATTACAACAGGTACATGTATTGGTTATGATATATACAGGCATGGCAGCAAGCATTTCACTAACTTGTCATCCTAACACTTCTTGTGGACCACGTGTAATGCAACTGTAGATTGTTTCAGGGCATGTTCATGTTTTATTTTGCCTGTACTTGTTTAAAATGTTTGTGGGAGATGAAACTGTCGAGGGATACAATATCTGGAATTGATGTTCAATATTGCGGTTTTGCTTGTTTTAAGCTCTCCACAAAACGCTGTTTCACTGAAATGTGTGCGGTCGTCAAGTGGTCCAATAAATTGTTTAATTTAATCGTAACGCCCCAGACTAGTTTTATTTTCCCATACTGCATTTTGATTCGTAGAAAACATGAGATCCAGCCCCTGTTACAGATGTCATTTTTGTGTGACCAACTGCAAACAATAAAACATCAAGTCTTGAACCCGTAATATTTTAATTCGGGTGTAACAATTATTTTATTTGATTACATTGGTGCAGAAGTAAAATAATGATAGGTGGATGCTTTTATGTTTGTAATGCATTTCAGTAAATATGGGAGTGAATACTATAGTCCAGTAAGACGGTTCATCTGAAGTCTATTTAAGTACAGTGGATGGGAATAACTGACCATTTGGGTCACAGCAGCCTTTTAACAATCGATAGTTCTGCAGCATGGAGGTCATTTGCCATAAAATCTCACGAAAATCGAAACAATTTGGTAAATACAGTATAAAGGCCATTCAGTAATTGTTCCCTCAATTACAATGTTCTGCAATTGTGATGCACAAAATGTAGGGATAGGCTTAACCACATAGAGGAAACGACTCGTACAAAGGATGCATATAGAATACGGCAGTGAGATGCTTGTGTTGTGGAAATGGTAATTTCACAGCGCTGCCCATTGCAGATGTTACCAGACCCCACGTCCATCACCTGAGCCCATCACCTGAGCACGATGACATTACTTGCACTTCACATGCTCTGAACAAACAACACACGACTGCATCAGAACAAATAACAGTTTCCTTTTTACAATAACAAATCAAGATACCTAATTTAAATACTTGTAATAAACATCAGTCCTGAAATGCATCTATTAGGTTTCTGATGTGTAGTGAAGGTAAATCGAAGCATTAAAAAAAAACTAAGCTGGACGTCAGTTGTGGAAAAACTAACAGTTGGGGGAAGCTACCACAGAGCAAACACATCTCAGATGCAGCAGCTTCTCCACGTGCGTCAACGCCACATGCAAAACAGCAGCAGCAGCAGGGCTGGGCTATCTCAGCAGGTCAAGCAGCTCATCGGTCGAACCAATGGACAATTGTAGCCAGAGTTCGGCAGATCCTGGCATACCACTGCAGTGTCCTCCCGAGACGTTGATCAGGGCACTACTCGATGCTTTTGAGGGCACCTGATGTGCGCTTTTTATCACATTTTTGTGGCAGCGATTTTTGGATGGGTGACCACACCAATATGGACAAATTGCCTCCATGACCTGCAAGGCATGGGGAGGCTCTCATCCAGCAGTGGATAGACAAAAGGCAGCCGTGCAGCTGCGCTCTGGGAATAGATGGGAGACGACAGGTAAGGATCCTGAGTGAAGTAAAGTGCAGCTGGGCGGGTGCATTGTGGTCTTGAAGACTGGATTAAAATGAACCATCGGAGGGGTTAACTCTCTCTTCCTCGGGCAAAAAATAAAAACGATGCGTCTGAAATCTGTTCTGTAAGCTTAAATGTAAGAAAATGTTTAAACATTCAAGGCGTATACGGTGTCCTAATGAGTGCCATGCTGTGGGCATGGCAGCTGTTGTTCGGGATTGTTACCATCGCTCCTCCTGCATCCGCTGCCTGGAGGACAACCCCTATGCAACATGGCCCCATGCAACGTGGCCCCTATGCAACATGGCCCCCATGCAACGTGGTCCCTATGCAACATGGCCCCCATGCAACGTGGCCCCTATGCAACATGGCCCCCATGCAACATGGCCCCCATGCAACGTGGCTGGCATGACGATCTCGCTCTGCGCTTCAGCCAGCTTGTGGCTGGGTTAAGTATTTGCACTCAGTGTTGATTTTGTTTTTAACACAAATTTCGTCTGCTGATGTGTTATCAGTTCATGTTTTACATTTGCAATCGATTTATAAGGGGTCCTAACGACTCCGAATATTTGCTAATTTTACCATGTTTAATTGTGTTAACGCCCTTATTGAATGGGAGTTAGTAGAAGTCTTATCTCTAACATTAATTAAATAATTCTGTACTCAGCCCCCAGGTTCGTAATCCCATGTTTGGTGAGCAGATGACAATGCCTACTTAGAATGCCATCTTACTAGGCGTGGGAGTGTAGCTAGAATTGGACCCTGGAGATGTGCCAGTTGAGCGACAAACGTTGTTTGGCTCAGGAATCTAATGCGTACATACGAGTAGCAGGCGAATTGTCCACTCAGCTATTGTATAATTCCTCATCAATTTGAATTTTGGCATCGCAAAAGCGTGCAGGAGGGTGGCAGAGTGGGGAGGCCCTCATCCAGCAGTGGAGATAGTGAGGAGGTCGTCATCCAGCAGTGGAGAGAGTGGGGAGGTCGTCATCCAGCAGTGGAGATCGTGGGGAGGTCGTCATCCAGCAGTGGAGATCGTGGGGAGGTCGTCATCCAGCAGTGGAGAGAGTGGGGAGGTCGTCATCCAGCAGTGGAGAGAGTGGGGAGGTCGTCATCCAGCAGTGGAGAGAGTGGGGAGGTCGTCATCCAGCAGTGGAGAGAGTGGGGAGGTCGTCATCCAGCAGTGGAGAGAGTGGGGAGGTCGTCATCCAGCAGTGGAGATAGTGGGGAGGTCGTCATCCAGCAGTGGAGAGAGTGGGGAGGCCCTCATCCAGCAGTGGAGATAGTGGGGAGGTCGTCATCCAGCAGTGGAGATCGTGGGGAGGTCGTCATCCAGCAGTGGAGAGAGTGGGGAGGTCGTCATCCAGCAGTGGAGATCGTGGGGAGGTCGTCATCCAGCAGTGGAGAGAGTGGGGAGGTCGTCATCCAGCAGTGGAGATCGTGGGGAGGTCGTCATCCAGCAGTGGAGAGAGTGGGGAGGTCGTCATCCAGCAGTGGAGATCGTGGGGAGGTCGTCATCCAGCAGTGGAGAGAGTGGGGAGGTCGTCATCCAGCAGTGGAGATCGTGGGGAGGTCGTCATCCAGCAGTGGAGATCGTGGGGAGGTCGTCATCCAGCAGTGGAGATCGTGGGGAGGTCGTCATCCAGCAGTGGAGAGAGTGGGGAGGTCGTCATCCAGCAGTGGAGATCGTGGGGAGGTCGTCATCCAGCAGTGGAGAGAGTGGGGAGGTCGTCATCCAGCAGTGGAGAGAGTGGGGAGGTCGTCATCCAGCAGTGGAGATCGTGGGGAGGTCGTCATCCAGCAGTGGAGATCGTGGGGAGGTCGTCATCCAGCAGTGGAGAGAGTGGGGAGGTCGTCATCCAGCAGTGGAGAATCGTTGAGTTTCAGCTTTCTACAGTAGCAGGGACATTAACGAGCTTCAAATCTAGACATTAACGATTTACGCCCAAGCGATTCATAAAATCGTCACTATTGTATCTCTAAAACGATCCGTGAATCGATCCGGGTTTACTTCGCGACGATGCGACGCGGAAACTCCGCGTAGGCAAGGCGCGCGGATCGACAACAAGCGATTCTGCGCGCGCGATCCGATGCGCACATCGCAGGGCAGGGAATCGACGAAGCTGTTCCGCTAATCTCTGGTGGAGGTGCGGGGTCTCCACGACGCTTGGGGCTCATCAGCACGGCGCCTCCACCCGCCTCGCTCATCAGCACGGCGCCTCCACCCGCCTCGCTCATCAGCACGGCGGCACCGCCACCTCTCCTGGGCTGTGCGCGTCTCGCCGACCCAGGTGCGTCCCGCACAGCCGCGAGGTGATCACACAGCGTGTGAACACAGTGAACACGTCACACTGCCCCGTGAACACGACACACTACCCCGTGAACACGACACACTACCCCGTGAACACGCCACACTGCCCCGTGAACACGACACACTACCCCGTGAACACGACACACTACCCCGTGAACACGACACACCGCCCCGTGAACACGACACACCGCCCCGTGAACACGTCACACTGCCCCGTGAACACGACACACCGCCCCGTGAACACGACACACCGCCCCGTGAACACGACACACCGCCCCGTGAACACGACACACCGCCCCGTGAACACGTCACACTGCCCCGTGAACACGACACACCGCCCCGTGAACACGACACACCGCCCCGTGAACACGACACACCGCCCCGTGAACACGACACACTACCCCGTGAACACCGTGAACACAGTGAACACGGCGCTGGGCGCAGGTTCACAGACGTATCACATCCGACGGATGCACAGGTGCGAGTTCTCACTGCCAGCCCCGTCCCACACTCGAGTTATCCGACAGCTCCAGCCGATCGAAACGTAATCCCGGCGCGTTCTTCCTCGTGTCTTCATTTGCGGATAAGAGGCAGAGAGATGTGTAGAGTACCTGGGGCAGCTTTTGAAAGCAGACCGTGATCAAAGCGACACAATAAGCTTGCAATATTTTAGGACAAAGGAGAGGTAGCCCAAGAGTACATCCACCACGGAGAAGGAGTAACGAACCCAGCTTGTGTGCAGCTGCTACATGGATTCTTTCGTCACAAGATCTTGGCAGAATGACCGCTTGGGGAGACGTTCATTAAACGGTGGAGAGATCTCGGCTGATGACAATGCCTCAAGCCAGGTGCCTGCGAGGCGATGGCGGCTGCTGTGATTGGCTGTACGTGTGCCCTGCTGTGATTGGCTGTACGTGTGCCCTGCTGTGCATTTCTTGAATACCGGGGCAGTGCCTGGATGCTCACATGTGCTGATGCTCTTGAGCAGAGCCGTGCACCAACTGCACTCGGTGGATGATGTTTATGTGGATCGCAAGAGGCCACTCGCTACCTTGAAGGTGTTAGCAGGGTTTTGGTTACTCTCATAAATGCGGAGGTTGTGGGGGCACGTTAAAACCAAAACCTGGTCTTCATGATTTTCATTTGGTTGAATTGTGTTTCCACAATTGACAGGCATGTACAGTGTAGCAGCAAAGCAGTCCATCTTGATGGAGAACATATTCTCCTTGCAAACAGATCATTAAAATCTCCAAGATGGTGTGCTAGGCCTGTTGTGGTGGGCTCGTCGTACAAGAGAAAGATCGTGAGTCTGGTGGTTTCTACGACAAAGATAAGGGAGACGTTGCGATATAAATATTTGAACGGTTATTGACGATCAGTGTTCTCTTCTCCAGGGCTGAAGCATGGCGACAGACTCGTCGTCAGACCTCCCTACGTGGTGGAAGGGGCAGGGCATCAGTGCGGAGGTGGCCCAGGCCATGGACTCGGAGCTGGGGATCCGCAACTACGGGACGCTGCGCGCGTGTGCCGACGACGGGCAAGTCGGGCAAGAGGTGCTGGCCACGGCACGCGACCGCCTGCCCTTCGGTTTCTACGCCGTCCTGCGCCAGGTGCTGAGAACCATGCAGAGCGCCGGCGCCATCAGGGCACGGTCGGACGCGGCCTTGCCCCGAGTGGACACGGCGCTGGGAAGCCTGCTCGATGTGCTGGTCACTCTGCTGAGCACGCTGAGTCAGGAGCTCCTGCTGACCGAGAAGAGGCTGAGCGCCATGGGCAGCGGGATGCCCTCCGACAGCGAGTCTCAGGACGCAGCAGCGGCACGTTCGGAAGACATTTGTGGAGAACAACCTTGCCTGACAGAAACTCGGCGTTCCAGTGAAGGTCAGTCCTGTACTCGAGTACAAATGAAAACTTTCGTTTCCATGATTTTGCTCGTAACTTGTTTTTACAGGAGTAGGGCAGGCCTTTCCCAGAAATTCATGTTTGCTTCGCCTGAATTCTAGAGTAGAATTTAGACCAGCCACAGAAAGGAAACCATCCAGAATTGAGGCTTCTGCCGAATTGGGATACAACTTGCGCTCTCAACATGGAGAGTTATGGGGGGGGGGACTCGATTCTGACACAGAACCAGAACATATACTTTCCTTGCAACATCTTGCGTCCTTGTTCTTCGGTTTGTGACTTTAACGTTCACGCCAATCTTTATTCATTGTTTATGTTCTGCCACAGGGGTATGGTATTGTGCACTGCGTTTTCAGTGGCCGGGTCCTTCCCTGCAGTTTATATGTCGGTGTTGTCTTTAATTAAATAGGCCCCGACGCTGGCAACCTCGACGAGCCGAGCGCAGACTTCCCCACGTGGCTCAAGACGCAGGGGCTGAGCACCGAGGAGGCCGCGGGCTCCGGGCCGCGCGAGAGCGGGGCCGGCGATGGCCGTGGGGTCACGGTGGAGCCGCAGGGCACGGCGAGCGAGCGCCCGCCCTCGCGGCTCCACGAGGCCGCGCTGCAGCAGCTCGCGCAGGCCGCACGCGCCACCGGGAATGACGGCGGCGGTGAGGGAACGCAATCGGAGGCTGCGGTGCCGCGGACCGACGCGGACCTGGGCAGCCTCCTCGACGCGCTGGTCGCTCTGCTGAGCAGAGTCAACCATGAGCTGCTGCTCTCCGCACAGAAGCTGGGCACCATTGATCTCTGTGCGGAGTCCTGTGCCACTGCTGCCGTCACTCCCAAGGGCTCTACGGACGAAGGTGACCGACGATCACCAATAAGGCGTGTCCTGGAAAGTGTTGATGAATTTACGTAAATCAAGTGCATCATTGGCATCATTGGTGTCATTGTCGAGCATATAAATAACATTGATAAACTACACTAACCAAGTCATTTGCCAACTTGATGCAAAATAACTGATAATGTAAATAGCTTTTGGTTGGAATCCTATTGTGAAATATGTTTGTGCATCTGGCAAACATGCGATATTTAAATACTATTGGATGCCCCCCAGTCCAGCAGCTCTGGTTGCAGAGGCAGGTCACCGGCTGGGGAGGTGAAGGAGCAGGGGATCAAGTTCCACATTGATTTTGTGTCACCAGGTGAGCAGTCAAGAGACCCAGGATAGGAGTCTCATTTGCAAGAGTGACCTGGGTCACCAAAGTGACAAAAGCCAACACCAAACAGAGTACAACAATAAAGTAGCGCAATCAGAACAAAAACATTACTATTATATTCCCTGCAGCTCAAATCGGCTCAGCCAGATCACTTCCAGATTGATCACAACACAAATCATGAATTAGGCAGAGATATTAGGGGGATTAGCAAGTTAATGTCATGTCTATGTGTAACACCGCTTGTGTTGCGATGGAAACGTCGTGATATATTTATTATTATTTTATTTTTCTACCTACGTGACTTTACCGAAAGAACCAAAGAGTATAAACTACGATTGTTTTGCTCTTTTCTCCAAAAAAAAGAGTGACTGGGAATAAACTCTCGCAAGTGCAGAAAACAGACCAAGTTGTACAGATGCTTAGCAGTGAGAATTCAAGCAATTTAACTTAATCAGTGTATAAACAATTGTATATGTACCTGGTCCTGGGGTCCCTCTATACCAGCCTGCACTCAACAGCGTGGTGAAGTAATGTCCAAACAAGCCTCATCCCGACACTGGGGAGGGGAGGCCTTCACCCACCAGTGCATTGACAACGAGCTGTATTTTGTGTAAGTTAATTTACCCTGGAAAGGTTCGCCAAGTCTCAAGACAAATTTAAAGAGGGTTCTAGATTGGGGTGTTTGGGCACTCGGTGAGTGTTTTGCATGTGGGACAGAACCCGTACGTACAATGGGACATCACTTAAAAATACACACGGCGGCTAGGTCACGGCCGCTCTACCGGCCGCCCCGTTATGAGCGCCTCTTGGTGTCGTGTTTGTCGTGGCAGGCAATCACGGTGGGGCGCTGGTGGAGCCGAGCCCGGACTTCCCCGCGTGGCTCAAGGCGCAGGGCGTGACCGCCGAGGAGGAGGCCGCGGTCTCCGAGCCGCGCGAGCGCCAGGGGGCCGGCGATGGCCACGGGGCCGGCGGCGATGGCCATGGGGTCGCGGTGGAGCCGCTGGGCCCGGCGTGCGAGCCCCCGCCCTCGCAGTTTCACGCCACGCTGCAGCAGCTCGCCCAGGCCGCGCGCGCGGCGCCGGGGAAGACGGATCCGGCGCTGGGCAGCCTGCTCGCCGTGCTCGTATCGCTGCTGGGCAGGCTGAGTAACGAGCTCGCGCTGTCCGTGCAGAAGCTGTGCTCCATAGAGGGGGCGGCGAGCGGAGAGGCCCAAGGCTGGGCTCCGAGGACTGATGATCCCGAGAGAAATCAACACCAAGACCTCCAGCTCAGAGAGCCACCCGACACGGACGGATACTCAAGTCAGTTTCCGCAGCTCTTCGCGTTGATCCCATGCCCCCCACGCGTCTTGTTATTGGCCTTCAGGAAAACTTAAGACTGCTGATTTTTACGTTTGCTTTCATTTAACTTGGCGAGTCCTTTGTCCTAATGTCCTGCAGCTGCTGCTGCCTTTACTGATTGTTGTAGGAGCAGTTGTGCCATTTCATTCACTTGGCATCACCACATTGGCCAAAGTGTACACACGTGGGATACACAAGTACCCGCGTGTCTGTCTATAGCTCAAGGGCACCACGTCGTCACGGCTTTTCATACCGTAAATGGTTTCCTACATAAACTTACAGTTGATTTAGGCGTTTAGTGATTTCGATACAATCTTGATAAAAAATACATGTAATATTTACGGGTAGCTTTGCCATTAGTGCCATCACTGATGTGATGTTAGTTGTGCTGCTTGGTGGCACGTGCTGCGTATGAACACTGCAACACGCAGTTCCACTTTGTATTATTGCTCATCCATAGCAACGAGAAAGATATGGCAGTCTTGGGTGATTTTTAAAATCTCCGTACGAGGGAGCCGCGAATGTAGGTGATTGGGGGTTGTAAAGGTCACAAAGACCGTGATCTTGTGAAAGCCGAGGGAATGGCAGCACTGCTCGATTGTTTACTGTGGTAGTGCAAAGGTGAAGCAGTGTCACATGAGACCTGTGGCACGGTTTGATGTTAAACCTGGTTTTGGAAAACACGCTCAGGCATTTCATGCCTCTTCTTGGGACCAATCGCCTCATCTGCTGAGACACCCTTGTCTTGTCAGGAGATGGTCCACAGGACATAATGAAAAAACATAAATGGCTGGTCATGCACTTATTACTAATCAGCTGGCAACAAAAAATGGGGTATATTTTTATATTCATTGGAACTATAATAACATTGGACATGTGTGTCCTTGGGTCATTTTCTTTTGGACTCTCAGACTCTGAAAGTTTTTACAAACATGTTAACTTCGTTGGGAGTAACTTTCAAGGGTGGTTGTGTGTGGTCTCTACTCAGCCAGTGTCTGGCTGCCTGCTGCAGGACGTGCTGAGCACAATTGTTCCATTGTTTCTCTTTTTCTCTTTCGCAGAAACAGTTGCGAGGTTTAAATGTTCCGAATGGCAGCCTTCAGTCCCGGAAGTGGAAGAGGAGTGGAGTCAGCCTCCAGGTCGGCTCCCAGAGTCGTGCAAACTCACACCAACTTACTAACAAATGTCTTGCGTGATGTTGATGAACACATGCTCTTTCATTGCATTTGATGATGCACTCTTTTATAACAGATGGCTATGTTGGAATTTCTAAAGACGATTTTGTTAGAAAGAAAAGAAGAAGAGCTATGCACGAGCGGTGGCAGGGAGTTTCCGTGAAAGCTGAAGCAAGTTTTTCAGGTAAGAGTGGCAGTGGGGGTAGTGATGATGATTGCCTTCATCATGCGCGCGCAAGTGATACAGCCGCCCTCCTTTACGCTGGTGGAGTAAGCGACTTTCATTTCCCATCTCGACACATTTTAAAGGGCACCTCAGCTGCAGCTGTCACTGTGGGCACAAGGTGATTTAGCACCTGGCCTGCAATCGGCCTGCCAGTAGGGGGCGTGGATTGTGAAGTGTCATCCCATTGTGCCAGCAACTTCACAACTGTGTCATTTTCATAGCTCGACACTTTCCCCGTTGCGCAGGGCTTTGCTTGTGGTGCATTGTTAATGCACAAGCATGGTGACTCAGAAGGCTTGCCACACAACCATGCCGCATACCCCACTCACGGAGGATGGGGTGTTCACCTCCCCTACTCTCACCAAATGTCGTGGTTTCCACTACAAGGGAAGGACTCGGAGCAAACCCTACTTGTCTCACATTGGAAACAATTTAGATTGTTGATTTTTTTACATGTTTCTATGTTGACTTTCAACACATTTTTCACCAAATCTGTGAAAAATCTGCTTTTGGAGTTGGCAATGTCAACATGTGAGCAACGTAAACGAGTGTTAATGTAAGGCCTGTCGTGTTTTCACCTTGCATTGGGGCTTCAGCAGAAGTCATTGGTTGCTGGAGTGGAGCATCTGTGGTGGCGAGGGCGGGATAGAATGAGATGAGAGGGAGAGGTAGGCAGCGACGAGCCCATGGATGACCTCGAACACGGCGAGTGCGATCCTTCGAATTGGGATCCAGTGGAAGGATCGGAGTATTGGGGTAATGTGGTCTCGTTTACAGGTGCAGGTGAAAAGTCTGCCAGTGGCATTTTTGAGTTGTCTCAAGGGATTTGGGGAGGCAGTAGAGCAGAGAGTTGCAGGAGTCGAGTGAGACCGCGCTGAAGGCACGGACAAGGGTCGGGCACGGACAAGGGTCGGGCACGGACAAGGGTCGGGCACGGACAAGGGTCCGTGCCTTCATTGTAGGAGATGTTGCACAGGGTTGGGGTGTGTGGGAAGAGAATGAGAGAGCTCGGGGTCAATGACCACTCCATGTTTGCAGTGCTTTTCCAGCGTCGTGTCAGAGTTTAGGATGTACAGGCTCAATTTGGAGTTTTTACCATGAGTGGAATGTTGGCCACATTTAGCTGGAGGAAGTTACAACCATTCCGAGACCACATCAAGGCCGGATGAGAGTGGACAGAGGCGGGGTTTATGGCGTCAGTGGTGATGCAGCGTTGCGTGTCCTCGGCATCGACGTGATGGTCGACATTAAAACCAGAGATTAATTTGCCAAGTGGGAGATGTAATGAGAAGAGCAGGAGGCCTCGTTAAGACATTCGTGATGGTAATTTGTGTGGCGTTCAATAATGGTTCATGTATTAATTTCATGTCAACCCTCTTCTATGACAGATGCTACTGGCTTCCAGAAAGACAATTTCATCAGACAGAAGAGAAGGAAGACTACCCACAACAGGTGGAAAGAAGTGGAGGTTAAGACAGAAACTGGCTTTACAGGTGAGATAGTACTCATGTTGCATGGGCTGCCTTTGATATTTGATAGTTTGAATTGATTACAGTTTTTCAGATAATTTGCAATTTTATCTCCCAAACTCATGAATGCACCTTGCTACCAATCCCATGCGTGTGGGATTGGTATCAGGCGGCTCTTTACTTTGACGAATTCCACAAGGCCTTGGTGATTGAGAGGCAGTGCGCTTGCGAGAGTCAAACTGCTTTGTCTTTAGTTTGTAGTCCTTTCTCCGCACCTGCAGATTAACACGTTTGGCTATGTACAGTGCGAAAGAAGTTTAACAAACATCAACTAGTCATAGCTGTAGGAAATAATGAGGTGATGAGACCTTTTTCTGGGGATTTGAGAGCACTGGTTGTGGGCCTTAGGATGAACACAGCTTCACTGCACCTGGGATTTAAATCGGTGTCAAAAATGTGGCGTCTCATCAGTGTTTTGCCAGAGACACGAACAGCTGAATTTACTGGAATATCCACATTTCAGTTCATGCCGTGCGACGGGAGGGAGAAAACGAATAATCATAGACGACATGGCAGGATATCCCAGGTGATGTGGAGGGAGGGAAGTTCAGGATCAACTTGGATTGTGGTATTGCAGGATTGTAAGGGGGGATGGTGATGTGGGAAGGGCTTCATTCAGCAGTGGATAGATTATGGCTGTGGATTTATTGTAAGGGATGTGTGTGTACTTTTGAAAGGATGACGTAACAAACCGTACTCTACTTTGTTTAATCGTGCCGAATGCTAACCCCATTCCCGCATGGCTGCGCTCCAGGGAAACCGTACGTGTGCGAGGAGTGTGGAAAAGGCTTCACCAAGATGTCCAACCTGAAGATGCATCAGAAGACGCACACTGGAGAGAGGCCGTACGTGTGCAAGGAATGCGGAAAGGCGTTCTCCAGGATCTCCCACCTCCAGAGCCACCAGATGATCCACACGGGAGAGAGGCCGTACATGTGCGAGGAGTGCGGAAAGGGGTTTTCTCGCATCTCCACCCTGAAAACTCATCAGAGGACGCACACCGGCGAGAGGCCATTCGTGTGCCAGGAGTGTGGGAAAGCTTTCCAGGTTATTTCCAACTTAAAGATGCATCAGAGGACACACACTGGAGAGAAGCCCTATGTATGCGAAGAGTGTGGGAAAGGCTTTTCCCAGTTTTGCCATTTGAAGACTCACCAGAAGACGCACCAGCAGACAGTCAAATGAGTTGCTGCGAGCATTAAATGTAGGAGGTTTATAGTTTATTTATTTAATATCGTGATGCTCTGGGAGCGAATGAAAGAATGCTTATTTATTCCAATCTGAGCAAACTATTTTGTTTATGCGACTAGATGCTATTGATGCATCTATGTATTTGTGTTCAGGTGAAGCCTTTTACATTTTAACAATGCTCGTAGAGTCGGTACAAATAATCTCGTGTGTAAGACTCTAAAACTCGTGAATTGTGGGTTCCGTGACCCTACCATGGGAATTGACTGCGAGTGGTGGTCGTTCTGCACTAAGAGCGGTCCTCACGAAGGAGGGAGGGACCCCTCGGGAGCCCGCGTGACACAGGGTCGGTTTGCAGCTTCACAAGGAACACCACGCACGGGTCGGAGACGCACAACATCTGTAGTTAAGGTGTTTGCCCCACACAGGCTGGGTGGAACTCTGCTCCAGCAGCACTTTTTATGGCGTTCCACTCTTCTAAAGCAAGCTGAGACGGGTTACAAAACACAGCGCCGTTGTGGAGAACGTTAATACAATAACGCCTCCTCCCACGTGTCTCTACGTAAAATACACACAAGTAGTTTTTACAGAACCTATCGGCTGCATAGCCTTCTGGGAGTACTTGAGACCGTGATGATTATGGTGACAACCAGAAGCACTTGATGTTATTAATGTGTGAACCACATTTTGTCACGGGATGAAAAAAACTGAAACTTAAGTATTCCCACCCACTCGTCTTCTATGAAAGAGAAGTCGCAGTTTTGTGCTGGTGAGAGCTGTCGGGACAAAGCGAGTGCACAGGAACTCGTCCTCGTGCGTCCCTGGGACCTGCAGTCCTTCAGCAACGGTACCAACTGCATGTAACTTTATAACGACCATTCCACAGTGGGACCAAGCAGATGGGCAACGTGTCTGTAATGGTCTGTTTGGCAGTAGAATGAAGTTTGATGCAGCAAATACTCGTGCAAGAAACGTGCTGCCATTGTTGCAGTTTATACAGTTGCTGCAATATAACCAGAATTTCATGGTTTTACATTAGGGACGTGTTATTTGTGTACATATAAGTGCACCGTTTTGCTAAATTCGAATTTTACAGTATGTGGTTTGGCGTTTATATAACATGTGTGGTTACTAGATCCAACCATAATAAAAAACTTGGCGTATAGATAATGAAGCATCGTGTGGTTATGCATCATTAGTTGGCTGTCGTCCCTAAACGGTGTCATAGGAGCCACAGACGCCGGCCTGCAACTACGTGCTCTGAATGCCCACGACCCGACAACACAAGCGGCTACGCGGTTTGCTTACGGAGTGAACAAGTTCAACCTTACCCACGGCTTGCGGGAGAGGGATGGACACAGGATCGGCCGTTCCTGCCATCTCAACCCTGGCATGGCCTGCAGCTTGATGCACCTGTGGGTGTTGCCATGTTTCCCATCGGCAGTCCGATTCAACGCCTCACTGAAACCGGCCTGCAGCGTCCCTCAATTACTTCAGATTGGTCGCCCACAGCTTTGAAATGAAATGAGGAAATTAGTAACCTAATATTTAACAAAACTATTTCACAGTTGTGTGAACAAGGAGAGCCCTGGGGAGTGAAGACTCCAGCCTGGTGTCAGGGTTGTACACATCTTTCTCTTTTTCATTACAGGCTCAGGGCAGGGCTACTCGGGTAGACACAGTGTTCTCATGCTAATCTTAAATCCACGGGTCGTGTGAAAAGCAATATTTTTTTAATCCCAAATTTGTCTCATCTACAACGAAACCGACGTGAGGATTTAATTCTGGCTGTGTGGCTGCTGCCACCACGGCAGGGCGATACGAGACTGCAGTTATTTTGTTCACAAGCGATTTTAATTTTCCAGTTCCATGTATATAGAGTAACAAAACCGTGTATTCAATTTATAAATGTTTTCAAACAAAACTTTACGAAGATCCGACTCCTGCCCTGGCCCTTCTAAACTCAATCATTCCTGACCTCCTTCCCAGGCCTCCAGACCTCAACAAAAGGGCATCTCAGTCACTCTCGTGGACCTTCTCATCTGTATGCAACACCCCCACACCAGCTCATGTGCATTCACAATGGTCCTCATGACCTTCACAATGATCTTCCTGAAATGGCAATGTGCCAACAACTCCGTCTCCATCACTGCTAATACCCCTGTGTCTCTTCACTGTGTGACAAATAGGCGCAAGTGCTGTGCAGTGTCAGAAGATCGGCCATGGCATCGACTCTGAAACCAAGCATGACAAGAGGCAATATATGCAGATTGCTTTAATTACATTGCAGAAATGATCATAACTTGTGTCATTACATTGGGGATATAATTGCACTACAAATTTAAAATATGCTTGCAATGAAAATCTGATTATGTAAGGCAAATGTTAATCTTCTTCACAGGCTCCATCCCCCATCAATCACCATCTCATTCCCAGTAACGTAGGCAGACTGCAGCAAAAAATGAAATATGCATAATTAAACATAATCCGTACTTTGGTAATGCAGGCCTAAACCCACGCAGGGGTAGATACTGTTGGGTGTGCCCAGGACATCCCATTTCCTGGTGGCACTCGTGCGTGCAGGAATAATTATGTTTGCGCTTCATTAGCCAATTACGTTGAATTGCGCTTATCTGTGTCATGCCACGTGACAGCCTCCCATGTATACTTTTACAGTGAGCAGTGGGACCACCCTGCGTTGGAGAACGTCCCTGGAAGACGAAGTCTCCACTACAGGAGGCCTTCTCGTCCAGGCTCAGGATTGGGGGAGGGCCCAAAAGCTGGGTGGTGCACGAGGAAGTGCACCAGATTTTTCAAAAGTAGTTTTCTGAATGACATTTCACCAACGCTCTGTAAAATTTTACTTTTTGCACAAAATCAGTGTTCTAACATTCTGACAGGCAGTGATATAGCACGGGGAATGTTATAACATAAGCAGTTTTTCACACAATATGCTGGCAAAGGCATGAAATACCCAAATATATCACAGCCACTGATGACGATACATTGGCATTGCTGTTAGTGATTTAAAGCAAGGGGAATATTTAATGGCCAAGGTATTTTATTCGACTGCGTTGAAAAGTGATTGTATAATTGATCACATTGGATATACCTTTGAGTTACACTCTCGCTTGAGCGTACCTCGTCAGAAGCCAAATAGACACAGAGGTGAGCCACCTCCTCTGGCTTGGCGAGCCGTCCGCTCTTCTGCCTCGCCATGAAGTCCTGCCTCGCCTGCATCGCATCCAACAACACGGCACGGACTCACTCCAGGTCTCTGTGTCTCTCAACTTCAACTCAATCATGTGGTCAACGTCGAGCCACGAGGCAGAGACGTTTCCCTTCACAACTCTCCAAAGCACAGGTACAAAGGCCATTTTGTGATCATAAAGCTTTTAATTCTGGTGAATATACTTTATACGTATAAACCAACTCATTCTCAAGAGCCTTCATATCACCAAGTATGCGACAGGCTACCATTAAACATCGTTGGTCTTTGATTATACAAATTAGTGATGAAATAAAATTAAGGAATTCAGATTAGCACAAAATGAGGCATAACGCTTGTCATAAGCATGGTTTTATGGCTTCAGGGTGCAGGAGACAATGGTCCTTGAGTCATGGCCATGCACTTTCTGGCTGCGAGACAAACTCGTGACAAGAGAACGCAATACATTGAGCACAATCACAAATCATTCTTATTCTGAAATAAATAAATCTTGTTTACTAATGCAGATTTCATCCTATTTGTGAAGGATGCAGAAAAGCAAACCCAATTTCGATTGTGAGATTGAGATTCACTGGAGGTGCTCTGCCATTCCCCTGGTGGTACCGATGTACTCGACAGCGCAAGTGTGTCTCTCCACCTAAGTGTCAAGAGTGTCACTCGGTAACACTTAAACACAGCTGAGTTTCTACCTTTTCTGGGTCAGGCTGGGCATTGATGCGCTCTTGCAGTGACGGAGTGTCCACCGTGCCTGCAAGAGAACAACCCGACAACGCGTGTCACTCAATCCCATCACAAGACTCAAGCGGAACGGCATCTTCCAATTCAGCTGTTATTTCACAAGTGTGGCTATGTCACTTTTCTGACAAGATCGGTCGACTCGAACACTGACGATTGTGTCTTACACAAGACTCCGGGACAACAGCATTGAGGCAGCACGAAGGGAAGGTGAGCGTGAACCCTGTCATATGGAGCTCTAGCCTGATTGAAGTGAGGACATTTAGAATTACTTTGACAGCAAGGCCTTGATAGAAGTAAAAAGACTCGCAAGATCCAGGCAAAGGCCTAACTGGTCCTCAAGGGGGCCTGAAGAAATGGCCTGGTCTTGTGAACGAAGGGATTAGAACGCTGTTCAGAACGAACTTCACTCACCAGGACAGACAGCATTGCAGCGAATGCCTTCCGTTAAAAAGTCCGCAGCCACAGATTTTGTGAGTCCTATGATGGCCGCCTTCGAGGTGCTGTACACACAGCGGTTGGCCACGCCTGCGAGCACACAGACAAGGGCGAGTTGAACACCAAGCAGCCAGCAACCTTGAGAAGATCCACCGCCACCCATAACCAGAGGTTCCTATCAATAGCAAGGCACTGCTCCACACTGGCCCACTTTTTAGACAATTCAGTGAAGTGTAAATTTAAATGGGATACCTTACCCAATTCCACAAATAACAATATAGCACAGGAAACAAATTGACATGAATAAGTCTCGGTCATTTATTCTCACCTTTGATGCTGGATGCCACAGATGCCATGTTGATGATGGAGCCCGACTTCTGAGCCAGCATCTGCATGAAAGGAACCAACATGGGTTCTGGGAAATTGGTCGATTGTTGAATCCATAACCGGAGGCCATGATATTCGTCAGCTGACAGACTCTCCGTATGCCCTATACCCCTGACCTCGCAATAGCCGAGTGCCTCATCACACCAACCAGCCATCTCGAGATTCTTGGTGTCCTATTCGATTAGAACCTGAGTTTCGACTTTCATATTTAGTTCATTGTCAGGATTTCCAATCACCAATGTTGGTCAAGGCACCAGTGAACACATCTGGGTAAACAGCTCACATCCACGTTCAATGTTCAGGGTACCTTGGGTAGGAACGCACGGATCATGTAGTAAATCCCCTTAACGTTGAGGTTCATGGTGAAATCCCAGTCGTTGTCCTCGCAGTCCAAAATAGTTCCATGGTGGACAAACCTGTGCAGAGTACAATAATAAATGAGCACCTAATCAAACTGCGTGTGCTCCAGGGTGTTAAGAGTGGAATGGTTGCGTGTAGATGAATGGTTTACAAGTCGGCCAAGGACGATGTGGTCATGCTGCACCCGGCTCGCAATCGGAAGGCTGCGAGAGTTCACATCGTAGCCACGGCTTTCAGGGACGCTTATCTGGTCAATGAAATAAGTGCCACTTTTTTGGAAGTCAGCGGAGGTCGTCTTGGGTCACGCCGAATCTCCACCACTGATTCAAGGTGCCATCGCAGACGAGTGCCGCCCAATTGGGCAGACAACTGTAAGACATTGTCCAATAGTTTTATGTTGCCAGTGCGAGATTGTGCGTAAGCAAGTAATCGACATTGATCTATTTCACCACGATTCTGATGAGACTTATTTTAAATCAGTCCAGAGAGCAGGGGACACATTTTGTCTCGGTATGGTTTATAAGGCGCAATCCGACTGCTTTTGTAAAAATCTATATCAAATGACATTTCGACAATTTTAACTATTACTGAGTTGATATGAGGTTTTATTACAGAGACAAACACAAATTAAGTGCAAGCCTCGTGTTGATGAATATATTGGGAATCAGTGTCGTCTGGTTTATATTAGAACGTTCTTGGGATGCCCAGTGAAGGTCCAGTTAGAGTGTGACGTATGCACGACGATACGGGCTCATTCTTGCATTGTCAGTACCCTGCACAGTTGAACAAGACGTCCACTTTGTCAATCTTGGCAGCAAGAGCCTCGATCTGATCCTTGCTCGTCACATTCAGGACTCCAACTTCTATGCCTGCACTTCGCCATATTCCAACGCAAAGAGGTACAATGCATTATCCATCTAATTTATATTACTTTACAAATAACTCTCCATACAGTGCCAGCCAAGGGGATCGTCTGACCATACTTCACCATGCTGGTCAGTGTGGCCTGGGGAAAGGGGGGAGAATCCCATAAAGTACCCCTTTGTAGCAAGTGAACAGTGGTTATCCTGTGGAGAGAATGGCTCAGTAGGACGTGTATTTCCACCCGTGGCTCAGGTGCAGAGTTGAGCACCGCTCACCACCAACACAAGCAAGAAGACGGCACTTTGAATCACTGGTTTCTGTGTGTGGTTATGCACGTACGAAGGAATGGTAATTTTACTCATTAAACAAGATGATCCAAGTATCTGCTTTAATCAAATCACCTGGAATGTACCTGTATCTCATCGGATCTCAGAAATAGGACTGGACCTGCATAGTACTGGGATGGGGGTCACCGGGCATAATAGGTGGCCAGCAGAAGGCAATACAGCAATATCATATTTGACTGTACTCCGTGCCGATGCTCCCCACCTATACGAACGTGAAGGATAAAGTATCGTCAAACAATTCCCACGAGCCACAGAGTGCGGACAGTCCCCCAGCCCGCAGTGGACTGACTAAAGGCTGTCCGTGCACACCTAAGTCCACGTACGGTATGAAGACAGGCGTAAAAAAAAAAAACTTGGCACCTCCGTGTTTATTTATGACCCTCAAAGTGACAAGTCTACAATTTGTGCATGTGATTGCGTACCTGGAATTTGCTCCAACTCCTTCAGGGCTTCCCCATTGATGTCTGTGGCAATCACCTTGGCCCCTTCTTTCGCAAATGCCTGTGGTGTTTTTGCAAGCGGTGAGGGAAGCGGCCATATGCAGTGGTGTGTGCATTAGTAGATTGGCCGCATAAGCTCCAAAAAGCACAACGATGCCCATCCTATTAAGAGGATAACAATGAGTTGCAACCGGACTTGCAAGGTAAACCAGCATCTGCAATCTGCGGGTTTTGCCGTCGGAGCAAGACGGAATCTTAAAACTGTAAAAACTGTCAACTGCAATAACCAGGGCCCTTGTGTAGGGTCAGCACTCTTGAGGTTGGTGGAGGAGGCAGGAGGTGAGAGACAAGATTAGATTGACGAGCAACGAAGTGAATATTTGGTCAGAGCCGTCCCTAGGCTACAGCAATCGCCCCGGGCCCGCGCTCTTGTAGGGGGGGGGGGGCGCTTCGACGTCACAGTGCCAGATGTAATACTTCCGATTTAGTGTGAAGGCGTCGGGGGGCCCACACAGTGGGATTTCCCACGGCCCCGCACTCCCCAACGGACGGCGCTGGATGTGGTCGAGGGTGCGATGGGGACCCGAGAGTGGGGAGTGAGTGGGGAGAGAGTGGGGAGTGAGGGAGTGGGTGGGGAGAGAGTGGGGAGAGAGTGGGGAGTGGGTGGGGAGTGAGTGGGGAGTGGGTGGAGAGTGAGTGGGGAGAGAGTGGGGAGTGGGTGGGGAGTGGGGAGTGAGGGAGTGGGTGGGGAGAGAGTGGGGAGTGAGTGGGGAGTGGGTGGGGAGTGAGTGGGTAGTGGGTGGGGAGAGAGTGGTGAGTGAGTGGGGAGAGAGTGGTGAGTGAGAGTGGGGAGTGAGTGGTGAGTGAGTGGGGAGTGGGTGGTGAGTGGGGAGTGGGTGGTGAGTGAGTGGTGAGTGGGGAGTGAGTGGTGAGTGAGTGGTGAGTGAGTGGGGAGTGGGTGGTGAGTGGGGAGTGGGTGGTGAGTGAGTGGTGAGTGGGGAGTGAGTGGGGAGTGAGTGGGGAGTGAGTGGTGAGTGAGTGGTGAGTGGGGAGTGAGTGGTGAGTGAGTGGGGAGTGGGGAGTGAGTGGTGAGTGGGTGGGGAGTGAGTGGTGAGTGGGGAGTGAGTGGTGAGTGGGGAGTGAGTGGTGAGTGAGTGGTGAGTGGGGAGTGAGTGGTGAGTGAGTGGGGAGTGAGTGGTGAGTGGGTGGGGAGTGAGTGGTGAGTGGGGAGTGAGTGGTGAGTGGGGAGTGAGTGAGTGGTGAGTGGGTGGGGAGTTAGTGGTGAGTGGGGAGTGAGTGGTGAGTGAGTGGGGAGTGAGTGGTGAGTGGGTGGGGAGTGAGTGGTGAGTGAGTGGTGAGTGGGTGGGGAGTGAGTGGTGAGTGGGGAGTGAGTGGTGAGTGAGTGGGGAGTGGGGAGTAAGTGGTGAGTGAGTGGGGAGTGAGTGGTGAGTGGGTGGGGTCCATTGGATGAATGCGCCTCCACCGCACGCGCGTCTGCCGGGGCGGCACTCACGATGGCGCAGGCCCTGCCGATGCCCTGTCCCGCGGCGGAGAGGACCACCACCTTCCCGTCGAGGCGGCCCATCCTGTGGCGCCGCGTACACGCGGATGGGACACAGTGACACGGCCTCGTGTCACCCCGGGGAGGTGGACGACACACAGGGAACACGATACTCCCCGTGCCCCCCGAGGCCAGTCAGCGTACTCCACTCTGAAGTGCCCAATCGTACGGGAAGGCCATTCGATATATGGCTGACATGACGCAATAAGTCGTTCCGCAAAACATAACTGAGCGTAACTTACCACCCTTGTATCACTCCACTGCTGGATCTCGACCTCCCCATGTCACGTGGCTATTTGACCATACTTCACCATGCCCGTCAGTGCGGCCCAGTAAAGAGGGTGCCCAGGGCCGGTTCAGGTCTCACTGCCACTGGCGTAGCCACGGACAATCGTCGGACACGGCTCACTGGCAGATACCACATTGCACCAACCACTGCGTCACCGTTCCCCACAATTAATACATTTCATGTGTGATTATCGGCGTTCTCAGGGGAGAAAAACTCTTGTCTATACGATTACATCTTTCAAATAATGGATGACTGAGATACAATTAGACTTAAAGACACACCGCGTGTGACAATGCGAGCAGATTGTATGGAACCTACAAGGGGAGAAGTTCCTCTCCGATAGCGTGGGTGCAGCGCGTGCAGTCTCTCTCGTGTGGCCCAATGACATTCGGGTGCAGCAGACAGAGACCGGTGGTGGTGGTGGTTGCGGGTCTCTGCGGCGGGCTGCAGGTAAACAGAGCGCCGCCGAACGCACCTGGCCCAGAGCAGCCCCGGAAGCGCGGCGCCCCGTCTCGGCCTCTCCTCAGGCCCCGTGTCCATACAAGGGCAGGCCCCGCTCACGCCCCGCCCCTCGAGTCGTGTTCTTATCGGTGATTGGCTGCTGCTGTCGGTTCTTCCCCACCCTCCACCCCCCCCCCCACGGCGACGCGTGTCAATCACGAGCCATGTGACGCGCGCGAGGCTGTGGTCACGTGACGTCGGTGGCGTGATATGACGCGCGGGGCGGAGTCACGTGACGTCCCCGTGACGCACGCGCGAGGCGGGAGTCACGAGGCCGCGTGACGGGGGGGGGTGGAGACGCAGCCGCCTCGGGGTCACCGCGACTTGCCGCCTGCCCCCCACCCCACCCCACCCCGCCGCTTCACCATCACGGGACAGAACGTGTCCGGGCTGTCACGTGGTCGTAAAATAACATGCTGAGCTGAAACATTGCGAAGGCGCATCCGCGTGTCACCATGGCAGCAACTAATGTTTAAAATCCGAACGCGAACTCATTCACGTGTTGGCCGCTCGTCCCGGCTGCTGATGCCGCCGCTTTTGACCCTCGTTACCACGGCGACCGCCGTTCCAGGAAAAGTAAACAACCCCGGTTGCTGCGGCGACGACGCGCGTCCTTGCGCACGTGGTCACCACGTGACCCCCCGCGGCGCGCGCGCGCTGCACCTGGCGGGGCGGGGTCCCCGAGTCGTGTCCCCGCCCCCCCCCGGTGCCCCCCCCCCCCCCCCGGTGTCCCGCCCCCTCCCGTCGGGCTGACAGGAAGCGGCGCGCGCCACGCACGGGGCGCGACACGCGGAGTCGCTCGGCATGGCGGGCTCGCGGCGCCTCTCTGCGCTCTACACGCAGTACCTGCTCGTCACGGCGCTCTACATGCTCGAGCCCTGGGAGCGCGCCGCCTTCAGTATCCTCCCGCTGCGGACATCGGGACCCCCCCCAGCTCCCTCGACCGCGCGGCGCTCTCACGGCTCCTTCCTCGTGCCCCTCTCCCTGCTCACTGGTTCCCCACTTCCGACTCGCGCCCTCCATGCACCCTCGCCTTGCTCTCGTCACTCTCTTCGCTCGAGTCGCCTCTCGCTCGAGTCGCCTCTCGCTCCCACTCTCTGCTCTCACCATCCACACGCGACTCTGCTGGCTGAGCTGTTAAGTTGAGGACACTGCGAATGAATGCGTGAGAGAGAGAGAGGACAGCGCGAGTCTGGCTTGCTGGGCCGTGGGCGCGGGGAGGTGTTGGGTGCGAGCAGTCGTTGGCGCTGTGCGCTCTGCTAGTAAACTGAAGTACACTCTGAAGTACACTCTGAAGTACACTCTGAAGTACACTCTGAAGTACACACTGAAGTACACACTCAAGTACACTCTGAACTCGACTCGCCCTCACGCCCGCGAGGGTTCCACAGGGCTCTGTCCCCGCGTGTAATAGCAGCAGCAGCACTGCGAGAGCCACGGCAGCGCTGCGGGCAAGGGCTCCGATTGCGATGTCGAGGTACGCTGCTGCTGCCCACGACGGGAGGGCTTCAACAGGGAGAGAGTTCGTGTCGTCCTTCTGTCCCCCCCCCTCGTTGTGTGTCTACGTCGTGAACGTCGCAGCGTGCGCTGTAGCCAGCCGTGCTAATCGGAGGTGCGGCCTGCAGTGTTTGCCCACACGGACTTGAGTTTGGGTTGCACTGCGCTACTGTTGCTTGTCTTTAATGTCCAATATCTCTGCGGGTGTCCGCGTGTACGCATCTGTCTGTGGGGTTACCCTACGATGCACAGTGTGGGCAGCATGGCCACAGTCACACTGCTCGCTGTGTCTCTTGCTCTCGCCTCGGCCCTCAGGGGCCTCAAATGGACGTCGTTTGAAGTCCGTGAGGTCTGGTGGTGGTGGTGCTGAGGAGGAGGAGGAGTGGGGAGCGTGAGGCACACGCCAAGAGCCGTGACGATGTCCTGAAGCTCGTGCCGCACAGCCTGTGCAGTGGTGATAAAGTGACTGTGATTATTGTGGAGAGTGATGAGTGCTGTGTTAAGTGATTGAGTGTAGGATCGGGGTGTGTTGGTTGTGATGGTGATGGTTATTATGGGATTAGCAGGATCGGTCGTGTGGCGGTTCGCTCGCTGCGCGACGAACCCTTAACACTCGAGGTCCATTTACAATCACGGCCAACACCAGTGACGATTATTTGAACCAGTCTTGGGCCTCTCCCCTCGGTCGACTCAGCCTCAAATGAGTACCTGGTGTGACGAGACAAAGGCGGTCGAGCGCGGTGCTGGCCACAACATCCCCCCCATCATGTACCATGCCGTCCTTCATAGGTGCTCGCTAACAGCACTTGTCCCAACAGTGTGTTAAGGCTATAAAGAAGGGAGTTTTGGTCTATGGTTCACCATAGGTTTGTGGTGGGAGCGATGTAAGTCAATATTTGTGGCGAGTGATGATTCTGCTGTGAGAGCGGGCTGGGTGTGCTGAGTGCTGGTTCTGACTGCATTGGGGCATCCCCGCCATGAGAGGGGGGGGGGGTGACTCACCCAACCTGTTCTTGGGTAATGTCACCTGAGCTTGGGTCTTGCTTTGTTGGCCCGCACTCTCTTCCGCGAGTCGTGAGAGAGGTGGCTTCCTTATCGCCGCTGTGGACGACGCGTCTGGGAGGCTGCATGGCAAGTGCAGCCTTAGCAGGATGAGACAATTGCGGGTAAATTGAATTGAGGATAATAAGATTAGTCGCACGTGATGCCTCTGTCACTGTGATCAAAGGGAAGCCACGTGGTGCTCCACCCTGTCCATAAAAATCACGTGCTGCAGGAGTAAGATGTCGAGGAGGCTTTCTGTTTCTCACCGAAGCTGAGTGAATAAATTACGCGAGGTCCTTTGGCAGGGGCGTGCGGATCAGAAGCCGTTCTCAGCACCTCCCTTGGCAAGCTAACCGCGCGTGGCTTGTGGCACGAGTTAAACTCATGACATGACAGCGTCTGATTGGGAATGCATCGCTGTTAAATACTTCGTTGCTTCTGAACAAGCACGTTTTGCTGCCCATGGTGGATCAAACGGTGCCCATCTGAGTCGTCTCTTGACGTTCAACCTCATCACTGGAGTTACAAAGTAATGTGAAATATTTCTTTGTAGCTGCTCCTTGCATTATAGTAGCAAATCTTCCACTCGAGGCGTCAGTTGTCTAATTTGCATACAGATTTGCATTCACAATTTCCTTCTTTTGCATTCCGTTTGAAAAATATCAACAGGCTACGATTGTATTGTTTAGTGTTTACCGTTCCACGGCATCCGTGTAGCTGAGTGGACTCCACTCGGTCCACCAGGGTCCGCGTGTTGTATTGGTGCTATCATTGCTGATGGGTTGTACCTCGCTGCATTCACAGATTCCTAATATCATTGCACGAAAAACCAAAACAGGTGTTCCTTTTTAGAACTCCTAAACGTACACAATGTACACAAGTATGACGTAGAGTACATAATTTATACTCAAGTGTAGAATAATGCGTGTTTCTATCTTGATCGTGGAGCCACCATTGGTGTGTTTTTCCATTCTGTATGTTTAAATTATCTCCGTTATGAATGATCTTAGAAGTGAAGTTTTCTTCTGCCGTGTGATTCTGCTCTTGCTCGGTGGCGAGCAGAGTGCTCGAGCGCTTTGCGTGATCGGGGTCTGTGGCCGGCACGCGGTCCACGTGGTGGTTGGTACGTTCCCTTGACCGTGCCGCTCAGACCTGCTGCTGGTGATCATCATGGCCATGGTGCTGTACACCACGTTCATCTTCATGCCGCAGCACGTGTCCGCAGCGCTCGGCTACCTGCGCTCTGGGGAGCTGGAGCTGTGAGCGCAGGTGTGCTCGCCGCACGCCTACGGGGGATGATGGGAGGAGAGGGCCGTGGGGATGAAGAGGATGTCCACGTGCCCTCCCCAGCCACGACCTCAACAACGCAAGCTGACGCACACAACAACTCTTCATTCACAGTGTAACTTCGGCATCTGGGGAACGCGAGAGTCCTTTTGTACAAAATTTTGCACATTGGAGAAATGGGTCCATATGTTATATAAAGTCATGCTTTTGTTTTAAAAACTCTTTGAAACCCTCCCTCTTGGATGGTGTTCATTATTTGTATACAATTTTGTATTCTTTGGAAGCAGGCTCGGCTTCATACTGTATTTTCCATACTGTCAGAAGCTCCCATGCATTGCATTATAAGCTGCAGGCACTTGTGTAGGCAGTGCAGCAAGCAGGTGCAGCGAGCATGTGCAGCAATCCGCACTGACCAGCACGCACGCCGATGGGTGCTCTGCCCCAGCGCCCGTGCTTGTGCACACAGTCCCTTGTGTCCCGCTCTGCTTGTCCATCGTAACCCCCCCCCCCACCCCCCCACGTGTGATGGCAGATGTTCGCACCACAATGGAATTCATCATCTCATCCCCGTATTTCTTAATCATTTTAACAATTTGTATCTGGGAGGCTGCATGTGCATCGTTATATATATTAGCGTGCAGCTGGAGCTTAAAATGAGGTGGGTGCAGTGGTGGTGCAGTGGTGGTGCAGTGCTTAGCACACTGCGCTATGAGCCTGGCAATCCGAGTTAAATTCCCCGTCACAACTAACATTGGTGAGTGATTTCCAAACCAGTTCTTGCCTCCCTTGACCAATCCCCACTCACCAGTGTGGTGAAGTATGGTCAAACAACCTTCCCAACCAACACGCCATAAGGGACCTTGAAATCAGTGGGTTTACAAAACTTGAAATTATATATTTCCCTCCAAAAATCTATCTAGGGATAAAATTAGGGGAAGTAATGATTATATGATTTTAAATCTTGCTTTACCAAAATAAAATAATTATATTTTAAGCCCTACTTGTATTGGGGTACCAGGCCAATGTCACCATTAACTGCCTTATGTGTTCAGACACGTTACGAACCAGAAGTGCCAACATTCCTGACAACGTCACGGTCTCTTGGTGGACAATCTGTTTTCAGCCAGCGCGCCTCACCGAGCGTGACACCCATGGCTGTCACCAAGCTGACAGTCCTTGCAATGATAGCAGTCATTTGAGTTCCTAAGTTTGCTGTCTTTATTGCACCATTCTGAAAAGAAATATATTTTAGAAAGTCTTTTGTAAGAAATGGAAGATAACGTAGCTTAATTTATTAATATTCTTTGGGTCTTTCGGTAAAGTCGTGTAGATAGAAAAATAATTGTAATAAATCACGACGTTTCGATCGCAACATTTTTCACCTGAAGACGATTGCTTGTGTTGCGATCGAAACGTAATTTATTTTTTATGTTTCTATCTACGTGACTTTACCGAAAGACCCAAGAATATAAATTACTGCAGTCATGAAAGCTTTAAGTCAAGATTTAATTTATTAAGGCAAGCCTGCTTTTATTCTGTATTTGGTTTGGAATATTTGAGAGTGCATGGTGAAGTTGCAAACATTTGCTGGTGTCACTTGTGGTTGAACTATTTATGATGAATATTAATCCAAAGAGAGATTTACACTGGACACATGTTTATAACTTATAATAGCAGTTTATTAAAGTGCACTTATATTCTGCAGAGAATATTTTATTTTAAGATGGCCCATTACACAATGTTTGAATATTTTGGTTCATTTTATTGATGCTTTGAAATATCTACTGTATTTTAAACATCGCAAGTACAGTGAATTAATGGATGCAAGTCATCACGGTGTATCTTTGCTGCTTATGCAGTGATTACAGGTCTCTCTCTCGCTTTATGCGGGTATGGTTTGTGTGATTTCGCGTAACGTATTTCTACCTAAAATTCCCTTCATGCGGTTTCAATTCACTCGCATGCGGCTATTTAGTCGGACGTGGGGCAACATTGTAGGTACTGTACACGCTACTCAGCAGGCAGCTGTCGTGCGGTGCACTATGGGTTGCGTGACTGCGTGGTCTATACTATGCGATTTCACTTTGTACGCTCTTTTGGAATGCATCTACTCCCGCATAAAGCAAGGGAATCCTGTATTCCTTCCCGACTGCCCTGGCATATATTGTTTTGCATTTAAAATCATCATGTGCATCCCTGGTATAAGCTTGGTAGGTGTGTTTTTAAAGACAACTCTGCAGTGTAGCCAAACCAGAACTGGCATCCAGGTCTCGGTGACGACGATACTGCCCTGTTACGCAGCCATTGAGTTGGCATTTGAGGTGACACGAATTGAGTGCAGATACCAGCAGGGCAGAGCCGAGCTGGGTGACTGGGGCAGGGTGCAGGCCTGCTGTGTAATGCACGCCAGCAGACGTGCAGGGGTCGAAATTGTACTGTCTCGTCAGCTAGAAAAAGATAACAGTTTGTTGTGATCTCAATAATTTCCGCGGTTTTTAAGAAATAAAATTGTACTAATCCAGATATTTTTATTCCGTGTCACTGATGATGCGTGCTTGAAAAAGGCACAGCCACCCATCACTGCCGACATTCTACAACAACTCAACACATTTCATCATAACACTGCCATGCAAGGGAAACGGAGAGGTGATGTTTGGGAATGGCCCTTTATTCGTAGCACACTACAGTAAACTAATTGACCACACAAACATAGTTTGCACCACCGATGAGCACGGTTGGCTACGTACGATGCAAAAGAAGTTCAACATAGATACAATGGATAGTGCATAGAAAGTCCAGTTATATAGCAAGCGGAACAAAGCATGTTGAGGAAGACGAGAAATATACGGACATGCTACATCAAAGGTTTAACACAACTCTCAAGCGATTAAGAAAATAAAATGGAGAACACAAGACGACCATGATTGAGAATTTCATCAACAATGGTGGCGTGAAAGCGGCGAGGTGCAGTTTTGCATAAACAACGCGATATAACAACGTACCTTATTACTCTCTCTGATCATCTTCCGTCCTCATGCTTTCACGCTCCCGTTCCTGTTGTGGCTAACTCCAGTTATTTCCCTCTCGCGTTCTCCGAGTTTCCCCAATATTCTCGCGGAGTGCTCTGTGCCGTAGATCTTGTTGCCTTTGTGCATTCCTTTTCATTCTGCTTTCTCTTTTATTCTACATACTTGTGGTTTCATATACCCCCTGCCCCTCTACTTTCAGTGTGCTGTCAGTTGTTGTGATATCGTTATCTCATTGCATCTGATGTCGGCAACAAATTCATCATCTTGCATCTCTGGGGAATTGAATCCGTTGTTGAGAGCCGTCTCAGTTCCCCTGCCTCGTGGACTCTGGATATTTGCTGCGTGTTTCTGGCCTCTCATTACCTCTCATTGTTCAAGTGCAACGAGTGGTGAAGGCCACGTACTCGTGCGACGCGTGCCAGGGCATTGCCACCATTTCATGGAAATTCCATTCAGCCGCAGAGGTTGCTCGACTTGTTCACACGCGTCTGGGCTCTGCCATTTCCTAAACAATGTCACCTTCGTGTGAGTTTTCCAATGATTAACGTTGTTCATTTCCAGCGGTTGGAGCTTATCGGATTTTACATTTTGCATTCCAGCCCTTGGCATTATATGTGACTGGCTACACGGCCCGCCACGCGACTCCCCGCTGTTCCCGTATGTTGTTGAACTCAGCTTTTCCAGTCGTTGACAAAACAATTGTGGACACGTGGAGAGAAATGCAGCCTATCCAGTTCGGGCCTGGACTGAGAGACTTTAGCGTCGGCGTGGGTTTCTGCCCAACACCCGACAGGGCATTGGAGCAGCGAGGCGACCACGCTCTCCAGACCAGCCCGGCCCGGCTCGGCTAAGTCCGGTTTGGCCCCGTTCGCGAGTGGTAGCAACGAGGGTGTGGGGTGGTGGGGGTATCGTGCTCGTGCTGTGACCTTGCTGATGTTCCGTGAGGGTGGGGCAAAATTTCCCTCCCTCGATTTGAATCGGGTGAATCCCAGGGAGAGAGATCGGAACGGAGTCCTACGTCACGCGGGCGTGCTTCGTGTTGGTTCTGCGTGGATTCCTCGCGCAGATTCGCGCGCGGGATGTTGGGACGTTTCCCAGAGAGCCAGCAAGCTGTGCCACGACGCTGCCAAGCAGCAGGGGGGGAGGGCAGAGTGGGGGGGGGCAGAGTGGGGGCGGGGGCAGAGTGGGGGGACAGCGCTGCACACGTGTAACGAGTGTTCTCTTCGTAGATGCGTGGGTTTGATCTAGTTCCACATTCACCTACAAATTGCGACGGAGCGTCGTGCAATCCGGGAGACGTCGTGCACGGGAGTCATCGCTGCCGACTGCCGCCACCACCACGCGCGTGTCGTGGTGCCTCGCGCTGGGCCGGGGCTCGGGGCACCCCCACGTGTCCCTCTGCGGCACCACCCGCACGGTCACTTGCCAACCCGTCTCGTTTTGGCGTGGTAGCAGATAGACAGACACCGCTCCTTGCCCCTGTCCTCTGCTTCCAGACTGTTGCGGGAAATGCTGTTCGTGAGCACCTATGAAGAAGGCCAGCACAGCACACGAGGGGTGGGTGGCCAACACCGCGCTCTTGCCCAACACGAGGTTGCTCTTCCCCTAGCGCCTGAAAAAAGCGCTTTCGTGCACCTTCGTTCATTCACAACTTGCTCGGACAAATATAAAACCAAGCGCGTTGTGCAGCCTTCAGTGACGAACGGAGACCGCCAATTCGCCGGTGCCGAGTTCCTGGTGTCATCGGGAGCCTCCCATATGCAGTCAAAAACGCACTCTGACTCATCGTCCCATTCATACACGGGCCCCTCTCTCGGTGGCTCTGGCTCACTGCCACACGACGCAGGCGCACCTCTACCCCTCCCGGGTTGCCAGGCAGCTGACACCGGTGGTGGCATTAGTCATCACGTGGCCTCGCGTCCTGCCACGGGTTTGTGGTGCGGAGCGTCGAGCGGCGTCGTGACGTGGGGGGTGACCACGTAAAGACCCCGGCTACGACAACATCACGTTAGGAGCAGTCCTCTTTAATAAACCGCGCATGTCACATGTACAGCATCACTGTTGGCACATTTGGTAAAAAATTAAACAATCTTGATATTGGCATCATCAATAAAGCCTAATCGGACAAGTGCTAGCACAATTTAACACGATGCAGACTCTCACCAACAACTTGTAAACTGCCCTGATGTCTGCGTACCAACCACAGAACTTTAACGCAACAGACTCGGGGCCTTTATCGTGAAACATCGCCGAGTTGCTGCAGAGCCGCCACCCGCGCCGCTGAGGTCTGAACAATCCTGTGCTGATTTGCAGACATTTACCAGAGCCTAATCGACTCTGTCAACCTGATAACGCTGCTGCTCAAGTTTTCAAAGTAAAACATGACGTTTTTTAAAACGATACAAATTCAAGTCCTATAGGAAACTCCCTTCTCAAAATATTGCTGCTGTGCGGTGTGCATCGCTATTGGTGACCGTGAGCCAGCGCTGGGAATTCTACATTCCTATGGCAGAGGTCAGTCTCTCCAAAGACAACCACTGTTGTTGACCTTCCACAAAGTGGTACTTATTTTACTGATTCACGAGGTGTGATGGGCAAACTCAACCCCAACCGAGACTGCCACTGGTAACCTTCTGATTGCGTTCACTCTTGCCAGATGTTCCTCCAAACCGTCGCCATCGCACGAATCACAGTGGCCGTGCCTTCCCTATTCACGCGCGCATCACGTGAGGCTGCAGCCCTCCGCTACGGGGGCTGCCTCGCACCGCCGTCCCGGGCCACCGCCGCCGCCGCCGCGTCCCCGAGCGCCGTGGCGATCTGGCCCAGGATGGACACGAGCTGCGCGTTGGAGGCGTTGTAGCTCGAGAGCTCGAGCGCCCGCTGCTGCTGCTCGGCCCGCAGCTGCTCTCGCTTGAAGTCGAGCAGCTGCCGGAGCTGCTGCTCGCGCAGCTCCCGGTCGGCGCGCAGCTCCTGCACGAGCAGCGCGCCCGACTCCCTGGCGCAGCGCGCCCACACGGAGGCCGCCGCACGTTCGCGCTTCGACCCTGTGGGGCACGGGGAGGGAGCAGGTGCAATGGAGAGGGAGCAGGGGTCATCTGAGAACTGCCTTCTCGTATGCATGTTGAAATTATTTTGCACCGTATATAGCCAACCGTGCTGATCGTACATATCCAATCATTCCACATTCCTCAGCGAGCCATCATTCACATCCCCACGTCAAAAGAGCCCACGTGCAATCTCATCTCATTGACCCTTTACAGACGGACACGGCTCATAGTTGATGTTTGGCTTTGCTCTTCCGAGTACAACGCCAATGTGCATCATCAGGGGATTTCCAGGGATGGAGTTCAACTCCACTGCAGGAGTTCAAATCTGGCACTCGCCTAATGATACTAAATGTAATTACCAACGACAAGTCGACCCTAATTGGTAAATGTGTGGATTGCTCTTCAACACACCAGGTGTGCTGAAGACCCGGATTCGAACCCAGGATCTCCAGTGTCTCTGGCTCATTATTGGCCGGCTGCGGTGCCTGAGCACCTCCTGCACACCTCCTCTCCGACTTGTGGATTCCTCACCCCAGTTGTGCCGTCTCGTGACCCCTCGGCGAGTGTTTGTGGAGCTTGAGGCCGAGTTTGGGGGTGGAGCACGAGGAGGCGGGGGGTGGACGACCTCCGGTTTCTTATCCTCCTCCTCCACCTCCTCCTCATCCCCCTCCTCTTCGCCGCACCGCGAGTCGGCAGCGGCTGCTGCCTCGGCGCAGCGCGGGTCACGCGAATCTCCTGGGCAGAAAAAACCACGGGCGGCCTCCATCACCACAGCGGGCAAGCAAAGCGAAGTCATTCACAGTCGCGGCGCCTCATCGAATGACCTCCGGACGAGGACCCCCCACGCGGTGTCGTTCAGAGGGGTTGTTTGACCAGACTTCACGTTGGATGATACGAATTGGTGAAGAGGGGAGGGGGCCCAGGACCAGTTAAGGTATCGCCCGCCACTAATGTCCGCCGTGGCTGGGAATTTAATTCGGCTGGCCGGGTTCATGCGCTGACCACTGCGTCACTGTGTCACTGCTTCCCCTAATATCTCCAGAAGCCATCTTTAGACACCTGTTCCATCACAATATGTCCAAGCGAATTTCACCAACGTTCCAAAACTACGGTAATGCTTTAAGGACACTAACTTTTAAACGGATTCTATGACAGCTGAAGCAGGGGCTGTTGTGAGTGACCTCTGAAAATCTGGTGTTCTAATCAAGAAAAACCTCGTCATGTCATTGGCCTCCCCGTGAAAGTGATATAACTGTCTTATCTACCAACGGGAGGCGTTTATAAACAATACGAAACCAAACAACAAAGCACTAAAATGCTGTCCCCATGACCCTCAAGTTCACACCACACAACCCCCTTGACACTGCCAAAAGCCGTGAGCTGCTCCCTTTGCACAGCGCGACTTCGCCTTGTGACGTCGTCTCTCATCACAGCCACGGGCGCCTTAGTCACCGCGTTGCATGGGTCTCAAGCGGCGTGGCTGCAATGCGAAGCTCATCGCGATAACTGAAGGGAACTCTCTCACTCGGACGCCTTCACAGACCTCCCCGAGGCACAAATCAGACTTGTGGTGTTGCAGCAGTTTCTAATGTGAACAACTTAAAATGTTATCTTCATTAGGCAATTCACGTTTAAAGAGTAATTTTAACTTTTTTAAACAACAAAACTATTTGGAGAAAAGTATTTTTATTAGACGAACCGCGCCTGAGTTTAAGTGAAATTTGTCCTCACAGAGAAGGAAACAATCTCCTTGTGGTCGCATTGAATTTGGGAAGTATCATCTCACGAAGTTACCATCGTTATCTTGTTAATGTCATCAGGATATGTGCCCAAGCGCGTAACTGCCGGATGCATCTCACGCAGTAAACAATACCATGGACAAGGTGGTGTTATACGGAGGCTTTCACCAGCGATGATTAATAGTTATTTGTTTATTTTGAGCGCGTGTGCACACGTGATGATGCTGGATATAATCTCCAGCCGAGCGCCGTGTTATATCAGCTGGCGCCTTTCAACTTTCAGGTTTTGTCGATAAACAAAATCATCAATCGGCATATCTGACCACCAGGTGACAACTTCCACGGGTTGGCCGTGTCGCTGGGTGGAGGAGGAGGTTCGAGTTGACGCGCCCACGCGATGGGGGGATGCCCACCCAGGGGTCGGCAAACAAAATAACAAGAGACACTTTTTGTAGAATTCGGTAAAATAAAAAAACCCGTCAATATATCAATCACCGCAATGCGTGTCAATACGAGACGGTGGTCCTTAATACATGACGTCACGACGGAGTCCTTTAAAGAGCCGCAGGTTGCCCACCCCTGGGAACAACCCCAAAGAGACACCGACGATGAATCGCGGACACGGCAGAGACCCGCGGTGACCCCACGAGGATCTCGCGGGGTCACCGCGGGGTCACCGCGTGCCGCAGGTCGGGGAGGGGGAGGGGTCGACGCACCGTAGGGGGGCTCCGACTTCACGGGCGGCGGCTCCGCGGCAGCCCCCCCCGCCGCGCCGCGCGAGTCGGAGACGCCCGCTGGGGGGCTCGGGCCCCCCTCGCGGCCCAGCACCGCGTCCATGAGCTCGAAGTGCTTACACCGAGCGGCGTCTCTGCCCCCCCCTCCTCCTCCTCCTCCCCCGCCGCCACCGCCGCCGGCGCGCCTGCTCTGCTCCTTGAGCCGCTTGTAGTCGGCCTTGAGCCGCTTGATCTTCTCTCGCACCTGCTTCACGCTGCGGCTGCTGCCGCTCCTCTGCAGCAGCCGCATTTGTATTTTGGCGAAGACCTTCTCGTTCCTGACGCACGAGTCCAGCTCGTCCTGGACCACGGGGTCGGCCCAGACGGCCAGGAGCGCCTGCACCTCGCTCGACGTCCAGGGGCGGCTCTCCTCCTCGGCGGGTGGGGGGGCGCCCCCCCCGCTGGGCGACGAGGCTGGTGCCCGCTTCATGGCCCCCGCGGTGCCCGGCGCGCCGTGCCTCGCGGACCGGCACCGGGACCCGGACTGCCGCGCTCGCTCCCCCCTGGCGGCCGCGCCAGCGAGCCCCGTCGCGCAGATCCGGCCCGACCCGGCCCGGCCCGGGTCCGTGCCCCCCCCCGTGCCCCCTCCCGTGCCCCCTCTCGTGCCCGCGGTGGCCGGGCGCTGTGAGCGGCGACAACAACCACACGACTCGGCCAGAGACCGGCTTCAGCCGGCACCGTGCTCCCAGCGTGCGGTCTGTGTACAGTGAACGTGCACGGATCTCTGCCTCACCTCAAGCCCATAAACCCCGACCAGGAGGCAAATGTTACTCATTTAGAAAAATATACTATATATTCACGTCCAAAATACAATACAAGCCAAATAGTGTATGCAATTGTGGCTCATTACTATTAATACAAGTATTATCCACAGGCATGTTTAAATAAATTAAATGTATTTCCCCTGAGCAATAAAAAAAAACCGCGTGGGCTGCAAATTAAACTGCCAAAGTGATCTCCAAACACTCGCTCCGAACGAAGAGGCGATGGGTGGGTGGCTCGCTGAGCCAGGTGTCGCCACTCATTCGTGGGGAGATGACAGTCCGTGGCCCGATAGGAGCGGCTGAAAGCGGCGAGGTTGCTGCACGCCACATTCTCTCTTAATAACAAGCTGCTGGTAGCTACTCCTCCCCTGCCGGTATCTGTGGCGATCGGAGCCGTCGGGAGAAGGAAGCCGATGACGACGCAGGGGTTTATGAATGGCATTGACCGTGGTGACCTCTTGACTTTGATCATGGAAAGTAATGCACCTAAAACCAAGCCCTTGTGACACGTGGTGCCCATTAGTGCAGGAGTCAGTTTCCCATCAAACTTAAAATGCAACGCGGTGGCCGGGTGGCTCAAGAGGTCGGGGCGCTGCTGGGCCGCTACGGCTGAGAGCCCGAGTGCGAATCTCGGCAGCTGCCCGTGCTTCAACTGTTCTCAAGCGTGGTGACCTTCTGTTCTCAGCCCAGGTAACCAGTGACTGCACACACAATATCGCATTTGGTTTGGCGCTTGACTGCTGGATTCCGGCTCTGAAAATAATTAAAACGATCGATGTGATCGTCATGCGCAAAACAATCTGGCGGCGGATCTCGAGTGCAATGCGCCCCCTGCTGTGCACAGCGCCAGAGTCGTGCCTGGCAGGGACTGCTCCGCGGGCCCTTTCTTCGATACGCGGGCGCGCTGTGCTCTGTGAGAGTTCCGAATTGATTCCTCAGCTCACGACATCGCACCATTGGCACAATCGGAAATGTGCATTGAAAAAGTAAAAATAACAACTCAAAATGCACATCAGAGCGGTGAAGTACATCCACTCGGCAATCGATGGTTGCGATACCAAACTAATCTGTCAAGGATACATCCCGACCATAGCAGACGAGCCACGAGTTTCAGACGGCAACACACACGTGTGAAAAATAAACACCCAGCCTTTGTGCATTGGGCAAAAACCATCAACAGTTCCTGAAGTGCACTGTGGTCCTCATTTCTGAGTCCACCATGAGAAAGTGGGGAAATGTGACATGGACTGACAACAGCGATTCGTTGAATTTGCTCAGAAGTGGCTTGGTGGTGGCCTGAAAAGTGGGCCACAATGCACTTCTTCAGGAACTGCTGATGGTTTTTGCGGAATGCACAGAGGCCGTGTGGGGTTTACACATTCGTGTGCTGTTTGAAGCTTACGTCAAATCTGGGTATAATACAGGTGTGATGATAACGCGGGTGTGATGATAACGCGGGTGTGATGATAACGTGGGTGTGATGATAACGTGGGTGTGATGATAACGTGGGTCTGATGATAACGCGGGTGTGATGATAACGCGGGTGTGATGATAACGTGGGTGTGATAACGCGGGTGTGATGATAACGCGGGTGTGATCGCAGCACTGGCGATACGTCAGGCTGCGCCCCCCACCACGCCGCGTGTTTGTACACTGACGCTCACACTGCATTGCATATACAGGACACTTTTATTTACACACTTGTCATAAATTATGAAACTATGTATTTTTTATTATATAGATTTCTGTGGGCTTTTTTTTACAGCTGTGAATTTAAATCCAATTGAGCCGCTTCCACTGGCCCGGTATTCACTCGCGGCACCACGCACACATCAGGTGATCTGCTGACGCTGCTGGTCTCCCCGTGGATGTGATCCACGTGCTGCTACTGCTGCTGCGATTGAAGCAAGACACTGCACCTTCCTTCCAGCCGTCACTGCTGCTTCTCTACCACAGCGATCGCCTGTTTCACCAAGCGTTGTCCTGGTTGGTGCGGTGCAAATCTGTCTCAATGTCACTTTAATCTTTCCTTGGCAGAAATTAAACCAAGTACCATGAATTAGTATGATGTTTGGTCACCACTGTTGAATTATGTCGTATAGTTTTAAAACCCAGGATTTCCTGAATAAATAAATGCCACTATTATTGTTTTAGCGAATTATAGCAAATCCAGAGAGTGATGACAGCGCCTTTGTAAATTTAAATTTCTATTCCAGGATCTCTCATGACAGCAGTGGCCCGTCACGCTGTGGAAACCACCCGAGTCGATACTACTTCACCGCCACTGTCGATGAAGTAAACACGTCGCTCGGTATCCTTCCCGTGGAAAATCCTTCAAACGATGAATACTAATACAGGAGATTTTTTGGTGCCATGAGGGACCATCGACCACCCGACACAGCCAGACATATCGTGATGTGGACAAGCGTTTAGTGACCAAACGAGTACCATTTCAGCTCTTAATAAATTTAGCGATAAGAAGATACGAGGTTTATATTTAAACGACGTCCAGCATCATGAGGACAAAGAGTAATAGTCCAGGAAGTCAAGAGTCAGATCATCACGTGGCTTAACATTAAAATCAACTATGAATCACACTGGCTGAAAAAAATCCACGTGTTACGGTAACCCCTGAAATGTTTACATAAAAATGTCACTTGGTGATTGGGTGGAGGCCATGCCAATCACAGGGGCTTTGGCACAGGGTACGGCACACGCAGCATCGGTGCCCTCAGCGGCCCGGCCGCTCTAATACAGCAGCTATCGCCCACGCCGTTCAGCTGACGTTACGACCACGTAATTTATGTGGGGAGTGGTGGCCCAGTGGTTCGCGCACTGCACCATGCACCCAATGACCTGAGTTCGATTTCTGGCCATGGCTAACATCAATGATATCTTAATTGGTTTTGCACCCCCTCCCCGTCATTAACCCGACTTTACCAGTGTGGTGAAGTATGGTAAAAAAACCCGGTTTGACACGGCACGGAAATGCCCACATCCAGAAAGCAAGAAGATTGACAGAGCGTTGCAAGTTATCACGTTATTACTCCTGCGGCTGTAACGCAGGGATAGCGCTCGTTCAGGTGATTGCGTGAAGCACGTCATCATCACGGACGAGGGTGAACCTACGTTGGCACTGCTCCGTCACGTGCGGACGCGTGTCCTCACAGGAGAAGCGCGAATATCAACAAGAAATGTGTGCAAGTGGCATTGGTAGACAGTGTTGCTACACGCGACGGTACATACCGAACACAATCAGACACTGACAATCAGCGCTACATCGCAGTCGATGGGACGCACAGCCAGTGAGCACGACGAGCAGCGGTGGCTCGGTGCTCCGGGTTCAGGAGGCAACACAGTCCGTGTCGGGTTTTCCAGTCTCGAGTGACACGTCCAGGTGGACTAAGTGATCACTGGGCTCTCAGCTGACCAGTTCTGTGTGGGCTGCGTGCGCCCCATCTGCTAGAGAAAGCGCCGACGATGAAGCCACTGCCAGCACATCCCAGTCTCTCGGTGGGTTCACCTGCACATGTTATCACCCGAGAATGAAAACCCAAGGCGGATTGCTTCCTCAACCTGCAGCCGAGCGCCGCCGCTCACGATAAGGATCATCCCGGAGAGGGCATAACAAGTGCACGGCCAACACTGACATTACAATAGACGTAAATAAACTTTGCCTTTACAAGACATCACGTAAACATTTAAATCACACTGCACGTCTGACAAAATGCTATATGTCACAAAGTGAACCAGTGACCACCTTAAACCAGTCTCATAAATGTGTGCACATTGAAACACGGAAACCGATTCAAAACAATCTGTGGACGCATAGTCCCGAACACGAGATCAGCAATTCAAACACTCTCTTGGAATTGCATTCTTATGGATGTCAATGTGCATCAGAAGACGACCAATAAGATGCCGTTAGGTCTCACACCAATGCGCAAAGGCACTTGTCAACAGAACACTGTTCATTTTTGGGATCCATTTAAAAACATCATGCTTCACTTTTACCACAATGGAATTCACGGTGGCAAACAAAACGACCGTGACTTGGTAGCGAGGAGCTCTCACGGCTTCCTCTTTGCCCTGCCACTGGGTAGAGAGTGGCGGGGCTACTGGGGACAATGCAGCCGTGACTCCACGTTCCTCAACGGCGCTCTGCATTTCCTTACGCAATTCAACGCTCGTTATCGCTCACCCTTCCAATCCGGACTATCGCGAACAAATGGATTCGCGATGGTCTCTCAAAACGTTCCACGATTGAAATAAACAGAACATTTAATACAATACTTGCAACAGCAATGCACCCAATAACAGAACACTCTCAAAATGCTTGTGGAAAAATGGTTGAATAAACAGCGCATTTTTAAAAATGCATCCATCACATGTTTACATGATATCTGTGTTTGAAAAAATACACGGATTACTGTGGGAGCATTGGCTTCCTTCGTTCAGGGCGAAACTCCCAGTGGTTTGGCGAGTGGGCAGACGCACAGACAGGGCAGTCAGCGTTCTCCACAGAGCCCCAAGGCCGAGGCCGGCACGCGGTGGGGCGGCGAAGCTGGCACCACATCGGCAGGCCCTCGCTCCCCAAGTTGTGACACTCGCACACGAGCGGGCCTACTGGCAGCGCCGCACCTGGCGAGTAACCGTGGGGCTGGGAGTTAACCACTACCCCACTGCTTCACGCGACAAAGACAAGCACGCAGGGTGCTTGCACACAAGTACACTCACAGCACAAGAACATACTGAAGGTAAGAACAGTAATAACCACTGCAACACAGCCATATAAAATAACGCACCAAGGATTAAGCAACTCAACACTGCAATGCACATCGGGACATGTGGCTGTGTGGCTCTGCCCACACACGGGGCGATATGCCGAATCGATCGGCACTTTCCGCGGACGTGACCAATGCAAGTTTAATTGCAAGGCCTGCAGTGGGTGTCAGGTCATATGATTGTACAGCAGAGGCCTGCAGACATCTGTCTGGCAACACAACAGACTGTGCATGGATTGAGGCAAAGCTTCCTCAACGCCCAGCACCGGTCCACCAAGCACGACCTATGATACCGATGGCTACGTCACTTAACCAATGCGTAGCTGCTAGCCTGCAAAAGTCAAAAAAGAGCAAATTCTGAAGCCTGTCTCAAACTCGGAAGCTTGCTCCGATTTGCCTTGCATGCTCATGAGGGATGTGAAAGAGAGCACAGGCATGATCACAGAACCCCGATAATCTTAAAGAGCGCCTGAGGCTCTGAGATTGGATGAACATTAAGATGGCAGTTTCTTTGTCAGGCTCGCAGTCGGTGTTTCCCTTATTTTGCACCGATCACAACAGCAGAGAATGCTCAAATCAATTCATAGCGGTTGTCAGCTACGCCAGTGGTGGCTACAGGGCGGTGCAGGAGGAGGTGCACTGTGGGAGTGGGGGGGGGGGTGCCGGCTTGCCCACCGCCCGGGAGGGAGGGAGCCGTCTGCCTCCCCCGCGATGCTCAGTTGAGGAAGCGGATGCTCATCTTCTGCTCCACGTCCACTTTCTCCAGCACCTGGCAGCGGCAGCAGCAGAGCGGGACGCCGGGGTCAATCCACACGGGTGGGGTCACTGCCTCCGCCTCGTCTGCGCCACCCCAATGCAGCGGCCGCAGATCGTAATCACAAGCCGAGCCACTCAGAGCTACCACGAGGTGACTGTGACAAGACAATTTCTTATAATACTTGATAGATACGTATGTTTAGTCTGTTGTCCTTCCCCCGCACCTCCGATTAGCCCGGTTGGCTACGTAGAGTGCGAAAAGAAGTTCAACATACATGCATACATATACCAACCCCCTATTATTATTATCTGCTTGTTTGGCCAGTGGTCGAGTGACAAATCAGCACAGACTCCCTCTGCCAACACAAAATCCAGAAGGCCGATGGGCTTGTTTTCAAGCAGGAGGCACATATTGAGGGGACACAGTGGGCTTTGAGTCACGGCTCTTCCCACGTGCTAAAAACCCCTGAGACGAGCAACGCACTCTGACTCTCTCCTCTCCCACTGAGGTGGTTGCGCTTTGTCAAAGCCTGTCAGAAGTTGGGAGTCGGCCAGGGACGTTGGCGATTCGTGCCGACTTTCATCAAGACAGCCGATGCTGAATTCAACTATTTATGCTACCGCATGATACGTTCACGGCCTCCACACACACACTCAGAATCAGTAAAAATGCTCTTACTACAATCTTGCACGTCCACTTATCACTGGCTGACCACAACACAAAGCGCACAACCAGTTGTTACACGCCGAGTGGCTACTTGGTGGGCGGCAGAGTGCAGCGCGAGAAACTCCATTCCTGTACTGTATTTCTACGCTCCCCGTCTTCACTGACCCGCTCTGACCAGCGTGGTAAAGTATGGAGAAATAACCCCCAGGACCCGCACGGCATGCGGAGGCCCTCACCCAGCAGTGGGTCGACGTTAGGGCCACGCCTGCTCGTTCCCCAGCGGTACCGTGGGCTTCTAAGTGGCTACGGCCCCAAGGCACCTTCTGGAATTCTGTGAAGGAGATGGCGTTGTCTCCGTCCTGATCGGCCTCCTGGATGGTGCGGTCGGCGATGCTGCCCAGCTGCTCGTCGGAGATGTTCACGCCCACCATCATGCGCAGCACCTGCACATGGGGCCACGAGCACGGGGAGCAAGTCGCCACGCACACACACAGGTGATCGTTACAATCATCGCTTAACACGTGGTATTCGCGCCATCCTCGTAGCGCAATGAAGGAAGAGTGTAGGGTGGTCATGGTGACACACGGTGATACACACAAAGTGGAGTGTGGTAATGATGACACATGGTGACTCGCACACACAGCAGTGTGGTCATGGTAATTCACACACACACGCAGTGTGGTCATGGTAAGTCACACACACACACACAGTGTGGTCATGGTAAGTCACACACAGCAGTGTGGTCATGGTAAGTCACACACACACACACAGTGTGGTCATGGTAAGTCACACACAGCAGTGTTGTCATGGTAAGTCACACACACACACACACAGTGTGGTCATGGTAAGTCACACACAGCAGTGTGGTCATGGTAAGTCACACACACACACAGTGTGGTCATGGTAAGTCACACACAGCAGTGTTGTCATGGTAAGTCACACACACACAGTGTGGTCATGGTAAGTCACACACAGCAGTGTGGTCATGGTAAGTCACACACACACACACAGTGTGGTCATGGTAAGTCACACACAGCAGTGTGGTCATGGTAAGTCACACACACACACAGCAGTGTGGTCATGGTAAGTCACACACACACACAGCAGTGTTGTCATGGTAAGTCACACACACACACAGTGTGGTCATGGTAAGTCACACACAGCAGTGTGGTCATGGTAAGTCACACACACACACACACAGTGTGGTCATGGTAAGTCACACACAGCAGTGTGGTCATGGTAAGTCTCACACACACACACACAGTGTGGTCATGGTAAGTCACACACACAGCAGTGTTGTCATGGTAAGTCACACACACACACACAGTGTGGTCATGGTAAGTCACACACAGCAGTGTGGTCATGGTAAGTCACACACACACACAGCAGTGTGGTCATGGTAAGTCACACACACACACACACAGTGTGGTCATGGTAAGTCACACACACACACAGCAGTGTGGTCATGGTAAGTCACACACACACAGTGGAGCGTGATCAGTGCTGGGCCTCACCTGTAGGAGCTCGTCTCGCGAAATCTTCTCATCCTTGTCAAGGTCATAGAGCCGGAAGGCGACTGCAGCGACATGGACAGTGGGGACACACGTGAGGACAGAGGCACGTGAATGCTTCTGTATGGCAGGGATATGCCGGTCCATTGTGTACTCTCAGGCATGTGTCACAGTTCAAAAACTATGTTCTTAAACGTGAATAAAACTCATACACTTACTTTACTTGCCCTATGACAGCCTCACTGAATATACATCAAGCCTATTTCAGCAGCATCCTACACTGGGATTTTTGGTTAATGCCATTTTATGTTTTGCCACCTTCTGGCGACGTCGCAGCTCAGCAAGGGTCACAGCCAACGATTAAATCTTTGGAGCTGGGGTCCAGGGATGAGCCACCATGCCCAGCTATGCGCAAAACCAAACATAGTTGTGTAGGTGAGAATTTTGTGGCTAAATGATGAATGTTATTATTAGGGGAGTGGCGGCAGAGTGGTTGGGGCACACTCATGTATGGACAAAGGGCTGTAGATTATTTCATTATAACATTTCCACCGCAAAGTCTTCACTGCAAGACTTGGACCAGACGAAGCAATGTAACAATGCTTATTACATTTTTATTCAATTTAGTAAATTATTTTTTACATGTATTTATATTATTTTTATGCTGAGTGTCTGCTGCTGCTGTGTCTTGTACAGCGCTTTGAGATCCTTGTTGAAAAGTGATATATAAATGTCATTATTATTCTTTTTAACATGATGCTAAACTGTACAAGTGCTTGCGTGCATACCGATGAGCGAGTGGCGTGCCTGTGTGCCTGTGTGCATGTGTGCATGTGTGCGTGTGTGCGTGTGTGCGTGTGTGCATGTGTGCGTGTGTGCGTGTGTGCCTGTGTGTGCCTGTGTGTGCCTGTGTGTGCGCGTGTATGCATGTGCGTGTGTTCGTGTGTTCGTGTGTGCGTGCACGTGCGGTAGTGACGGCGCACGGTGCCGTGGCTCCCTGCTCGGGTGCGAGGAGACCCTACACTTGAGTTTGCTCGCGCGGCTGTTGAGGGCTGCGGGGGCGTTCGGATCTTTCTCCTTGACAGTGTCCACCGGCCGGAAATGAGCAAGGGTGCGCATGAACCCACGGAAATTCACTTGGTCCTCCCTGCCACAAACACGCACATACACACACACACGCACGTGAGCTGCGGGTGTGTGTGGGCTGCGTAGGTGTGTGCCGGGCGAGTGTGAGCTGGGGGTGTGTGCGGGCTGGGTGAGCGAGCTGGGCGAGTGTGTGACCCGGGCGAGTGTTAGCTGCGGGTGTGTGCGGGCTGCGTAGGTGTGTGCCGGGCGAGTGTGCGCTGGGGGTGTGAGCGAGCTGGGCGAGTGTGTGACCCGGGCGAGTGTGCACTGGGGGTGTGTGCGGGCTGCGTAGGTGTGTGCCGGGCGAGTGTGAGCTGGGGGTGTGTGCGCTGGGGGTGTGAGCGAGCTGGGCGAGTGTGTGACCCGGGCGAGTGTGAGCTGGGGGTGTGTGCGGGCTGCACGAGTGTGAGCTGCGGGTGTGTGGGGGCTGGGAAAGTGTGGGCTGGGCGAGCGTGAGGTGGACGCACCCCTCGGGGAAGAACGCGTTGATGATGCGGTCTCCCAGCGGGTTGATGGCCAACTCCGGAATGCGCTGGAAATCCTCGCGGCTGCACAGGCAGAGGCACAGAAAGAAAATGTGAAACCGCTCTCAAACGCCAGCATGGCCTTCACTTTGGTGTTACGTAACATAAATGTTTCTTTAGAATTAGTTGTTATTTATACACATTTATGTTTTTGTAGATTCAATGAGCAAATCTGCCAAAGCACAGGATTAGTTTTGTTGTACCGAGTCGCTTAGGAACCTATGAGCAAGGCCAAGCCACGGCCAAAAGGGAGCAAAGGAAAGCTCCACAGGTTCCGCCCTCGACCCATGCGAGGCTCCAGCGATGGAACCAGAAGTTGAGAAGGAACGTCACATCGTGGGACCGCGAGAGATAGCCGACGGCTTGGAGATACCTCCATCCAGCAGTGGATAAAGGCTGCCAATGATGATGACGACCAAGGCTGCAATGGTCGCCTGCTGCGTACCTCGTGTCTAGCAGCATGCCCTCTTTAGCAAAAGCCGCACAGTGTCCGCTTCCCCCCTCTCTCCGACTTCGAGCGAGCGACCCATCCATCGGTGACCATCGATCATCGTCAACAATCAGGCTCGTGAAACCAATACCGCTGGGGTGTCTCAGGGTTTGTTTCACAAGCCTGAATCTGCTAATGAGACCCTTGAGGGTGAAACTGGTTTGCTTGCTCATTTAAACGAAATCTGCTGGCACACACTCGTCTCAGGGATGAGAGAAAGATGCTCTGAGGAGAGGTGAGAAAAGGTTTATTTAATCTAATATTCATATTGCAGCACAACGGTGCTTTATAACTCTCAGCCGTGTGTTCACTCCGGTGTGGAGCAGCATGCTTGCTCAGGTTTGCCAGGCAGCTATGCGAGCTCTATTCAGATTATAATTAACACTTTTCAGTAATGATGGTGACATTGCACCATTTATTAAAACTATTATTACTAATAAAATGTGTAAATATTGTTTTATAAAAAAATGCAAAAACATCCATATCCCATGTCAATACATGGGCAGCAACGTGGCGGTGTTTTCCAAAGCTGTCAAAATAGGCAATCGTGCAGCAACAAATCCCACGCATTCCTTGCCACCCACTGGCAACAGTGAGGCCATGATGGGAGTGGTAAAGAGCGATTGCCCTGCGATGATTGCGAGCCATGGCATGACGTCTTCCCATCTCATTTCCTGCCTAATCCTTTGGGCATTTATGTATGAAGCCACAACCCAGGTTAGAAACCGCACACAGCAGAAGATCCGTTGCTAAAATAATTGCGGTGTGTCGGCAATAACCGCGTGCCTTCCCAGTAGTGGCACAGTGCAGGGTCCTGGACGTACACGAGTCGTCTCATGCCGGGACTCGCTGCGACTTCACTGTGCCACCACCCCCGTTGCGTCCCCCCCCCCACCATGCTCCCATGTTTCTCGTGGCTGCCATTGTCTCGGGGAACGTGGGCGCAGCGGTTTGACCAGGGCACTATGAACCTGCCAAACCCGAGTTCGATTGCTGGCAACCTCCATTAACTGACGAGAAACATCTAAACCTGTCCTACCCACCCCCCCTCCGCCACCGTCCACCTTAACCAACCCGCACAGACCAGCGTGAAGTATGGTCAAACAATCCCCACAACAATTAAAGAAGCCTTCACCTAGCGGTGGATTGACAAAGGGCTGTATATCATAAGAACAATGTCCTGGCGAAGCCCACTGGTGTTTGACCGTGCATGTAACAGTTCGCCCAACCCACCACGATACAGCATCATGATTGAGGGTGTAATCAATCCCACTGAAATCACAACGCTTGTCCTGTTTTATTACTCCTTGTTTTTTATGTCGCTTGGGTAAAGTCTTATTCGCTCATTGAGCCAAAATGTAGCTTGAGCATATAATTTGCACACATAATAAATTACCGATTCTCGCATGCGCAATGTGACACAAGTATCGTGGACATGGGAATCCACTTGAATTAGTGAATCGATGTACAGTGAATTCGGGCTGAATGAGGGCCAGGCCGGTGAGCTTTCCCGGGGCGTACCTCAGCGTGCCGTTCTCTCCCTTGTCCAGGCTCGTGAAGCGGCTGTAAAGGCGCGTGATCTGGCTGTGGGAAACTGATGCAGACCAAAGGGCACACACACACACGCCCATACACATGCATGAACACAAACACGCACACATTCCGTTAATCAGAATACTCTGCCATAGAGAAGGAACAGATGGTATTAGTCTGCACTTGCTGTACCGCCTTCTCATGGTGCCTTCTCCAGGGTGTTTCTTGATGCCCACAGGAATGGGAATTTGGTAACATCTGTGTGATCCACAGCCCACGCTGCCTCCACAGAACTGGATTGCAGGCCACGTGCCGAGGCACCACTGTCACCTTTGGCTAGGGCTTCCATGGGATTGACCGCACAGTGCCGGGCCCTAGCAACGTGATAGTGCTGGCTTAGAGTGTTCGTCTAAAAGTTAGAGCTCAGTGTGTTCAGGGTGCATGCATGGTTCAGGTCGTGAGTTTATCCCTAGACATTCCTGCCGCCGGTTGCCACGGTGTGCTGACCGAGGTCTTAACCATAGTACGCTCATCGTTTATACAAAAACACCCAAATGATTCCTTGTTGAGTGGATTGGTGGCACGGCGATTCGCCCACTGCGCTGCTATGAACCCAATGACCCGAGTTCGCATCCCAGCCACAACTCACATCAGTCGTGAGTAATATCTGAACCAGTCCCGGCCCCCCACCCCGCCAATTCATCAACCCACACTGACCAGCGTGGTGAAGTACAGTTGAAGGACCGCCCATAAGCAACACAGCGCGAGGGGATATTCAACCAGCAGTCGATTGGCAAGGGACTGCAACTATCATAAGAAATATTTGTAGGCTTTTTAAATGATATGAGAGTAAATATTTTCACAATTATTATTTCCAATAAAAATTGTTACGCAAAATTGGGCTCGCTCTGAACGAGGTGTTATATTAACCTGGACCGGTCCAGCACAAATACATTTGAAGTTACCTCAACGTAGCGTCAATTGAATTACAATCGTCATTTGACCCTGTCCCATAGGTGTCTGTAACCAACAACTACTTAGCACCAACGCCCTGGCACCACGCAAACAATGACACTAAACCGCCACCACGCAATTCCCCAACGATGAATGACTGCAAGCGATAGGTGAGAGAATAATCCAGAACGTGAGGTGAAAGGATCATTGTTAAATGCACCTGGATACTGACAGGTCCGAGCCCAAGGCATTATACTCCTGACACATGACGAGACGATAGCATTATGTTACTCATGTCCGTTAGTAATGGGACACTCCAAGACAAATGGTGGCAGATTGTGAATGGACTGACCGGCTGCACTCCTGCACCGCTTGCGGTTAAAATGTCTCTGCAATTTAATCTAAACTGCGGAATGGTCGTGTGCATAAAGGAACATTGCAAGCTAAATATTGAAAGGCTATTAGTTGTACTATTAAAACGTCTGTGGTCAGGAAACAATGGAGGAGAAATGGCAATTTAACCTCTATTGTTTCTTAAGATGTATTTTGGAGTTCGGCCCCCAATTAAAATGTGACAACTCCTGGATCGATTTAAGGTTCTCAGGCAAATAAATTACTTTCACAGGTTATAAGCCCCAGCATCTCTCTCATCTATTAGAATTACAGGTAAATAGGATTAGGAACTTAGGTATCCTATATCTTGTATTGTAGCCACAAACACGGGTTGGATGCGCTGGGCTGTTTGATCCAAGTTTGTAACAACCTGAAGGAAAAATATATTCAAAATGTACGACCAAGCAGGTAATTACGGAAATCTCGTAGCATCATTCGCGTGGTTCGTGTGTTTAATGTCAAGAGGCCGAGGTCACTAAAGTGCTGTTGTGGATACCATGGAGGGATAGAAGCGAGACCCGAGGCTTTGTTTGCATGGTTCCAAAGATCTCCTGACCAGTGCTGTACCCTCACCCATTGCTGGGTTCCCTTGAGGATGGCAGCAACAAGAGGCCTCAGAATAGAAGAGGGGCCCAAGAGACACTCCCGCGTCACTCGAGCCTCTGCCAACTCATCTACCCATCCATTGCCTCCCCCCCATCCTCCCTGCTTCTCGTTCCGGGGCTTCTCATGACTCACGGGGGCAGGGGAAGGGGGGTTAATTTCATTGAATCACCCTCGGCCCCTCCCCTCTTGTGAGCCTTATAGACCCCCCCCATCCCACAGCCCCGGGCGCTACTCAGCTCCCCCTTCCCCCATGAGTCACTGGGATCGGAGGCAGCGAGTAATGGAGACGCATCAGCAGCTAGTGTAGACCGTAGAGCTCATCGTATTGTCACTATGGACTGTGGGAGAGAGAAAGGTCAAAGTAGTTATGCGTAGCCGGGCGGGAGTGGCTACGCACACCTGTAATCCAACACTGTGGAGGCGAGGGTTGATGAGTCGCTCAACTATGTGAAACTCCCTTCCCGTGGGCATCGAGGTGCCATACCCTGGCTTCTTCAGAGACGGAAGGACAGCAAAGTGCGGGTTACATTTATTCCTTCTGAATGGGAAAACTGTTGCCCCCTAGCATGCGTGGGGTTTTCTCCCAGTTCTCAGATTTTCTCCAACAAGTATGATCACTCATTATACACTTCTGTGTTTTTCGGATTGTGCAACAGTATGAAATGCAGTTTGCACGAGTGATTCTAATTAAAAACACTCGTTGACGGACGCTGTCTCACTCAAGAGTTATGGGACATGCAGAAGTGCGAGTCACAGTTACGTGTTGGAAAGAGAGAAAGAGTGAGGCAGCGAACACGGTGTCCCAGATGTTCTGCGTCACTCTCATCAAACTGGCTAATCTACCTACCCGCTAAAGCGCTGGGAATTGGGTTGCAGTCGTCACTGCTCCACATCTCGCACAGCCAATAAATTTCCATCAGCTCATCATCCTCCCGACTTAGCGCCCGCGTGTGGACACAACGCCCACACCCGGACACCACATTCTGGGCCAGTGACACATTCTGGCCCAGTGACACATTCTGGGGCAGAGGAACATTCTGGCCCAGTAACACATTCTGGGGCAGTGACACATTCTTGGGCCAGAGGCACATTCTGGGCCAGAGAGACAGAGAGACACATTCGACTCCACGCAATCAAGTCGTGCCCCACGTTCACTTAAGGGGACAGATTCAAGAGTGGGCAATGTTTAGTAGTAATAATAACGATGGGTAAAGGGGCAGTCCTGCTGGAGAAAGGGCCTCCACTAGAGGGAGCTCAAGAGAGCCACTCCAGAAGGTATTGGGCCTACTTTTTTATGCTGGTGTATACATTTATACTGCCAGGTGTGCAAAGGTGAAAGGATTTAAGAAACGTTGCGTGGCAGGACCCTCCTGAAAAAGAGACTCGAGCCAAGGTGAAGCTTTCCCAAGTAAATAGCGTGATAATAACAATAATAAAGAGATTAGACTTTGGTCTAGAGGGAAATAAATCTGCAATAGCAGCTGCAAAATAGGCATTAAGCACTGAACATTTGGCAGTTAATCATGTTTTAATTTCGCAACTTGTGCTTTTGGCACCATAACATACATTATCACCTTACCTATATATGCTAACGTCAAACTACAATGCAGTCACACTGTGTACCCATGGTACTATTCTCCCAAGAAGACTTTGCAAACCTTTGCTCCTTTGTTAAATGTTTTCACACAAAAAAACCCAATTAAATCTGCACAAACAAGTTTTTTTACAATGAGCATTCCTCAATGAACCAACATCACCTGCTGAACCTACAGATAACGCCAGACAAACACACAGTGCCACCAGGAGCTCTGCCCCATTTAGGTTGCATCAGCCCTGCCTTTGCAGGTGCAGTCTTTGACACTGATTGAACACTCAGCATTGATTGAAACTTACAGTACTTTCTTTTGCAAAAGGAAACTTTCCAAAGCATTTCGGTATTTTTTGTCAGTGGATATTTTTGGAATGCATTCCACACTTGTTAAAGCTCACAACGAGATGTGAAATATCACTGCTGTCGACGGGCTCTCTGGCCTCGCTTCGGCGCTAATTGAGGAGCAGAGGTGAACGGATGAGCGGAGCCCGACTGCTGTTCTCGAAGGGGCTGCAGGCGTAGTGACCCTGCACGCAAGAGGGATTGATTAATCATGTAGAGGCTTACGCATAATAAAAAGGCAACACTCCCTCTGGCTTCATATCTTCACATGAATTCGCTTCTGTTGTTGGGCCAAGTAAAGACTGTCCAATAGCAAAGCAATATTTATGTTATAATTTACCCACTGTCGATTTTGATGGGATTGTCACGATTGGGGTTGCGATGCAATTAAGAGATTATTTCGTCTATTTACCATCGCATTTGTATTGTTTCTCATATTTTATATTTCACTGTTAAAGTTGTTAGCTCCAGTGACTTAATTGTAATGTAAGCATATGAAATAACATTTATGGCCCTTTTGTCAAGCCACTTCTGGAAGGCCTCCCCACATCTTGTCAGTCACATGGGTTGTTTGACCATACTGAACCACGCTGGTCAATGTGGGTTGGTGAAGGAGAGACTTCGGACTGGTTAAGATATCACTCGACAACAATGTTAGCCGTGGCTGGGAATCAAACTCAGGTGGTCCAGTACATTGCGGGGTGCAAGAATCGCAGCGCCACCGCGTTTTCATTTGCATACAACGTGCATACAACGTGCATACAACGTGCATACAACGTGCATACAACGTGCATACAATGTGCATACAATCTTAATTTTAGAACTTTCGTGACTGCAGGAATTAGTATTTGGTTCTTTCGGTTAAGTCACGTCTAAAGATAAAATAATAAATTAAATTAAATAATAGAATACGACGTTTCGATTGCATGTGCATACAACGTGCATACAACGTGCATACAACGTGCATACAATGTGCCTAAACAGTAACTTATCCATTTCCACTGCATCGATGCATTGCTAACTTGCCACGTGTGAAGATGGCGCAAACGTCGGTCCATTCATAGCAGTGCCGTGAGATGTTCGTGCTGTCTTCCGCGCTGTACTCCCGTTACACACAGTGGAGTGTCCCTAACCCGGGACCCGATCGTCCGAGTCTCCTATTAACCACACTCCTACCTGTACATGGCAACTTACTGTTTTCTCAATTTTGTTTATCACGATCCTGCCCTACAGGGCATTACAGTAGGGCTATCGGGGCAAGCCGACTGCATGCACACAAAGCAGCAGTTCCTGCAGGAACCCTATTCCATTCCCACAATTCCAGTCTAGATAATTCATACAGGAACCACGATTCTTCTATGGCAGATTCCCAGTTTAAAATCACATTCAGTTCAATGGAAATGTTTAACATGAGAATCTGTCATTCAAGATTCCTATCTTAACACATCTCATGAATAGAGATTTTTTACATGAGAATATGCCATGGCAGAATCGTGTATTAGAATGGAGAGGGCCGAGAAGTGCCTGCCCCATGCTACAGACACACGAAGCTGCCCGTGACTGCCCCATGCTACACACACACGAAGCTGCCCGTGACTGCCCTATGCTACAGACACGTAGCTGCCCCGTGAGTGCCCCATGCTACAGACACACGTAGCTGCCCCGTGAGTGCCCCATGCTACAGACACACGTAGCTGCCCGTGACTGCCCCATGCTACACACACACGTAGCTGCCAGTGACTGCCCCATGCTACAGACACGTAGCTGCCCCGTGAGTGCCCCATGCTACACACACACGAAGCTGTCCCGTGTGTGCCCCATGCTACACACACACGTAGCTGCCCCGTGAGTGCCCCATGCTACAGACACACGAAGCTGTCCTGTGTGTGCCCCATGCTACACACACACGAAGCTGTCCCGTGTGTGCCCCATGCTACACACACACGTAGCTGCCCCATGTGTGCCCCATGCTACAGACACACGAAGCTGTCCTGTGTGTGCCCCATGCTACAGACACACGAAGCTGTCCCGTGAGTGCCCCATGCTACAGACACACGAAGCTGTCCTGTGTGTGCCCCATGCTACACACACGAAGCTGTCCCGTGAGTGCCCCATGCTACACACACGAAGCTGTCCCGTGAGTGCCCCATGCTACACACACACGAAGCTGCCCCGTGAGTGCCCCATGCTACAGACACACGAAGCTGCCCGTGACTGCCCCATGCTACACACACACGTAGCTGCCCGTGACTGCCCCATGCTACAGACACGTAGCTGCCCCGTGAGTGTCCCATGCTACACACACACGAAGCTGTCCCGTGTGTGCCCCATGCTACACACACACGTAGCTGCCCCGTGAGTGCCCCATGCTACAGACACACGAAGCTGTCCTGTGTGTGCCCCATGCTACACACACACGAAGCTGTCCCGTGTGTGCCCCATGCTACACACACACGTAGCTGCCCCGTGTGTGCCCCATGCTACAGACACACGAAGCTGTCCTGTGTGTGCCCCATGCTACAGACACACGAAGCTGTCCCGTGAGTGCCCCATGCTACAGACACACGAAGCTGTCCTGTGTGTGCCCCATGCTACACACACGAAGCTGTCCCGTGAGTGCCCCATGCTACAGACACACGTAGCTGCCCCGTGAGTGCCCCATGCTACACACACGAAGCTGTCCCGTGTGTGCCCCATGCTACACACACACGAAGCTGCCCCGTGTGTGCCCCATGCTACACACACACGAAGCTGTCCCGTGTGCCCCATGCTACACACACACGAAGCTGCCCCGTGTATTAAAGCCCTCTGCCAATTCGTTGCTGGATGAGGGCCAATGCGGCCCAGTGGCAGTGCGCCAGCCACACGGCCGTGTCAGTCGCGTGCCATGCCCCCAGGATGACACCAAGCGACCAGTGCAGCCACAGATGGAGCAGCTGCGAAGGGAGTTGTGCTGCACTCTCTATGTCCCCGTGGTGGTGGTGACCAGGCGAACTTGACCCCACTCACAGGTCAAACGCCAGGCGGAGGTCTCTCGTGCCTCACGGCGCTTCGGGGTCAAGACGACGAGGACCGCTAATCGCGGGCTGCTGCTGCTGCTGCCTCACGGCGCTTCCCGTTGAGTCGCGACGAGCCTTCACCGCTGTAAGAAGGGTACTCTTACACACACGAAGCTTCTAACATTGACGAGTTTGACCCCAAGCTCACGAGAGACGAGAGATCAACAACTCACTCCAGCCCTGGGGCCAGAGCCCGTCTCTGCCTCACAGACTCCGTGCCGCGGACTCCTCTCCGGTCATCGCTCTCGCTGCCCCCCTCCCCTCCGTAGATCCCCGCTCCCCGATCGCGGATTATAGGCCCGGCGCGGGTCCCCTTCTCGCAGCGCGGCGCTACTCACACCCCGTCTCCTTCTTGATCTCCTCGATCTCCTCGTCGCGCAGGAGGGACGAGGCCCGGGAGCCCATGGCGATGGTGACGGCGGCGGCGGCTGCGGTGGCGGCGGCGGAGAGCGAAGGTGACGCTGGGCGAGACGCAGCGAGGAGGGTCCTGGCGACACCGGCAGAGAGAGACCACGCCCCCTCACAGAGACCACGCCCCCTCACAGAGACCCCGCCCCCCACAGAGACCCCGCCCCCTTCCCAATACCGGAAGTGCGTCAGACCGCTTTTTCGGGAACGCGCGGGAGAGGCCGCCATTGGTCACGTGCGCGAGCAGACGAATCGCGGTGCGGTTTGCTGCGACCGCTCGACGCGCGCCGACCAATGGGAAGCGCCGAAGCGGGCGAGGGGGGGCGAGGTGTGGGGGGGGGCAGGCGGCGGTGCAGCCACTCGAGTCGGTCTCTCGGCACCACGCCGGTGAGTCGGCGCCTTCTGCTCCTCCTGCTGCTCTTCTCCGTTGCCTGTTGCTGTGTGCTCCGTCTCCCCTGTCGCTGCCTCGCGCTTGTGCAAGAGAATCGGGTTCGAGCCCCACGACGGCGGCCACATCGGGTGGCGTCTTCGGGCGCTCTGGCGGCGCGCGGCGCGACGGCCTCGTTCGGGGAGATTCCCCGAGGCGGGCCGGCACGCGGCCTGCGTGGCCCTGGGGGAGCTGGTTTAACACGGAGCAGGTTTTCGCGACCAAGATTATTCATAATCAACGTTTTTGGGTTAAATCGCGTTATTTATAAATGTGTCGTAACCCTCCGCCACCCGACACGGCCAATCAGCAAATAAGTGTCACGTTGACAAAAGACAAAATAGTTCACTGCTTTAGCCCACCGGTGGGTTGAAGCTGATCTTAAAGGCGCATTGAAAAATTATTGACTGATGCTCTTGCTGTTGTGGAGTGACTCATGCAGCCAGCTGTGGCTGCAGGGTTTTGGTAGTACATGTTGTTTGTCGTTTATTGTGAAAATTCCGTCAGTTCCTATGATCACTGTTTCATTGCTTTATTTTGGTGATTACGAAAAGTTGACTGGTTTTGGCTGTTTGTTGTAGTACGGAGTAAGACTGATGGCCTTAATCTAAGTTGTCTTATGGTTGTTGTTGTTTGACTTGCATCCCACTGGGATTTTTGCACACAGCGTTGGTGTACGGTGCTTTTTCTGCAATAGTTTGCACTTAGTCACATATTCACTTTAAGATGTTTTCTTGTTCATGTTTTTGTTTGTTGCGGTTGCACCCGATTCAACAAGCCGGATGGCTTACAGGGCTACACCTAATAAATGAACTTGAAACCACAACATTTACAATTTTTGAGTACGACGTTTTGCTGGTAATTACATCCAGCATCATCGGGCAATTCGTACTCAAACATTGTAAATGTTGTGGTTTCACGCTTCAACACACCGGTGGGCTAAAGCAGTGAACTATTTGTCTTTTGTCAACGTCACACTTTTTTGATGATTGGCCGTGTCGGGTGGTGGTGCGCTGCGGCGTTATTTGACGAGACGCGCTTTCAAGAGCGATCTGCATTGTGAGGTTTTGCCAATTTCCTTGTTGAGGTACGATACGAATGCTGCGTGTGGGAGAAAACTGGAGAATGAGATAACGCTCATAGATCCACACAGATGGGTTCACGAACTCCGTTGTGATCTCTGCGTGACCGAAGTATAATGTTGAAGATCTGATATTTGAACTGTGACCTTTCGCGTTTAATGTCGGTTGGATATTTAAGTTGTGAGACAAGCGCTTGTCACGTGTTACACCACAAACTTTACAAGCAACCGCACACATTTTGCTCAACCTCGCCACACCTTGTGTAACGATCCTCGGGACGTTAAACTTGTGTTTATTGAATGTGGAACCCACGTTGATAGCCCTGGCGCTGCTGCTGCCGTGTCCGTGCAGGGCACAAGCCGCTGGTGCCCGCACGGAGCGAGCGGTGATGGAAGGCGCGGGCAGCGGAGCCGCGCTGCTGGAGGGCGCCGACCCCAAGGCCGCGGCTCTGAGCGATCGCGGGGAGGAGGCGGACGCCAAGGAGGGAGCTGCGGGCGAGGCAGCGGCGGCGGCGGCGGCGCTGGGAGCCGACGAGGAGGACCCGTCCTCGGACCCGTCCTCGCCCGCCGCCCGCGCCAAACTCGAGCGAGAGAAAGCGGAGCGCGCACGGCAGAAGCACGACGAGGACGAGATCCAGAAGATGCAGTGAGTGGCGGGGGGGGGGAGTCCATGCACGTTGGTGACGTGGGGGTTTACCACACGGGATCAGTTCAGATATCCCTCGCCACTGTTGTTATCCATGGCCTGAAATCCAAACTCAAGACTGGCAGGTTCACAATACAGCACTGTGCCGAGCTCACTCACCAGACTATGTAAATGGGTACTGATTGTAAGTTCCGTGGTATTTCAATGTGGAGGTAGAATGAAAGTGGCGCAAGGCAGCACTGTCGTGTGTCCTCTTTGCTCATGATGACGGACACGGTGGTGGTCGTGTGCGCCTTCCAGGATCCTGGTGTCGTCATTCTCGGAGGAGCAGCTGAACCGCTATGAGATGTACCGGCGCGCAGCCTTCCCCAAAGCTGCCTTCAAACGGGTACCCAGCCACGTGCCCTCACCCCACGTGCCCTCACCCCACGTGCCCTCACCCCACGTGCCCTCACCTCACGTGCCCTCACCCCACACACTGAGCCTCCTTCACAGGTATAGAAATAATAACACCTCCCCATGTTTTGGGGCGGTGACATGGCCCAGCGGTAGCGCATTCACCGCTTGTTGCAAAGGCTCGTGGTTTTAATCAGGCAAGACACCCTGTTTATTACTACAAGTATGTTTATCAAAAATACGTGCCATCTGAAGTTACGGTTAACCCAATCGGCCGCGTGTAAAACCTCTGACGTTCACTCCCCACATTGTACATCAACATTGCCTGCAGTTGCATGAGGATTTCAGGTCATTCATTTTCAGTGGATGGCTGATAAATTGATGATGAACAAGTCAGTCCCAATTAAAATCGTAAGTAATCTATGTGACTGCAATTAAACCTGTCATCTATGTTCAAATACTAAAATATTCCATTACAGAGGCACTGGTGTTGGTCATCCTCTTACCTGCAAGTCCTCTTATCCACACGGCAGATCTCTGATTCTCCCCGTGCTAGGATTTGGAGATAGAATTGCCGAGATAGAATTGTCGTGTAATATGGCACTGGTGCTCATTACCCGCATCTCTTGTGAGGGGAACGAGTCACTCACATTGTCACTTAGTTATAAGATGAAATTCTTTACATGCATCGGAATTTATTAGGATTTTGTAGAAATACACAAGCCTAAAACTAATAAACAAATTCATATTTATGATTCTTGGGGTTCAGTGGAAATGTCCAGTTCTCAAATCTCCCAACTAAGGCCTCTTTCAAAAATTCCCATTCTCTAAAGCCACTTTTTATATTTGTAGCTGTTGGAAGCGTAATATCCGCAGCACCAGATGCGTCACTCGTGATATGGTGTGAACTTCTCACACACAAACGGATTCTTCTCCGCATCGCTTAAGCCTGGCTGTTACTTGAACTTAGTGTTCACCTCACATCTTCTGCTGACGTGCAGGACAGAGAACAAACGAGCTCCTGCGTGTGGGCAACAGAGCGGAGGTGTTGCCCATGCAGCATGATTTTTTATTGTGGTGATGCCCGGTGTGGGTGTCCGTAACGTAGCACTGGCATGGAGCTCCCTCACAGCAGTGCGAATTCTCTCCTCTGCGTGATTCGCTGTATATTTACTAATAAGTGATCTGTATTATTGGTAATGCTGAACATTTACCTGTGCTTGAAATGTATGGCTTTGTTAAACATTAAAAAGGCTGGCAAGTCGAGCTAATGTGGAATCGTGTTTGATTTCAGCTCATCCAGTCAATAACGGGCTGCTCAGTGTCACAGAACGTTGTGATCGCCATGTCCGGCATCGCCAAGGTGTTCGTGGGGGAAGTTGTGGAGACAGGTCAGCCCCATTCTCTCTCCAACACAACATACCTAACCAGTTGGTAACATTCATTACAAACGCACGGTTAAAACCAGTGGGGTGAGACCGACACATCTTAGTAAATAAGCAATATGTAAGGAGGAGGTGTATTGAAGTTTTCTGACAATTCTGACAAGTTTAACAAGAAAATAGACAAGTCTTGAAATATTGTAGCATAACCACATGTCTATCAGAACACGCTTTTCAATCTTTTAACCATAGTTATTAGTTTTCATTTTAAATCTTAAATGTAGTCTTTGGAACAACCACCATCATCTTGGCCATTAATTGTGCTGTATCCGTCATTATCAGAGAAACGCACATTCTCATGTTGTGGTTAAGATAACCGCTACACCGTCACGCATTGAGGTACAACCCATACCTACTGCTGCCAGCCATGAAGATTGTCACCTGGTCATCTTTTAAATGTAACCTGAACATGTTTTTCAAACATTGAGTAAATTGTGCTTAATCCCAGTGTTTTATCCAGCGGATGTAATTGTATTTGTGCCGGCGTGCGTGCGTGGTGCAGCGCTGGACGTGTGCGAGGAGTGGGGGGACACACCTCCCCTGCAGCCCAAGCATCTGCGGGAAGCCGTGCGACGGCTCAAGGCACGTGGGCAGATTCCCAACACGAAATACAAGCGGGTGCTATTCCACTGAATGTACCACACAACACCACCACCTGCCACCTGTCCAGTGCAACGAGTAGACTGCCATCCACCAGACAGAGGGGAGCATGTGCACCTCACGACAGCGTATGTAGCCTGCACCGAGTGCAGTTATGCGGCCTTTATTTAACTGCAGTGGGCTATGTCATGTTCCACAATTTTGACTGGAGTCCAAATGCCTCCACCATTTGGTGTTCACATTCACATTTGTCGAGTCTCAATGTGCAAGAGTTAGTCACACACCCTAACTTAGTTTACCTCTGTCAGGTAAATAAATAGGTGGCAAGATATGAAAGGTCATTAACACGACGTGCCGTGGCGTCGTGTTGTGGTAGACGCTGCGCTGCTAAACGTCCATGCCTTGTGTTGCTGCCCCCCACGTCCTCATCGCTGCAGCTCATGCCCAGCCTAACTCATAATTTTGCCCACCGGACAAAGGGGGGCTAGGGGCCCCAGTAGGGAGCTAGGGGCCCCAGTGGGGAGCTTGGGGGTCACGTGGTTGGGGGACCTGTACCTTCGAGAAGGGGGGCGTGGCCTGGGGCGGAGCCGGCCACGCCGCGGGAGTTATAAGCGGGGTGTGAACAGAGCTGGGCTGTTCTACCCCGGGATGAAGACATCAGCAGTCCTCGAGTCTCCGATCGTCGTTTGTGACCAGGCAGCCCGTCTCCTGCCCTGGTCACGCTGTGTGGTACTCCCCGAGTGTTAGTGAGATTAGGAACGGTGGTCACCACCCTGTATATAATGTTCACGTTGGTTGTTGTGTTAATAAATAGTGTTGCCTTCAAGTTGAGTGGGCCTCAATTGAACCCACTACAGATGTAATACGCTCACATTTTTTATTTTGTAAAAGTGATCATTAACTATTTCGCCATGAGCTGTTGCATATTCTTTACAATGTAATATTTTGTTAAAATGTTATATTTTTTGTAAATAAAAATGGCATCAATAAATGTGTAAAATATTGAAAATTGTATTAAGATGTTTCAGTTTTAATTTCCACAGCCGTTATGCCAGTCGCTATGGCGTGGTGTCTGGCACAGTTGCCGAGGCAGCCCCTATAACGCGGTCGTGAAGACAGTCTCTATAACAGGAGGTACAACATCGTCTCTGACGCAATCTCTGACAGCCTTGACAGTCTGTAACGGTCACCATGGTGCAGTCGTTATGACTAAGTAGCGGCCACTGATGCCCTTGACAAGGTTGCTGTGACCCAGTCTGACGCATTTTCTCAGTCGCTATGAGGCCATTGCTATGACACTTAGTGAGACGAACTCTTGGTTTGACGCATTCGTGATGTGGTCACTGATGGCGTCTATCACAGCAGCAGCTGTTATTTCTAAAGGAAATTTACACAGATGTGACCTTGCACACACGGCCCAAAAATCAGTCCACTGGCAATGAACAAACCTTACTCCAAACCACACAATACAGTTTATATTCCAATAATTTAATATACTTAATTAAAATCCGAAGTAAAAAAGTTTACAAATTACATAAAATCAAACAAATGTATCTTACAGTCCTCTTACAACCCTAGTTTAAATAAAAAAACACTTCCCATAAACCCTACTACCCATTGCATACAGTGACACTGTCACCACAACAATGCCTCGTGGGTAAATGCTAGGACATTTAATCACGGGTAAGGTTTTTTGTGTTTAAAGCTCCATTTGCACATTCTCTCCATTGAAGCAGCTGATTAGTGCTCACGAAAAACTTGAGGATAAGAGAGGAATTGGAAGAATGCATTGCCGTTACATCTGATGGAATACAATGCCCTTGGGTTTCGTATTGAGATAAAATCTGTCTTGGATCAGGGCTGAGAGCCGGATCGAAGTGTGTTCACACTCAAGGGGTGATCGGTTGAGGTCCAGGGTGGACGATTCATGGAAGAGAGGTCCTGGGGGTGGCTCTCATGCCGTGCCTCCGACGAGGTGCATCCCCCACACCGCATTCCCTCGATTTGCAACCCAGAGCTCGCATCAGGTTGGAAGCCTGCCTCGCCTGCACACAGACGTACGCACACGGACTTGCACGCGGCCTTGCACGCGGCCACGCGAGATACATGCACACACCAGGGCATACACGAGCAAGCGGCTGCAACTCCTCCACCTTCAGCAAGTGCGGTCGGAATTCTAACGCATGCTAATTGAACTGTGCGATGCACAACCTATTGTGATGCGTTCATCTAGCTATTGCTTATGAAGGCCTGTTACCACAAGCCACCACACTGAACCATCCCACTCCGGTAATAAGTGGAAACTTTGAATTCCAGGCATGTATGGGTAAATGCAATCGTTCGCGAATGTAACTTTTAGGGTAATTAATTGAATGAGACAACATACGAGGGAGTGCAAACGAGACAAAAAAATAACACGATTTCTCAATCGAATCGTGATCCCGCAATCAACGATTCGTTGAACTTAAGGGGGCTGGGGATGTTATCTGCATGCTCGACACCACACAAAGTAAAAAACCTGGTTCATTAGCATCTCAAGTCTTCATACTGGGAAAAGCTGATGAGGCACAGTGACTTACATATGGATGATGTGCATGAAAACAGTGGGGAGACAATACAATAAAAATCCGTGACAAGGGCATTCACAGGCACTGGGAAGAGTCACGCGGGGAGACGGAGCGCTCGCTTGCCTTGCCGTGGATCTGCTCAACGGTGACGTAAACAAAGATGGACGCCTCGCTCAGGCCTTCCAAGCGTACGTGGCGGTAACCTGCCAGGCGAGAGAGCAACAACCGGCATGGAGCAGAGAGCCCAACATCAGCCACGGCGAAGAGCGTTGCGGCCCGGCACAGACGGCAGAGGAAGAACAGTTGTGGCTCGACACGGGGGCATGGTGAGCCATCTGTGCGGAGTACGTAGGGTGTAGTGCATTAGTGTGGGGTATGGTTCCAAAGTAACTCTTGCACCGAGTTCGATTCCAAGCCATAGCTAAACTCGGTGGCAAGTGATATCTGAACTTTGGCCCTAGGCCAACCCAATGTACCTCAGCGTGGTGTAAACATCAGCACTGAGGACAAAAGTGGCCGGGCATGGCGCAGGGGGTGTGCCATCCTAGCCTTTGTGGGTGCTCGCTTACAGATTTTATTTTCTCGTTTGTACTCGTGAGTGGTATATGCATGGTGAGTGGAATTCTGAGTGTCTGCTTGCTGCGTGTTGCTGGTGAGTGGTGTGGATATGGCGAGAGGGAATGTTTGGTGAGCAGTGTTTGTTGGTGAGCAGTTGTGCGTGCTGTGTGTACGCCGTGTGATGCTGTGTGTGGCGAGTGCACCGTGTGTGTGTTGTGTGTGGCGAGTGTGCTGTGTGCATGTGTGCTGTGTGGCGTGTGTGCTGTGTGTGTGTGCATGCGTGCGCTGAGAGATTTAGCACGAACCAGGCAGGATGCTGGACAGGGCGATCGTCTTCTGTCCAATGAAGTTTCTCCCAATGGGGTCGTCGTCCCAAACCACGAATCGCACCATGGCCAGCTCCGGCATGTGGATGATAAACACGAGCGTCTCGTCCCACAGTGGCTGAAACCCTGAACACGGCACGCACATCGCGGCTCGTGCCCCGACAGCCAAACACGCAGATCCCCCGTGGAGCCTTCATGGACTGTGTGTATGGTGTGTGTATGGTGTGTGTGTGTATGGTGTGTGTGTGCGTATGATGTGTGTGTGCGTATGATGTGTGTGTGCGTATGATGTGTGTGTGCGTATAGTGTGTGTGTGTGATGTGTGTGTTTGCTCCTTGCCATTATCGTCCACCACCCTGGTGCGCCGCACTGCGGAGTCGACCGGCAGCCCCACCACCTCCACCTCCACGTAGGGGTCGATGATCTGAGCGCAACGTGGAGATGCATCGTGCACAACACTCACGCCCCGCACTCACTCACGCCCCGCACTTAAACCCTACACATGGTCAGTCCCCGTGCTTCCATCATCAGCGCTTCACGGCTCCTCTCACAGGCGAGGCGGGAGCGTGCGAGTGAAGAGGCATCATCGCTGCTCTTCACCGCGGACCCGTTTTGGGCCTGGTCGCGGTGACCTCCCGAGGTTTGGTCTGCAGGAGCCGAAAGCTGCGTATGTGGGAGTCGCGATCTTGAATTTACAAAAGCGTTCGCTTTCCCGGAGTCTTCATTTCATACGTAGACTCTCATTATTCCCCTATGACCTACGGGGGGAAGCTTACGTATGTGACAGAGCATCCTTCTCCAGGGCAAGACGATTTAACGGAGATTGTGTTGCTACCTCCACTCCCCCGTGTCTCTCGCGGCGTGTCCTCACCTCGTCTCTAGAGGGCAGCCGCGAGACGGCGGGCTTGGGCAGCCGCTGTCCGCTGATGACGCGCACCGTGAGGTACGTGCGAGCCCGGCCCCGGGAGGGATTGTCGCTCAGAGGGTTGAAGTGGCCTGAGGGAACAGGTCAAGGGTCGCGAGCGGCAGAGTCTCCGTGTTAGCGTGAGCATTGCCGGGCAGGCCCCGAGCCACCTGTGGAAATTCCACATTCCTTTAGCGGGGGCGATCTGATTATAATAGAACGGCCAACTTGAATTCACGCAAAGTGGTGCTCATTGTATTCACTGTAGAGGGATGTTGGGCTGAGTCAACCCTTGTCTGGGATACGATTTGAATATCCAGCCACCTGCACACCCAGCCACACATCCAGCAGCATACCTGTCAACCCATACGGTTTACCCAGATTTTTGTTCAGGGAAATTGAGTTTTCAAGTCCATATGGCATACAGCCGTTTCAATATGGGCAATTCTTTTTTTATCTATTTGTTTGTGTTTCTGCCTTGTGATGGGACTTTGTAGAATGAACGTTGATATTTACAAGGGCACGGGGTGACCAATAAGATCTGAATTGGTCTGTAATAAGGTAGGGCACTGATAAGGGGTTGACAGGTATGCAACAATCCAGCCACCCAGCAGCCCAGCGACTCGGGAGGAAAAAGGAAATGCAATTTGATTGCATATGAACTCTTCATGGGTGCGAGTTTATGTACAGTGTGGGTTGTCAAAGGCAGAGGGTGGGAGTGGGATTGTGGCGAGACAGATTTCGTATCCAGGGTCCACACGATGAAATATCGCCGCTAATCCGCGGCGCTGCGAAGGCCTGCTGGCACGGCCAGAGTACTGGACTGCTGCGGGTACAGAGGGAAAGCATCGAGAGCGGGTCAGCGACAGAGCGCAGAGGCACTGCGAGCCGAATGCACTGTGCGATGCTCGTTCCACAACGTGAAACATGCGGTAGACAGCCCTTCATCAACCCACTGCTGGGCGAGGGCCTCCCCACGCCGTGCAGTCGCGCTCACACGATGTTTGAAAAGGATAACACTCACCCGTGCACATCTCAGCCGGCTTCAGGACGTATCCACAGTTCCCATTGGCTGCAAATTTTGCTCGATTGAGCTGCATGGGTCGCCCTTCCGTCTGGTAGTTGAGAGAGACTGGAATGAAGGGGAAGCGCACGAGGTCACTCCCAAGGTCACGGACGTCCCTTGCGGCGTTTACCTGCCGTCACTGCAATCTCCACTTTCCAACAACTGACAGCACCCTACGTGGAACAGAAGGTATACATTTATACACACGTACTTTCGTTTTTTTCAGCAGTGTTCTGCATCGGAATGTTCGGCCAATTCCATTGTAAGGAGTGATATTGCATGTGCCCATAGAAATCCCGTGTACACGAGGGAATAACATTCAAATCTCCGCACAGGTGGATTTAAGAACTCGTTTACACTGTGCTACCATCTCCTGGCCATCCCACAACGCACAGGGTTTTGGGAGTTTGACAAAACGCCACGTGATCCACCAACCCCTGCCTTCAAAGGTCAGCGCGTCGCAGGCCGCGCCGCCACGCTTGACAAGAGTGAACCTGGACGCGGCGCGCCGAGAGCCACGCCGCGCCGAGAGCCACGCCGGAGCCCACCCACCCATCTGAGTGCCCGCGTTCCAGAACGGCTCGGGGCCGTAGTTGCTGGAGGACACGCGGTGGGCCGAGGGGTAGACGCGGGCCAGGCGAGCGCTCGCGAACGCCGCCAGCTCCTGCGCGCGTTCCGACGCCAGCGCGGAGGCCTGCCGCTCCGCAAACGACGTCACGCTCCACCGGGGAGGTGGCCCTGGGGCGAGACGGCGGCCGTTCGGCTCACTCGGTCGGCAAAGTACGGAGCCCCCGCCCCTCCGCCCACGGACCCGGGCACCCCGGCGTAGGCCGGACCTCACGCGCGTCTCTCACCGTGCGAGCCGACGTCGATGGCTCCTCGAGCCCGCGAGCACGCGGTGAGCTCGGAGAGGGCGCGCGACATGCGCGACGTGCGGGCCCGCGGGACGGGAGGCCCCGCGCGCGGGCTCGCCTCGCGTCGTGGCTCCCGCCGCCGGCACGGGGAGCTGCGGGGGAAGGGACTCGTTAACGGCGTCGCCTGCGACCGCACCGAGGAGCGGTCTTTTGCTTTGCCGTTCCTCAATCGGGGCGAACGCCCGTGCGCGCGCACGTACGCTCGTGCGTTCGCCACGCTAGTTGACGCACGAGCCCCCTCCCGCTTGCGTCCTCTGACCTGACGGTGTAGGCCACGGGGCGCTTGGTAGAACCCGGGAGTTTGTCCCCACAGCTGCTGCCGATTGCTTTCTCGCGGCAGTTCTGCGCCTACGGGCGGCACAGTTTAGCCGCGGGTGTGGGGCGCAGGGAGGTGCGTGTCAGATGAGAATGAGCGGCGGAGGCCACGCCGGTGGTGGTCGCCGTGGCGAGAGGCTTTGCTCACCTTGCGCCTCGGCAGGAGACCGAGGAGAGAGCGGCTGCGGCGCACCGTGGCACGCCCCTCGCCTTGCGCCGCCACCTCCTCGGCACAGGGGCACACGCCAGCCGCACCGCCACCCTGCCGTGGCACAGGGGAGGCACTGGAACAACGTGGCGTGTGTGGGGGTGTGTGGGGGTGTGTGGGGTGTGTTTGGGGTGTGTGTGATGTGTGTGTGATGTGTGTGGGGTGTGTGGTGTGTGTGTGTGGCGTGTGTGGCATGTGGCGTGTGTGGGGTGTGTGGGGGTGTGTGGGGGTGTGTTTGGGGTGTGTGTGATGTGTGTGGGGTCTGTGTGGGGTGTGTGTGTGTGGGGTGTGTGTGTGGGGTGTGTGGTGTGTGTGTGGGGTGTGTGTGTGTGGGGTGTGTGTGGGGTGTGTGTGTGTGGGGTGTGTGTGGTGTGTGTGTGGGGTGTGTGTGTGGTGTGTGTGTGGTGTGTGTGTGTGGGGTGTGTGTGTGTGGGGTGTGTGGGGTGTGTGTGTGGTGTGTGTGTGGGGTGTGTGTGGGGTGTGTGTGTGGGGGGTGTGTGTGGGGTGTGTGGGCTGTGGCCAGCGTGGGAAGACCCCAGCTTGACTGCTGACAGCATATGGCCGGGGCCCGCCCCCCGCTGCGGGAGTTCACCGCGTCTCGTGCACATCGCCACAAACACCGCGCGTGCTCCTCGGGACATCTGCACCGTGAGTATAAATCACGTCGCGCCCTTTGTTGGGTTGGGCACAATGTGGCCACGGCCACCACGCACGCGGCACCCCGACGACGCCCAACTTTATTCCTCAGCGCGGCCGCTTCACTTCAACCGCGTGCGGTGCCACCTCACCTGGGCACAGTGCCACCTCACCTGGGCACGGTGCCACCTCACCTGGGCACGGTGCCACCTCACCTGGGCACGGTTCACGCTCGTCTCACTCTCCAACTCAGCGTCGTCCACGCCGTCCACGCCCTGCGTTGTCACCGAGATCTTTTTACCCTGCGCTCCCAGTCGCACCCGCCAGGCCGTGCATCTTCACTACCATCGCCAACAACATCCCCACCACCATCGCTAACAACATCACCGCTACCATGGCCAACAACATCTTCGCTACCATCGCCAACAACATCACCGCCACCATCGCCAACAACATCACCGCTACCATGGCCAACAACATCTTCGCTACCATCGCCAACAACATCACCGCTACCATGGCCAACAACATCACCGCTACCATGGCCAACAACATCACCGCCACCATCGCCAACAACATCACCGCTACCATCGCCAACAACATCACCGCCACCATCGCCAACAACATCACCGCCACCATCGCCAACAACATCACCGCCACCATCGCCAACAACATCACCGCAACCATCGCCAACAACATCACCGCTACCATCGCCAACAACATCACCGCTACCATCGCCAACAACATCACCGCTACCATCGCCAACAACATCACCGCAACCATCGCCAACAACATCACCGCTACCATCGCCAACAACATCACCGCTACCATCGCCAACAACATCACCGCAACCATCGCCAACAACATCACCGCTACCATCGCCAACAACATCACCGCAACCATCGCCAACAACATCACCGCCACCATCGCCAACAACATCACCGCCACCATCGCCAACAACATCACCGCCACCATCGCCAACAACATCACCGCAACCATCGCCAACAACATCACCGCTACCATCGCCAACAACATCACCGCCACCATCGCCAACAACATCACCGCTACCATCGCCAACAACATCACCGCTACCATCGCCAACAACATCACCGCTACCATCGCCAACAACATCACCGCCACCATCGCTCACAACATCACCGCTACATGTCATTTACATACCTCACCTTCAGCAAAATCTTTCCCATGAGGCTCTGTGGCGAGGGCCACTGTGCATCATCAGCTGTTGGAAGGTCAGAGGGCAGCAGAAGCAGGTCTCCCAGAATGCTTTGCAAGTAATGGGCCATTTTGTCTTGTTGAGCCAAACTGCAGTGATTCTCCAGGGAGACGATGACCGGATATCTGAAAGTGAAGAATGGAACGTTTCACCACTGTGCAGACAGCAGTGGGGAAATCTCATGAGGAACATTTCCGGACTTTGTTCCATTGTAACAACGAGACGGGTCAATGGCGGTAGGAATTCGGAGAAACTGGCCTTTAATTTTCATCATCCAATTACAACCAACAATTCCGTATTCTAAACAATAACGCCGATCAAGTCTTGCCACCGACACAGAGCGGCGAGAGCAGACAGCCTCTCTCAATTTACTGCTCGATAAAGACCACTTCACGCCATGCAAGTCACGGGGGTTGTTTGACCATACTTCACCACAGTGGTCGGTGCCGCTAAGTTCGTAGCGCCATACACGGAACGCTGCGACGCTTGTCCCCCCGTTTCCATCGTTGCCCCCCAACCGAAACGCGACTGACTGCACATGAACAGGAATCCAAGATCCAGTTCACGTCGGTGACCGCACTGCACAGAACGTATTTAATTACTCGGAAATGGGGTGAACGCAACCATTCCCACTGATACGCAACAACTTAATCTCGTAAACAATGTCATAGGGGCCCTTCACATCAATCATGTGGCCGTGGGATGACAGGGGGGAGCCGAGGGATTTGGATGACACCACAGCTGATGAGCCTGATCCTGCGATTAGAGAATCCGATGTCAACAGAGCACATTGACAGCGGTGAGTTGAACGCCCAGATTTTATCCTGTTACGGAAATGTTGCGTCCCATAAGGGGACTTTACAGGACTGACGCAAGCCGGCTGGTTTGTTTCAAAGCAGATGTGAGACCGCCGCGTGACAACACGGGGAATTCCGTCGGTGTTTGTTGCGCTCTGGCAACGCTCGACGGGGAGGAGACTCAGAAGGGGGAAGCCTCCCGAGCGAGGACTCTCCAGGGCGGCAGACGCCGGAGGCCTCTGCCAGCGATGGCACAAGGACCCCTCACGGACTCCGCCCGGACTCCGCGCGGACCCCGCACGGACCCCGCACGGACCCCGCACGGACTCCGCACGGACTCCGCACGGACTCCGCACGGACTCCGCACGGACTCCGCACGGACTCCGCACGGACTCCGCACGGACTCCGCACGGACTCCGCACGGACCCCTCACGGCTCTGCAGCGTGATGCCTCCGCCCATTGGAATGTGCCGCCAGCCATGGCCCCTGGGCGCTCGGCACCTTGTTCACGTAACCTGCCGACGTGCCCCGACTGCACGCGGCTGCTGCCGTCACTCGATCCGAGCGGCACGGCCCCTCGCTGTGGCACCGGAGCTTGGAGCGCGGGACGCACGGCTGGAGGGAGGGGTGAGGCTGGAGGGGGGGGGGTGAGGCTGGGGGGGTGAGGCTGGAGGAGGGGGGGAGGGGGTGAGGCTGGAGGGGGGGGGTGAGGCTAGAGGGGGGGGGAGGGGGTGAGGCTGGAGGGGGGGGTGAGGCTGGAGGGGTGGGGGGGTGAGGCTGGAGGAGGGGGGTGAGGCTGGGGGGGGGGTGAGGCTGGAGGGGTGAGGCTGGAGGGGGGGGGGAGGGGGTGAGGCTGGGGGGGTGAGGCGGGAGGGGGGGGGGAGGGGGTGAGGCTGGAGGGGTGGGGGGGGTGAGGCTGGAGGGGTGGGGGGGTGAGGCTGGAGGGGGGGGGGTGAGGCTGGAGGGGTGGGGGGGTGAGGCTGGAGGGGGGGGGGGGTGAGGCTGGAGGGGTGGGGGGGGTGAGGCTGGAGGGGGGGGGGTGAGGCTGGAGGGGTGGGGGGGTGAGGCTGGAGGGGGGGGGGGTGAGGCTGGAGGGGTGGGGGGGTGAGGCTGGAGGGGGGGGGGGTGAGGCTGGAGGGGGGGGGGTGAGGCTGGAGGGGTGGGGGGGTGAGGCTGGAGGGGGGGGGGTGAGGCTGGAGGGGTGGGGGGGTGAGGCTGGAGGAGGGGGGTGAGGCTGGGGGGGGGGTGAGGCTGGAGGGGTGAGGCTGGAGGGGGGGGGGAGGGGGTGAGGCTGGGGGGGTGAGGCGGGAGGGGGGGGGGAGGGGGTGAGGCTGGAGGGGTGGGGGGGGTGAGGCTGGAGGGGGGGGGGTGAGGCTGGAGGGGTGGGGGGGTGAGGCTGGAGGGGGGGGGGTGAGGCTGGAGGGGTGAGGCTGGAGGGGGGGGGGGGTGAGGCTGGAGGGGTGGGGGGGGTGAGGCTGGAGGGGGGGGGGGTGAGGCTGGAGGGGTGGGGGGGTGAGGCTGGAGGGGGGGGGGGGTGAGGCTGGAGGGGTGGGGGGGGTGAGGCTGGAGGGGGGGGGGTGAGGCTGGAGGGGTGGGGGGGTGAGGCTGGAGGGGGGGGGGGTGAGGCTGGAGGGGTGGGGGGGTGAGGCTGGAGGGGGGGGGGGGGTGAGGCTGGAGGGGTGGGGGGGTGAGGCTGGAGGGGGGGGGGGGGTGAGGCTGGAGGGGGGGGGGTGAGGCTGGAGGGGTGGGGGGGTGAGGCTGGAGGGGGGGGGGGTGAGGCTGGAGGGGTGGGGGGGGTGAGGCTGGAGGGGTGGGGGGGTGAGGCTGGAGGGGTGGGGGGGTGAGGCTGGAGGGGGGGGGGGTGAGGCTGGAGGGGGGGGGGGGTGAGGCTGGAGGGGTGGGGGGGGTGAGGCTGGAGGGGTGGGGGGGTGAGGCTGGAGGGGTGGGGGGGTGAGGCTGGAGGGGGGGGGGGTGAGGCTGGAGGGGGGGGGGGGTGAGGCTGGAGGGGGGGGGGGTGAGGCTGGAGGGGGGCGTTCACTCACGGGTTGTGGGTGAAGGAGTGGGCGCCGATACACCGCAGGACGTCCTGAAAGGGGATGCGCGTCGTGAGTGTGCGCCCGTGCGTGACCATCGGCTCGCCGTCCGGGCCGTCCCAGCTGTCGACTACGGAGGTCGTTTCAAAACGCGACAGGAGAGCGAGCGCACGGTCTGCTATGCCCGCTCCGCCAGACACATCTGTGACATTCTCTCCGCATCTTGCGCAGACCACTGACTGAAGATAGAGACTTCACGTCAAAGTGCGGAATGTTGATATTCCTCCGTTACAACGGCGTCACGCCAAAATCGGGCCAGCCAGATTGCACGTTCGAATTACGAACGGACAGAACAGAACTGACTCTATCTCCCCTATTGGCATCCCAGAAGAAGTGTCCATGCCATTCGGCTGCAGCTAGCACAGCGAACACTACCGAGTTCTCCTCTCCTCTGCTCGTTGCACGCAGAGTGGAAGAAGCCTGCTCCCTGTTAATTTTTGTTTGACCCTGGTAAGAACTCAAGAAACCAACATGAAACTCAATTGCAAGACTGACCTGGGTCACCAAAGTGACCAGCTCAATACAAATGAAATACATAATACAACAGGTTTTTCTGGGCTAGGTTGCGTAAATATAAATGTGTCGTTAAACCCGCCACCACCCGACAGCCAATGAGTAAGGGATGTCATGTAAACAGAACGTGCCAATGTGTTACGAGTACAGCACACCGGTGTGTTGGAGAGCAAATCCACAACATTCACAATCTGAGTACGACGTTTCGCCAGTAATTGCAACTAGCTTCATCAGGCGACAGCAGCCAGATTTGTGGAGAAGTCCTCCTCCTGTCTCAGTCCCGCGTTGAAGCAAATAGAAATCAGCACGAACATAAATCAATGTTAAATTCCCTGTAGCAGAAGTCTGCCGAGACAGATTATCTTTAGACCGCTCATAATGTAATTAACGACATGTAATTATAATTAAGTTACTGAAACATTCAACAGACATAGGGTGACTGTTGCACTAATATGTAACCAGACGTGGAAATACACGAGTCCAATACCACTCTGCAAGTTCAATTATCGTAAAGAATCGAGAGCTCGGCATCAAATCGCGGTTTTCATGGCAGAGCAAGAGGGGACGTTGTTTGTGGATTTCCACAGGGAGTGAGAGCCGTGTGAGCGTTTCGACCTCGGTAGAGAGGAATTGATATACCTATGCAATTTTCACTTCTATTTTTATTTATTTAAGTGACTTGCTTCACCTTTTCTCTATTTAGCACTCCTATAGTGTCGTGTGTTGTTGTTGTAACTTGTGGACCCCGCCCCTACTGGGACATCTGTGTTAAAGAGGCTCATAGCTCATCGGATTCCTCCACCAGTCTCAACAAAGACTCTGTGTTTCACAGCGACCCCACGTGCCGTTCGGTACCTTCCACACAGCGGCAGCCGGCGCGCAGCGCGCTCGCGTACGAGTCGGCGCACGCCCGCGACGTCACCTGGTCGCCCGTCAGGTAGGTGTTGTGCGAGGAGGCGATGCAGTAGCGCGTCAGCGGCAGGCCCATGTCCTGGTGCACGGAGCCGTGGGCCGGGTCCACCGCGTCACCTGCAGGGCCGCACAGGTACGCGGTCAACCCTGCTCGCGCACACACAGTTTGCACCGCTAGCAAACACAACGACGGCAAAGACGGCACCAGTAACCCGTTGGGGAGGAGACCCTTATCATTGCCAACCATAATTACTCGTGTTCAAATGCAATTGTGTTCAATCAACCTCAAACTTATCATTCTGGAGATGCCTATTTGCATGAAGCGTGACGAATCAGAGCCTTTGCTGCTTTGGGATAACAGCGCATGGTTCGTGAAATGTTCGTTCATGAATCCTGTATTCTCTCCCACTGCCATTAGCCGAACATCCATTCTTAAAATAATATTACCCAAGTGATAACCTGTGGTACAAAAATAATCCAATACAATGTGGAAATAACAAGTGTGATCGGACTTTACAGGTAAATCACACAAGCGATGTTTGCAAGCTGGGGGGTGTAAGCTGGCTTTTAGAGGATGCCGACCGATGTTCACAACAAATAAAACCCGAGACTCCCACACACAGGTGCCGCCTCAGCTCAGCAAGTACAACTCAGATTCACTCTGCAACGTGGCGTCTAACAGACTGGGAGCAAGTGCTGCTAGAGAACACCGATGCAGGCCAGCACAGTACACGAGGGGGGGGGGGGGTGGCCAGCACCACACCAGGCCACTTTTGTCTCCCAGTAATGATGTTAACACACTGCACCAGGTACTACTCAATTTGAGGCCGAGTCGACTGAGGGCAGGCCCAGGACCGGTTTGGATATTCGTCACCAATGTTGGCTATGAGTGAGAATCGAACTCGGGTTGCCACACAACAACAACAACAACAACCGCCATTCGCCACTAAGTGGCGGTGACGTCACCACGACGCTTGTGCCAGGCCATGTGCACCCTGAGGCCACGTGAAGTGTCGAACGCCCGCTGGCAGGAGGTCACGGGGCAGACCCAGCAGGTGCCACGGGTCGACTGACCGAGATGACCGAGATGACTGGCTGATCCACCACCTGTGCCCCCTACTGTGCCAACTTGCTGTGCTTTAGCCACCCGGCGCTCCGCTCGTTGTTGTGAGCGTCGCTCCTCCGCCCTCCGTTGTTGTTGGAGGGCGACTGCCTCCAACTGCCCAGTAGCGTCCTTCACGAGCCTCCTCCACTGAGGCCGATCTTGACACCGCTGGTACCAGTCATCGGCAAGTCCACTCAGCTCCACGTCCTCCTGTACCACATCACTCCATCTCTTCTCTAGCCCGTGCCGCGCCCGTTTAGCCCCCTCGATCCGGCCGAACAAAAGCTGTTTAGGCATGCGGTGGCTGGGCATGCCACACGCACACATGCACACACGCACACATGCACACACGCACACACACACATGCACGCACACACGCACATGCACGCACACACACACGCACCTTCTAAGCTCAGGCAGCCGTGCCGTCTGTTTTCCGCATCTGGCTCCATGCTGTCGATGATCTCCAAGCACATCGCCCTCGTCACGCCGGGAACCTGGGAAAAACAACTCTCCGGTGAAAACCGTTTGCGTAAACAAAATCCGTGTGGCATTCGCCACATTGAAACCAGCGAAGCGCACGGATAAACGTTCTAATTCAGCGCACGTGACCGCACCTTTTGTTCTTCCGTCATGAACCTGGCCAAATCACCGACGTTCCACAATGGTTTACGATCAAAATGTCCACTGGCGTCCGATTGCCACGGCTGCATCTTGTGAACGTGTCTGTTCATCAGCATGAGGAGGTCGCGGCGTGACGACATCAGAGCGTAGAACGACGAGAATTCCTCAAACGATAAAAACCCTCGATCGTTGTCCACATCCGTTGCCTGCGTGGCAAACAAAACACACGGGCGCACGCGTCACCGAGTGGAGTTGTCGACATCGTCCTTCCTCGCGATCTCCCGGATGTTGAGCACCACTCGTGAGCTGGGCACCGCACCGGGCACTCTGTGCCATGGGCATTTCTGCGCGGACCCCGGAAGCGGGTGATGATTCACCGTACATCGCCAATCGTGATAATCGGAGGTGCACGGAATGCTTACATTGGGAGCAAATAATAAACTGATGAGACACGGGTAGTGCATTGCCAGAAATTATGGAAAAAACTATGTGGTCGAGGTAAATATACACTTTGGGGGTGATCTGATTAAATATTTGTGTCACTACGTCACTCGTTTTGCTCACGTTTATCTTGAGCCCAACTTTGCAGCTTTATTAAGTTATTCAATAATTTCCTGTCGTTAATTTTCATTGTTGTTAAAATGACTGTGTCCTCAACAAATGTGGCATGGTTAATATGATTTACATTTATGCCTTTATAGTTCTAATCCAGTAAGCAAATAATAATCTTCGAACGTTGCAGAGACGAAACTTTGGCCGCAACCCTTTGCTCGTGAGAAAAATTAGCGAGTTGAATAATCTTCGCCAGAGACGATCTATCCACTGCTGGACAAAAGCTTCCCCAAGCCGCCAACATCTCTCACAGACAGAGGGAAAGGGACGGGGCGTTAGCGGGCGGGAGACTTGGAGGCGAAAGGGAGAGAGGGCGGCGGAGGCGAGGGTCGCACCTGGATGAGGTCGTGCAGGCGCTGCCGCGACAGCCGCAGATTCAGGCTGCTCAGCAGAGCGCGGACCTCGTCCAGCGCAAGGCGCCCGTCGCCGTTCCTGTCGGCCGCGGCAAACGTGCGCACCAGGAGCCTGGGGGTCACGTCAGGGAAGATCTCTCCCTGACCTCCGTCTCCCTGGCTCTCCCTCTCTCCGGCAAGCAACGCGTCCAACTCTCACTCACCGCTCGCCACATTCACCCCTCATTCACCTCTCACCTCAATCACCGGACATTCGCCTATAGCCACATTCAACTTGCAGCATCGTCCTACACAGTCCACGCAAACTATTCACGTGACATCGCAGGACCGGCACGGCATACCCGGCCACGTGCATCCCAAGTGCTGACGTTTACACGCCACACCGGTTATTCATTTAAGTGTGTCTCAACCTAGGGGAGGCACAGGACAGGTTTAGATCTCACTCGTCACAGATGCTACGCGCACACACACTGCACACCTCTTGGCGCACACACACTCGCACACGTGCCGTCCGAGTGGGTCGGATACTGTTCATGGCAGTGAAACGTGGGCCCACTGCTGGGTGAGCCCAAATTCATCCCGGCCATGATCATGGTGAGGCCCACACGCCAGGCCAAGGCCTGCTCTCGGCAAGCGGTCATCAGAACCAGCGGTCCGTCGACGGCTCCGTAGAAAACGCTGAGCACGAACGTCGAGTCGGGCTGTCCGAAAGCGCCACGGCCGCTCGCCGTGGCCTCCCCCGGGCCGAGTGCGGCGTCCACCCCGGCACCACGGCCTCCGCAGAAGTCGTAGGGAGCGAACGTCGACACTTCTGCATGAAAGTCTCCGGACGCCGCTCCGACGGGCCAGCCCTGACGCACCTCCCGCACGGCGTCGATGCAAACTGCGGGGGAAGAGCGACACGCGCACACGCGGACGATGACGGCGAGGCGCGCGTCACGCGCCCGGTCCAGAGTGGTGGTCGTGCGTGCAGCTGGAGCCTGCGGCACGCACTGGCGGCCTTGTGGCGCTTGCGTGAGGGGCGCCAGCAGATGCGTCGCCGGCTCTGGTCGAGGTAGAAGACGCGTGGCACGGGGTGCCAGGCCAGGCTGTGCCAGGCCACAGCACGCGAGCCGGGCCGGAGTTTGAGCATGGTGGAGCCGGCCTGCATGACGCTCACGCACCTCTCCACTGCACAACAACCCGACAGCACACCGCGTAGCTTGCCAACGCACTTCCCCACCACCAAACCCACCATAACAACAGCGTATGTGCCAAGAAGCTACGCGAAAGGTACACAGACATCACATTTGTGTGGAAACGTAGGAACACAATGTCTGCCAATCACCATCTCAACGCCTTTTGCAATCGTTTCAATAAACGGCGGTTGCCGCCTTTGAATTTAACAGATTATGGCCACACGTCACACAGGAAAGTGGCGCGTTTCAAACTCGTCTATTGTTACACATGTGGAGGTGTTTGGGCCTTGAGCTTGAGACCAGAACACGTGGAAGACAATAAAAAAATGGCCAAGGAGACTCATCTGAAGCGTGTCCCTGTCTCATGACGGCGGGGTTCATGCCAAGTCCGCACCGTAACCCGATGCAACGTGACTCTACGGTGGGCAGAAGTGACATTTAATAAGTGCTGCCACCGCAAAGTATGCAGGCATCGTCAGCCGTGACCTATCCACTGCTGGATGACGGCCTTTCCCCCGCAGCCCCCCTCACGGTTCCGCGATGCCAGTCAGCCGGTACCCCCCCCCCCCCCCCCCGTGGAGACGAACGCGGCAGCGGCAGCCAGAGGAGCGGGACACGCGGCGGCCCGCGGGCCTCTCCAACCCCCAGGAGTGGCGGCCACTGCCGGCTGCTGCCACCCGAGGCCCAGCCGCTCCTGCCAGGGCCCGCGCCGCGATTCGTTTTGTGCCAAACGAGAGACGTGGCCCGGGTTTGGGGAAATACCGAGCGCTGGGGGCCGTGGTGAGATCACGGAGACGGAGTGAATGCCGGACTAGGGCACAGCGAGAGGGCCTCGTGGCTACAGAGTACGCAGGCGGTGCAACTGCGCCGTAATCCGGGCGCCGAGATGCGTGGAGGGAGGCAGAGAGTTGGACAAGGTGGGTGGCCCCATTGAATGCGTGAGGAGGCCACAGGGCCGACGCCGGCTCCGCTCCACCACTGGGACCTCCACGCAAACCCCTCCGTGGCCACGCTCCACGTCCGCCTGCAGCAGCGGCAGCAGCAGCAGCGGCAGCAGCGGCGGCAGCAGCAGGGCGACTCTGCCCACACCCGGCGCGGTATCACCGCCGCCGCAGCAGAACCACTCACAGTTTCCCTCGAAGCATCCCATGTGGAGCAGGCGCTGTGGTGGGCGAGCACGCAGCGGGGCCCCGTGGTGCCATGCGCCGCAGTCACCGCGCGGGACCACGCGGGGGCGCTCGCGACCCCTCCCCCTCCCCCTGGAGGCCCCCACGAGGCCCCAGAACGCGGCTCGGCATTTGGGGCTCAGTGGGCCACGCGGCTCCCACCAACACCGCGATTACGACGAGAAACAATGATCGCACTTGGCCACCATCCACCACCCCCCTGTGAAAAACATTCACACTACTGTATAGCCACCGTTCATCTTCCTCTAGAACAATGGGCACATGCATACGGGTGTTATACAGACCAACCTATTGTTATCGCGTACTTTGTGAAGTTGAATAAAGCATGTTAATGCAACACCTGGTTTTTCAGGTTTGGTGACATATTTGAAGTGGAGATAAATTGAGTTGGCTGGTTTGGCCGCCCTGTTTGCTCTGCACTGTGACGTGTGATGAGTAGTGACGGCACGCGGGGACTCCCTCCCTCCCTTCCTCCCCGTGTGACCCAGAGTCGGGCGACTTACGGGAAGACGCCCGATCGACTCGCGGCTCTCCGCACCGCCAGAACCTCGCTCGGCGCTGCTGCCGAGTGACGGATTCACTCCGCAGTGGCACTGCGCTTCCTCGTCACCTCCGGGTGTCCTCTCAGACACCGCGATATACATCCAACTTGTTTTTACATTTCCAAAAATCATTTACAAAGAAGGGCAGAGCCGTGCGTTTCCACGAAATGACGCGCGTGTCGAATTGTATCCCATGAGCTGTAACACACATCTGTATGCAGTGCATTTGTGTTGTTGTTGTTAAATGATTGCAAGTGACGGCATTCCAGCTTCCACAAGTGCCGCTGTGTGGACCACCGGTGTGTTTGTGAACATCGCACCAACTTCAATACGCATCAGCAGCATACCTGGGAGAAATCACGGCCCAGCTCTGGGTGTACACGGAGCTTCTATTTTGTGCCACACACCTTGCTCGTGTCATGAGACACAGGCCAAGGCCCACATTATCACTTTAAAAAGAATGCCACTTTTCACACTGAATCACCATCACTGTGTATTTAACGTGCGTCGCATCTCATCACATCGCGAGGTTCATTCAAACGGCTAGAGGTCAACACACAGATCTATAAACCAAAGAACAATGGCAACAAAGCAATCAACGTATAAAAACACACAAATAAATACAATGTAACAAAACTGGAGTTGAGTACCCACGTATTTTTTTTATGGAGCACAGTAAGGACGTGGGCAGACAGACAGATCGGAGGCCGTCTGAGATTTCTTTAAACAGATTTCTGCAGATCGTAGAGGCAGTCGCCCTTCTGTCACCATGCCGACTCAAATATTAATGGGGAAACAAGTGAAGGGAGTTCTCTTTGTGTGTGAGGATGATGTAGGCACGCATCCTCCTCCCAGTGTTGTTGTAGCCATCCTTGCGGCTACAGCGTGTGGCTCCATTCTGGGAAGGCTGCTGTTGATGCTGCTGTGTGGAGCATGCGTGATGTCTGCTGGGAGCCGCACTTCCTTTCAGCTGATGTTAATGTAGAGCAATTATACAATGCCCCATTACAAAGTCATGAACGCAAATTAAGGCGCGTAGTTATTTTGGAGTCATACGATTTACTTTGAATAGTATTGTATCTTCTCATTACAATATTTGAAATGTCATAATCGGAATAGCATGTTTTATATCTTATCGTTATCACCATCAGCCATGATCAATCCACTATGGAATGAAAGCGTGTACATCTATGTATGGACCCCGTAGCGGTCACCGAGGGCCCTATAACAATACCAGTGGTGATGGATGGCCAATAACAAGAGGCGGCCCAGGAATATATTCTTGACGGGTCACGCTCTGCTGATGAGACTCAAAAGTCAAAACGAGCACAGCGTGTGCCTGTTTAAGAAAATACCTACTGCAAGACATTCGTCCAGTGGCCACTCAGGCTGGTGGGCGTGAATACGACTTGCGGGCGAAACACATCCTCGTCTCGTTACTGTCGATGCTAACGTTTGTGATGAATGCACGCACCATAAATGAGCGGTGACATCCCGTTAGGATGACGACGCGGTTCGTGACGGTATTCGTGATTACTAGAATTGCGGGATTTGAAATGCAGGTCGGGCCCGTACCGACCAGAGCCGCGCTCTGAATGCAGCTGCACCGAACAGTTGCTAACGTGACCGAGGCAAGAGTCAATAAGCACGCGACACAGCCCCCCCCCCCCCCTGGAACATTCGACAGCGCGCTCGCATCGTCGTCAACAAAAGCCTCTCACGCGGAGTGCGCCACTGCCAGGCTGCTGCGCGCTGCCCCGTGTGGGACGAATGCTAATGACGCGCTGCTTGCAAATATACCAACTCGCAAGTCGCTGTGAGACAACACACAGTGGATGCCCTTCGCCCGGAGCCTTCACTGCCCGAGCCGTGCGCGCTTTGTGCTCACGGTAGGCTAAAGCGCGTCTCGAGAAACGCACGAACGCGCACATTCTCTGTCCACTGCTGAATGGGGGTCTCCGCCAGGCCGGTTGGGTCATGGGGGGTTTGTGACCCCGGTGCGGGGAGCATAGACGTACGGTATGAAGTACAGCAGGAGCACAGAAGTGCAGTACAACAACAAATGTGGCCCCACTGCCCTTTGCTCGTCACCACGCAGCATGCAGAGAGAGTTCCAGACCGCAAGAACAAGCAGAGGAGCAGCGCATGAAAAGGGGGATCGACTCTCCACTGAGTGGAGATCTACCGGTGTCTCGCCTCGGTTACGAGAGTGCGGCGTTCGAGGCGGGGAGTAGGGCGAGACTGGAGGCTGGAGCAATGTAGCATCCTACAAGTGGCGAGGAGATACGCTGATTTGATCCGACGTGGAGTTGGGGGGATGCAGTGGAGAGATCTGAGGCTTGGAGTGATGTCCTCTCACTCGTGGGTGCGGGTGAGGAGCCTGGCGGTGGTATTCAGAATGAGAGATTTGGAGAGGGCCTCGGGGTGATGGGCACAGTTGCCATCGCGTGGCCTGTACGATAGAGGCCACGCCGACCGAGCACGGCAGCTGACTCGCCCTGGTTGTTGATGTCACTCACAAGCAGGAGGTGTAAGTGACCCCGTCTCCTGTGTGGATCACCTTGGGTAGGGCGAGGTGAACCTGCCGTGCCTGGGCCACTCCACGTGTGCACGGGGGTTCACTTCCTCGTGCTGTGCTCCGGGAGGTTGATCTGTTAATCGGGGTGACAGCTCCCACCCAAGGGGACTCCTCTCGTTTGTGAGCCCCGCCGGTCAGTCGCTTTCAGGATTAATTTTGCTGCTTTGAGCAGTTGGTAGAGCTGAGAATAACCAAGATCCCAAATCACCATTCATTGAAGAGGAAGGAGCCAGTAGGAAGTCATAATTTCCATGAAAATGAAAGAACACGCCCGAGTTAGAGACATCCTCGTGTTAGAGAACGGCCCTCGGAATGGGACATTACAGAACTACTCTTTGAAATCCCTTCAAGTGGCCGCAATGCCACGCAGTAGGTGGCAGCACTCTCCCACGCGCCCTGCTGCAGAGTAATGTCGGTGCATTGTAAATGTCATCTTTTAAAAATCTCAGAGGAGCCAAATGCAGTGACAAGACACACGCGCACACGCGTGTTGGTATCATGGATTCCTGTGCAGCGACAGTATTGGTGGCCGGGCCGAGCCCGCGATCTCCCGACACACGAGGAGTCGCCGAGGTCACTGGGGGGAAGTTCCCGGGGTTCGAAGACAGAATTTCAGCGGTGCCAGCCCAGCCCTTAACGACCCGGCCACCTCGACTTTCCTATTTACATATTTTAAGTTAACATCACGACATCCATATTAAGATTACTGCTGTCATAATGATGACATTGGCCACCCACTTGTTGATGGTCGTTTGTGATGCCCTACCATAGTTTTTCATTTACATTTCATTTAACTGTTGTTTAAATGTATCAACATATTCTGTAACTATGTTTTCAACATGTGTTTTCATTTCATCAATGTAGACTAATGTAAGGTTATTTAAAGTACAGTAATGCATCTACAATGTGTCCGCCAGGCAATAGACAATGTTAGTGTCTCGAGATGAAGCGATATTAATCGTTTCAAGCCCGTGACAAGGAGCATGGCACCACCCATGTACAGCTCCTGGCAGCGCCGTGACACAGCCATAGATCTATCGCAGTGCTACTCCCTCTTTGTCTCACAGTGCTGTTGTATTTCAACACAATGCGAAAATAAATCTCCGAATAGGTTTAAAGGAATCTTTAATTGTTTATTTAACAGCTTAGCTTGCTTAAAACGTGGTTTACTACTGGTCCATCTATGGCCAACAGTGATACAATTATACGCAGGAGTTTTGTTGTTGTTTTGAAGGTGGCACATTTTACTTGCGAGAGAGTTTCAGCTCTCCCGCACAACCCCTACTTAGGGAACAACTCCTGAGCGCTGTGCGCGCTACGGGGCATCTGCTGCTGGGTGCAGGCCGCGTGCACATTACGCACGCGCGGTGCTGCACGGCAGCTGCCGAGTGAGCGCCGGTCGCTCCTCCCAGGTCAGCGGGGCTCCGGGAACAATGCCTGCACATGTCCCCCCCCCCAGCCTCCCCCCACTGCCCCACCGCCTCCCCCAGGGGAGCAGCCCCCCCCCCGCCCCGGCTCACGCGCCGCGCGTGCGAGCGGCGTGTATAGAGGCATGGGGAGGAGGAGGAGGTGGTGGAGGTGGAGCAGATGCAGGCCCCGCGTGCTTGCACACGGCGCTCCGCCACTCCCCGCGCTCTGCTGCTGCCCCAGCAGATGCTCCTCGGCCATAACTCACGAGCAGAACGAGCCGTCACCACCACCACCGCCACCACCATCACCATCCCCACCAACAACAGCAGCGGCAGCAGCAGCAATAATGACGGGAGGGATCAGTCCGCGTTCAGAAGCCTCACTCATTGTTTTAGATTATTTAGATAAGTTTGCTGCTATACATTTCCACATGATAAGCCACTTTGTTGAGCTATCGTTTGTGGCCAGGTGGCTTCTGAAAAAGAAGTTAATCGCTTTACCTGCTAAGATAAAAAAAAATATTCTTTAGTTTTATTTTTGTAATTGGTTTGTTTACTTTTTCGATTATATAATTTTTTATTATTTGTTATTACGTTCTGGCATCACCTTTTTAGATATCTGTGAAACAAGAGCTTTATAGCTCATCGGATTCCTCCAGTGTAAATACAGATTCTAATTGTGAGATTGTGTTGTTATGGTACCGCTTGTTGGCCGTTCGGCGTGATGTCCGACGTTTCACTCCAGGTGCTGCTGGAAGATATGTTCATACGGAAAACCCCGAAGCCCTGTGTGAGAGTTACATAGCACAACCAAGCAAACCCAATGCGCCTTGTTCGATGATAGACGTGGCGCTCGGCACTAACACTGACTGACGCGGCCTCCCAACTCGCAAGGGCGAACCGGAGTCTCCGCATGACCCGCAGGGCTCGCGTGGTCGGTGTTGGATCACGCAACTCACGACTCCAGTTCTGGCGCTGCTGGTAGCAGAACTCGTTCATGAAATCTCTCACATGGAAGTGAAGCAATGGCTTAAGCAACAATGGCTGGGCATTGTCAGATACAAGAGTCTATGGCAAAACCTGGTATTGGACTTTACCAAAGTATGTATGTTGAACTTCTTTCACACCGTACGTAAACAAAAAAAACAGTTTTAAAGGAATTGGTTTTCGAAGTTGCTGCCTGCACTGAAAAAACGCATTTCTCTATCGGCAATAAGAACGTCTCTGGCGATTTCTGGAATATTCAGGGAATGGCGAGGCGCGGATGTGACAGCAATTCTTGCATCTAGACTGTGATAGCTCTAGAAATCACCAATCGTGGTATCGCGGGTATTTACTCCGGGGGTTTGATCCTTGACTACTGTTGCACTACTCGTCATTGCTGAGACGTGACTGCAGGAGGTGCGAACGATCGTGGCAGAGGAGGCACACTTTCATGGCGTCCACTGCCACGTGTTGTGCTTCGTGGTTGCAGTGAACTGAGGGTGGACGCTGGTGCGAGGGAGGGAAGGAGGTCGAGCGAGGATCCGAGTCGCGGGAAGCAGCATCGGTGCCACTCTGCTGGTGCCACCGCATGCAGCAGGAACCAAACAAGGCCTGGGCTGACCCCGTGACGCTGTGGGGACGAGACGGAGCGAGGCTGGAGGAGCCGCGAGGGAGGTGCCATGGACCGGACTCTGCTGCCTGCAATGGGAGGGGCGATGGTGTCGATGGTGGTGGTGGCTGATGGTGGTGGTGATGGTGGTGGTGATTGTGGTGGTGATGATGATGTGCGACGTGGGGACAGGGATGATGCCTTCCACACGCCTGCCATTCACGGCTTTGTGAGCTCCTCAATAGGCGCGGGGCGGGGCAGGGTGGGGGTTGTGTTTGTGTGGTGTAGGGGGGTGGGGGCTCTGTTTGTGTGGTGTGTGCTGTCCACACGCTCGCCATTCAGCTTTTCACGGCGTGTCCCTGGGCCAGGAGGGGAAGTGTGTTTGTGTTTGTGCTGCTCGAGAAGGGGGAGGGGCGGGCGGGGTTGGAGTGGAGGCATGGGCTGATGCCGAGCGCACGCCTCGTGGTTCACCCATTGTGGTCCCGCGGCCTGCAGCAAGAGGTGGGACGGCGGGCGGGGCGGTGGGTGGGTGTTATTTTGATGGGGGATTGGGGACTGTCTGTTGCCATTCACTAATCTGTTATTTGGCCTGGAGGCTGGAGGAGAGGCGGGGTGGTGCAGCAGCAGCAGCAGGAGCAGGGGGCGACGCGAGTGTGTGTTCGCAGGGCCGGGTGTCTGTGGGTGTCTGTGGCCACGCGACTGCCGGGTCGGGGTGGGTGGGTGGGTGGGAGGGGGGTGAGGGGGGCTCCCTCTCGTCTGGGTCGCTCCGGAGTCCGGTGCGGGGACAATTGCTCCTTATCACAAATCACTGCCGCCAAATCTGTTTATGTTTTCTATTTTTTTCTCATTTGTAAAACAACAACAAAAAAACCTTGCGTCGACAAAGAGGAACGTGGCGTTTGAATAACACGAAGTTGTGTTTTCAGTAAACGCTGCGCGTGTCGAGTGTGCCCTAGTGAAGTTGTTGTTTCTAATCATCGCGGTGCCGAGGTACCGGCGAGAGTCGCCCGCACGCGTTTTGTCTCCCCGTGCGACACAGTTCCCAGCTCGTACGTTTCAGTAGCAATCTTCTATTTTAAAATCACACAACTCCTAAACCACGAAGTTAAAATTAGTTACAGTCTGAACAAAAAGCACTGACCAAAGGTGGAAATCACGAGAAGACGCCAGCATAGCTGAGTGCATGCTGGAATAGCCGCATTTAAAAAGGCGTTTCGTTTTAAATCCATCCGTGGAAATCAAACGATGTCCCTTGACCGTTGCACAGTGAACTTGTTAAACATTTCACGACGGTGCGCAATTTAATCTGTGGCGCAGCTGGAGTTAAGATGCTTTAAGGCTTTAAGCGATTGGGCAATTCTCAACAAACCACGTGGACTTTCCTTATTTCATTTCTCTACAAACCACGTGGCCTTATTTATGTAAATGTACTACAAACCACGTGCGCGTTCATTATTTCAATTCTCGACAAACTACGTGGACTTCCATTGTTTACATTTTCTGCAGATCACTTGGATTTTCCTTATTTCAATGCTCTACAAACCACGTGGACTTTTGTCATTTCAATTTTCTACAAACCACGTGGATTTTCATTATTTCAATTCTCAACGAACCACGTGGGCTCTCATTATTTCCACACACGCCGTCGCCAGCCCAACAACTCTGCATCATTGCCCCGAGCTGTCGCGGTGGAACCACCCACTGGGCCGCCCAGTACCGGCATTGGTTGTTTACGTTATAGGCCTTTGCATTGTTTGAAGGGTAGCACATGCGGCCTGTCTGAGGGCATGTTTATGTCCACCCATGTGCGTGTGTGCGCTCGTGTGTGTGCGTGAGCGTGTCCGTACCGCGGTGAGGGCAGTTGGGCAGCCCTTGTTTTGCGGGTGTATGGAAGCCTTTGTGTGAGGCTGCACGCGTTATGCTAATCTCGGGTCTGAAGACTCGCTGCCCGGGCTCGGTATTGTTGTGATCATGACCCTGTGACAAAGCCCCTTTATGTGCCGGGCCAGGCCTGGTCAGCTGGTCCCCCTCCAGTGGAAATAGCGGCCCAGCAATTAGTCCTGTGCTGGGGCAGATGGTAAAGGAAGCTTCCACTGCTGCAGGAACGGCTCGAAAACAAGCAGCAACTTCAACAATAAGCCACCCCACAGTCAGACAAAGGAACTTTACCCCGCAACCGGCTTCAACATTATATTTGTGTTGTACATGCTTCGTACACGCCTGCGAAACGTGAGACTGTGTTGTCTGAAGTTTCTCTGTAACTTCAGATGTCGGTGGAAATGCACTCACAAGTGTAACTAATCTTGCTCCGGGGAAGAATAAAACTGGCACTGGAAGAAAAAAACCAAGACAAATATCCCCCGTATAGCCTTACCAGACTGTTAAGTGCTGTTAGCGAGCACCTATGAAGGCTGGAACGGCACACGAGGGGGTGGGTGGTCAGCACCACGCGCGTCCGCCTTTGTCTCCCCAGTGGCGATGTTTACACATCGCACCAAGTACTAACTTGAGGCCGAGTCAACCTAGAGGAGGCCCAGGACCGGTTCAGATAATCGTCACTGGTGTTGGCCGTGATCGAGAATTGAACTCGGGTCGCCGGGTTCGAAGTGCAGCACTCTAATCGCTACACTGCCGCTCCCCACTACACACGCCATCGCACACACACCACCGCACACACACACAACCGCACACACACACAACCGCACACACACACAATCACACACACCACCGCACACACACACAACCGCACACACACACAACCGCACACACACACAATCACACACACACACAACCGCACACACACACAACCGCACACACACACAACCGCACACACACACAACCGCACACACACACACCACCGCACACACACACAATCACACATACACCACCGCAGCGCCACGAGGACAACACAATGAGAGACGGACGCGGCGTCCCAAAGTGATCGCCTGCATGGCGCTGCACTCGTCGCGCTGTCAGCGTGAGAGTGAGTGGCTCCCCTCCATACTGTTGCTCAACTCCAGTCCTCACCACCACGTGCATGCACACACTGCAAGCATCTGATGGGTGGTAATCACGGAACGCTGTACGCTCGGGGGTTGAGAGGGCCGGAGTTGAAAATCACTCCCCCAAGACAATGGCTGCTGTCTCCTGCTGAGTCTCCAGGCACGCCAGGCACAAAGAGGTCCAGGGTGGATGAGGTTTGCGAGTGGCTCGAGCTCTTCGCCGGACTCCATTCTGTGTGCGCATCACAGCACCGGGACGGTGTTGAACATGGACGCCACATCCACCTGTAACGACAATCACCTGTAGCTCGTGCGCAGGAGCCAGGTCGCGAAGGATGGCCATGGCTGGGGGAGGCCTTCACCTGGCAGTGGAGAGATCATGGCTGACGATGGATATTCACTTCAATCGACCCACACATGAGGGTCTCAGTGTCCGGCCTCGGTGACAAATGTTGAAAGATGCCAGCCGAGTTCCTCGCTGACAAAGTTGCATCAGCCGCACACTCCACGCCTCTCGGTCGCAGTGACCCATTGGGAGCTCTGGGTGTTTCCCCATCTCTACGCTGTCCATGGTGCTAGAAAACACGTGCTCAACAGCTCCATCGAGCCGAGTGGGTGGCAAACACAGCCCGGCTCAACAGCGGCTCTCCCCCGCACCACACTGACGGTGATTCTCCTCCAGTTGCACACAAACCCGAGCCCCGTGTCACAGCTCCTATTACCCTCGGTGTCACATGAACATTTCGTTCCCTCATTAAAGTCTCAGAATTGTTTTGTCGGAACCCTCCACCACCCGACAAGATTGGCACGTTTACAAATATATTGTTGACATCTACACACGCGCCAACTTATTGATCACCTTCTGGCGGTGGCTCGAAACTTCTCACGGCTAAAGTCAACGTCAACGGACATCGACGTTTCGCTCAAACTGCTGTGAGCTTCATCAGGATGTGAGCTCGGGCATCTCTCGCTATGTCATATTTGGGGCTGGAGTTGGCGTGCAGTGCGTTGCCTGTCTCACTCCCGTCGCCACGCTCCCGTGAGGATGAGCGTGCCACGCGCGTGCCACCCTTGCGCACCACGCTTTTAAAACACAACAAAGGGCATCGCTCGCACACGTTTCTCAAACAAGTGAAGGCGCAAAGCACGCGGAGCCTCCAGGGACAAGCAGCCCGCAATGCGAGCTCAGCAACACTGTCCCACTGCCGTGTGTGTGTTTTGTTGTCGTGACTGTATTATAAACGCCATGCCGCTGTGTGCGTGGTAATGGCCTGGTTAAGCGACGTGAAGTCACTGAGCCCCTTCGTGATGGTTTCGTAAATCACGCGGCCGCGTCCCGCCCGTAACGCCGATGAGACGGGGGCTGTGCTCCGCTTAATCCGAATCGCATCTCGTGCAACAAGTGCCCCTTCTGCCAGGTCTGTGCAGCAGATGCGTCCTCCTCCCCCACGGGACCTCTCTCCCTCTCCACCAGTGTCCTCCCGGCACCACGCGGCTCAGCCATTGAGCGCGTCTCTGGTGCAGCTCTAAAGTGAATCCGATTCGTCGTTCCCCTCCTCGTCCTCCTCACTGGAGGAGCTTCCATTTGCCACTCCGCTCACCTTGGCGAGAGAATGCTTTGTGGCTTGCGGGCGGCGAGGACGGTCGCCGGCCATTCTCGATGCACTTCGACACGAAGGCATCTCTGTGAATGCGCCCACCGGAATCTCCCCCCACGGCGGCGAGTGACCGTGCCGTAGCACGTGCGGCTACGCATCGCGCCGGTGCCGGTGCAGCGAGGGAAACCGGCCCGAGGCTGCCATCATTATGGGATGGAATGTGCATCAGGGTTACAGTTGTGCGGTGAATTCCTGGGTTGCCATTAGGCTTTGGGATTAGCGCCACGAGTCCCCGCGCGGCGCAGTAGCCCGGCGCGCTGTCCGCGGCCTTCCGGCCAACTTCCCTGGCCGTTGTGAAACAACAACAACAACATCAACATCATCCCAATAACCCCACGAGTTCGTTTTGGCAAAGATGGGCTTGATCCTAAACAGACGTTAGCAGCTATATGCTAGTTGGTTAATGGATTATTTGATTGTATGCATAATTGATTGCGGCGGCAATTGTTGAGGCGAGCAGCGGGCCAGGGGCAGCTGGAGACTGCGGGCTGGGGCGCACGTCGGACCGCACAGCCACTGACCCATGGCCGCATTGCCCCCAGCAGAGATGTAATCTTACCAGCCGGCACAGACGGCACACGCCAGCCCATTATCCCCAGCCATACATACCCTTAGATAAAGCCCTGCTCCCCCCCCCCACCGGCCCTGCCACGCCATCTGCCAGCGCGTCTGCCCGACCGCCCGCCCGACCGCCCGACCGCCCGACCGCATTCCCCCGCCTGTAGCGGGCGGTGAGCCGCCTCGCCACATGGCTCCCAGCAGTAGAGACGGGGCGCACGCTGCTGATGCTGCTGCTGATGATGCTGCTGCTGCTGCACGGAGCGCGTGCTGCTGCGTGCCTCGATGGCCCCTCGCCCCGACGGGCAGAGCTCGCTCCGACATTGTCCGGCGACGCAACGCAGATTTAATCTCATTAGGGCTTCTTAGCGCGGGTTTTTTTTTTACATGAGCTGCATTTAGGAGAATGAATGTCTCACGAGTGATCAGATATGCATAATTAATTAATTAGCGTCCTGGTTCAGTCGGAATCACCTCCTGCATGCGATGTGGTGGGTGGTCAGGTCGATTGGAGTTTAATGTTAATAGGAGGTCCAGGCGTACACTCGCACGTGTCAGATTTGCTTGAATTCGGGCCATGCCCTGGCTTCAATCGACTTCGACTCATCATCACCTCGTCTGCCATGATCGATCCACGACTGGATGAAGGCCTCCCCAAGACCTCACTATCTTTCACGGCAACTTGTTTCCATCTCAATCTCTCTGGCCCCTCCACGTGAGCTCATTTCATCGTCCTCTCACAGCGTGTTCGCTCCCTCTGCCTGCCGCTCCGTAATTAGTCTCGGCCACCCGCCATCGCCCCTTCGAGTGACGTGCCCCCTGCCCGAGCCACACTCACCGCTCTGAACAGTCAACATGGAGTGTCTCTACCTTGCGTCTGTTCTCTGATGCGCACGTGTCTCAAAACAAGTGAAGGCGCAAAGCACGCAGAGCCTCCAGGGACAAGCAGCCCACAACGTGATCTCAGCAACACTTTTCCACTGCCGTGTGTGTTTTGTCGTGACTTATTGATCCCTCTGCCTCTTGGAGTCATGTCGAGCGTGCGCCTCTTCACCCACGATTCTTTGCGCACTCTTCCCGTGTTGTTCCATCTATTCGACTATCAACGACGTTGTATGTATTTTACCAGGTGAGGCCGACTGGGCGACGTAGCAGCTTTTTCAGACGCGACCTCTGAGCGCGTGATGTTGATGATAAATGTGGAGGGGAAACCGGAGGACCCGAAGAAACCTCCACGCGACCACGGGGAGAGAGAGACACACACATTCTAAACACGCAGCAGCAGGCGCCAGGGTCGATATCGAACCCACGACCTCCTGTATACCAGGCGAGGGAGTTAACATCTCTTCTTGGACAGTGTCCGTGTTTCTGATTCGTATGTCGTAGTGGGTCACGTGCACTCATTAAAATCATTCTTCTTTCGTCACCTTTGAGTTTTATTCCGACGTTCTGTTTTCCAAAACCACCCCGACAACTTGCTGGCACAAGTTCGACTCCAGTGTGTGCCCTCAACACATGGCCGAGGTGCGCACAACACTCTGACGTTTTGCGTTCCTGTTGTGTCTCTCCAACACACGTCGACGATTGTTTGGCGATCTGATGTAGCCGCTCTCAGTTCCCTGGGCCTGCTTCACCTGTGGGTTCAACACAAGCGTGACCAGACGCCAAGATGAGTTATTTAAGGGGGGTGGGCAGTGGCGAAGCGCACTCCGTTGTGAATCCTCCCACCCGTGAACCGGACAACCTGAGTTCAATGCCCAACTCTGGCTCACATCATGGGCACGTGATCTACCTGCACCAGTCCTGGCTGCCCTCCGCTTCATCAACCCGCAGTGACCAGTGGAGTGAAGTATGGTCAAACAACCCCCACGAACGACACGGCATGGGGAGGTCTGCATCTAGATAGACATTGATCAGTCCCCCTGTACCCCCCCCCCCTCGTCATGGTAAACGCACGGGGAGGGGGCAGGCATCACTCATCGCCCTCCCACCACCTCGCGCCGTGACGATCCCTCGCCTCGTCCCGCTGGAGAAGTTCCCACTTTATCCGAAGCGCAACGGCTCCTGGACGGATTTAGTCAATGTGGCAACTGGCTGTGGTGTCTCTAAATAGGCCATAATTCCACTAAAACAGAGAGGAATGATGACCCAAACCGGGCACAATGATTGCTACAACTTAGGTAAAGCACAAAAACAAAGATCCCCCTATAGCCTGAACAGACTTTCAGGGCAAGTGCTGTTAGCGAGCACCTATGAAGGCCAGCACGGCACACGAGGGGGTGAGTGGCCAATACTACGCCCGGCCGCCTTTGTCTTCCCAATAGCGATGTTTACACAGCGCACCAGGTACTCATTTGAGTTTGAGTGACCGGTTCAGATAATTTAATCGTCGCTGGTGTTTGCCGTGAGCGGGAATCGAACTCGGGCCGCCGAATTCACAGCGCAGCGTAGCGCAGCGTAGCGCCACGCCGCTCCACCGCCTCGTGAGTTTGTTCACTTGACCCGCGGCCGTGACGCGGCGAGTCGCTGTCTCCGCTGACGGGGACTCGCTCCCGTGACGAGGACTCCGCCGCTCTGTCCGCGGGGCTCCACCGAGCGCTCTTCTCCTCTCGTCACGTAGCCCTCACCCCGAGGCGACTTTGACCGCCAGCGGCACGCGGAGCCGCGATGGACATGGAGCACTGCTGTACATTATCAACATTATTATAATTATGATCGCTATTCCGAATGTGAAACGACACATGGATGTCAATCACCATTGTCCCTGGCCTCTCACAAGAACGCGAGGGGCACGCTGAGCTGACGTGAAGGGAGTTGCCAGATACAGGGTTCAGAGGCGGAGTGAGGCACACGTGGAAAGTTCCAACAAGACCTACATCTCTGCTTTATTGACCTGGCCAATGCCTATGATACCATCAGTAGGCCTGGGCTCTGGGTTGTTCTTCGTGCTTTCGCAGTCCCTGACCCTCTGCTCACGATCATTAAGGACCTTCATGATGGTGAGCGGGCCCGGGTAAAACTACGTGGCCGGGAGTCAGAGCCATTCCCTGTACACCTTGGGGTGCGACAGGGATGTCTTCTGGCTCCCACATTATTTAACATCTATTTTGACAGCGTAGTTCGTGAAGTCTTGAATAGCTGTACCGGGGGAATTTCCATTTGGTACAGATATAATGGGAGGCTGATTGATGCCCGAATGCGATCAAGGGATGGCTCCCTATTGGTCAACCACGTTATGTATGCCGATGATTTGGTAATAGCTGCTCATTCAGAGGAGGAGTTGGAGACACTGCTGCTGAGACTGGAGCGTGCCACTAAGAGGTGGGGCCTTACCATCAGCCCCACCAAAACTAAGCACCTGCCTGGGTATTTTGTACCATCGGACATTCCACCCCCACAACTCCCAATCGGTGATGGGGCAGTTGTGGAGAGAGTGGAGAGTTTCCCATACCTGGACAGTGTGCTTATGACCGGCTCCAGTTTAACAGCAGAGGTCTCACTCCGAATTAGTCGAGCGGCAATATATTTTCATCGGTTGCGTAACGCTGTGTGGAAGCTACCAGGTCTGTCGCTCCGCACGAAGCTTCAGGTCTTCTCGGCCACAGTCGTTCCCTCCCTTCTCTACGCTTGCGAAATGTCGACCCCCTAATGGAGCATCTTCGCCGGTTGGAAACATTTAGGCCGGCCTGCCTACGATCCATCCTGGGTTTAACCAGGCTGGATTGTGTGAGGAGCTCACAAATCCTTGAAAGATCCGGGCAAAGTCCCATCGGTGAGCTCCTCCGGCAGGCAAGGCTGCGTTGGCTGGGTCATGTAGCCCGCATGCCCAGCCACCGCATGCCCAAACAGCTATTGTTCGGCCGGATCGAGGGGGCTAAACGGGCGCGGCACGGGCTAGAGAAGAGATGGAGTGATGTGGTACAGGAGGACGTGGAGCTGAGTGGAATTGCCGATGACTGGTACCAGCCATGTCAAGATCGGCCTCTGTGGAGGAGGCTCGTGAAGGACGCTACTGGGCAGTTCGAGGCAGTCGCCCTCCAACAACAACGGAGGGCGGAGGAGCGACGCTCACAACAACGAGCGGTGCGCCGGGTGGGTAAAGCACAGCACGTTGGTACAGTAGGGGGCACAGGTGGTGCATCAGCCAGTCATCTCGGTCATCTCAGTCATTCGACCCGTGGCACCTGGGCATGCCCCTTGACTTCCTGCCAGCGGGCGTTCGACACTTCACGTGGCCTGAAGGTGCACATGGCCTGGCACAAGCGTTGTGGTGATGTCACCGCCACTTAGTGGCGAATGGAGGTTGTCGTTGTTGTGGGGCTGTGTGGGGCTGTGTGTGTGGGGCTGTGTGTGTGGGGCTGTGTGTGTGGGGCTGTGTGTGTGGGGCTGTGTGTGTGGGGCTGTGTGTGTGGGGCTGTGTGTGGGGCTGTGTGGGGCTGTGTGACCACCCTTGCTGCACGGTGCCGGTTGGTGCAGGAGTGTTCCCTGGGTTCTCAGGACCAAATCAGACTTCTCTCGCCACTGACGTTCGCCGTGGCCTGGAGTATACATCGGGTTCCTATCGCAGTGCTCTCACCACTGCGCCACCGGTGCCCCGCATCGCGTGGCGTTATCCATCTTCACAGATCACGCAACTGTCTCATTATTGCGCTTCGTCACAAGAGAATCGACGCCGGTGGCACGCGCTGCTGAATAACAATTCGAGTCCTTCCGAGTTTTAGATTTCCCCGCGGAGCCTCTTCCACTTCTGGTGCGATGGGCTTCCAAGCATCGCCCTCTTTATGCAAAACCACTCCATGATGCCGATTAGGGAACCACGTCCCCATGCACGGCAGCGTGGGCAGCCGAGGGGGTTGGGGGGGGAGCGACGTGGGAGGGGGTGAGTGGGGGTGAGACAATGGGCGCTCGGCCACGCGTGCTCGTCCCACGTGGCCGCTGCCGGGCGGGAGCGGCGCGCGCCGCGGCCACCTCGCCCCTCGGCCAGACGCAGAGGAGCACTCACACACGCTGCCCGAGCGATTGTCAACAAATGTCTGTACTGCGACGTGACGTCGCTTTATCTCGTATCTAAAACTAACTACAGCGGCACAGTCTCGCCCATCGTGCTCTGGCTTGCTGCCGTCAGCGCTTGCTGCGTCTTAGAGTTGTTGTTTTTTACGTGTCAGATCGTGTCCCTGTAAATGTGTCGTAAACCTCCACCCGGCATATTAGAAAGTTTCGTCACTCGAACCAAACGTGCAAATTAGTAACTGCTTCGGCACCACACCGGTTGTGTGTGTTGCAGCGCCAACTTACAACATTTACGATGTGAGTTCACGACGTCTCGCCGGTGATTACAACAGCGAGCCTCTGGCCCCCAGTGTCTGCAACTCGCTCCCCCCCCCCGACACTCGTGATGTGGAGTCCCTGCTCCTCTTCGTCCAGACTGAAGACCTTCCTTCCCTCCCTTTCCTAATATCGACTCGCTGTACAATAACATATGCCCTCTGTGTCTCGACAGAAGATGAATATTCGATCATATTCAGTTTATATAGATGCAGAATTTAAGTAAAATTGCATCGCAAATGATGAAGAAGCTATTCGTTGTGAGTAAACACGCTACAACTAAACATGATTGCCGATCCAACTACGTGCGAGATGGATTACCTGGTTGATAATCGGGTAATTGGATACAAGATTCTAATCACTTGCTCATTGGATTATCCACCATATCGTGGAGAGCTCGCCAGTCATTCGATTCTCAGGATTATCCAAAGAGCTGCGAATAAACGAAACGTTCTCATGAAGCCACCTGCCGGCCGGTGCCCAATCCAGTTCGCGTCAACCACTGAGGTTGACGCGAACTTAGAGGCGATCACTTTATTCGTATTGATCATGTTTACTTGCGTGTGTGTGCAGGTGGAATCAACTTGTGTGTGTGTCTAGGTGAAATCAACTCGTGTGTGTGTAGGTGAAATCAACTTGTGTGTGTGTAGGTGGAATCAACTCGTGCATGTGTGTAGGTGAAATCAACTCGTGTATGTGTGTAGGTGAAATCAACTCGTGTGTGTGCAGATGAAATCAACTCGTGTGTGTGTGCAGGTGAAATCAACGTGTGTGTGTGTGCAGGTGAAATCAACTCGTGTGTGTGTGCAGGTGAAATCAACTCGTGTGTGTGTGCAGGTGAAATCAACTCGTGTGTGTGTGCAGGTGAAATCAACTCGTGTGGGTGTGTGCAGGTGAAATCAACTCGTGTGTGTGTGCAGGTGAAATCAACTCGTTTGTGTGTGTGCAGGTGAAATCAACTCGTGTGTGTGTGCAGGTGAAATCAACGTGTGTGTGTGTGTGCAGGTGAAATCAACGTGTGTGTGTGTGCAGGTGAAATCAACTCGTGTGTGTGCAGGTGAAATCAACTCGTGTGTGTGTGTAGGTGAAATCAACTCGTGTGTGTGTGCAGGTGAAATCAACTCGTGTGTGTGTGCAGGTGAAATCAACTCGTGTGGGTGTGTGCAGGTGAAATCAACTCGTGTATGTGTGCAGATGAAATCAACTCGTGTGTGTGTGTGCAGGTGAAATCAACTCGTGTGTGTGTGCAGGTGAAATCAACTTGTGTGTGTGTGCAGGTGAAATCAACTTGTGTGTGTGTGCAGGTGAAATCAACTCGTGTATGTGTGTAGGTGAAATCAACTCGTGTGTGTGCAGATGAAATCAACTCGTGTGTGTGTGCAGGTGAAATCAACGTGTGTGTGTGTGCAGGTGAAATCAACTCGTGTGTGTGTGCAGGTGAAATCAACTCGTGTGTGTGTGCAGGTGAAATCAACTCGTGTGTGTGTGCAGGTGAAATCAACTCGTGTGGGTGTGTGCAGGTGAAATCAACTCGTGTGTGTGTGCAGGTGAAATCAACTCGTGTGTATGTGTGCAGGTGAAATCAACTCGTGTGTGTGTGCAGGTGAAATCAACGTGTGTGTGTGTGCAGGTGAAATCAACGTGTGTGTGTGTGCAGGTGAAATCAACTCGTGTGTGTGTGCAGGTGAAATCAACTCGTGTGTGTGTGCAGGTGAAATCAACTCGTGTGTGTGTGCAGGTGAAATCAACTCGTGTGTGTGTGCAGGTGAAATCAACTCGTGTGGGTGTGTGCAGGTGAAATCAACTCGTGTATGTGTGCAGGTGAAATCAACTCGTGTGTGTGTGTGCAGGTGAAATCAACTCGTGTGTGTGTGCAGGTGAAATCAACTTGTGTGTGTGTGCAGGTGAAATCAACTTGTGTGTGTGTGCAGGTGAAATCAACTTGTGTGTGTGTGTGCAGGTGAAATCAACTCGTGTGTGTGTGCAGGTGAAATCAACTCGTGTGGGTGTGTGCAGGTGAAATCAACTCGTGTGTGTGTGCAGGTGAAATCAACTTGTGTGTGTGTGTGCAGGTGAAATCAACTTGTGTGTGTGTCCAGGTGAAATCAACTCGTGTGTGTGTAGGTGGAATCAACTTGTGTGTGTGTGTGTGTAGGTGGAATCAACTTGTGTGTGTGTGCAGGTGAAATCAACTCGTGTGTGTGTGCAGGTGAAATCAACTCGTGTGGGTGTGTGCAGGTGAAATCAACTCGTGTGTGTGTGCAGGTGAAATCAACTCGTGTGTGTGTAGGTGGAATCAACTTGTGTGTGTGTGTGTAGGTAGAATCAACTTGTGTGTGTGTGCAGGTGAAATCAACTCGTGTGTGTGTGCAGGTGAAATCAACTCGTGTGTGTGTGCAGGTGAAATCAACTTGTGTGTGTGTGCAGATGAAATCAACTCTTGTGTATGTGTAGGTGGAATCAACTTGTGTGTGTGTAGGTGGAATCAACTTGTGTGTGTGCAGGTGAAATCAACTTGTGTGTGTTCTCATCATCACCTGTGCCACCACCACTCATTGTCCCCATCATCACCTGTGCCACCTCGCTCATTGTTTTCATCATCACCTGTGCCACCACCGCTCATTGTCCCCATCATCACCTGTACCACCACCGCTCATTGTCCCCATCATCACCTGTACCACCACCGCTCATTGTTCCCATCATCACCTGTGCCACCACCGCTCATTGTCCCCATCATCACCTGTGCCACCACCGCTCATTGTTCCCATCATCACCTGTGCCACCACCGCTCATTGTTCTCATCATCACCTGTGCCACCCGCTCATTGTTCCCATTATCACCTGTGCCACCACCGCTCATTGTTGCCATCATCACCTGTGCCACCCGCTCATTGTCCCCATCATCACCTGTGCCACCCGCTCATTGTCCCCATCATCACCTGTGCCACCCGCTCATTGTTCCCATCATCACCTGTGCCACCACCGCTCATTGTTCCCATCATCACCTGTGCCACCACCGCTCATTGTCCCCATCATCACCTGTGCCACCCGCTCATTGTCCCCATCATCACCTGTGCCACCACCGCTCATTGTTCCCATCATCACCTGTGCCACCCGCTCATTGTCCCCATCATCACCTGTGCCACCCGCTCATTGTTCCCATCATCACCTGTGCCACCACCGCTCATTGTCCCCATCATCACCTGTGCCACCCCGCTTATTGTTCTCATCATCACCTGTGCCACCCGCTCATTGTCCCCATCATCACCTGTGCCACCACCGCTCATTGTTCTCATCATCACCTGTGCCACCCGCTCATTGTCCCCATCATCACCTGTACCACCACCGCTCGTTGCTTTCGTGGCTGTCCTCAGCTCACCGATCCGGCCGGTTGATCCTGTGTGGGTGGGTGTCGTCGTCAGTGGTGGGCTCCCGAAGGCATGTGCCACTACATCGAGGCTGATGAGGTGGCCGTGGCTTGCGGGGCGGGGGGGGTTATTTATTTATTTATTTCGGGCGGCTCCGTTTGTGCTGCGCCGCGGAGGGGGAAGCCGCTGGCAGCTGCAAGCGGCGGCACGCGCTGCGCGTCCCCCCCGTGCCCCCCCCGTGCCCCCCCCCCCCGTGCCCCCTGCCGCCTGGCGGAGCGCGATCTCCATATGAAAGGGGCGCTGAAAGGAGCGGGGCGCGGGGCTGCTTGTCATGCAAACGCACAACAAAGGGGCCCCCATTGTTCGCACTTGATAATCCTTTCTTGCGATATAAATCTGACAAAATCTTCGACTCCACTCCTCGCCACTTTCCGCGGATGTCATCCGCAAGGCGCTGCCGCCTCTGCCGCCGATGTTGCTGCTGCTGCTGCCGCTACTGCTGCCGCTGCCGATGCCGCTGCGCTCACGGGAGGTGTTGGGGGCGCTGGGGAGCATCTCGCGGCTCTGGCGGGACACGCGGAGGGGGAGATTGAGAGGGAGGCCGTGAGGGAGTGCCAGAGACTGGGAGGGCGACCAGGGGACGCAGGGATGGGAGGTCGGGGCCCAGGGAGCGCGAGGGAGCGCGAGAGGCGGGGATTGTTACTGGGAGGAGGAGGGTGGGGAGAGGGTGGGGAGAGGGGGAGAGGGGCCGTGTGGCTGGGGGTGGAGCTGCCTGAATGGCAGCTGAGCCACGCGAGTCGCCATTGTGATGCTAATCGCATCTGTGCCTTCCCAGCAGCAAGCCTTGCCGGCTCAGGGCAGCATTCTCACACATTTCTAAAGCTATCAATTTAACGCAAATACTTAACTAGGCGCATTCTTCCGATAACAAGTTCAATGAGGACATGTTATGTATGCATAGTTGCTGCGTTGAGCTGCGAGCGGTGGCCTTAACATCATCCACCGCAATTATCCCGGAGCGGCGACTCGTGGTCACCTTGCCCGGCACGGGGGCGCAGTCGGAGCCACCTCGAGGGAGGCGCGCGGCCACGTGACGTGTCGAAGGGTCGCTGAGAGACCCAGACGCCTTGGGTTGACTGAGCGAGATGATTTTTTTTCAGTTTTTATTGATTAGGTGTAGCCCTGTGAGCCATTCGGCTCTTGAATCGGGTGCAACCGCAACAAACAAAAAACAAAAACATGAACAAGACAACATCTTAAAGTGACTTAGTGCAAACTGAAAAATCCAGGAAAAAAACAGCAAAATATTCCAGAAAAAAGCACCGTACACCAACGCTGTGTGCAAAAATCCCAGTCAAACAACAACAACAACCACAACTTAGATTAAAGCCATCAGTCTAACTCCGTACTACAACAAACATGGCCAAACCAAAAAACGTTTCGAAATCACCAAAAATTGACAGACATACACACACATTGGTTTTGTAAAACAGAATCTGATCATTAAAAGCATCATTTCAATGTTCCTAAAGAGGAACGTTTTAATTCGTGTGTTTGGATGGTAAGATAAATGGATCAGAAACATGAACATTGAATTGCGTAGAGAAGCGCGTAGAGGTGGAATTACACGGAGAGGCGGAATGATGAACACGCAGACCCGAGCATACGCACGAGCTGATGCTCGAGACGCATGTGGGAGTGACAGCCTAAGGAGGGAGAGGCCATCCACAGTGGAGACGGAGCGATGGAATGAGTTATTGTGCAGGGGTCTCCATGCGTCGTAGCATCGCAGGAGATGGCCACGGCTTGGGGGCGACCTTCATCCTTGATTCTAGATTTGAAGCTTTCGTGACTGCAAGGAATCATATTCTTAGGTTTTTTTCGGTAAAGTCACGTAGGTAAAACATCAAAATTAATGAAAATAAAACAAAAACAAAAATCACGACGTTTCGGAGGCAACACAAGTCTCCGTCATCAGGTGGGACCGTGCAGCTAATCTGGCTGTGACGGTCCCACCTGATGACGGAGACTTGTGTTGCCTCCGAAACGTCGTGATTTTTCTTTTTATTTTATTTTCATTAATTTTGATGTTTTACCTACGTGACTTTACCGAAAAAACCTAAGAATAAGACCTTCATCCTGGCCGGTGATCACGACGACGAGGACGCGGAGCGATGTCGGGGGACTCCGCCGTCGTTCTTGCTGCTCGTTCCCGAGCGGCCCTCGTCGCAGGCACGAGGGCAGTGGGAGTCGAGTCGCGGACGGCGCTCACGAGACCCCCGACCCGGCGCCGCTCCTCCAGCCACGGGGGTGCGGGCGCCTTCGACGTGAAACTCTTGGCGGCTGGATGCCTTCCTGTGCTCCTTCACTTGCCACAATCCCCACGTCGCGTTCCGCTGGGACATTTGTACGAAAAAAATACTTCTCGCACTCCAAACAGGGAAATCGGCAGCACTGGTGGTATCCCACGCGTGGTATTAAAGGCGTACGCACCGATTGGTGATGCACAGTTCTCTGCCGAATGAGCATCGCAATCGTCGCGTTACGGTCACTTCCGCGGCTGATGATCTCACCCGTGCGGCGCCCCAACTCACCCTGCCGATGAGTGCGTCGGCCGTACAATCACAGCCACGGCTACCGACTTGCAACCACTACGATGAATTACGACGTTTTTTTATTTAAAGAAATTAGTTTTAAAACAACAACAACAACAACAACTCCACTTCACTCGGAGTTGTTGTATTCACCCCTCCCCCTCTGCCAGGCAGCCACACGAGCCCCGCGTCCCGCGTCAGCCGTGGCAGTGTCCACGGAGCCGCTTGAGCCCAGAGGCAGCTGTCACGGCTACGTCACGGCATTGTCACTACATCGTCACGGCTACGTGACAGCATCATTGTCACGGCTACGTCACGGCATTTTCACGACTTCACCTACACATTAAACAGATACAGGATGACTATCGTGCGAATGTGTAAACAAACAGGGCTCCGTGTTAAAGTCGCGCATTGCGGAGTCGGCGGCTGGGTAGGTCGCCACCTCAATTTCCGCGTGGGGATCGACTCAGCCCATCATTAACCAAGAGTCATTAAATAGTACCGCTTTGTGAGACGCCAACGATGGTATAGTGGCTACCATCGGAATTTGGAATGTCCACCGCTAACATCTGGGAAGGGAAACACGCTCACTGACTTGTCTCTGGCTTCGAGCAGTGCAGGTGTGTTTCAGTGTCCACTTCCCTTGAGGTCTCCACACTGGGCACGACTCAGTGTTGCCTGCGCTTGTTATGTCGGGAGCAATGACGCACTCAATATTGGGGTCTTTGTAGAGCGACTCAAGTCCCTATCGCCGCGTGGACGCTATCCGGGATGTTTCTGTTGGTTGTTTTAAGTGATCAGATTAAACGCACGTCACGTGACAGTGGTTTAGGCCTTGCTTATACTTCTACCGTGAACGCTGTATACCAGGTAGTGTTGTGCATGGGTCTCTATGGAGCAGCTCAGCGTGGAATGATTGTCCCTCTTAAACATGAATTCTAATACGCTGCACCAGAACCTCGGGTTTTCTCCGATATTTATAAAAGCTAAGTTTGCTCCCTAGTCCATTCAAGTCTTGCTGAAAATACGCGTTTCTATCAATTCATTATGAAGGCGAGAGCCATTCATTCCCAAGAAGACCCCCTTTTTTTCAGACCCCGGAGTGACAATTAATTAATTACAGGGGTGATTCTATAGCGTTTGTTGGAGAAGAGCCGGGGCCGTGCGCGTTGAAGTGATGAGAAGGTGCGTTTGTTCCCGGCTGAATGTCGGAACCAGCGGCTCACGCTGGGAAAGTTGCAGTGGGCGGGCCGAGGGCATCAGTCACGGGCCACGCGCGGGCCGCCTGCTCCCAGGGTCCCAGCGTGGAGGGGACCGGGCGCAGTGCACGGGGCGAGGCCGCTTTGGGTGTCCGGATACCGCCCCCCCCAACACGCCTCTTATATACGGCCAAGAGACGGGCACGCAACACTTGGGACATAAATCATGGGCGGTGTTTGTGAGACCGCGGTTTTCTCCCTCTCGACGAGATGAAACAAATGCTGATGGTGGTGCTGACGACGGGACCTTGAATTGCATTCGCTTCGTAAATGTGACATTAAAGTCACAGGCTACAGTGGCTGTGGCCATGCAACCCAAACTGCACGACCTTTCTCTCTCCTGAAGCCCCCCACGTCTTGGTTCACGGACCTCGACATTGACATCGAAACCCTTCCTGGCCGCGCTGCTGCTGCTGCTATCACGCAAGGGAACGGCGCGCACAGCAACCGCACGCGCGTTCGGCTCAGCACCGACCCGGGAGCTGCGAAGGTTCCGCGAAGAGCGCAGAGAGATCAGAGAGAGAGAGCGCAGAGAGATCAGAGAGAGAGCGCAGAGAGCGCAGAGAGAGAGAGCAGAGAGATCAGAGAGAGAGAGCAGAGAGATCAGAGAGAGAGAGCAGAGAGAGAGAGCGCAGAGAGATCAGAGAGAGAGCGCAGAGAGAGAGAGCGCAGAGAGATCAGAGAGAGAGCGCAGAGAGAGAGAGCGCAGAGAGATCAGAGAGAGAGCGCAGAGAGCGCCTCTTTAACGCGACGACGACGTCTGGGGCGAATTTCGAAAATCCCATCGGAAATTTACCCAACAGCCACCGGGAACAATTCGCGAGTAGGGCAGCCCCCCAACTTCCTCAGTGCGGCTGAGCCCCCCCCCCCGACACCTGCAACCCCCCTGCCCCCCCCTACACCCCCCCCCCCCCGCACTGCGACACCTGAGCTCCCCCGCACACGAGGACCAGGCTGCATGGGGGGGGGGGGGGGGGTGATAAATGGATGAGAGATGATGCAGCCACGCAACCCGAGCTGGACTCACCGTGGCATCTTTTGTAGAAGTGCATCAAATTATAGCCGCGGCATTAACAGCTCAGTGAGTGTGAGAGCAGCCATCATGCCGGGTGCAACTCGGTCGTCGCCACAGCTGCAAACGGTGGTGCTCAAATATTGTACCAACAGTTCTGATTCGACAATAAGAATTTAGCAATGGGGGGGGGGGTACTCAGCCCCCCCCCCCACCCCCAGCCACGTGGGTTGGGGGACAGAGCGCGTGCAGTTCTCCCCAACCCGACGGACCGTGGAGATAACGACCGTGGAGATGACGACAGTGGAGATGACGACAAGGGTGTGACGGTGATGATGTGCGGCCCAGTGCGCGTGGGGCCTTCATCGGGGGGAGAGGGAGGGGGGGGGGGATTTGCCGCGACGGGAGCTCGACGCGAGAGGCGGCGCGCTGCGTGGACTGCCGGGGGGGGGGGCAGCAGCGCTTCCCAATGCGGTCACGTGCTCAGTGTGCCGCTAGGATGAATGCGGCTGTGAGCACAGATTCAGTCGGTGCCCACGCCCGACAATTATACAACAAACAACAAACAACAACAAACAACAACGACATCGCGGACTTAAATGACTCCCCCACGCCGTATTGTTTACGCGGGGAGGGGATTGTTTAACCATACTTCACCACGACGGTCCGTGCGGGTTGGCTGAAGGGGCGAGGAGGGCACGGTTCCCAGCCGAGTGGGGTACATGACGGCTGTAGCCCCCCACTATTCACCCCCATCAAAGAGGTGAGCGGGCACGTTGAGCGATGAGTGTCCGATTGGACGCGAGATGACGCGCGCCCATCGTGGGGGCACCGCTGCCGTCCTGCGCACTCGCTACGCGCGCGACGTCACGGACACGCGGGTCCGCGAGAGGCTCTCCCGCCCTGAGCCGGGGCCGGCTCGGTGGGGTCGCGGGCCACACAGCGCGGTGGCCGTCAGCCGCGAGACGCGCTCATGTGCACGCAGGTGACACTCCCAAGCCACGGCTGAAGGTCACCCCCAGGGACAATGGCACCGACTCACTGCGACAAACGGTCACGGACCCACCAGCTCGGGCTGCGTCGCTTCAAGAGGCGCCTCGCAGCGGCCCTCCCAGGCAGCGAGTCGCGCCAGGGTCGTGCCACGCGAGCCGGCAGCGTTGGTCGTGAGATAACTAAAAGACGTGGAAGCCACGCACAGGCGCGTCCCTGCACTGCCTATACACGTCAGGCTGTTCACCAGCATTGGTCTAAGCAAGCCTTTCTCTGCTGATGAGAGATCAAACGTCGAAACCGGCCCAGATTGTTATTGTATTGAACCAATGGAGCTGATAAGATGCACTTGCAGAAGGCCGTGCGGTCGATGCATCGTGTAAAATACGTATCGTGTATGTGGAAAGAGAAGTATGGGGAGGAGGCGTTATCGATTCTGTTAGCGACACAACGACGCTACTTGGTAATGTGCTACCCACTGTAGAAACGTCATTGTGACGTCATGCGATTGAATGTGACGTCGATGCAGGCCACGTGGTGAGAACAACCGAGGAGGCACGAACAACATCACAACGCAGTGGAGACGGCAATCAGCAAGCACAGAGTTCCAGAGGCCACTACTGGGCAGGAGGCGACAAGGAGAGGAATGGAAGAGGATGGGGAGGCCTGGTCCATGTGGCAGTCACGAGCTGCGCCTGAGAACTTCAACAATGCGGTGACGTCACCGCAGCGCGATGAGAGCACGCCTGGTCCAATGCTTGGTTTCGGTGTTTGCACCTCCCTCGGATCAAGTTCCATTTGCAATGAAGCGGTGGATGGCGACCGAGTCAGCAGCATCCCAATTAACCTCATCGACCGAGTGAAGGCGCGCTCACGTCATCAACATGGAACACGCATCACGACGGGATGGGAGTAGCTCGTCAATCCGCAGGCCCAGACGCGCGTGCAGCTACGCGAAGGCCGTGCCCGCCACGCTGGGGCCACGGCCCGGCTTGGCTCGCCGCGGCACGCGGCCCGAGTGGAACCTCGAGGCGGTCTCATCGTAAGCAGCGCACCATTCCCTGGGTGGTCACCACACGCCCAGCGTGGCGAGTGTCCGTCGTCCCGGGTCGCTCCCCACCTGTTGCGAGCGACTCTGCCCGCTGTTCTGCGCGTGGGGAGCCGCGTGCGCGTGGCGAACACAAACTCGGTCGCTGATGGCGCGTTTGTTGACGCGACCCGAGATGAATCGTTTCTTATTTTACACTTTTACTCGGCGCTTCTGCCACAACCACCACCACCACCGCACCGGGGCGGGGCGTATCCTTATCAAACACATCGGCTCATGCTTATTGTGTGCGTGCGTGTGTGGGGTAGGGTGGGGGGTGGCGAGTCCCTGTGCTGGAGTGTTCAACCCACCGGGTGAAGTCGCCTGCCATGCAAATCACGGGCGCCGTGGGGGAACAGATGGCCGCGGAAGAAAGGAGCGCGTCTGGGGAGGAGCGCTCCATTGGGAGGCCGAGACGAATCGCGCTCCACACGCCCGCGCTGCGCGCACCTCACCCGGGCCCGCACCCCCCCCCCCCCCCCGAGGTGGCACGCGGCTCAGGTGTGGACACGGCACCTACCTGGGGCGCGAGCGGCCACCACCGCCATCGGCCGAGGAACCCCAAACGGGGGGAAGAAATCTCACGCGCAGGAGTTTCGCAGAGGCTTTCTGCCCGATTACAGGAACACAAAACTGGGCACACGAATTAGGATACAAAGCCGAGGGGTTTGTCCCTTGACAGAGCAGCGCCTTTGTGCACACTGACACGCTTTGCTGCAGAAATCGGAAAAGCTGGGCAACGTCAGGATAATGTATACAGGCATTCTCTCCTTTGTGTTGATTGTAAACGTCTGTTTCTCATTCTTGGGTTAACTTAAACAATTGCAACTATTTAAATCCCGGAGAAATGGATAAAACAACGCATATACATATTCCAATCACCTTGCACTGCGTGATGTTGTATTGCACTGTACCAACTCACCGACGCAGATCGTCTGGGATGTCCGAGTTTCATGAAACAGCGGCTCAGCTCGGCTCGGGATAGAGCGGAGCGGGGTTGGATGCCCGCGCGTGGCACCTTTGGTGCGGGTCACAAAATCCGAGCCGTGCGTGCTGCGGATCCCTCAAGAGCTCCGTGCGGGATGCGCGCAGTGAACAATCACGGAGCGGTGGGCAGGGTGGGCACGGTGGGCACGGGGGGCACGGTGGGCAGGGTGGGCAGGGTGGGCACGGGGGGCACGGTGGGCAGGGTGGGCACGGTGGGCAGGGTGGGCAGGGTGGGCACGGTGGGCAGGGTGGGCAGGGTGGGCACGGGGGGCACGGTGGGCAGGGTGGGCACGGTGGGCAGGGTGGGCAGGGTGGGCAGGGTGGGCACGGGGGGCACGGTGGGCAGGGTGGGCACGGTGGGCACGGGGGGCACGGTGGGCAGGGTGGGCAGGGTGGGCAGGGTGGGCACGGGGGGCACGGTGGGCAGGGTGGGCAGGGTGGGCAGGGTGGGCACGGGGGGCACGGTGGGCAGGGTGGGCAGGGTGGGCAGGGTGGGCACGGTGGGCAGGGTGGGCACGGTGGGCACGGGGGGCAGGGTGGGCACGGTGGGCACGCGCTCTCGGGGCACGCTAACTGGGGGACTGCACTGGGATTCACACTTTTGTTGTTGTAGCAACTTGTTGCACGCATGTATGTCGAGTTGTCGCTTGTCTGTGTGCGTAAAATAACTGCACAGGCCTCGGCAGTGCACCGGTATTAGTTGCAGTAACTTTACGCGTAATAGGCTTTCGCATTGCGTCGCAGGCCACTCGCTGTTCCACAATGACCGAGTGTAGGAATGGCAGAGGACAGCACGGTCCACCTGGCGCCCTCGGAACAGAAACCCGATTTCTGCTCTGGAACGAAGAGGCGAGAAAACTCATCGCGCTGCGCAGATGTAACGGCAGCGAGCGTGTTCATCTGGGAAGCCTGAACACAACAAAAATCATTCCTTTCCAGAGCTCACGCACTCCTTCCAGCCCTCCCCCCCGCGCACCCCCCCCCCTCCCATCTGTTGTGCAGCGCAAGCATCTGTCATTACTACAAGTTAATGTATTCACATTTGTGAATACGGCCCGGAAAGGCAGTTGGGAGCAGGCGGGCCCTGGCTGCTCACGCCGCCCACCAGCCCACGCTGCATTGGCTCGCGGCCTCGGGGCCCTCGCATATAAAGCGGGCGCGGGGTGAGTGCTCAGAACCACAGAGACCCTGACGCTCGCTCGGCCTAGCTCCTCCAGGATCCTACTGGGACATTGCTTCGCACGTTCCGAGTGAAGACAGCTCTTGAGTGAAACGCATGAGCTAGCTTAACCATCGTCGCATCAAAACAGTTTTCTTTTTACAGAACACCCGATTTTTAAACACTGGACAGGAACATCAGTAGGACGCAGCACTGATGTAAATACCACACTGCGACTCTTCCTGGGAAAAGAGACGCTGGATCTAAGGATGGCACTCTCGCACCTCTTCCTCACTTTGGTCGTCTCTCTCTGCCTGGTGCAGCTGGTAAGTTCCTCTCTTCCTTTGGGGTTAAAGTAGAACACGCGCGTTTGAGATTCAGTTCATGTTTTTTTGTCACGTCTAAAATACATTTTAGAATAAGTTGTTAAAACGTTGGCTAAAAACACGGACACAAGTTGGGAAGGCAATGAGAAACAGAGAATCAAGACGCTCATGCACAAAACTGTGAGGGTTAGACAAGATCAGTGGATGCCGCGTTACACATCGCGCGCGCAGGAGCACAGCAGACGCATCCCTGTCACTCGGGACCGGTGGCGGAACGCGCCAGGACACGGCGCTGCGCTTCTGCGCGTCCCCTGGAACTAACGCGCGCGCTGTGATTTACAGGCACTCTCCGCTGGGATTTTCGAACTCAAACTGCAAGAAATCATCAACAGCAACGCGTTCCGCGCCAGCGGCGCCTGCTGCAAGGCTGGCTCTGCGCCGTCCTCGTTCTGCGAGTGCCGGACCTTCTTCCGAGTGTGCCTCAAGCACTACCAGACGCACATCACGCCCGACTCGCCGTGCACCTTCGGCAGCGTCCTCACCCCGGTGCTGGGATCCAACTCGTTTCGCGTCCACGACGTGCGCGGCTTCGCCAACCCGATCGCCTTTCCCTTCAGCTTCACGTGGCCGGTAAGCAGCAGACTCCCCGTCCGCGCAGTCTCCCCTCACCAAATATTCTCGCGTGTTCTCGAGCACGGGCGGGCATGGCACCGCGTGTGGTGACTCTGGGGGTGGTCTGATGTGCGCCGCGTCTCACCGTGATCCCTCCCATCACCGCTCCCGTTACAGGGAACCTTCTCGCTGATCATCGAGGCCTGGCACGCGGAGGCGTCCGATATGTCCACCGGTGAGTCTGGGTGTTTGCGTCTCGTCGCGGGCCGCGCACATTACTCGCTGCACCGATCCACTGCTGCACCGCCGCCTGCGATCGATCCATCGATTTCCCAGAGCGGTGACAAAACCCCCGCGTGTTGTGACCCCGCAGAGCACCCGGAGCGCCTCATTAGCCGCCTGGCCACGCAGCGGCACCTGAGCGTGGGGGAGGACTGGTCCCAGGACACGCACGTGAGCCGGCACAGCGAGCTGCGCTACTCGTACCGCGTCGTGTGCGCCGAGCACTACTACGGCGAGGGCTGCTCCACCTACTGCCGCGCCAGGGACGACACCTTCGGTCACTTCTCGTGCGACGAGGCCGGGCAGAAGCTCTGCATGCCGGGCTGGCGAGGACCCTACTGCTCAGAAGGTGACCACCACCACCCCCACCCCCCACCCACCACCCCATACAACCCCCACCCCTCCCTCTGTCCTCCTCTCGCACGCAGTTTAATTACGAGCCGTAAAGTGGGCAGCGCCGCGCGCGTGATAATGGCTCCGAGGGATGGGGGCTCTGTAATCAGAGCGCGGCGCGTGGCCGGGACGCGCCGCGGATTGGCCGGGACGCGCTCCGAGCCGCGGCTCTGTCACAGCGACCGCCACACAATGGGGGGGGGGGGGGGGCACGGCAGCTGTTGCGCTCTCGGCCCTGGACTCGTCTCGCAGATGCCCCTCGCTTTGTGAGGCGGTGGCGACGACGCGAGCCCCGATGGCGCTCCCCACTCACTCCTGCCTCCCTCCCTCGCTCCCTCCCTCCCCACTCACGCACGCCTCCCTCCCTCCCTGCCCGCTCGTTCGCTCACTCACCCACGTCTCCCTCCCTCTCTCGTTCCAGCTGTGTGCCTGCCGGGATGCAGCGACTCCCACGGATACTGCGACAGGCCCGGAGAGTGCAAGTGAGTGTGTGACATCGCAAAACACTCGTGGATTCTTCGTCGCTCGAGACTCGGTTGATCGCGACCTTCTTTACTTTTGAGTCTTCGTGATGGGCGAGGAGCGCTTGAGACTGACGGTCCTGCTCCGTGTGTCGCCTCTCCCAGGTGTCGCGTGGGCTGGCAGGGCCGCCACTGCGAGGAGTGCATCCGCTACCCGGGCTGCGTGCACGGCACCTGCCAGCAGCCGTGGCAGTGCACCTGCAAGGAAGGCTGGGGCGGCCTCTTCTGCAACCAAGGTGACCATGCCGCGCCACAGCTGCTCCATCATCGTCATCGTCAGCAGCAGCCACGAGCCACCCACCGATTCATTTAAGTTCTCCCCCAAATTATCGCCATCTCGCACAGCCAGGCGACGCAACAATCCACCTCGTCCCTGCACACGCGCTGATTTGTTCACTCCATCTCCTGCGTCGCACGTCCTCTAGGCCGTGTTCCCTGCTATGGCTGTCACTCCGTCGTTTCTCTCAACCATCACCACCGGCCGTCATCCCCGTTGAGCGACGATTCCCTGCCCGAGCACAAGCAGTGCGCGCGTGCCACGCCACAGTTCGCGTGTGCGTGACCACGGCGCTCTTCCTTGTGACCGCTCTGCAGATCTCAACTACTGCACGCACCATAAGCCGTGCCAGAACGGCGCCTCGTGCACCAACGTGGGCCAGGGCAGCTACAGCTGCACGTGCAAGCCGGGCTTCACTGGCACCAACTGCGAGCTCGATACCAACGAGTGCGAGGGGAACCCGTGCCGCAACGGGGGCAGCTGCCTGGTAAGTTGCCACCGCGCTCACCACGCGAGCCTCACGCACCACGGCCGCCTCTCGCTGTCTCCTTTGTCGCGAGCGGGCCGCTACATCCCCCTGGCTCCCCTCTGCTGTGCAGGACCTGGAGAACGACTACACCTGCTCGTGCCCGCCGGGCTTCTACGGCAAGAACTGCGACCTGAGCGCCATGACGTGCGCGGACGCCCCCTGCTTCAACGCGGGCAGCTGCCGCGACCGCCCCCAGGGCGGCTACTCGTGCGCGTGTCCCGCCGGCTACACGGGCTTCAACTGCGAGAAGAAAGTGGACCAGTGCAGCAACAACCCCTGCGCGAACGGTGAGCGCCGCCTCCCCCCTCCCCACACACCCCGCACACCGCGTCGCACAGCGTCGCGCTTGATCGACGAATCGCCCGTGTTGAGGGCGGAGCGGTGGCGCAGCGGTGAGCGCACCGCGCCGTGGCTGCTGCCGCGACGGGCATGATTGTGACCGCGAAGGGTCGCTCTGGCGCGGCGACTAACCAACCGGGCGTGCCCTCGCCACCGCAGGTGGGCAGTGCGAGGAGAGCGGCAGCTCGTACCTGTGCCGCTGCCGGGCGGGCTTCGCGGGCTCCCGGTGCGAGCGCAACGTGGACGACTGCGCGCGCCTGCCGTGCCTCAACGGCGGCACCTGCCACGACCGCGTCAACAGCTTCGCGTGCAGCTGCGCCCCGGGCTTCACGGGCAGGGAGTGCGCCGTGGCCGTGAGCCCGTGCGCGCTCACGCCCTGCTTCAACGGGGGCACGTGCCTGCCCAAGCAAGGCGGAGGCGCGGCCTGCGAGTGTCCCCTGGGCTTCCTGGGCTCGCGGTGCGAGGAGAGCCTCATGTCGCCGCCGCTCGCCGTCGAGATGCCCGACGCCGAGAGGCAGGAGGCCGACTCGGGCTCCGTGTTCGTGCTGTGCGCCGCGCTGGCGCTCGTCTTCCTGCTGCTCATCGCCGCCGTGCTCACGTTCCTGCTCCGACAGCTGCGCCTTCGCATCTCTTCGACGACTCGCGCCCCGGACACGGAGACCATGAACAACCTGAGCGACTGCCAGAAGGAGAAGGAGCTGGCCATCAACGTGATCGTCACGTCCGAGCTGAAGAACACCAACAAGCAGCTGGGCGCCGAGGGAGACTGCGGCGCCAGGAAATCAAACTACAAAATCAAATACCAGGGCATCGACTACAAGAGCAGCGTCTCGGAAGCCGCGAGCCGCCAGACCGAGGCGGCGGAGAGCCAGGCGGCGGGGAAGAGCAAGCGGGCGAGCTTCGAGTCGGGCTGCACCGAGGCGTCTTCCTCCTCCTCGTCAGCGCCGAACCACACGTCCGTGTACATCAGCTCGATCACGCAGAACGAGTGCATCATCGCGACGGAGGTGAGATCGCGGCCACGGCCCCCACTGCACCATCACCTGCCCACAATGCGCCGCCGCGTCGAGCCACCGTCATTACCGCGGGCAGGTGGACTTAACGCGCTCGTTGTGTCTGTTGCAGGTGTGAAGAAGACGGAGAGACCGGGCGACGCCTGCCTCCGTGTGACGCCGCAGAGCGCCCCTCTCCACGCGCGGCGCGCGATGCGGGATGAGCTCATCGCGGTGCCAACGCAGACGCGGCCACGGCGCGCGCTGTACACGAAAGCATGGCTCACCCCACACACACACACACCCGCGCCTCTCTAACTATGGAATTGAATACATATTTATACAGAACGAGTGGGCAGTTCCCCTGGTGCATTTGCACTATCGTGAAGAGACTGCAGCTTCTCTGGATCACTACTCTCAAAGCCAGGAGACGCTGCCCATCACCGCTGTTCACCCGACACCAAACTTTCACGCGAGAAGTGCTCACGGCACTTGCCTGCCTGCGCCTTTGCTCAATGTGACTTGGCCCTGCCGAGTTGTTTTTGTTTGTACAAACCACGCGAAGATGAAGACAAAACGCCAACCCGCTACTCCATGAGCGAGCAACGATGATGACATTGATGATGATGACATTTATGATGATGATGATATCGATGATGACGATGTAATTGTGAGATCTGTCATTAATGCAGAGACAAATGTCTTAAAGACGATTGGATATTTGGGTATAACTATTTTGTCAGTTTAATGAAATAATTGTAATATATATGTATATTTATTTGTAATATTTATGTAAATGCAAAGTACTGAAGCTTTATAAAAACAAATAAAAAATGACAAATGTAAATGTAAGTTATTTATTTTTGACTATTTTTGAAAAGAAACTGTTTTTAAAATATTTCTTTTATAGCTGCACGTGTTAGATGTTTAAATGCCTATTTAAATTATGAATAAATAAATGAATAAACAAACATTTATGTGGCTTTACTCGAATGTATGTGATTCGTGTGTGTGTACGTAGGCTGTGTGGAGTTTGTGTGTAGCGTATGTGTAGGGGGTGTGTATGTGTATAGTGTGTGTGGTGTGTGGTATGGTACGTGTGTGTACGTGTGTCTGTGGTGTGTGGTCCTTGTGAGCCAGGACAGTAGCAGCGACCAGTGGGATGTGAAGCTGCCTTGGCCTCCTCTAGTTGATCCCAGTTTCTTTATGGCCTCCTTCCTGGGTGCTCAATAACAGCACGTGCCCCAAACGCATAAATGGGGTCTCTTCTCGGTGTGCCACAACACTCCTTTCCAATAATAATAATAGTCAAGGTGTCCGGTGTCTGTAACCTGTCATACATCCACCCGGTGATGACGCATTGTATCAACTTCGGCAGTGGGGAGACGTGACCACGCGTGCTGTTTTAGTCCAGCCCCAGCACAGCCTCGTTGCGGCAGGCCTCGGGACAGGCTCGCCACCGTTGAACACCTCCCCCCATTTCCACTGAGACTCGAAAAAATGCGATTGGCGGCCACAATTTCAGCTGGGCCACTTGTACATCCGGGCACGAGGGAATTGATGTGGTAAGCGCAGGCGGTGATCAAACCCTGGCAAGGTAATTGCAGTGAGCGGTCTGTCCACGCAGGTGCAGGGTCCCCCCGTGTAAACACGACCGGATCAAATGTCACTGCGTTTTATGGCTCCAGTTAATCGTGTGGCGTATGCGTCTCATGGAAATCGACCAGAGCGTTGTTGGTATTTGATGTTGTCGTGCGTATAACGACGAATGCTCCTCTGATCAGTCGAGCCATAAACATCATTAATCGCGTCAGTCTACACGACTCCACATGCTGCGTCAGTGTTTCGTCTAATTTGGTCCAAACAAGTGCCCAAATACCGTGGTTGTGAGCACGCCGGTGAAAAACGAACCGTGTTCGATGTTGCGGTCTTTAGATGTTTACAATTCCCTCCACACTTGACAATACGATCCACGACTCCGCTGCGCTTGGCTCGGCCCTCAATGAGCAGGGAGCATCTCACTCCGTACTGAAGAACCATCAATCCGTTCTGACGTCGACTGGCAGCCTCCACTCCCGTGCAGTTGTGACACAAACACGAATCCCATCGCTTCCTCCACAGGACTGGATCACAGGTCAGGGAGGTAGCCGCCGCCGCCGCCATGATTGACGAGCGGAGACTCCTGTGTGTGAGGAAGCGTCTGGGCTGATACTCTTCGGTTTCTACGGTAAAGTCACGTGGGTAGAAAAAACAATAGATCACGACGTTTCGATCGCAACAACAAGCGACCATCTTCAGGTGCGATCGAAACGTCGTGATCTATTGTTTTTTCTACCTACGTCACTTTACCGAAAGAACCAAAGAGTACGGATTCCTGCAGTCACGAAAGCTTCAAGTCAAGATCGTTTGGGGGTTGAGTTTGAGTTTGTTTGATTTGTTGCACGGATGGTCCCGTTGAGTCAGTTACCCGGCTGCTTTACACGGGAGAGCCGTGGTGCGTGAACACAGCAGCAACCAAAACGAAACAGTAACACTGCAGAGAACGGAATATTGCACCTCTTACCAGCGAGGTCTTTGACTTTGTGAACGAGGATGGTGATTTTAACACTTAGCCTTTCGCGACCAATATAAATCATAATAGAGGTTGTTTTGGGTTAGATATCTTAACTATAAATGTGTTGTTAACCCGCCACCACCCGACACAGCTAATTAGTAAGGGTTGTCACGTAAACTGAACATGCCAATTCGCTACGAGTCCATCACACCGGTGTGTTGGAGAGGAAATCACAATATTTACAATCTGAGTACGACGTTTCGCCAGTAATTACAACTAGCTTCATCAGGCGGACACATCTGGCTATCCGTTGTGGATTTGCTCTCCAACACACCGGTGTGCTGTACGTGTAACGAATTGGCACGGTCTGATTACGTGACAAACCTTACTAGTTAGCTGTGTCGGGTGGTGGCGGGTTTAACGACACATTTATAGTTACGCGATCTAACCCCCCAAACCCCCCCCCCCCTCGATTATGGAGGATGATGAAGGGGGTGCGTGTCGTGGCCACGCTTGTTGACACGCAGGAGGAGTTTCTCTCCCGCAGGTGCAGGGCAGAGATTGATCCGGCAAAACAAACACCGGCTTGGACATTCTTCACCTGGCTCACTACAAGCACGCTCAGCAGTGGGGGGTGCGCGCACGCACGCGCACGCACGCGCCTGTTTACAACGCGCATGCGCGCGCGCGCCCAATGACTCCCGGGCGCACGCGCCGCGCGTGGCGCCCCCCCCCGCCCCCCCCGCCGCCTTCATCGCCCGCGGCAGGCGCGGCAGGGCAGGTGAAGGTGGATCACGGCAGCTGACGGCGTGTTCGTGATCATTCGATCATTCGTTGGAGTCGGCCAAGTCGAGTTCGGTGCGAAATTCTTCTCGTCAGCCGGGGTCGATGGTTCGTCTAGAACTGGTTGGGTACATCATTGACGCCACTCCATATTGTTGTGCCGAGACTAAGAGCCTCAATTTGTTGTATATGAAGCAATAATGTGAAAATGTACAGCCCTTTGTTGATACGCTACTTTAGAAAGTCCTCCCCATGTTGTGTCGGCCATGACCATACTGCACCACGCTGGTCACTGCACTCGCGAAGTGGGGGCCCAGGAAGAGTCCGGATATCACTCGCCACTGAGCGCATGCCAGGCACTTGCGTGATCACAATACTGCAACGTCCTTACCACGTGTACGAAGCGGCATATCCCATCGTGTGAAACGCCATTTCACTCGGTGGAAACTGCTGCAGGTGTTCCATACCCTCGCAAAGCGAGACCTGAAGAACACGTGCAGAGATTCACAAACTAGCGACAACGAGAGTGCACGAGCAGCCGGAACGAGACCATTCCCCGAAAGTTTTCAGCCAAATTTAATAACGGCGACGCTAGCAGTTTTACGGAATCGTGAATTGGATAAATAAATAATAAATACATAGACATCAATAGAAACAAACCCACAAAGGAACCGTCTTAGATTGCTGATGACAAAGTCAGTCATTCGTAGTGTAGCTGTAGGTAGTGAATAGCTATAGGGCAGGCTGTGGTGGAGCTGTAGGCACAGCTGCTGCTGCAGCAGCAGCAGCAGCTGTGCCTACAGCAGCAACAGCAGCAGCAGCTGTGCCTACAGCAGCAGCAGCAGCAGCAGCTGTGCCTACAGCAGCAGCAGCAGCAGCTGTGCCTACAGCAGCAGCAGCAGCAGCTGTGCCTACAGCAGCAGCAGCAGCAGCTGTGCCTACAGCAGCAGCAGCAGCTGTGCCTACAGCAGCAGCAGCAGCTGTGCCTACAGCAGCAGCAGCAGCTGGCCGGCGCGCCGCTCTCCGTCGCAGCAGCAGCAGGTGCGGCGTGACCGGTCGGACGGCATCAGGGAGCCGGGGCTCATCTCGCGTAATCGCCCGTTCGCGCGGGCCCCGCAGGTGCTGCGAGTCTGTGAATGCATCTCGCCGTGCCCCCCGCCAAAACAAACAACCACTAGAACAGTAACGTAACGCAGCCTGCCCGCCCACCCACCACCCACCTCTGCCCCCACACCCCCCTCCTTTGTGAAGCTTGACACAGAACCAGAGCCCTCGCGTGAAGCGGTGTCCTGAGTGGAGCCCACGTGGGGCGTGGGGGACGGCGCGTGTCTGCAGAGACCCCCCCGGCGAGCCGCCCTTGGGGTCCCGGCAGGAGTCACGGGCGCGGGGCAGGCAGAGGGCGCCTTGGCCCCCCCTGGTGGCCAAGGCTACGAGTTGGGGCCCCCCTGACAACCGCGGCGTGAGGTTTGTTTTCAACAGCGGCGTGAGAGGAAAGTCGCCTTGTGTCACGACGTGATGAGGCAAGAGGAGCCGCGATGAACACAATCGCCTCGGTGCGGCCGTGCGAGACCACTCAAATGTCGAGGTCCCTCCTGGCCGACTGCCGCACCCCTGAGCTGATGACGTCGTCGTTACTACGCCACTGATGACGTCGTCGTCACACGTCACTGACGACGTCGTCGTTACTACGTCACTGACGACGTCGACAGTTACTACGCCACTGATGACGTCGTCGTCACCACGTCACTGACGACGTCGTCGTTACTACGCCACTGACGACGTCGACAGTTACTACGTCACTGATGACGTCGTCGTTACTACACCGCTGATGACGTCGTCGTTAACTACGCCACTGATGACGTCGTCGTTACTACCCCACTGATGACGTCGTCGTTACTACGCCACTGATAACGTCGTCGTTACTACGCTGCTGATGACGTCGTCGTTAGTACGCCGCTGATGACGTCGTCGTTACAACGCCACTGATGACGTCGTCGTTACACGTCACTGATGACGTCGTCGTTACTACGTCACTGATGACGTCGTCTTTATTACGCCGCTGTGACGTCGTCGTTACTACGTCACTGATGACGTTGTCGTTACTACGTCACTGGGTTGCTGGCATTGACGCCAAGTTGTGGGTGGGACCCAGAGTTCACGTCTCTTCACATCTGGGGCGTGCCCAACCCCTCTCTCTGTGTGTGCTGTGACCTCATTTTGCTTGCACAGCATTCGCAGTGGAGTCCGTTTAATTGTAATTTGTGTTTAAAGTCAGAGATATGAAACTCGGAGCTAGGCAAGCTTCACAATAACCCTTTATTAATCCACTGCTGAATGAAGGCCTCCTGACTCCTGTTGCACATGACTGTTTGACCATACTTCACCACGCTGGTTTGTGTGGGTTGAGGAAGGGGTGGCCAGGATTGGTTCAAATGTCACCGTGGCACTGATGTTAGCTGTGGCCGGGAATTGAACTCAGGCTGCCGGAGTGCATAATTGCAGTGCGATAACCATTGCACTACCACTCCACTCACTGTAAAGTGAACACCCCGATGATACTGCACTAGCACTGAGCTGTGACGTATTACACTTATTCTCTGCCTATGACTCTAATTGTTAAACCATTTTTAATTTACTTTCACACCTTCTGTATGAGTGGCTTACTCTGGCCTCAGCGATTCTTTTATTCATCCTGCCCCAGTGTCTCCTTGACACAAGAGGTGGGTTAATGAGTTCCCAGTCAGTTGGTTGATTAATATTTAACACGCGACTATACGCCCAGACTGAAAGCGTAGAAAATAAATCAGTCGATCGATTTTAAATTCTTCTTACGCGTGCGGTCCATGGAGTAATAGGCCAAGTTACAAAAACCTGCAGAACGTAAAAACAACCGTCCCTGATGTCCCCCCTCTCGCTCTCGGCTGGTGGTGATGGTTCATCTCCTCCCCCGCTGGGATCGTGTCTCGAGCTGCTCGCCACGTGGACCTCCATCGACTCCTGCAGCCACGTGACCTTGTCGCAGTCACGAGCCACATCCCCACTGCCGGCTTCCTTACCACGGCTCATCAGAGCTTCTTAGCTCATCGGATTCCTCCGGTCCAAATAGCGATGTTGATTCTGATTGACCTATCACTGGTATTCCAACACGTGTTTAGTTGTCAATACAGATCCTTCTAGCTACTCGGCCTAAAACGAGTACCTGGTGCGGTGTGAGGGAGACAAAGGCGTCCGGGCGAGGTTCTGACCACCAACCCCCTGTCGTTCCGGCCTCAATAGGTGCTCGCTAACACTACTTGCCCCGGCAGTGCATTCCGGCAATGAGGGGTGATCTCTGTCTTTGTGGTGGTGCGTGGTGGTGCATTGTGGCGTCGAGTCGACCTCAACCGGTGCTGGCTGCAGACTTCTCGTCGGAGCGTCTCCTGTGCTGCCAGGGTGCTCACACTCTTATCTTATCGAACATATCGGCTCGTACTTTTTTGTATGGTGGGGGGGAGGGGGGGGCATTTGAGCCTCTTCTTCTTCTCCTCCTTTGCTGGAGTGTTCAACCCACCGGGTCAAGTAGCCTGCCATGCAAATCACGGGCGCCGTGGGGGAACAGATGGCCGCGGAAGAAAGGAGCGCGTCTGGGGAGGAGCGCTCCATTGGGAGGCCGAGACGAATCGCGCTCCACACGCCCGCGAGCGAGTCCCTCTACCCCGGGCGACACAAACCCACACACTGCCACTCTCTCACTGCCACGTGTAGCCCTTTCCACCGTGGGTGCATCGTCATCGTCGTCGGCTACACGGGCAACATCTTCCTAAAGTTACTCGAAATGAATCTATCAAGCGGTGAAGATCACTTGAGATAGAGCGCAGGAGTTTCGCAGAGGCTTTCTGCCCGATTACAGGAACACAAAACTGGGCACACGAATTAGGATACAAAGCCGAGGGGGTTGTCCCTTGACAGAGCAGCGCCTTTGTGCACACTGACACGCTTTGCTGCAGAAATCGGAAAAGCTGGGCAACGTCAGGATAATGTATACAGGCATTCTCTCCTTTGTGTTGATTGTAAACGTCTGTTTCTCATTCTTGGGTTAACTTAAACAATTCCATCTGTTTAAGCTCTCAACAATCAGATTCAGATATCTGCAAATGGAGCAAAAAAAATCAGTGCAAACCAACGGCGGCTCCGTTATAGTGTTTCAATTACGGCTGAAGTTTGACGAGTTTCATGATAAACTTCGCGTTTGTACTATGTATGCAAAATAATAATAATTTGTGAGTAGATAATAAATAATCGTAAAGAGAACCTGAATATTTATATTTTTAAATCCTCAAACCACGTAGAAAAAACGTGCAGTCTGTCAAGGGCGAAGTTTTGTATTTTGCGCGATAGTTTTTGTTTTTTGTTACAACTGATGGCACAGGGAACATTTTACAAAGCAAACGAGTATTTTACAAAGCAGCACAAATCGCACTCGACATATGGTGCCACACAAGGGCGAGTTTTGTTTCAGATGTTCTGTATAAAGCACATCAGATAATTCCTGATTAAGCAATGTAACGATTTTGCGAACTCACGAGTGGTGAGATCGATAGTGGATGAATCGCACACAGCTATAACGCCACATGGCTACGCGTGCGACAATGGCTTGCGACAGCAAGGCAAAGAAATGCTGTAGCCAGGGCAGCAGGTGTGGGGCTGGCTTTGTCTGGCATGGCCGTATCCATTGATGGAATTCACGCAGTACGAGGCCTCTTGCTTATTAATGCCGTGGCCAATTTCTCTTCGATCCCGAGACCACAATTAAATTATATAAACACGTACAACGACGCACACTCGAGTGTGTCTAAACCCTCTGCACCCTCACACGTGTATCTGGTGCACCACCCCATCCCTGCACAACTCCCATCTGCTGCGAGACGCACAGGCAAGTGCCAATAGTGTCCCTGTGTTGACATCTGTGGCCGCTCGTCTCGAGGGCTCGCGGGGTTGGGGGAGTGCTCTGATCGCGTGGCCTCGCCTCCATTGGCTGGCCGCGTCGCAGACGATGATGGTGATGATGATGGTGGTGATGATGAAGAAGATGAAGATGGTGATGAAGATGGTGATGAAAATGGTGATGAAGATGGTGGTGATGATGGTGGTGATGAAGATGGTGATGAAGATGATGGTGATGAAGATGATGATGGTGGTGAAGATGGTGATGAAGATGGTGATGAAGATGATGGTGGTGATGAAGATGGTGATGAAGATGGTGGTGGTGATGAAGATGGTGATGATGATGATGGTGGTGATGTATAAAAATGATGCGTGTCCAGATGGCGAGTTTTGTGTTGTCGCTTTATCTTACGTTTAAAAGGGGTACTTGAGATGTACTGTACACATACTGAGTCAATGTTACAGGTGTTTTTTGTCATTACATATAACACATGTTGACCTTCAATTAAGAATGATATGCAAGATACATAGAGCACCTTAAAAAATATTTTCAACGAACATTTTTAGACAAAGACACTACTGAATAGAAAATGTCATCCTTTAAAATGATCATCACCCATGTTCTATGCACTCCTGGATGAACGCAGGCTCTTTTTGTTCACCATCTTCCACGGTTCTGAGACGATACAATCCGTCTTGCTCCTGCACATGGGCTGATTTCATCACTCCATCTCTGCTGCGGTCGTTCCCTCAGGCATCTCACTACGTTGGCTGCCATTCCATTCCCCCGTCTTGTCCATCTGCCATCTCCCCTTCTCGCTGTGTCCTGCCCAAGTCAACGTTGATAAACAATCAATGGCGTTGTCTCTTCTTGGCATCTGTTCTCTGATTCATCTGCTCCACTCTCTGTCTCTCAGTGTCGTTCCCAGCATGCTGCTGCGCATACTTCAGCTTTTACAAGATGTTGTTCTTTCTCATGGTCCAAGTATCCGATCCATGTGTCGCGGCAGTGACGTCTGTGCAATGACTGAAATCTCTCACCTGATGTTGTTTCCGATTATTAAACACATTGTCAAAATCACCCCATTCTGCTGTCACCTCTGTTACTCCACATTGTGTCACCCCGGTCCGCCTGTAAGAATGCCCTCCAGATTTAAACTTCTTGTGTGTCTTTAAAGTCGAGTCCTCGCACACCATGGAGCTTGTGACGACTCCACGATCGATCCACCAACACGGACGAGGAGGAAGAGGAGGATGAAGAGGAGGCATCCCCATCACGGTGATGATGATGATGATTCACTACTCCACTCCACGTGAATTCACCACCTGACACATTCACCTCCTCAACGAGCAATCACACACTCACACACTCACACAATCACACACTCACACACTCACACAATCACACAATCACACACTCACACACTCACACAATCACACACTCACACACTCACACAATCACACACACACTCACACACTCACACAATCACACACTCACACACTCACACAATCACACACTCACACACTCACACACTCACACAATCACACACACAATCACACAATCACACACTCACACACTCACACAATCACACACTCACACACTCACACACTCACACACTCACACAATCACACACTCACACAATCACACACTCACACAATCACACACTCACACAATCACACAATCACACACTCACACAATCACACACTCACACAATCACACAATCACACACTCACACACTCACACAATCACACAATCACAGCTGTTGCCGCTCACCAATCGGTGCATTCATCACGAGACGTTCCACTGGAAACGGTTATAGGTTCCTGAATTTTTTTGACAAAACCGGTAATGAATTCTGAAAACGGTTACCGGTTTTTCCTTCTGTGTGTGCCCTAATCGGTCTCCGAGCGGGGTGCGGTTTGCCGCGGTCCCTCTTGCTGTGTGTCCCCGAACCGGTCTCCGAGCGGGGTGCGGTTTGCCGCGGTCCCTCGCCCCGCGGAGAGACCCCGCGACTGTACCGAGTCGCACAACAAAGACGAAGTTCCCCGTGTAGCCTTCGCAGACTGCTGGGGCAAGGGCTGTTAGCGAGCAGCACCGCCTGTGAAGGCCGACACTGTGGCACACGAGGGGGTGGGTGGCCAGCACCACGCCCGGCCGTCTTTGTCTTCCTAGTGGCGATGTTTACACAGCGCGCCAGGTACTCATTTGAGGCTGAGTCGACCAAGGGGAGGCCGAAGAGCGGTTCAGACAATCGTCTCCGGTGTTGGCCGTGAGCGGGAATCGAACTCGGATCGCCAGGTTCGTAGCGCAACACTCCCGCTCCCCTACTGTGCCACGGCACTCAACTACACTCTCACTCAACTACACTCTCACTCAACTACACTCTCACTCAACTACACTCTCACTCAACTACACTCTCACTCAACTACACTCTCACTCAACTACACTCTCACTCAACTACACTCTCACTCAACTACACTCTCACTCAACTACACTCTCACTCAACTACACTCTCACTCAACTACACTCTCACTCAACTACACTCTCACTCAACTACACGCGCACTCTGCACTGTGCTACGGTCCTACACAGCTACAGTCACAGTGAGCTACAGTCTGATGCACTATTCAGCACGAATTCCAATTGGATATTAAATTGGGTAAATTTTTCAATTTTTAATTGTAATATAAAGAAGATGAATCGAGCATTTACGCGACGAACAGCTTGTACAGTATGTTGAAGTTATAACAAGTGCTGACGAGTAGCTCTAGATCCTAGCGAGATCGAATCGCTTCGATCTCATGTCTCGACATCAGAATGCACGGTGTAGTTAGACGCGGCATTCCTTGCTGGCTGGGTCATGCATCCTCCACTAGTATCCCCCAGACCTGTGACATGTTCACAAAACTAACTTCACCTGCAGTCGTGAAATACTTGTACACTTTACTCGGGATACCATGAGTGTTTTTTTCTGTTTTAGCGAATGCACGTGTTGAATTATTTTCGAATATTAACGATCGATTTTCTTTGTTGTATCTGCTGTGTATCAGACGATGCACCCTGGACATGGCTGAGACTAAACATCGGAGCTTTCTGTCTCCGTCTGTGCGACGCATGGTGTGTGAGCTGGGATTTGAGGACGTGCGGAGGTTCACCACTGAAGATGTCATCACCTCGCGTGGACTGGTCGACTGGGATGCTCTTCACTCTCGTGTCAAATACGATCCAGCCGGTACAACATCCGCTCGCAAGCCTTTTACCAAATTGAGATAATACGCAGATCTTCTTGGTTCGTTCGGTAAAGTCACGTAGAAGGGAAATAATACAAGAATAAAAATAAAACAAGAGAAAAAACTTAAGAACATTTTTTTTCTTTCTGTAGTTTTCACACCTGATGATGATTGATTGTGTTGCAGTCGAAACGTCGTGAGAATTTGTATAATGTTTTAATTTTATTATTTTATTATTTCCCTTCTACGTGACTTTACCGAAATAATCAAGAATATGAATCCCTGCAGTCACGAAAGCTTTAAATCGAAATTTAATACTCATATATCCAAGCACTGCACTTTAAAAGTAGAATTTCATGGGCATCCCAGGTTATTGTGTCATTGTGTCTTGCACTTTGTATTTTAGTAGCTGCAGTTGTCAAACTGCAGCTACTAATGTGAAATGAATGCTCACACAAATATACAGGCGCTGAATACAGAAGTGTAATGTGATACACTTGTTTACGTAATTTGTTCTATCGTTTTAAAAGTGATACTGGGAAAAAATAATGAATGCAAATGAGCTTCAATGCAGTAACTACGTTTGATAAATTCTAAGGTTTAAATATGCAGTGCACTGGCAAGATATTCCATTGTTTTGACAGAACGTTGAAAACAATTCTCACAAATATTTTGCACTCTTGCAAAGTCTCCTTCGTAGAAATGAGGACAAATGAATCTTTAATCTCTGTGTGGAATTACCTACCGAGCAGCAGACAATACAATACATGTCTGGTACTGCCATTAGTAGAACAGGGAGCAACGACACTCGTGAGCGCTGCTGCCCTGTAAGGACATCGTAGCGCAGTGCTTTCTCAACCCCGATGGAGGATGTGTAGCTGTTACAAACTATACTGGTAGGAACCTCCTGGTTACACCAGCCCACAGGGGATTATTGTGTCCGTCGTGCAGGGAGGGGCTGGGCGGGGAGGGAGGGGCTGGGTGGGGAGGGGAAGGGCTGGGTGGGGAGGGTGGGGCTGGGTGGGGAGGGAGGGTGGGGCTGGGTGGGGAGGGGCTGGGTGGGGGGGTGGGGAGGGGCTGGGTGGGGAGGGTGGGGAGGGGCTGGGTGGGCGGTGGGAGGGGTCGGGATGGGTGGGGAGGAGAGGGTGGGGAGGGGCTGGGTGGGGAAGCTGGGGCTGGGTGGGGGAGGGGAGGGGCTGGGTGGGAGGGGAGGGGCTGGGTGGGAGGGGAGGGGAGGGGCTGGGTGGGAGGGGTGGGGCTGGGTGGGAGGGGTGGGGCTGGGTGGGGAGGGGCTGGTCACCCCGTGGTGCCCTTATAAAACTCAACGTTTAACCTACTCACGCCGGCTTGTGCCCGCCCTCACAGTCGGCCATATTTGCGGAATACACCACGCCGCCGTTGACCCTGGCCATTGACCGAGCAACCCAACGTTCCTACCAGCTCCCTCCGCAGGAATGTGTTATCAGTGCAATCAAGTAAATCTGAGGCCGCCAAATCGGTATCAATCACATCTAGCTTGTCTATGAGATCACATGAAACATCATTTTGAGTAACCAGTGTGTAATGTTTATTTTTGCACGTTCACTATTCCAGGTGAAGATGTGGACTTTGTGGCAAGCGTCAGGGGTCTGGGCCCTGTGTGGCGTGCAGTGCACCGCTACCTGACGGCTCTCACGCGGGACCAGTGTGCCAGCGTCTACCACGAATGGCTCCGATGGACCAACTGCCCACAGGTTAGCTGCTGCTGATGTGAACTCTGCACGAGGTAACTTGGTTTAATAGACGTTCCAAATACTGTTAATTAATTTTGACTTAAAACTTTCGTGACAGGCAGGAATTCATATTCTTTGGTTCTTTCGGTAAAGTCACATAGATAGAAAGTAATAAAATAAATAATAAAACCCAAAAACTCAAGACGTTTCGATCTCAACACAAGATGGAGATGACGACCACTTGTTTTGTGATCGAAACGTCGTGAGGTTTTTTTTCATTTTTATTATTATTATTATTTAATTATTTTCTATTCCAGGTGACTTTACCGAAGGAAACAAAGAATGCCGTTAATAAATGTTTGATATTTCATATATATACATATATGTTTTGAGGCTGTGCAGCCTTTGTTTTTAGTTCACATTCCCCCAGCCCGTGTGTTCACCTCTATACCATATATTGTTAGTTACAGACTTGGCTTAATATGTGACAAAAAAACATTCCTTTGTTGATATGCATTTTTCACTAGCTTCACGCTTTTCCTCACAGCTCACGTGTTTATTGAGTGACAATTGAATCTTGGAATCACAATTGAGGGACATTTTATTTATTTTATATTTTTCGTAAATGATACAGAATATACATTGTGGTGATATTAATTGTTTATTTTTCCATATTTTTCCATATTCATTGCTTAACTTGTGTTTATCCAGATTACATCATATTTATGTACCATCAGTTTCTTCTTACACTTTCCTGTTATGTTAGAATGTGCATTATGTTGTGTCCAGATTTCTTGCAAGACATTACTGCAATATCACTCTATCTTTGTTAAAGGATGAAACATTTCCCCTCAATTTTAACTTTTTTATGAGCTTAAATTGAATTTTTTTGCAAATTAAAACTAAAATATGAAATGCAAGGCATTTAACTGCTCGTTGTTTCTTTATAGGAATTTGTGAATTGCTTTCAACTCCTGGATGGTGTGGAGCCCACGGGAACTAATTTATGTCTGTTGAAGGTGACTGCTTTCTTGGAGAGAGCACTGGGAGATGTGAGTTCTCAGTTTCCTCCTTTGCCTCATGGAGCCTTGCAATTCGGTCTCATTGCACGTTCCGAGTACTCTTCTGAGTCTTGTGCATTTGTGTTTTGAAGAACGATACTAATATCCACAATGCAATGCACAGGCCTACCTGTTGGTCGGCAAAGAGTGCCCTTTCTTGCTTCGTGACTTGCTGGCCTCAAGCGAACTGGCTTCCATCTTTGGCAAGAACAAAGTGAGTAATGCTTTGCATAACCAATAGACCATTTTGTAATAATTGCATCATGCACAAGTCATGAATTAATGTTCTACTTTTAAACGTGCTGATGTAGTGCTGCACTGCATCTGCTGTTAGATGGACGTTTTGCGAGTGCTGCTGGGCTCTCCACAAAGCCTGAACATCCGGAATGTCCTGTGGCATGGATTTGCTGCCCCAGGAGAAGTGGGCCCTATGTGAGTGAGAATGCACGGCCATGCGGTGTTGTCATGAACGTGAGGCACTTGCAATATAACCATCATTTACTACGCTAGACTGCATTACCACACACCAAAATAACCATCATTCAATAAAGTGCATTACACGGCCATGGTAAAGTATGCTCAAGCACCCTCCGTTGCATGGCGTGGGTGGGCCTTACATAATTTTAGTCATTTTAGAATTGACTTTCTGTTATCTACAACTGACATGCCTCTCTGGAACACTGTGTGTATGGTGTTAGAGTGATTGAGTCGCCCTGTTGTTTTGGCAATGCGTATGCGTCGTGCGTTTTGCGTTACGCTGTAGGTACGGGTCGGCTCTCCTCTTGATTGCAGCGAGTCTGGGATTTTGCCTGGGGGAGTTTCTTAGCCGGCAGAGGGCCTTGACGCTGAATCACCGGCCTTCCTTCACGCTGCCAGAACTGAGCGAGATGCTTGTTTTCCCAGGTGATGCTCCTTCAGAATCTTCTGGACGTAAAATCAAACAGCTTTATTGACACTTGCATCCATGTTCGGGTTAGGGTCTTCGTCTACCAAAGATACCTTCTCCTCCAACCGACGCAGTCAGCTGCTTTTCGATCCGACAGGTGGCGGAGAGACTACAACCCTGATTGCTGTTTTACATCGGCAAACAAGAACGCACAGCCCCTGCACGCAACACGAAGAATCCTGCGAGATTTCCTGCACAGCCGGCTTCACAAGCCTTGGTCCACATTGGGATTGCAGTTCCGTTGGTGTCGAAGCAATCAAAGCCACTGCCACAAATAACGAATCCTGTGGCCATCGAAAGATTATTCACAGTGTTGGCTCCTGGGGAATTACGTCCACACAGGCTACCCAACGCAGCATTAAAATCAGCATATGGTGTCAAGCTCTACATTAGTCTGTGTTTGAGAACTACATACAATATAATATGAAGCAGCTTTAAATACGAGCAGCCTACAGTCCTAACTAACACTCATTTTCATTGTTTCTGCTGTGTCCATTTCAGACATTGGCGAGGAGGAGTTGTGTGTGATGGAGAAGCTCATCGGCAGCTCCACATTCGTACCCGAGCCGATGGAACCTCAGTGGAGGGCAGCTGTTCAGGCCTACAGGCATCACAGGTACTCCACTTTGGCCCGTAAAATAGTAAATGCTCTTTGTAACAAACAATAATTTTACCTTAAATCCTTCTGATGTGTAGCGACACATCACTTCTTTCGGAGTGGAGGAAGGCGTTTTACTGTCACTTCTGACTTGAAGTGCCGTTTAATTGAATGATGCTAAGAATGTTGTTCTACTCGATGCTCGCGTGCCAGGTTTTTTGACTGCGTGGTGCTGCTGCTGCCTCAGCTAGAGATGGGGCTGAGGGCAACATTCGCGCGTGTGAATTCCTGCCCCGAGAGGCTTCTCACAGCAGAGGTGAGGCTTGTTTAAACCCACGCGCTGCTGTCGATGAACTCAACATGGCCTCCAATCACATGGCGCTCAACATTTCACTTCAACCGGGAGGGTGGAGGAGCCTATGTCCAAGTCACCGGGGATGCGCCCGATCTCGTCAGATGTCAGAATTTAACCGGGGCTTGAGCCTGTATGGTGCTTGGATGGGCGACCACCCTACACAGCAGGCTGTTATACGTTGTCCGGCTAATTGGTGGGCACCAGGGGGTTGTGTAGAAAAGGCCATTGTTGTACTGCACTTGTAGTCTCCCTGCATTCACCAACCCAGCACTGACCAGCGTGGTAAGGTATTGTCACATAACCCCCATGACCTGCACAGTGTAGGGAGGCCGTCATCAGCAGTGGGTTGACAGAAGGCTTAACACGTGCCGGGTGAAGGAAGGTTGTGTGTTTAAAGGGTTCGGTGCATCAATTGGCCTGATGCTCAGAGCTTGCCCAGCGTGTGGTACGCGTGCTCACAGGCGAGCTCACCTGTGGTGGTTTGAGACACTTCAATGACCGTATAGAAATTACTCCTTTGGCCATCTTTGCATGAAGTACAGAGCATTTCCACTGTATTACTAATTACTTGCTAGAAATCTACACACTCCAATGGTGTCAGCTAAGTATTAAATGACTATTGTTGACGACTCACAAAGTGGTACCCATGTTATAGGCCCTGGAGAGATAATGGGACGGGTCCACTCCCGATTCGGGTTTGATGCCACAACTTTGAGACGGCGAGGGGTGAGCGCTGCCGCAGCAACGTCACGTCACGCGCGATGCAAGGTTGAAGGCCTGTGTGGGAGATGCGTTAAGGGGGAGACACTTGGGGTCATTGTGATGTATAAGATGACTACAGTGGAAGAGATGTACTCTCTCTCTTCCAGAGCACGGTGTTGTACACAACGTTTGACGAGGTGAGTGCAACACGGTTTTTGATAAATCTGAACAAATCACTTTCTTTTTGGGTCGGATATTTTAAGGAAACGATTTGCAATGCGTCATTACGATGCACTTTAATCCCCGTTCCATGTGTGGAGAATGAATTTGATATTACGTGAGTCGTGATGCTTGTAATAATGCTTGTTGTATGATTGTGTGTTTAGATACTGGAGGATACGTTTAACGGGGGCAACAACCTTTTACCAGAAGAGCTAGGCAATCCACTCATGGTAAACTTGTATGAATGTGTGCTCTCAAATAATGTGCTGTTCATTTTCTGTATTATTATACTTGATTTGTGTTTCTTTAAAAGCTAGAACGAGTCCCACAATTCACGCACGATGCACATAAAGTACTCATCCTTGAAGCTACCTGAGGCAGGCCGGCTCACAACTGCTGCATGTGAGATGCCGTGAGGGTCATGTTGCAGATGGAATACTCCTGTATGCACGCTATAGCGAAAACACAATGCTCCTCTGCGGGATTTTAAACGGAGCTAATATCCAAATGTGCACCACTGCCAACACAGTAACACCCAATCATTTGTTTAAATTCCAAACTGTGTGTGTGCAGGACATTCTCTTGGATCTGCTGAGTTACCAGGAAGGCCCCCGGCTCCGTGACCACCTCAGCCATGGGGAGGTTCCCGTGCCCGCGGTCCCCGGGCCTGTGGCTGCTCACGTCCTGTCGGTCGCTCTGCTGCTGCTGCTGGGCTGTACACGAGGCCACGGCACGCCGCAGGTGCGTCCCCCTGGCACCTGCAAACATTGTCTTATCTTATATACATATTTAGTTTTTAAATAGCGCCATATTCCGAGGCACTTTACAATTATACAGTTGTACATGAGATGGTCGTGGTGGAGATAAAGGGTGGGGTTATTAAAACTGGTGGTGTAGTTATGGTGACGGGAGAACAGGCAGGAGACGTGAAGGAGGGGTCGGGGAAGGCCTGGTCAAGGCTGGGGGCGTGAGGGTAGAGAGTCGCAGTAGCACGGCCGAGGGAGTAGAGATGGGAGTTGCATTCAGGGAGCAACAGAAGCAGGTTCGTCAAGGCGATTGTCCGTTGGCACTCGACGCGTTTGTTGTGAACGCGAGGAGAAATCCACCGACAGGAGAGAAGGGGGTGGTGTTGTCTCATTATTTAATAAACATGTGTGTGTGTATTGTGTATGTATATATTGTGTATGTGTTGTGTGTATTGTCTTTGTCTCTTGTGTTTGTGTATTCTGTGTGTGTATTGTTTGTGTATATTGTGTATGTTGTGTATTTTGTTTGTATAGTATATATTGTGTATGAATTGTGTATATATTGTGTGTAATGGTTGCTTTCGTCTTGTTTCAGGACAATGGATATGTCAAAGCGCTCCTGAGCGTTACGGACACATACCGTTCTGTGTTCCATCCTGTTGGGAGACTCACACTACAGGTGAGCTGCCTGTGCAGGTGAGGAGCGTAGCTGTGGCGCTGATGACGCAGCGCGGTGCGGGGTGCAGCGCCGGTTGCTTCTCCCAGCGCCGCGACTCCGTGGGAGACGCTTCACCGCGTTGGAGAGAAACCTTCGGAGTTTCACGCGTGCAATAATATGTTTACATGTTTATTAATTTGCTTGGTAACCTTGTGCACTTTATTTATAGATATCCGAGTGTGTGTCTTCGTTGAGAATGTGGAAAGACATTCATGGACCGAGCGAGGAAGATTTGGATTCAGAGTGGAGGTAGGAAGCACGTTATACGTGACCCGCTAGTTACACATGGGGGGTGACGTTTTGGGCAAACGCCCTTTTTCAGAACATGCAGTGTTATTGACAAACTTGTTGATTTTCGAAATTATGATTTAAGATTTTTCATTGTCTCTCTTGCCTAAATAATGCTTTGCAATGTCATTTGGGTTTGTTTTTCCCTTAGCAATTGCCCTGAGGGAGCAGATTCCACGCGGGGTTGTGTGATGAATATGTTAACATCAGCTCAGGAGCCTGTGCCCTGCTTGGTAACGAGGGAGGCGAGCGGCTCCTGGCTACGTGACGGCGGCGATGGCGAGCGGACGAGTTCAGAAGATGAGCGACGTGGCGCTGCCACCCATCAGGGACAGGGCGGCTCAAAGGAGCACGGAGCGGTGGACTGCCCCGCTGCTCCAGAGCAGCAGCAGCGTCCCCCCGCTCAAAGACGCTTCTTCGTCGGCCAAGCGCAGTGGCTTATCCAGCCAGAGGAAGGCCACCGTCTCTTCGCCAGCGTGCAGCAGCAGCACGCTCAGCTCCTCAGGTCTTGTGCCGTGGTTATGAGTTGTATTAGAACATGGAATATACATCTATATATATACACGATAACGTGTTTGTTTTGGGCAGGAAGCATTACTGAGGAAGGTAACAGGATTGGCACAGATTTAATAAAAGAGTTGCTGATTGTTTGGCATTTCGGATACTCGGCATTTTTATTTCAAAACCAACATTATTTGTACACTTTGTACTGGTATGAAAAGTAATATATTATCAGAATATGCTTTGAATTCATCAGCAGTTGATTGACAAAGGACTAAAACGTATTATAAAAATGGTAAATTACTGATGAGTGTAATTAGCAATGCATTTAAATCGCCGATTTTTTTTTTATAATGATGTGAAAGATAAGTTGGGTTAGTACTTAAATCGGGGATTGCCTGCGGATACCGCTCATGTGAGAGCCATGGCTGGAAATTGAATTTGGGTCAACCGTTCATAGCGCAGTGCACTTAGCGGTGCGTCACCGCTCCCCAATGTTTTATAATGTCATCATCATCATCCCAATCCATACTTATTGGGCCAAAAGTTACATACGTAAGTCCTCGCTTCACGCGTGCTCACACGACGCGATTTAGCTATAACGCTGTTCTTCCAATCGGGAACACTTGGCACAACACGGGACGCACACCGTTATATAACACGGGACGCACACCGTTATAACAGTTTCTGAGCGGTTGACGATTAACTTTCTTGAGCTGCGGCGTACTCTCAGTTATTTGTCCCGCCATCTTATTGTGTGTGCGTACAGCGTACCTCCCCAAACTTTATTGAAACTTTATTTATGGGGAAATAGTTTTTGCTTAACGAGGCACTTTTCAGGCATGCATCTACCGCCTTAAACGAGAACTCACCATATGACTATCTCGTATATGTGGTTGTGTAAACCTGGAACAGTTGCGCTCCGTGGTTTGACCCTTTGCCTTTGACGTGCAGCTTCCCTGTCCCGCCGACTCGGCAGCAGCCGCGAGTGGCGCTGGAAGCGGTGGCGTTGCTGCGGAGCGTGGCGCGCCACTGCCTCGCGGTCTCTGCACACACGGTGGACGGAGCCGCCTCGCGGCACGACCAGTGGCTCAGGAAAGAGCTGCGCTCCCGGCAGAGAACCAACTACCTGCGCATGCTGAAGAGGTGACGGATGACACGTGCTCTGACATCAACATGGGGTGTGCCTCCATTCTCGGGTGACGTTACAAAACGTTGTAATTTGTGACTGTGAATGGTTGGCTTGGGACCTCATTGTGGGCCCCAGCCCTTCACGTTCCCTCTAAACCGATACATTATTTGGGGTGATTGAGGTTACCTTGCGGTTTGTGATAAAATTGTCGGCATCAGCCAGGCTTGATGCGTGCCAATGTAACTGTGATTCATACCGCAAGCAAAGACAGTGCAGTACTTCCTAAATTGCTGATCTGGGGGGCAATTCATGAGGTGGAGCAAATCGTCATTTTCTCACCTACTAGAAACAAAAACCTGTTTGGAAAAATATCTGCATTTGTGGAAAATATTTGCAGAAATATTGCCTGAAACCAGCACTGCCATGCTATGGACTTGTACATTTGTACTGTGGCTAAATCTAGCTCTGCAGTTGTCGCATTTCGTGCTGACAAATAATCCATTTAGCAACCATAACATTGCCCATATCGTACAGCATTGGCAAAATGTATGTTGTTGAACTACAGTGACGATTCTTCATGCTTTGTTACGTCATCTGACACCAATTGGAATGCTTGGATGTCGCCACGTACTTACCTCGCAAAGTTCCAGGCATATCTTGTTACGACGGCCTACCCTCAAAGTGTTCACTTGGCTTGTGAGCGTGAATTAACGCACGCTTCGCGATGACTCCCCCAGTGTCCCCAGCCTGTCGCGTGCCCTGTGGGCGGTAACCGCCACTGTGGCGTGGCAGCTTCACCGCCTGCCTCGCCTGTCCACCTGCCACCCACGAACCTCACAGAAGCACATCAGGTACCGTGAATGCTCGCAAGATACGGACCATGAAATCTATAGTCTTATTTATATTTACAGAGCGCCTTCACTCAACGCGCTTGACATAGCTTACCAAATGGTGACGCAGAATGGAATGATGCAGTTGACCGGTGGAATATGCAAGGGCTGAAGAATGTGGTAGCGGTGGCGGGCTACTTGGGGATCACAAAAGGGTAGGGACGGGAAGGAGTGGAGTGTCGAGGGGAGGGAAGAGGTGAGGCTTTAATAGAGAAACGGAAGGAGATTAAGGAGGGGGATGCTTTATGCCCAAGGGAAGTTTATTCCAGTGGAGGGGTGCAAGGAGGGAGAATGACCAAAAACGGGATTGGGCACGGTGAGGAGAGACAGAGAAGGTTGGGAAATAAAAGGACGAGAGGGGGGATCTAGAAGCAGATGAGGGAGGCAAGATGAGGTGGGGCAAGGCCATGAAGAGATGTAAATACTGGCGTCCAGCAGCACCCGAGCCCACCTGCTATGGGCCCGGGTGCTGCTGGGAGCAACCGAGGCCCAGTGAGTGAACACAATGACGGGTTGCTCTGGGAAATACTTGAGGGCCCAGGACATCTCATCGTCCAGCAAGGACACTTTTTTTGAAAGGCCGATCACATGGATTCAAAAACTTGTGAAGCTCATTGTGCAGCCAGTCTGAGAAAGATGACAATAACGGATTTAGAAGTGGTCCAATAAAGCAGGCCTGGGTTATCGTAAATTACATGTGGGATATCAAGTGTTTCCAGGACACCCTCTCAATTACGGAATTTGCTAACATGTGATATTGCTCCTTTACATTCTAGGTTATTAAAAGGAGTTCTTCAATGCATGGAGAACCTGGTGATCTACACCAGCCCCAGCAAGAACAAGTGGGCAGAAACCGCAGAACTTCTCGACAAGCTGTACACTGCCGTGCACCTGTCGCTGCATCACCTCCCAAGCCAGCACGGAGCCGGCGGTGTCGGCGCTCCGCAGTGAGGGGGGCGTCACTTGGTGGTTCTTCATCCGCCCATGGAAATGGTTGTACACATCGTCGTTCGTAGGCATGAAGTAACCCAATGTCCTGATCCTATGAGTTTTAATTAACTGTTATTTGTGGTTGTGATCTTAATCAAGAATCTATTGTCTAATTTTGTAGTCTTGTTGGTTCCGTTGTGACCTCTATCTGAAAACCGGATGCATTCCACAGTATGGAGGGACCTTTGTCTAAGATAATATTTAATGTATTTACTCAGAAAATGTCATCATGCTCATCTCATTGTTTGTACCAGATTTAAATCTTCATAACCAAATACATCCTACACAAATCTCAAATTATATGCCAAGAATCAACACGAGATGCTCTTTCATCCATGATACTTCACAAACCTGGAATAAGCTCTTCTACATTTAGCAATGTCTTCTCAGTTGGTGTTCTACAATAAACGGGATTTGATGCGAGTATATTTTTTACGTAAAGTTTGATTGGCTTTCATTTCGTCTTTATATTACAGATGTGTTAATATCTTGCACGGTAAAATGCTTAACTAGTATTGTGTATAATTTAAGGATTTGTGGATATTTTGTTTTTAGTTTGCTCCTTGTTTTTGTATTAGTTTTGTATCATTACATTTTGCACCTTTGTTAAAACTGTTTTTTTGATGGTCGGTGTCGCCACCCACTCGGCATCTGAACATCCGCGAATGTGCAGTTTCTGGGGTGGGGTGCACAGCACGGGGCCCCCACCACTTCCTCTCCCCGAGACAAGCTGCTCCACATCGTGCCCTCACGACTTGAGCAAAACCAGAAACAGGTAGCAGCAAAGCCATTAGGGGACAGACTCCCTCTCCAAGAACACTTTTTTGGAGAAGCGGAGGGGTTGGAATCACACGATTTTTGTTTAGGGCGTCAATGCCCCCAGAAGTGCAAAAGAAAACCGGGGTGGTCCAGAGAAACCAACGCATACAACGGGTTAACATTCAAAGGTGCCACAGACGGATTCATGAACCCGTTGCTGCAAGCCAATTTCTGGTCACCTTGCTGGCCCAGTTGATTGAGACACTTCACAAACATGATACGCCATTTAATCCAAAGTGTGCACCAACATGTGGCTCTGCTGATGACACAAGTTTGAAGAAAATGTGTGATCACGTTGAATTTTAGATTTCACGCTAAACATCGTTCCCACTTGAAAGAAATGAGGTGAAAGTATTCTCTATAATGCAACAATTTGGGGTCCGATTGGGGATCACCTCTTTTGCAGCAGATCCTTGTTTCTGTGGTCATTCAGCTGCCCTTCATTGACAGGTCACTCATTGTGCATGTCATTTTATAGTTTGTGTATTGGGAATTTACACAGGGAGATTCTTGAAAAAATATCAGTGTTTAATGTCCGCTTTCCCAGAGACGTCATACTTTGGCAACCCACCAAAAATATAACAGGCATCATAACTTCCACAACACAATGGGTTTCCAAATGTGTGAATACATTCAGTTAACATACTTCCCAAATAATGCATACTAACTGCATTTATTTGACAAAACAAGTGTAATATATACATCCTGGTATTGAGTAAGCTACTTATTTGCAAGGTTTCTATTCTATTTGTCTAATAGATGACTGGAGCAGCAAGACAGCAGATAAACCCCGGTGCTACCCGATGGACGGACAATCCATTGAATTTTTCAAACCCTGACGTACGTGGTTTCTAAAACATGTACAAGCTCTGCAAATAAAATAACAAATTCCACCCAAAATATTTAAACAATTACAACTACACGAACAAAAGCGAGTTCACCAATTGCCTGTTAAAGGATTTTTTTTGAGAATCATCCGCTCAAATCATTTTAAATTTTCAAAGCGTGCAAGCTGTGAATACACCATCTCAGTCATACATAAGCAGCATGTATTTGCTGCTGCTGCCACAAAGATTACAATTACTCTTTTTCCTGCACTTATTTTTATTTTATCGTTCAGGAACAGCTTCATAACGATTTACAGCCACTCCTTTGCATCGGACTCATCCGTGAGAGGTTTGTCAATGGACTTGAGCATTATCTCCCCACAGTAGACGCACTCGACTGCGACGATGTCATCCAGATCTTGCGTCAGCGTCTCTCGCGACTGCTGGGCATTGCTGGCGCTCGCCGCCGCCGCCGCCTCCTTCTGCTTGTGGGAGCGTCCCGGGGCGTCTCGCGACGTCTCCCCCAGCTTGCGCTGAATGTCGTCCAGCGTGGCTTTCTTGCTGCTCGAGAGATGTGGGTACACCTCCCGCACCAGGCAGTCTCCGTGGAACATGTGTCCGCAGGGGAAGAGGTAAAAGCCCCGATTGAGCAGTGGGAAGAGGCAAGAAGCGCACTTCTCTTGAGCATTCACCACACCGTACTTGTTCCTCATCTCGTGGATGTCCTGACGGATGCGTCGAGCGCTCTCCGTCGCCTCCTCCATCTCCTCCTTTAGTTCCTCAATGTGCTTGTTGTATTCTTCCAGCGAGCTGCAGATTGCTTCTTTGAAGTGGTCAATGGTGACGAAGTCTGGAAAGAAGGGGAGAATATCTTCGATCTTAAGCAGATCACAGTTAGGCAGACATGCCATTGCCTTCCTGACATCCTTCTCCTCCTCCACCACGTGGCGTGCAATCTTCAGCCACAGCTTCTTGCGCAGGTCCTCGTCATCCTCCGGGCGATCCGCGTTCAGCTTGGCCAGTTCGACATCCTCCTACAAAACAAAAACACGTGTCCATTGCCGCTGCCTGAAGCTGGACACAGCATCACTGTAATCAGACGTCTGCTCCACTTATACGTGTTTGCGATGAAGTGGGTTTATTCATAAAGCCAAATCCAAAGCGACTTCCGATTCATTATCCTCTTATCAGCAGAGCAGCTGTCAACCCCAATTCAACCATGCGCATAATTCTTGGCATGGGGAACGTTATTTGATAAACATTTTACATGGATTAAATTAGTTTTTCGAAACATTACATTTAAAAGTATATCAATGATGTACTGCAGTATTCTCACTTCCTACACCCATACCTGCGAATAAAGTGGAAGAGCCTCGTCTCTCACCAATGCCATAAGCCTAGCGTTTGGAAAATGCACCTTCATGCCCAGAGTTCAGCATCAAGTGAAAACTGCCAACAGTTCTGACGTCCCAGCTAATCTCTTAGCCCTCACAAAACCTGCATCTGACACTCCATTCCGTTACTCCTTGGCCTTCTACTCTGTCAACTCCCCAAGGTCGATTTTCATTATTTCACACCAGAATACAATTCGGTAAGCATGAATTAACAGTCAAATCAAACGTTAAGTGATGCATCAGCAACATAATACACAGCTCACGAACCTTCAGTGCCAAGTCGACAGCCTCCTCGTACAACTCCATAGTTGTGTAAATGTGCACACAAGCACGATGCAGGTTGTGCTCGGCACACAACCGCAGGGCGTACTTGAGGTCATACCCGACGTTCTGAGCATTCTGCCCCTGGCTTTCCAGGTACGTAATCAACTGGTGTGGTGCGTGCCGAGCGTAGAGAGACAGGAGGTAGTTGTGGATGGCCTGGTCTTCCACGTGCAGCTGGTTCACGCAAAACTCTAGATAGCAAATGGCCTGGTTCACTTGTTCATTCCCCTGAGCCTGATGATGGCTAACCAGTGCTGGAATGAGCCGCCTGGGCTCCAGACGTCGGCCCATCTCTATCCAAGTCTTCACGAGCTCTCGAGGCACGTGCTGCATCAGCACGGGGGAGAAACGGTACACAAGATCCCTGTCCCCATGCCTGGCCAGTACCTCCAAAGCCAACGTGTAATCCTCATGCTGGATATGGTGCGAGAGGACACGCTCGTAATCTTGTATCAGGACTGCAAAAAAGACCAGGTCCTCCACATTCCCATGACTGGCAATCAATTCATAGATTGCTGTACGGTTGTTTTGAAGGCATTCCTTTAGCTTGCTTTGCATCAGGAACTTGTGAAATTCTTCCTGCGTAGCAGGGAAACTCGAGTCTCTGTCGTCTTTCAGCTGTCCAAGCTTGTTTAGATAGAGCTCTATGATCCAGGTCACCAGCATGGTCATCTGTGTCTTGTCTTCCGTCTTCAGGTTCGTGAGCTTCTTCGTGAGAAACACTTTCAGTGCCTCCTCTTGCTTGGCTTCGATGAATTTAAGAGCGATTTCTTCAAAGTAGCTGTGGGTCAGTGCATAGTACATGGCACTCTCGATGTACTTTCCAGTTTTGAAGTAATGTTCGGCCTGTTTTGTCTGAACCTTGTCCAGGCATTCTGGTCTGTCCTTGCAGTATTCCTTCGCGAGGTCAAACTTTCCCATGCCGAGATACATCTGCCAAACATCTCTCGACTCGCGAGCAATGTAATACCGGAAAACGGCATTCTCCGTATAACTCCAAACTGTGCCCTTTGTTGGGTCTTTGATCATTCTCAGCAGGCGGCCAAATTTAACGGGGGCAATATCCTCGTAGGTTAGCTGCCCATTCAGTGTGCATATTGCAGACATGCGGTCAGGGAACATGAGCAGGAAGTGAAACTGAGTGAGGACGATGGAATTTGGCTGCTTCGTATCGCCATCGTTAGAGGTAGGGTAGGGCCACTGCTGTGCATCGGCCAGCATCGAGCCCTGCCGGTTGTAATCGAGAGATCCAAAGTAGACACCGGAGCCGGTCATCCAAGCAAAGGCGCGAGGGGATGAGCGCAGCTTCTGGGTGTACAGCGCCAGATCCGAGTACCCGGCCTCAGCGGGAAACTCAAGGAATCCAGGTGGCTCCTCCATGTAGTTGTTGAAGACCGACTGATACACTGGGTTCTCGCCTCCTTCGGGCATAACCGCAAAGAATTGGTAGAGGCGTTTATTTGTGGTAGCGATGATGAAGCACTTTCCCTCAACGACCCTCTCCACTTCAATGCAGCACACTGGGCTGGGACTGTCAACCTCCCCCAGGGTATACAGATGCTTGAAGTACTGATCTGGGTTGCTTCCAAAGAGGCCCTGATCGGCGGAGCTGATCTCAGACTCCCAGATGGTGCCGGTGCGCGTGCCCACCAGAATGGGACCCGTAGAGACTTCGTTTCCTGCCAGCTTGTTCCAGCCGACACACTCAATCAGGTGGCTTCTCCATTTGGAGAGGTTCTTGGCTTTGCGGGAGTTCCGACTGAGGTACAGGCACTCCTGTGATTCTAACGCAATTAGGAGATGAGAACCTGCAACAATAAACATCAGTTTCGATGGCTGTATCACAGTGAAAATATATGAACAGCAAGCATATTATATTTTTTTAACAATCATGACTAATAAAAGGTAATTGATAACCACATAAAATATTGTAAGATATTTTCTTCTCATTAAAAACACCCACAAATGTACATGTGTGGCATACAGTGCAGCAAATTAGTTGATGGGCCTCTTGTTAATGCTGCATTGGGGAGACATGAGGTTTGCTGCACTACTGGGGGAAATGGATTTGGCAGTACCTCTAAAATCTTCACCAATTTTATTTTAATTAAATTGGTCAAATCTCAGCATCAGACAATACCTGTGGGATCCAAGAAGAGTTTATGTATCTTATCATCCTGGGCCCTGAGGACCTCCAATTCATCAATCTTGTCAGGGTTATCCAAATCAATTCTGAAACAACAACAAAATCACCGTTAATGTTCATTGCCTTAAGTGCAAGTTTCACATTTTTGGAATAAGCATCTACATTTAAACCTTCATTTAAAATCACGGCAGTCATTGTAGCTGAGTTTTTTCAAGGCAGATCTAGGATAAAAATGCATGGTGATCGGTCAGAAGCGATAATAGTTTTTTCCTCTTTTCTCCAAATTATATTCCACTTGTTATCGAAGCCACATCATGAGAAGAACAAACAGAAATTCAGCACGCTAATAGCTAGCACTACACCACTTTATGTGAATGATCAGTCCTGAAGATTACACCACAGAGCTACGTTTTAAGTCCCCTTGGCAGATCTGTCCATCAGCACAAGGGATACCACGTGATATATTCCCTGCGAAAGTGTTCCGTCACATGGCAATCACGACAAAATATTTATTCTGGCAGCCAGAATATCCATCACGAGCTGAAATAAACTGAATATTTAGTCCCATCATTAGTGACAGGCAGAGACTATAAACTCGCTCTACCTGAGAACCACGGGTGGATGAGACCTGAAGTCAAACCCAGGTTCCCAGCAGTGTCAGCTCAGGACAGCTCCCTGAGGGGGGCTGCCTGGCAACCTCCAGACACAAAGTTAATATTTTATAAAAGGCTTATTAACAGGTAACAAAATTTACAATTTAATACATATTACACTGTTGCCCCGAGAAAACATTTCCACCCAGCTCATCTTCCATCTGAGATGATAAAATACAAGTAGATAAAGTTGTCCTATTGAGACTAAAAAGCTATACAATGATAAAAATATATATTATTCACCTCAACAGCATATTCTTCCCCATCGCCAGACACAGTTGGTTGTTGGAAATGACCAGGTAGGTGATGGGCTGGGTGGGTGTGAAATTGATCTTCTTTTTGCTGAAAATGGGCGTTTCATCCTCAAGCCGTGCACTGACAATACCTAAACAAGCACAAACAAAACATCACAATTTAACAATGAACACTCCAAGATTCATGTCTTGTTCAAACTATGTAAGAAATAAACTAAATCGTGCAAAAAAATGTAGTGTTGTAACACAATTACAGACAAAACAAAAGTTAAATGTAGAAATTATAATACAACACTGTGACTATCATATTTATTAATATTCAGTGTTGAATAATTTTACAAGTTGAAGAAAAAAATTGAGTGCCAGGTGTAAGCCACACGTAGCAGCGCAGCACGCGTATTTGGATAGCAATACAATGACAAAATATTTGTGTGACCATTAATAAACCAATTGTGACTTGCTAAGCTTATATGGGTTGCTCTTAGATATATGTATGACTGCACACTTTCTATCTATGCCCTGCATGCAAGCTGATATTATCGCTCCACCAACATTCAAGGGTTTATGAGATTATAATTTTCAAACTCAACTCTTCAGTTTTTCACAAGTTGTTTATTTTGTGTTTCAAACATAATTTGCAAAAGTTCAACAAAATTATGAGCAAATACATATTTATTTTAAGAGTTACTTTTGTGTAGTGATTTGCAGCCTGATCGAATCATCTTGTTAACACGGCCAAACACAACTGATTCAGTTTCCTTCCTTCGAATGGTCATCCCAAATTTAAACCAGGCCAGGGCAATACTGACTACGCACTGAGTATTCAAAATAGCCCCTTGGAGCAACAAGTTCACTGCCACCAATTATGCACACTCTGGTGAGTTTCAAGGATTTAATATCTGACCGGCCCAGAAAAGCTAAATTTCATATCCACCTGTTTCATGTAAAATTGGCGATTATGAACTCCAAATGGATCATCAGCCAATAATGAAAGTGCTTTATGTTCCTTGCATTTTGCACTTACCAGACTGCAAGAAGGGCTCGCTCGCCCGCTGCTGCTGCTGCTGGTACCCAGGCCGTGACTGCGCATCCTCGTATTGGTCAAACAGCGAAGCCATGACAGCGCCTCGCGCAGCGCCGGAGCACTGTCAGGAAACACACACGCGGCACGTAGAACGCACATTCATTATTACTCGAACTATTTTTAAAAGCTACCATTAAACAAATGCCAAATGTAATACTTAAGTTGGAAGCCTTTCTGGAAAGGCACAGGGCTGTCCCTGCAATTCAGGAAGCATGGGACAGCAGCAGGAGCAGCACGGGGGTGGGAGTGGAGGCGTGGCACGTTCAGCGACAGGCAGCGCAGAGCGGGTGACCGAGGTGCGAGGGCGGAATGTGGAAGTTTGCGGTCTGCTGTTGGAGGATTCGCGAGGCACTGGGAGACGTGTGTGGGGGTGCCGTGTGCTGCATAAACTATTCACGTGCACAGGTCCCCCACTTTGTCAGGGGCCACACACTCGTCTCCCTCCTGTGGCTGTCTTACTATCACTTGTGTTTGTCTTAGCACTGTAGCATTCTCTCCACGTCTCTCTGCATGTCTTTGAGTTTTCCTTCTTTAAGTTTAATATATCCATGTTTGTGTCTCTCCTTTCCAGCGTTGTCCCTCTACTTATTTGTATCTCTCAATGTGTTCTTTCCTCAATGCCTCTATATGAATGTGTCTCTTGCAGGATCTCTATTAATTTTTGTTTGTATTCCTCCATACGTATTCCTCTTTCTCCACGTCTGTAACCGAGTCCCTCCGTAGATGTCAATATCTGCATGTGTCAATCTTTATTAATGCACATCTGTGTCTAGTTTGAGAAACTCAGGTGCGAGGAGGAACCACAGACAAGCTGAAAGGCAGCAGCTGCGCAATGAGCCGGCGCCAATTATTTCCCCAAGTTCTGCGGTCCTCTAGATATACACGTCTCTCTCCAGGTTTCCGTCTCTCCCCGTGTCTGCAGAGGACCCCGGTCAGCTGTTGGTGCGTGCAGTCAGCACGGTCAGCATGGGGCACTCGGGCAGCACAGGGAGAGAGAGTGCGGCAGAGTGGCGGGCAGCACAGGGAGAGAGAGTGGCGGGCAGCACAGGGAGAGAGAGTGCGGCAGAGTGTTGAGGGCAGCGTGTTGATGAGGGCAGCAATGGGCAGCGCGGGCTGCGCAAACCACAATGGGAGAAACACGGGGGGGCACAGAGTGGCAGCGGGAAGAGCGACGAGCAGAGAGACACAAACACGGCGCACGGGGAAGCACAGAAGGGCCCTTGCTGTACTGACAATACCCGCCAATGCAGGTGACGTCACCACGGCACTTGTACCAGGCTACGTGCACATTTGAGGATGAACTGCAGCACCAACAACCACCGCCATTCGCCACTAAGTGTCGGTGACGTCCCCACGGCGCATGTGCCAGGCTACGTGCACGTTAAGGCCTTAACTGCAGCACCACCCACACTGACATACGTATCTGTACAAAGATACCCCGTATAGCCTCGACATACTTTTGAGGCAAGCGTTGTTAGCGACGAGCAGCTATGAAGGGCGGCACGGCACACGAGGGAGGGCGAGGCGAGCGACACTCCCGCTCACGGCCAACATCAGTGGCGAGCAGGCGAAGCGATAAATGAATCCAAGCCTGGGCCCTCTCCCTCCCTCCGTCGACTCAGCATTGATTGAGTACCTGGTCGTGGCGTTATAAACATCAGCAGTGGGGAGACAAAGGCGGCCGGGCGTGGTTCTGTCCCCCAGCCGTAGCCCCCGGCGGGAGGTCGCAGAGCGGAGCGGGAGACGCGGAGAGATGGCGTCCCCCGGTCACGTGACGGCGCGTGCACGTGACCGCCGCGGATCGATTCCGCGACTCCCGGGAGAATCAAGGTGGGCCGCGGAATCGATTCCTTGCGAATGATGATTTGGAATCGTTGGGAGAGAATCTTCAATTCTTTCGGTAAAGTCACGTATAAAGATAAAATAATAAATTAAATAATAGCATACGACGTTTCGATCGCAACACAAGCAATCATCATCAGGTATAATGAAATAGCGACATAAAATCTAACCAGAAAACTATAGACAGACATATAAGCAGACAGATATCACCAAGATACATAGAGCGAGCAACACAGGTACAGAGAGGGGTGATCGTCTCTGTGGGGTGGCCTTAAATAGACAGAGGGGGGCGGAGGCAGCGAGAGGGAGGGGTTAGAGACAACATTTACATGTCAATGAGTACGAGGAGACGCGTAGAGAAGTACGCAGGCTTAGAGGGAGAAAGAAACACACTAAATTTAAATAACCTAGCAAAGTATCGAAATGTTATGTAAAACGACACAGAGAGTCGGTCAACACACAATTAACGCATAGCCTGGCCGATTACGTATTTCAAAGATTGCTAAGTTAGAATTTAAGTGTGAAAATTCCAAAGAAAGACAAAAGATAAAAACAAGAGGCACGGAGACACACAGACAGAGCAGAACCTAAGACCGACAAAAAACGAGTGTAGACAGAAAATCTTCACTGAAGCCCGCAGGAAGAATCCGAGGAGCTGTGAAGCTCTTTCGTGGGTTGTCCAGGAGGGGTGGGATTGAGTGGGGGGAGTTGAGCGGCGTTGTTCGTGTGGGCTAACGGATGAAAGATTGAGACTGTGTGTTACACTTGGACAAAGATCCCCCGTGTAGCCTTAACCAGACTATTATTTGGGTCTTTCGGTAAAGTCACGTAGATAGCAGAAAAAATAATAACATTAAAATAATAATAGAATGAAGTGAATAAAAACTAATAAAAATATCACGACGTTTCGATCGCAACACAAGCAATCGTCATCATCTCCTGATGTTTTTATTAATTTTAATTCACTTTCTTTTCATTTTTTATTATTATTTTTTCTCGTGACTTTACCGAAATACCCAAAGAATATGAATTCCTGCAGTCACGAAAGCTTTATGTCAAGACGTAACCAGACTGTTGGGGCAAGTGCTGTTAGCCAGCACCGATGAAAGGCCGGCACGGCACACGAGGGGGTAGGGTGGCCAGCACCACATCTGGCCGCCTTTGTCTCCCCAGTCGCGATTTTGTTTACACACCGCACTAGGTACTCATTTGAGGCTGAGTCGACCTAGGGGATGCCCAGGACCGGTTCAGACAATGGTCACTGGTGTGGGGTCACCACACACACGCCCGCATTGAACCAATTGCCTGCTGAGGTGACGCACTCCGAGAAGGAACGTGTGGGCTGATGGGATGTGGACAAATAAAATGCGTTAATTTGTGTATGTGGAGGGACAGATATGGGGGTGGAGGAGATGATGTCTCGTTGTTTATTTGGCTCATGCTGATTTTGATGAGGATGAATGCAACTGAAGCTGTATTTAGTTAAAGGCGCCGTGGCGCAATAGAGTCCGTGTGCATAAGCCCGAGCAACATCGAGCCACTGGGAAGCGATGCCACGCAATGACCTGGGGTCGAGCATGGGGTCGAGCATGGGGTCGAGCATGGGGTCGAGCATGGGGTCGAGCATGGGGTCGCTATTTCTGGTGTAACACGCAGCAGGCTTTCCTGATCAACATCATCCATAATACAGGTTATTTAGGGTTAGATCGCGGAAATATATAAATGTGTCGTTATACCCGCCACCACCCGACACAGCCAACTAGTAAGGGTTGTCACAAACAGAACGTGCCAATTCGTTACTAGTCTAGTACAGCACGCCGGTGTGTTGGAGAGCCAAGCCACAACATTTACAATCTGAGTACTGTTTCTATTTATAGACTGCTGTTCCAAACGCCAATGGCCAAGCATACGCCCAGGATAACCTTATTTGGGCATAGAGAACCTACTTTATAACGTATCCTTACATCTGTAGTGTCAACGATTCGGAGACAGAGTTTCTAGGAGGCACTTTCTTTATTAACAACTTCCACGGTCTCGTCTGCACACTCTCCACAGTAGCTCAGCCCAGCCTGCACACAACACCGGCCGTCTAACACGGACGGCACTGACTGAGATAGCCAACTACTCTCCTACGTAGCGCGATGTCTAGCGGAGACGTTCAGCGACGATGGCGACGAGACGACAGCGACGACGAGACGAGTCCACTCCCAGCACCGGCAGCCTCGAGCCCCCCACTCCCGGCTCCTTTTATGCTCCCAGCGCGGCCTGGCTCCGCCCTGACCACGCCCCCTTCTCGAACCCGCCAGCAGGTTCCAGGGGCCTCCAGACGGGGTCCTCCGTGACCCTTGTCCCAGTTCCTCCGCTCTGCCCACACGCCGTGCACGCCCTCACCTGCGTGTGTGCTGTCTGTCCACCACAGCTGCCGCTGCTGTCCACCAGCCGGCGCTATGACACTACACATCCATCACGGACTCATTCTGTACTTTACAGCTTCTCGCCCGATTGCAGACTGGACCAGAATATCTCGGAATGAAGCCCGCCTCTCAGACACAAGCTATGCTCGTGTGTTAGAGATAACAAGTGTCTTGTTGGCTCCCTTGAACCGTGCGTTTTATATCTTTTTTTGAGAAGTGGGAAGTCACTGTCACGGGAAGTTACTGAAAAAAGGACTTTCGCATTCGAAAACCTGTGACTGGAAGTGGGCCTCGGCAAGGTAAGGTAAAAGTTAAAATGTTTATAAAAACAAGCCTACCTTTTACCTTACCACAATACAATCACTCTACCCTACCTTTTACCCTTTAGCAGGTAAGGTAAAAGGTAAAAAGCAACGAGCCTACATTTACCCTACCTTTTACCCTTACCCCATACAAATTACCCGATTACAGGGTAATTACTAGGGTACTACTACACATGAAAAAGGTTTATAACGGTAAATGCTATAGGTAGAGCGCTTTATTCATATAGAATACTCTCGATTCCAATTTTACACGCTTTCTTTGAACTCACTCTGTTGTTGTTGTCGTTGTTGTATCCTCAAATCTTATAACTACATTTTAACCCACTTCCCAATGTGGTATCGACTGCAAACTTGGTATACTTATGTCATACTAATGACAACACTATACTCTATCATAAAAAAAACATCTGTTTTTAACATGATTTTTAATATGTAATGTTTCGGCTTGGGTCTAATTGTCCACGGCCAACTGACGTTGGCTGTAATTGGCCACGGCCCCTTACGTTATGGCAAGTTTCGGGGACACTTCCTGGATTCGTGGAGTTCTGCCATTACTAGTACATTTAATAAAATCGTGTTTAAAAAAAAGTTTTTAAAAAATATATTACTTATTAAATGGAGGCCACAGACTGTGGGGGTAATCAAGGTACCGTATTTACCGGGTAATAGTTCGCGCTACCTTTACCCTACCCTTTTCCTTACCCCTTGACCCTTTTACCCGGTAAAAAGTGTAAATGACCTTACCTTGCCGAGGCCTACCTGGAAGTGCGTCTGTGTCCGTGCCACGGCACCCAGTGCCGGCCCTGCTGGGACGTCCGTCGTCACCGTGGGGCCAGGAGAAGCAAACATCCAACACGGACTTTGACGTGACCTGTCGCCAGGTAGACTCGCTTCAAACAAACGCTGGCGAACTGCCAGATGTTTGCCGGCACGTACAGTATCTGTTAGATATGGGTCGATGTTATTGTTTGTTTTGTGTTACAATTAGCCGTGCTCTATCCGCTGCTCGGTGCACCGCTGACGTCTCTGTCCGTGTCGCTCGTCTCTCCGTTCGGCTGGCGGATATGCGGGACACGGATATTCGGATTGATCTCTGTAAACTGCTGCCTGTGAGAGAATGTGGGTGATAACATTCTGTCTGCAAGTAAAATAAAAGCACATTTCGTGAGGCATAGAAAGTCGAGACTCGCTGCTGCTGCGCTGCCCTCTGGCGCCCAGCACGAAGGGCGGGTATTGATCCGTGACTCCGGAGTCCTGGTCACCTCTAAGGTCTGAGAAGGGCAAATCGCAGAGTTTGTGGGCGCTTACAAGCACGCTGTGTTTGCCCTCTGCGCTCATTTTACAAAAGGCGACAGTGGTTTGCGCGGATAGACTTGGCCCCGCCATGGGAATGTGAATTCGTCAGTGCAGGTGAGTACGACCCTACTCGCGGCCGAGCGTAGAGACTGTGTTTATTTCTTAGCGGTGATAACAGAGCCCTAATGCGGCTCGAGCAATATAAAATATAACACGTACTGCAAAAATAGTTTTCGATGTGGGTCTCTGCTATTCAATAGTTGAATCTGTGATGGTAAACACCACCACCATTTCACTCTCATCAATCGTAGGTGCCCTTCCCCGGCACCTTCGATTAGAGCGGTTGGCTACGTACGGTGCGGAAGAAGTTCAACATACACACATACAATCATGATTCATCGATGGCGTCAGGGAAGACAGCGACTGTTACCTTCATCCATCACCGTCATCATAGCCAATGCGCTGGGTACACACAAGACGCATGTGGATATTGAGAGAGATATAAATGTCATTGCCAATTGTATCATTCATCATTTGTGTGGCCAAGTTGGCGTACAGCTGCGTGGGCGGTGGTACAGTGTGAGCACAAGCGTGGCGAGTTGTGGCAGCCCCCAATGAACAGCGGAAGCCGTAAGCCGCGGGTACACAAGTCATAGCTGCCCAGGCACCACACGTGGGTACACAAGTCATAGCTGCCCGGGCACTACACGACAACTTCAATGACAAGCCTGCGCTACAGAACCCAGCACTGGCAATCCAGATGTTTGTTTGCCAAGTTGCACTGCAGAAGTCGGTTGTGAGTGTGCACTGCGAGGCTCACCTGAGCGAGCGTGGACTGGAATGTGCCCCTCTGAACTCGCTCTGCAAGCCTTGTCCACAGATATGAGAGGTATGCGATGGTTGTGTTGAACTAAAGCATTTATTTTTAACACAAAAAAACCCACAAAAAATTGATAAGAACAGAATATGTTCGCCCCATTCGATTATGAAGATGTGAATGCAAAGGGATGTCTTGTAAAACACGTAAACCCATGTACACAGCATCAGGATAACCCATGGTGCTCGCTTCATTGTGATACTTCACAATCCACATTCGTATGGCTTTCATTGCATATTCTCATCACACAGATAGGCAAATAAAACACGTAACAATCAACTTTCCCATCCACGTAATCTGCCAATTCTCAACGAAAACTCGCTTTCTGAACACTGTGGTTTTGGGGGCTTTCCACGCATTTTCAGCACGTGCCAGTTGTTGATGCGTGCGAATGGCATTATTGTCGTGTTCCAAGTCTTGCACACGCATCGTCCCAAAATGATCACGAGTAAAGGTCAAAATTGGTGCTCAACTGCTTTGTCGGCCCTGGCCGAGTGGTAGAGTGTCCACATTCATATGGCAGAAGCGAGTAAAACCATAATCGGAGTTGTCGATACAACCCGTCATCCCCCCCGAGTCAATAACATGATAAGCGCTGTGCAGGTAGCCAACAGCGGTTGTCCTATGGGTGAATCCGTTCCTGCCATAGGAGTTAGGAATGTCCACCCTGGCTCAGGGCAGTGTGTGTGTACGTTGAACGTCTTTCGCACCGTACGTAGCCAACCGTGCTCATGAGAGCTGAGCACTGACTCAGGGCTGTAAACAGCCTGCGTCCGTCGACGGGACACTTTTGAAAATAAGAATAGCGAAGTGTTTGGTGCAATACTACGTGTGTTTGTAGCTGCCTGGGTGTGGTGGTGCACACCTGTAAGTCAGTGGAGTGGAGACAGGGAAGTGGATTGCACTGAGACCATGTGCATGAGATGCACACCCACAGGAGCATCAGCAGCAGCAAGGCGGCTTTATGAATAATTACATCTACGTAGATGTTTAAGTTTATTTTATTTGATTTTCTCGTAGGCTTTCTCCCAGAACAAACTTTGATTTATATTCATGTTCAGAAATACTCCACGGAAATGTACCAATCATTTCCAGCAGGGACACTCCTGGTTATAGCCTACAATACTCATTCAATTGGTTCCGCGTGAATGTCATTGATAATGTGGCTGCAACTACAGGGGAGAGATCACAGGAGGAGAGGCTGGGGGGTGACAAGGCTCAGGGCAATGTGGGAGTGTGTTGTAGATAATGTGCAGCGTGGTACGTACACACAGACAAGAGCAGAGACGCCTTGTTTGCGTGGTCACTGTGAGGCTGCTGCAGCCAGACTGGGGCTGGAGCACGTGGAGTTTGGGGCCTTTAGGTTTCAAGAATGGAAATTCGCGAGGCTATCTCTTGCCTCCAGCAGCACTGGCTGGTACAATCTTCCATCTACGTTGCGGTGAAGGGGTGGCGGTGGCGATGAGTGCGTGTGTGAGTGTGACGATGGCATGGATGTGTGTGAAAGTTCGTGGCGCATGACGTTTGTTGTTGATATGTGGAGGGTTGCGTGTGCGCGTCCGTGCGAGTGCGGTGGACCGCGTGAGTCTCGCACACCGCGTGAGTCTTGACAGCCCCTGGCAGGGTCTGTCTCCAGGGAGACCCATTTTGACAAATCATCGCTGTTCGCAATCGTACTAAAGTGCTGCCCCCTTTCACCTGAGATGACCCCCGGACGAGTCAGCCACACGGCGACATGGGGTCACGCGAGCGACGAGACACGTGCCCCACGACATCACTCGCCTGGCCATGTTCTACAGCAACCCCTTACATCAAAGTGACGTGTTCTACTCAAGTGTTTGTTTGGAACGAGGGTTTTGTATAAGATTGCTCCGGAACTATATCCCCCAATCCTAGATTTCTGTCCAACGAAGGCACGCACACACCTACACGCCGTACACCTGCATTGGGTGCCAAGGGGCACGCGTAGGGCAGAGAGAAGATTTGGTCGTGCGGGGAGGGAGGGGGTTGGGGAATCTCGCAGAAGGGGCCGAGGAAACGGGGCCTCGTTCACATCCGAGGCGCGGGGACTTCTGCCCAAGTGCTGCGGCTGAGCCTTGAGCTCCCTTCTCGGCTAGCACATGCTCAGGCAAGCACTCACGCGGTCATCAACTACTTGGTCAATAAACAACTTTACATGAGCCTCACGTGTGCAAGAGTCAAATAGAGTCATCGGGCGAATTAAGCGGGTCTTTAGTATGTGCCTGAACGAGAGGATCGGGTCATGATCGCTGTGATGGGCGGGGAGTGCCGGCTCACGGGAGCAGCAGGTGGGGTGGGATCATCGGGAGGATTTGAGATGCGACGTTGCTTGCTGAAGCACAAGGGAAGCAGAGGTGAAGAAGCGTGAGGCAGCAGCATGGAGCAGCACACCCATGCCGGATCTTGAAGTCAATACAGTAGATTTGAAGTTGTCGTGACTGCAAGGATCCATACTCTTTGGTTCTTTCGGTATGTCAATACAGTACTTAAAAAAACCGTTTTAATAATACATTTGCAGAAAACTAGATTATTACACATTGATCTACTTTGGCCAATAGCCAATAACTGTAGATACGTTGGAACTGCCTCCTGCCAGTATCCTGGACACAAGCGCAGAGTCCTGAACTGTGGGCGTCTCGAACGGAGAGGTCACTGCCGCTCCACAGGGCGATGTCGCTCCACAGGGCGATGTCGTCCAACCACTGGGAGCACTCGGGCACGATCACACCCCCCCCCCCCACATTCACAGATAACGAAGGCACTGACTCAATTATACATTTCCTCGAGATCAGTTCCATCATTAGACCGTGCACGTCTCCATCCTTCAGAGTCGTGCAACGCCACAGAAGTCGTCCAACGTCCACAGCTGATCCGATCTCGTCGCTCATCCTCTCAGACGGGGTCATCCCCTCTAGCTAGGATGTGTCCTGCCCAGGACAACTTATTTATCTTAAACTTCAAAAAGCGATGTTTCAAGTTTGCATGTGTTCCCCGATCCTGTGCTCCGCGTGTTTCTTGGAGATCGCCAGTGGGGGTTATCATCACCGGTTGGAGTTCGAGAGCAAGGCAAATGCGTTGTTTCCATCGCTGTGGTTCAGGGATCACGCTGTACACAGAGGCATTGGCCACCGCGATATGCAGTGCAATCCGGGGATTGTTTAAAGACGCGGGCGGCACGCTGGACTTTAGTCTAAGGCCCAAGTTCAATGCCGGCACGGCTACAACGTGAGTGATAAATGGTATCTCGCTGGCCTGGCTCCCCCCACCCCCCGATCGCCCCCTTCACTTGCCTGCACTCAGCAGGGTGGCCAGGTGTGGGCAAGCAGCCGTCATGACTGACAGCGCGGGATCTACGGATGGAAATGCGCCTTACGAATGTAAATCATTGACATGTATCCAGCGGCGGCGATATCGCGTAGCCCATGATCGAGACGCGCGTGATGGCACGGGACATCCTCCCCGAGGAGGCCCCTCTGGTTTCCCCAACCGAGCGAGCGAATCGCCCCGAGCGACGTGAGGGCGTCGGAGCTGAGCGGGAGAGGGAGGAGGAAGAGGGGGGGGGGGTCCCGCGGGTGTCGCGCGCGTGAGAGCGGGAGGGGAGTTCCGTGTCGCGCGCGTGAGAGCGTCGGAGGCTGAGCGGGGCGAGCGGGGCGAGGTTTGTCCGCACGAAGCAGCAGGTGAGAGGCGAGCTCCGGTCGCGGTGAGCGTGGCCGCTTGTGAGCCGGGTGAGTGGGATGATGGGAGAGGCTCCTTCGGTGAAACTTGTCACCTGATTGACGTCGCCGGACGGTGACGAAGTACGCGTGGACGTTTTGCCCCGCGGGGCGTTTTCTTTGCCGAGAGACGGAGACGTGGAGTCGTCCGTGCTGTCCGTGCTGTCTGTGCTGTCCGTGCTGTCTGTGCTGTCTGTGCTGTCCGTGCTGTCTGTGCTGCTGCTGCTGCTCGCTCTGGCTCTGCGCAGCAGCAGCAGCCGCCGTATCAAGCGGTCTGGGCCCTGGCAGTGGCATGGAAGTGGTGGAGTTGTGGCTGTCGGGGTTGACTGACCACCATCGTGCTGCCGTGCCGTTGCACGAGCAGCTCCCGCAGCTCGACTCCCAGGAAGGGCTGACAGTGTTGGGCTTCGTGAGTGGTGGCGCAGTGGTCAGCACTCGTGATGCTCGCAGCAAGAAGCGTCTGGGTTTCATTTACAACTCGGGTGCCTTTATTTTTCGTGCGGAGTGAGTAATGTTCTCTGCCTGTTTTGCTTGGGTTCGCTCCGGGCCGTGTCATCCGGTTTCCTCCTACAGTACAAGAAAACCCCACACTGTAAACAGCATTGGCTAAACAAACACTGCTGAAAGATTACCTAGAAATCACTCGATTGCCATTAAACATGGCAACATCATCTCCGCCCGTGCTGCGAAAAACTTGACAGGACCCTCCTGGGGAGGGGTCTTGAGACTCGGCGAGACTTGCCTGGGTAAACAAGCGAAGTGATAAATAACCACGATAGCTGTGGTTTAACTGGACCATTTTTCACGAAATAAAAATGTTAAAAGGAACAGAAGACGTCTCCGCTCTCAGCCCGCGGTGCGTGTCTTTGTTCATGGGGAGCGGTGGCGTAGCGGTCAGCGTACCGCGACAGGGACCCGGCCACCCGAGTTCGATTCCCGTCCACGATTATCTGAGCTGGTCCTGGGCCTTCCCTAGATCGACACAGCCTCAAACGACTACCTGGTGCGTTGCGCTGGCCACCCACCCCTTCGTGGGCCGTGCCGCCTTCATAGGTGCTCGCTAACAGCACTTGCCCCAACAGTCTGTTAAAGCTATACGGGGGATCTTTGTCTTTGTCCACGACGTCTCGCGGGCCGCCGTCGTGCCCGAGCTACACACGCGGCCACTCGCCCTCGGCTTCGTTCCTCCGTGTCTCCAGACACCGTCACTGTACGGTGCTCGAGGTGCATAGACGAGCGATGTGTGAACCGGTTGTGATTACCGCTTCCACCACCCACTCAACTTCAGCCAACTCACGCTGACCAGCGTGGTGAAGTATGGTTACACAACCCCCATGACCAACAGTGTTTGGTGGATGAGACCTCCATCAACCCACTGCTTTTGTCTCGCTTCTGAATCTGATGCCCGATGCTTAATCGAGCATCGCACATTGGCCGAGTTTCACTCGGGAGTGTCTCTGTTGACAGGCGTGACGAGAATGGAGCACTCTCCAGAACGTGGCTCGCCTTGTTCCATCTGCGAAAACGTCTCCACGAACGCGATCCGATTGGACTGCAACCACAACTTCTGCTCCCAATGCACCAAAGGCATTTGCACTACCGACGCGGCCGGCGCGGGCAGCAGCAGCAGCAGCAGCTCGTGCCCTCTGTGCCAGGGCGAAGCGAGGGCCCCCCGGCGCGTCGCCCCGGAGGAGGGGGTCGTCCCCGAGGAGGGGGTCGCCGCTGTCGTCGCCGCCGGCGTGGACGATCGCCCGGGCGGCTCGGGCCACGACGCCGCGGGGTGCCCTGCGCCGGACGCCGGCTCCCTCCCGTCCTGCGACTTCTGCCTCGTGAGTAAGCTGCCGGCCGCCAAGACGTGCCTCACGTGCCTGGCCTCGTACTGCGAGATGCACGTGCGTCCCCACTTGCGCAGCCCGCCGTTCCGGGGACACAACCTGACGGAGCCCGTGCGCGACATCAGCGCCATCCGCTGCCCCGAGCACGGCAAGGCGCTGGAGCTCTTCTGCCGAGACGACGGCGTCTCGGTGTGCGGCCTGTGCCCTCTCCTGGGGCGGCACAAGCAGCACCGCGTCGTCACGGTCGAGCAGGAGCTGCTCGACAAGAAGGTGAGAGGTTCCAGGACGCGGTCGGCATAAGCCTTCACTTCCAGCGCCTTCAGCGGAGCGGCCGACGAGTTTGGGAGGTGCCGTTGCACCTGGCCGGTGCGCTACAAGGTCTGGGCTTGGGTTTTCTTGACCTTCCCCACACCTCCGATTAGCACGGTTGTCTACGTATGGTGCGAAAGAAGTTCAACATACATACATTGGTGGCAAGTGATATTTAAATGTATTCTGGGCTTCAGTTCTGCACCAACCTGTACCAACCTGCATTTAGCAGTGTGCTTAAGTGTGGCCAAACAAGCACACAGATCAGCGATAGCTTGATTCAGCAGCAGTTTGACAAAAGGAAAATTGATTTATCCAGGAATTCCTCACTCTCTTTTTCATCGAATGTCATCATCACTTGCAAGGGAGGTCAACACGGAGCTCGCAAATCCACTTGCTCGACTTTCATCTCTGCCCAGTGTATTACACACATTTCTCTGTGACCCATCAACCCTTGCCTCCAGAGCGCTCGATCGCAGGTGTGCGCCACCACACCTGGCTCACATCTTCCCCGTCCTGTGCCGTGGCTCCAAGGTTTGTTTTGTCCTTCACCCCAAATCATGTCCCCGTGGAGCTCCCGTCGTCACGTCTCAGAGATCCCATCAAGCGGCCTCTGGTCCAAACAGTAGGGGACGGCAATACCTCAGAGATTTCGATGTAAAGCTTCTATCGTGACTGCAGGGATTCATCTTCTTGGTTATTTCGGTAAAGTCACGTAGAAGGGAAATAATAAAATAATAAAAATTAAAGATAATAAAATACAATTCTCACGACGTTTCGGCCACAACGCAAGCAGCCGTCCTCAGGTGAAGAACAGGGCTGTCGGAAATACACCTGAGGACGGCTGCTTGTGTTGTGGCCGAAACGTCGTGAGAATTGTATTTTATGATGTTTTATTTTTATTATTTTATTATTTCCCATCTACGTGCCTTTACCGAAAGAACCAAGAGGAGAAATATCTCAGAGAGTCGTGTTCATTGCATGGCGGTCAAACCGATACTTTCAACTTCTTAGAACTTGACTTTAACGAAATAAAGTGCAGAACCAAATTAAATGTGTTACAAAAAACAACAACCGTGCAATCATTGAGGACCGGGCGGAGGCCATCTCCTCGTCACTACACTCGAGAATGTGGTTTTATTCACAGGAGGCTGCCGCTCTGATACTAGCCAGGACCTCGGCGGTGCCAAATCAGTGCTGTAACGTTTGAGCCGCCGGCCCAGCTATGAGGGCGCCGTAGTTAATTAACAAGTTGCTGCATTCAACACGTGACCGTTGCTGCGTTTGTGTCTCCATTCTAGCAATCGCTGCAAGCCAAATTGACGTTTCTGGATGAGACTTCCAACAGGAAAGAGGAGAGCATTGCTCAATTGAAGGAGATCACAACTGGAATTAACGTAAGAGTGCACCCCCTGTTACAGGAGTGTCGATTTCTGCTGTCGTATGTGCAAGATAAAACATAAATCACGTGTGCATACAGGCCTGTGGCCATGTTATGAAGTCTTTCCCCCAATTTAAATCGAGTTGCTTGTGACCTTTAGATGGTAACAGCAAATTACGCAACCTCGTTTCCTCTTGTTTAAGAGAAACCATAAGTCTCCCATTGTTGTGATTATGCTTTGGCTTAATTCTGGAAATTAGAGTGCATTCCGTAGAGATATGTGTTTCCACATGCGCTAGCTATATACTGTACTTCCGTAGGGTTAGTATATTGCAAATATAACCAACAATATATATATTGCTGAATTCTATCACGTTTAAAACAAATGCGGTAACATGCTCAGCTGATTTTTCTTTATATATACAACTACGTTGTCCTCCCGAGTAAATTCTCGTTGTGTCATCGCCGTCGCGTCGTGAGACAAGGCGTCCACTTGGAGGTCTCGCACAGCGGAGAGTGAGAGCAGCGCTTCCCAACTGGTGCGCAGCGGTAGACCGGCGTGCCGCAGGAGGCGGGTGTGCTGCGGCAAAGTCACTGGTGTGCCGTAGTCCAGACGAAGTCTCCTCCGTGCCGTTCAGTGGTCGATCCGGCCCCCACTCCGGCACCTCCCACCCTCCCCTCTCTGTTGGTGGCGCGTGTGCTGTCCGGCAGCAGCAGCAGCAGACAGCCATCAGCCCCTACCCCCGGCCCTCTCTACTCCCCCGCCGTGGAATGAGCAGGGTTGAGAAGCGGAGCGTCAGGGGATTAGAAGCACGCCCTGAGCTTGGCCCTCAGAGCAGGCAGAGAACTCAGCCACCACACAGAGAGGCGCCCGAGTCGGAGATCCAACCCAGGAGCTTCTTGCTGTGAGCCGCGAGTATCAGCACGGCACCACTCTGCTGCCCTGAAACTATAATCGTGGTTGTGTGTGTGTGTGTGTGTCTTTATCTGTAGGTGTCGTGTGAAGGCTTCCACGGTAAGCTGTCAGTGCAGTTTCAAGGCCTGCAGAAGGTACTGGAGGACTATGAGAGATGCACCACGAAAGCTGTTGACATGGAGAAGCAAATAACCCAACTAAGAGTTGACAAGGAGCTCAAGAAACTGACGGCACAAAATGCAGAGATATCCGAACTAAGGAAGAAGATGTTGGATGCGCTGGCCAACATCAACATTTGGAATCTGGCCAGCATCGAGGTGCGTCAAAGTTAACAACTTGAACTTCACAGCAACTTTTACCTGTGTGGTCATGAATGTCCAACACTTTAGTAAAACAAACATGAATTAACCTTGTAAATAAACACAAAACGAATTATTCAAATTCACCAAGTATAAATTTTAAAAAATCTATAAAATTAACAACCTCAATATGGAAGCTCAATTACCCCTTTGTTTCCCATGTCTGCTTGAGCTGAATGTAGTATCGACTTGAATAAAAAATAATGTTCAGCCATGTGACAATCCACTGCTGGATGAAGTCATTCCTTTGCCATGTCGTTTACGGGGTGATTGACCAACCAATACTTGACCATGCCAGTCAGTGCGGATTCATGAAGGGGACGTTTCAGGGCCCGTACAGAAATCACATGCCACTGAGCCGAACCATGGCCAGAAATTGACCTCTGTTCACTGGGTTCATAATGTTCGTGGTTTTTGTTATTTGTATTATTAACATGGACAATGATGAGGAAAATAGAACCGAATGTGAAACGATTCGTGTCACCGTGCAGGACTTTGGCGACGCGATGCCCCCGGAAGCCGAGGATCTGGAGGTGCAGCGTTTCTCCCTGGAGAGTGTGAAGCTGCAGAAGATTCTGGAGGCGGTGGATCACTTGGAGGCGTTTTGTGGGCACCACGTCAGCCACCCCAGCCACGGACAGAGACACCCACCCAGCAGAGGTCTGCGGCAGTGCAGATGCTGAAATCGCTAGTTTTTTAAAATTAAATATGTTAAACGATTCCATTGAATTATTTACCTTGCCATTGTGATCAGGAAACGCAGATGTGAGAGTTTAGCCTTTATTTTCAAATAAATGTAAAATCCTTAAACGGGATGAAATTCACGGGGATTATTGGTCCCTTTGGTAATGAGGGCCAATCCAGAAGTTTGTTCTGACCGCTGTAACTCTGCTGAGATAAATTAAATTATAATACCATAAATAATTATTATTTAACATAAACGCCCAGTGCGCAGCTTATCTGGAGCCAGTGTTCAGGTGGCTGATGGCAAGGATTGCTAAATCATAGCCCCATGGACAACAGGATTTGCAGATGACGGATAAGAGGCACATTTGTAGTTCACGCACACATGGTTGGTGTTCCCAGGAAACCAGGACATTTTTCACTCGCAGTATTGCCTGAGTGGCATTACTTAAAGAGGCTGGTTTTGAAAATACTTTACAAAGTATTTTTACTGCGACAGAAATTAACAGAGCAAAGCCGGAGTATGTGTGCGATCAGAGTATACTTAGTGTGATTTAAACCAGCTGCGATTCGAACCAGACTGAACATGGCTGAGTTAGCTTGGACACCTAACCCACACCCCAAGTTGAATATTATCTCCAGCAATGTTTGTGTGGCCAACCAGGAATTGCGTGACGTGAATGCTCTGCATTGTGTTGTGTAGAGCCGCAAGCAAGTTCGGCGCAGCAGGTGCCCCAGTTCGGTAAGCGCTACTACCCCTGCATCTCCTGCACCGTCACGAAGCGCACAGTGGACATTAAGAAGCCTTTTCATACGCACAAGCATTGAGCGGACGCAGCGGCGGGAAGGTGACACCTTACAACCGTCCATTGTTTCTTGACAGCTCAAGCGTCCTCGTGTAAACCGGCACGGACGACGAGGCCCGGCCATGGGGCGCGTCCGAGCAGGGTGGCGGTGGGGAGAGCTCATTCGACCGGCGACTGCGAGCCGCCCGCCGCCGCTGCCGCCGCCGCCGCCCCCACCACCAACCGCCAGAGATACCTGCAGTGTGAGAGACCCCATTGATGCCCCTGCCGCTCCCTCGTAGAGTTACGGACGTGAATGGCGCAGGGCCCCATTGTGGGCAGCAGAGGGCAGTGCAAGAATAACAATCGTCGTTGTATAGTACTCGTCTCCTCTACTCCCAAACAAGCTCGATGCTCCCCCCACGTCTTCCCCAATCGTGAAACGGCCCTGGGTCCCCTCCACCCCACCCCCAACCCTTTATCAATCTGCGCTCACCAACGTCGTGAAGTATGGTCAAAGTAGGCCTCGGCAAGGTAAGGTAACTTACCATTTTAACGGGGTAAAAAGGTAAAGGTAAAGGTGTCGACCATGCCAAAAGGCAGGGTAAAGGTAGCGCGAAGTATTACCTGATAAATACCCTGTTTACCGCTCGCTAATAGCTCCGTTGCGCAGTCCGTGGCCTCCATTTTAAATTGGAATCATTGATGTCGGACCAGATGGAGAAGGACCACGTTCTTGAGGTAGAGGACGAGGTCGAGGATGCCAGCAACGGCATTTCCGGGATCGCTGCGAACAGCAATCGAAAGAGGCAGCGGCATGCGTTCCCGTGGGAGCACACGCACGATTGGATGGAGGGTGATCCCCGTGTGCAGCACGCACTGCCACAAGTGGTTTTCCTCCCACACGAACGCGTCGGGGTGGAAAGCCCACCTCAAGAAGCACAACGTGCTCGCCCCAGGCAGCGAGGTCAGGACATCGGCATCGGCAAGCCGCCTAATGCGGCAAACGCTCAGATGGCCAGCAATCCCGGATCGCCTCCTGGTAAAGTTTGAGAACGCGGTGGTTGATTTTGTTGTCCGAGGTGCAATCTCTTTGCGAGCCGCCGGCAGCGACAAGTTCAAGACCTTGGTCCACACATTGACGCAGGGATACGAGGACCTGTCGACCCGCACCATCATTCGCAGGATTGTCGAGCATCACGCCATCATGTTGCCCATCGTCAGGCGGTCGAACTGCAACCTGAAGGGATTTCGGATGGTCACGGTGCACTGGATCGACACCAAATCTGGTGGGTCGAAATCCATGCTGCTGACGATCCTCGATGCGCAGTCCGGAAGGGGTGTCGGCAAGCGCATTGGCACCGCTCTGTTTGAGCACCTCCAAAGCCTCGGGCACAATGTCTCGACCAAGCTGCTCGCTGTCACCAGCGACAATGGCTCCGATGCGATCGGTGCTGTCAAGACGTTGTTCGCCCTGGTCAACGCGGACGCCGGATATGAGCAGTTGCGGGATTGCCACCACATTCGCTGCGTGGATCATTCGGTCCAGATCGGCGTCGTCCAAGTTCTCAAACTGATCAAGTCGCCCAACGCCGAACTGCGCGAGGCGCTCGTCAATATCAGGCGCAGCAAGGTCGTCCGGCAGTCGTACCGCCACGAGGCCGAGATCGCCAAGCTCGCCAGCACGAATAGCGGAGCCGGGTGGGAGTTCACGTGCGTTCGCCAGTCGCTGTCATCGACGCTCTTCATCCAATCCATGTGCTTGCGCTCGTGGACCGCGGCCGGCTGCCTGAAGGTCCCGTCTAACCAGGCCGGAGCAGCGCAGAATCTTATCGCCTATTGTTCGTCCGAGGACGACGGCAATGACGAACTTCATCAGGTTGTTGATGAGATCGTCATCGACCAAGACCACTGGGACGAGGAGGTTATGGAGGACGGTGTCGTCGACAGCCTCAACACCCGATTCGAGAGTATTCTATACGAATAAAGCGCTCTACCTCGCATTTACCGTTATAAACCTTTTTCATGTGTAGTACCCCGGTAATTACCCTGTAATCGGGTAATTTGTATGGGGTAAGGGTAGGCTCGTTGCTTTTTAACTTTTACCTTTTACCTTGCTAAAGGGTAACAGGTAAGGGTAGAGTGATTGTATTGTGGTAAGGTAAAAGGTCAAAGAACCGGCGCGACCCGCACAGCTTGGGGAGGGCCTCATCCCAGAGTGGATGTAAAGGAGGGCCGCGCGTGTTGCTGCTGCTGCTGCGTCGTAGCGTGTACCGAACAACGTGTCGTAGCGTGTACCGAACAGCGTGTCGTAGCACACCTGCGGGCTGCCCGACGCGCCGCCAGTTTGAGGTTTCGTGCATGAGCCGAGGCAGACGTCGCGGTGGCTGCGAGCCGCGCCGGAGTGAGTTGGCGGCGCCATCGCTGTCGTTGTTGAGTTACGGCATCACCACGGCGATGGCTGCCAGGCCGTGCCCGTCAGTCTGGTTCCTCACGTTGCGTACGAAGCCTCAACCTCGCGCCAGCGCAGGACACGCGGCCTCAGTGCGGAGCCGAACGATGCTCGAGCTGTTGGTCTCATCTTCCTTTATGCTTGTCACCCATCACATGTTTACGTTGGTATAGGACTGCATGTCAAAAAGCTATACAGTGACAGGCAAATATAGGCGTATACATATTGTATTATATGAGTCAGTCTGAAGCAGACGAGAAGGGGATGGTCTCAATCCTGGAATTGAACAGGGGCAGGAAGTCGAGAGCAGGGAATGGCTGAGGAAATAGAATTCCAGACGCCAGGATCAGCACAGGAAAAAGAGCAACCTCCCAATGAGCACAGTTGGTCTACGGTGCTAATATGCAGCTTCTGCTGCATTGCGTTTGTGATAACTGATTACGTTTTGGGGTGCGACACAATCTCCGTAGAGCAGTGTTGTTCATCGCAAAGCCCACGGGCCACTGGCGGCCCCTGGTAGCTTTTAGTGCGGCCCTCGACAATACACAAATGTGAGAACACCCTCGTTATTGTACTGTCAAACCCAATGCTTTCAAATGTGTGGTGGCCGTTACACCGATGATATGTTGTCGCCGAAGGTGGTGAAGAACACTGTTGTGATGTAATGACTATCGATATTCCACGCCCCCCCCCCTCCTGCAGTCATCACGGAGGTGAAGCTGAACCCGCGGACTGCCCACCCCAACCTGACGGTCACCCCCGACAACAAGATGGCGTCGTGCGGCCGCTTCCGCTGGTTCTGCGACCGCGGCGCCGAGCGCTTCGAGAGCGTCATGCAGGTGCTGTGCGCCCAGGGCTTCTTCTCGGGGCGCCACTACTGGGAGGTGGACGTGCGCGGCGCCGGCCGGGGCTGGTGGGTGGGGGCCGCGTACGGCTCCATGAGCCGCAAGGGCAGCGACGACGCCTGCAGCCTGGGCCGCAACAAGATGTCCTGGTGCCTCAAGCGCTTCGACGTGGAGTACTGGTGCTTCCACGACAACCAGAGGGTGCCCCTCGTCATCGACGAGGAGCCGCAGAGGGTCGGAGTCTTCCTGGACTTTGAAGAGGGGATTCTGTCCTTCCACATTGTTTTTCCTCAGATGATTCCCCTCTATTCTTTTAAAACCAAGTTCACAGATGTTGTCTATCCTGCCTTCAGGCTATGGGAGGGGTCCATTAAGCTTCCTGTGAGTCTCTAACAATCACCATTCTAATCATCAGCCGGGTTCCATCCACTGCCGGACGAAGGCCTTCCCAAGCCATCGCCACCTCTCACGGCCTTGCGATGCGACCGAGCTCCTGCGCGTGAGATGATCCCATCGCTCCGTCTCCGTGGTGGATGCTCTTCTGGGGCACGCTTCCTCCTTTGGTTGCCGCTCTGCCGTCAGTCTCGACCCACTCCTCTCAAGTCATCGTATCTGCAGCAGCACGACCATAGCGCTAATTGACCAGCGGTAGAACCGTGTTCTTGTTCATACAGATGACCCCTTTTCAGTGCCGCATTAGGGCAATGGCACTTCTTTCCCCTTTGTTTTCAATTTATACCAATGCCAAGCTGAAAGGGAAAAAGTATTGCTCAGGGGCCTGATCCCTGTGGCTCCCGTGTGACTCGCTCCTCGTGTGACTCGCTCCTCGTGTGACTCGCTCCCCGTGTGACTCGCTCCCCGTGCGACTCGCTCCCCGTGTGACTCGCTCCCCGTGTGACTGACTCCCCGTGTAACTCGCTCCCCGTGTAACTTGCCCGAGCGACGCTCCCAGAAGCGCGTTGGAGTCCGGTGCCGTCACTGCAGCCTACTGACTGTGGACCCCAGACTGCAGACACTGCTGCTGCCCTCCTGCACCTCCAGATGGTGTCCGGCTGCCAGGGCAGATCTTGGAGGTTCGATGCATGTCCCCTGTGCAGCAAGCTGCGGGATCTGGCGGAGGAGAGAATTCATTGGTAGCAAGGAGATGGAGGTGGCATCAATGGTCGTGGCCATGGTGGCATCTCTTGATGCTGGAACCACCGCTATTTTACGGTTGTGGGGGTCCGTGGGCCCCAGTTTAGAACCCCCGAGGTAGGGGTACCCTAAATGGGAGGAAGGGTGGAGGAGCCCTGACACGCGCCAGAAATGTCATCGGTTGATACGGTACTCTACTCATCCTCCTGAACAAGGGACTCCTCCATTAAAAGCGGATTGGTACGGGCACAAGGTTTCTTGAAAGACGAGCTGTTCAATAGCCCTTGATGGCATCTCAGTGCCTAAGAATGGACCGGTTACAAAACTGGGCGAGTTGAATGTTCATTTTGTGAGTTGAAGGTTGCGTGATATGCTAGCAGTAGTGTGAAGAGGTTTTAATCAAGCTTTGTCCCGAATTAAATGAACAGGATTAACTGGCTTGTCTGTTAACCAAAGGGTTAATGTTGCAAAACAAACACAAGCATCTGCTATGATTGATGTAAAATTCGTGCAATTTTAGCACCAAGCAATGCATGTAGTAATGCTGATGTGTCCATGTACTGGTTTTATTGGAAATATATATTTACGATGTGTCATCTATGAAATATGCCTGAACTACTGTGACACTTTCAGTATGTACAGTATATATAAATGTGCTGGCTTGTACAATATTTTGATAAGTAGATATCGTGAGTGAGACCAGCGTATGGACAGAAATTGGTTACCATTGCTTCTTTGAGCTCGAAAACACGTTTGAGTTTAACGTGATTGAATAATTAGCAAATAACTGCGTAAATATTGACTACAGCACAGTGCGTACATCGTAGCAGAGTGTAGTAATGTTAGCAGTGAGTCTAGCTACGGTTTTGTCATATCAAAATAATTGCGTGCCTTGGTTTTGTTGCAAACATTTTTCAATTATATAAATGTGAAAATACTTACCCAGTGTAATCATCCATACTGCCTTCTCATGGAATAATTCGCAATCAGCTGATGTCCTAATCAATGGCCATTCAGAGCACAGAGACGATGGAATTTTACAATACTGCCATAGAATCAATGAAATTTGGGAGGATAGCAGCCTGTGAACAGTTTTATCGGATTACTCCCACGATTATGGGATTCAATCCCACGATCATGCGATCAATCCTATTATGTGATTTCAGCCCATGTTTTTCTATTACACGGGAAAACGTTTGTGATCAGGGACACAGTTTCAGGCTCAATCTCTCAAACCGCAAATTAGAACCCGTCACCAACACCTCAACATCCAAATTACATTTTATTCATCGGAGGCATGATTTCACATTTCAGCAGTTACAGCACTGGACAGCTCCATGTAATTACAGTGGCACATACTTGCACAAGGGCTGGAGAACACAGCAATTGTTCACACCTACACCACGCCGGCGGACATCAGTACGTTGACCGAGTGGGAGACGCACGCGTGCACGGGTGCCCGCAGCTACATGGCACGAGTCCCTGGCACGTGTGAAGACAGAAGGGTCAGAAACGTGAGGAGTCTGAAAAAACGCTTCGCTTGCAAAAACACTCAGAGTTTACTGCGCCATGTGTAGCGAACTCTGTTATGGCGAGTGCAGATATTGCCAAACCAGACATTGCTAGTTTATGTCATTGTGAACATCTGCTTCATAAGTGACTCGGGTAATTGAAAATGCGCAGTTCATATTGCAATAATAATTTTCTTAATCATGCCTGCCTGCGTTTACGAGATCGCCGTGCTCCATAAACGTGGAGCCTGGTAACTACTGTGTACGAGGAGCTTTATCTTAAAATAGGACTGGCCAACGACAGCTCTCACAAGCTGCAAATAACCAAAATGTTCTAACAACATTGTCCGTTTACTTGTAAAGAATGATAATGAATGACATATCTCTGTTGATTGACTTATACCAACATGTTGTGTTTTAGTCCACAGAGAGACTAAAACCTTCCCATCTCTTAAAGTAACAGTTATGACCCGAGTCCTCGCCATCCTTCACAAACGTTTCACATCATCGAACATGACCCACACGTATATCAGTCATCAACGTGAACTGGGCAGTAAATATCGAACGGGCCGCTTAATTGTTTGACTTGCGAAGCTGGACTGACATTGTGGTGGTGGTGGTGGAGATGAAACCGAGAAGCACTGCTCCAGTCCCAACGTGGTTGTGGTGACCACCAAGTGTGTGCCACGATACATGGATTGAGTATATGGCTTGATCACTGCCCCGGCAGCCCTGCCACACCGACAGAGCCATTATTGCACAAGACGACGACGGCTGCATGCAAGACCCGTGGAGTGGTGGGTCGCGTGGCTTGGCAACATCGACCTCTCGTCCCCGCCCCCACCCCCACCCTCACGCGGTCACCGTCACGGCTCTCCCCCGGCGGTCCGAGCGAGCGTCGCCGCGCGGTTCGACACGGGCAGCGGTCGCTCGTTCCCTGCGCGTGTGGCGTTGGAGACCGCACGGAGGGCCCCGCTCCCACTCCGCACACAAGACCGTGGTTTCTCTTTCATGGCTGCAGCCGGACCATTGGAATGGGATAGAGGTTCTCATGGGATAGATTCCCACATCAGCCGAGATTTCACGATCGGCAGCAAGCAATGCAAATCCCACGTTCGCAATCTCAGGGAGCTGCACCGTGACGTCTTTGCAGTGGTTGCGGAAACTCGCTGCCTTTTAACAAACGACAACATTTACACAAAGCATGCAAACACAGGCACACTCACAGCGACAGCGGTCAGCACCAGCCACCAAGTCACCGATGGGCAGGACGCGACTCTACACCGACCCCTACACATGGAATGCTTCACAACCGATCACTACCCGCTACGGTGCTGTACAAAGACTGATTCGCGAAGGTGACGCAGTTCGTGGAGATAACGGATCAGGCGATCGCCACGTTGGGAACCTGTCGGGGTTGCTCCAGGCGTGCGTCTGTTTCTATAGCCCCCCTCCCCCATAGCCACACTCGTGCGCTTGTCTTTTTAACCAATTGCATAGCCGATGCATAATGTCGTGAGCCTTTGATTCTGCGCAGCGTGTCCAGGCACACAACGAGAGCGTTTCACGCTTTCCGGCATGTCCCGACCACGCGTAACGACCAGTTGCCGCGACCGCGAAGAACCAAGTCGCACCAGCGAGATCCACGCACGGCAATCGACGTCGGTGCGAGCTGGACTTGCTGCACGTGGAGAGTGACGTGGAGAGAGCCGTGGCGCTTCTCGTGCCAGCGACGGTTCCCACTCGAATCACGCGGCAGGGATTGATCATCATCATCATGGTCATCATCATTATTCACGTGCAGCGCCGCGCTCGCCTGTACCAACACCGCACAACGTCGCGGGTCCGCCCCGCTGCGGTCTGAGGTATCGGCGGATATGTGAACATCTGTAGAGAACAACTGCGGTTGTGCCATGGGTGTGGGCGGTTAACTGGTCATGGCGGATACGCGGCGGCGGTGGAACAAGCGACGCGCTTGGCCACCGTCGCAGCGAGGGGTGGGCGTGGGGAGATCTTCAAACCGCACTCTGTTCCCCGATTCTGGAGTGGGGGGGAGCAGGAACCGACTGGCGCGGGGTCGAGGTCCCGAGGACTGCGCACGGAGAGCGCGCTACGAGTTGGTCGAGCGCGGCCACAGGGGGGGGCAACGTTGCTCCGCATTTGAGTCGACTGCCAATGTCTGGTTTTACTCTCACCCGCAGTCTCCGGCGAGCGCTGCGTTCAATCCACAGACGAACTGAACACCCCCCCCGTGGGTAGACGCCTGCGTCGCGCTCTTGTGAAGGGGGAAGTCAAAGAGCGCCACTGGCAGAAGAGACTGCGGCGAGCGCGGTCTGACAGACACCGCGCCCTGTGGCAACAGACATCAATCGGTGACTTGGCGCGGTACAGGGACGTGGCAGGCACCAGCGAAAGCAAAGACGTTCACTGGCCCCTCTGCAAGCTGCACTCTGGGCCAAGGCCGCCAGAGTCGAAGCCACTGACTGGGCAGGAAGCCGCGCGTTGTGCTGCGTCTCTGCGGTCTGGTGGACCAACAGCGACGTGTCCGTGTCTGGTCTCGTAAAAGTGCGCCAGTGCCGAGGAGTCCTTACTTCACTACGATATTTACCCAAGAGCGTCAGTGTGTAACGCGCCTGACGTCACTCCACCAGCCCCCCTCATTAATAATCATGAACAGGTTACGTCCTCCACATGGACCCGCCCCTCATTATTAATCATGAGCGAGTGACGTCACTCCGCATGGAGAACCCCCCCTCCCCCATCATTAATAATCATGAAGAGGTGACGTCTTCCAAATGGACACGCGATCCATTCATAATAATTAGCGGGTGACGTCACTCCACATGGGGGGCCGAGGCGCCCCCTCCTCGGCGTCACTCACAACCCTCACCACAAAGGCAGAACCCTCACGTCACGCGATCTCCGTAACGCTACTGAGACATCAAAGTAAAAAGGACGTCGTGATGAACAAGGGATTATAACCTTAAAATGAAATAAGTCTGTGTCACCGCGCCCTTACAAATTGCACACGAATGGATGCAATGAATATATCACGTCGCGGTCTGATTTTCGCTTGCAACTTTCACATTTACTGCAATGCAGCCGTCCTTGGACGGGCTGAAGGCGAGTTTTCCTTAAGAGTGGAACAGCAGAATAAAACTAGAGCCACATTTAATTCCTGTTTGCATCTCTTGAACAAGATGGCAAAACTAACGATATCTCCGTATACTCTTTGGGCCTTTCAGTTAAGTCACGTAGATAGGTACAAATTAATAAAAAAATAATAAACAAAATTAACAAAACTACGTTGCGATCACCACAAGCGATCGTCTTTCCTCCTGATGACCGCTTGTGTTGTGATGGAAACGTCGTAGTTTTTTGTTATTTTCTTTCAACCTATCTACGTGACTTTACCGAAAAACCCAAAGAATATATCCGTAGTGAGCAAGGCAATACACACACAACAAATTAATGTGTAAATTGATGCAACATTTTGTTAAAATAGTAAAGTGCATGTTGGGTAAAAACTAAGTTTGGAGTGATCATTATTAAATAGGTGAACGTTGCAGATGTAAAAGTCACAAAACCGAACAGAATTGACTCCAACTGCTTGTGGATAATAACGACGACGATCTAATGCGACGCACCGCATTCACCATTCACTTTCACGACTTGAGGCTGACCGACTCGCTCGTGGGTCACTGCCAGCGTCGTGGTGGACAATTCCCCGCCAGGTGATCTCTCTCTCCCTGCTGTTACCAATGGAGAGATTTGTGTTTGGATCAGCACAATCAGCACTCGGGTTGCATTTCCAAGGCCACAACCGCACTGGGAGATGCTCGCAATTGAAGCAAACCCCGGCAGCAATGATTCATGTGCTCTTTCCGTGACAAACACCGACATTGAGCTTACTTTGGTAGCCATGGCTATAACATTGGAAGAGCGCGAGCCAACGGACGTTGTAACATGTTACACGTGCGTAACATCAAGTGCAAAATACATGTGCGGTTCACTAACAAAGTGTGCGGCGACGCACGGCAACACACACACACACACCGAGTGTGGACGACGAACCAAGCTCCGGGATTGCGGCGACACGGGCCGCCGCCGCTGCTGCGAGCGTCTCTCGAGGCGTCGTGGGCGCACGACGGAGCCACCTCCCTCGGGGTTGGCGCCAGGACAACGCGCGGTGCCCATCTCGGATTCCCACACCGAGCCTCGCCGACGAGCGCATATCCGTCGTCGGCAGGACAACTATCGACTCGCTGAGACACGCGCACACAGACGAATGTCCCCTCGCCTGCGGAGCCTGCTTGGGGTCTCGTGGATACTCATCATCTTATCTCCACACTTTCTCAGCTCGTGCCCCGATATTGAAATGCTCTACATTAAACCAAAACATCCTTAAGGGAACTGCACTGGCAGTCGTGAACATATTACATTTCGCGATATACATCAGTAACTGCTTGGGGCAATGTCCCTGCTGTTCTACACCAAATAAAAGCAACTACCCAACACTTGAGGATATCATCATTATTTTATCATGATGATGAAAATAAGTTCACAGCCTTTTGTCAATCCACTGCTGGATTAAGACCTCCCCACTTTGTGTAATTGAGGGGTAGGGGGTGACTGACCATACTTCACCATGCTGGTCAACGTGGATTGGTGAAGGGGGTGCGAGCGATGACTCGCCACCTGTGGGAGCAGCGGCAGGGGCTCCTACCCAGGCCAGTGGGTTCGTCGTGCGGTGCGTAATGATGAATGTGGCGAGTTTTGTCATTTGTAATGTGGCGGTCACGTGTGGAGCGGCCGTCTCTGTCTGGCTGTGCCGTGGCGCGCCAGGCAGGGGACGTCGTTGCTTCTGCCGCGAGGGGGCCAGGCGCGGCTTCCAGTGCGTCTGCGTCCACGCGGAGCGAGCGAGGGTGGCACTCCAGCACGAGCCGCGCCACCCCCTTCCACAGAGGACGTTACGAGCACGGTCACACTCGAGGACAATTTACAACAGAGATTTTCTTTTTTGAAATCACGCGGTATAGGATACACATTTTTTCATAAAAAAATCTAAATGTTTTATCTTCGAATTGAAAACCATGGCACTGGGCACTTGTAGGAATTAAAACAACATACTTAAAGATGCGTAAACAAATCCGTGAAATTAGCAGCACTTTTAAATCTAGATATAAAGAAATTCGTTTTAAAACTGCTTTTTGTGTTTCGTTTGTTGTGCTTCCCCCGCATCTCTGACTATCACGGTTGGCTACGTACGGTGCGAAAGAAGTTCAACGTACATACAGAAGGGGAGCGCTGAGTATCGGTGAGTCTGGATTCATCATCCGCCATGGGGAGATGATGATGATGATGAGGCCGGCTGAGGCGCAGGCACTGCACGGACTGCTGCTGCTGCCTCCCGAGACCGTGAGAGGAGCGACACCTCAGGACAGCCTTGGTGATGAATGGTCTCAGAGTTAACGAGGTGAGAAGAGCCCGTTTAGAAATTAACGACCATGTTTGCAAGCTTACACGTAATTATGTAGAGTTCTTTAGTGGCAGTTATTCATGTTGACAATTTCATTTTGAGGTTAATGTTCAAATTTCGGACTTGCAGGGACAATGACATCAGCTGTGAGCCGCAGAGCCACAGTGATCGTGGCACGGCCGACTCGCTTCGGAGCGCCCTGCAGACACCGCGTGGTGGCATGGGGGGGGGGGGGGCAGAGTCGCCCCCCCCTCCTCCCGCCCCGGATGACTGCGCTGCCCGGCCTCTCACTCAGGGAGAGGCCCGCGGTGACATCACGAGGCAGAGCCACAGCGCGCGGTGGAGACCAAGGTCCAGATGACAAAGATCCCCCGCATAGCCTGTAACAGGCTGTTAGGGCAAGTGCTGCTAGCGAGTATCTTTGTGTACAACACACACACTAGAATCTCACACGCTCACTAGTCACACACACACTAGAATCTCAAGGCAAGGCGTTTTCTGACATGGAAGAGTGGTGCTTTTGACGTTACTGTAGACGAGTTAAGGGGGCATTTTCCACTTAGAATAGAAGAAAAGTGGAAACCCAATATTTAGAATTTTATCTGATTTATAATCGGACCAATAATTCAGTCATCGATTACTTTAAAAAAATGGGAGAGCCCAGCCCCACAGGAATACAATCCCTACACGCGCACGCACGCGCATCCACTCGCCAGCAGCCCTCTTGTGCAGTCGTCCACGATCACCACCAGACCGTACCACGTGTGGCGCATCGTGTGCGTATTGCGTCTATCCGTGCCATGCGCCGTAGACTCGGCATGCAAAGGTGATCATCGAGTTTGCCGGCCGCCGTGACGTCTTACGCTCCTGCCGCGCTCACAGAACCAACGTACTTCCTCAACTTGAGATTTTGCGTCAAATGCCTAAAGAAATGTAATCGCGTGGGGAGCAGCGGTTCGCGCACCGCGCAAACACCTGGCGACTTCAATGCACTGCGCCAACCGGCGTGGTAAAGTATGGTCAAACAAACCTCGTCACCGAAACGGCATAGTGAGGGCCTCATCCAGCAAAGGATGTTCAAATGTCAGAGTTATTTGTAATTATAAAAAAATAGAACTAATAACAAAAACATTATTTATCAATCCAGTAGACGGTTGATATAAAACACAATTCTGCTACTGTATAAGGGCAGCATAGTGGCATAGTGGTAACGTTCGTGCCTCACAGCAAGGAGGGCCTGGGTTACATTTCTGACCCTGGTAGCTTTCTGCGTGGAGTTTGTATTTTCTCCCTCGTTTCTACATTGGGTATCCCCTCTCTGGGTTCTCCGGTTTCCTTCAATCGCCGAAAAGAAACCACACAATGCCACCGGTATTGGCCAAACATCCCAATGCTGAATAATTACATGCACATTACTCAATTGGGATCACACACAGCAACAACATCGCCTCCCTACTGTGCAAACTTGGCAGGACCCTCCTGGAGTCTTGAGACTCAGCGAGGCTTTCCTGGGTAACATGGACCATAATATTCACAAGTGTAAATAAATAAAGACATCCTTACGTTACACTGATGAGGTGCAGGTGGGGAACGGCTTCTGATACAAGCACACTATGTTGGATATAAGCACACGTGGCCTTGCCACCCGAGGGGTGTGCATATATCCAGCCTCTACTAAAAACCTCTCAGACGAGTTTTCAAGCACTACACAAACACACGGCCGCTGGTTCCACCCAGAGCCGAACTGTCTTTGGGACCCAGAATGGGAATTCAGAGCAACGTAGAGCACGCGATAAAGAGTTGGATATGCAAGACAACACGAGAGAACAGGCGACTACTCGAGAGAACGAGCTCCCTGTCAGTCGCACGTGGCATGGGATCATTGTAAACCTGGCGATAGCTTCTCTGCCCGTTAAGTGTTGCATCCCAGACGCGGCAGAGCGACGAAGACTCCGCGCTCCGCACAGCGCCGCACGTGCCACCCAAGTGGCGGCGCGGACATTTACGTTCGCTTTTAATCCCAGGAGAATAAGACAAGTAAGCACTGGTAAACCGAAAATAGTCCATAGGACCTTGCATCCCTCGGAGAGAGCCGCTGGTCTACGGAGCGGCCGTACTCCCCGGAGCGTCGTCCGTGCCCGGGGAGGCCGTGGCAGGGCCGTTGGCCTCCGGGAGGCGCAGGAGTTGCTGCACGAGCCGCTCGCCGAACTGCGCACGGCTGTAGCGCTGCGCCTGGTAGGCGGGGGACAGCTTGTAGAGGATGTAGGCGTTGTTGATGGCGATGCTGAGCGCCAGCCAGAACACCTGCTGCCACGTCTTGTTGGGCTTGTGCGATATGAAGTACCTTTGTGCGTACAGACAGACGAACGACGCGTGGTGAGCATCGCCGCGCCGAGAGAACGCAAAGGGTGAAAGTGCGGCCCCCCAGTTGCTTGCTCGCGGAGAGGCCTCGGCTAAAGGGGGCCCTTTAGAAGCCCTCCAGAGGGTGCTACCGTGATGGGTTTGAGATGACGACGATGCGAGTCTGTGCGCGTGTCAGAATGTGGGGTCACGCTCCTACCGGCTGTATTTGTCGTCGTATTTACAGATGTAGCCCAGGTGAGCGGCGAAGGCTTCCACAGCCTGTGGGCAAGCCACCTCCATCAGGTGTCCACCCTTGCGCTTGATGATGGCTCCTGGCAGAGGAGACACACACAGGGGTCTGCTGTTGGATCCCAAGGCCCTGCACATGTTCAGTGGTATGGTTGGGTAAATCGGTTTAGGGGAGCACACAACCCAAAACGTGTAAAGCTCTTGTTGACACACTGTGTGTGTAGATTGTCTTCTGCTTTGCAAAGCATCTCGAGACGCAGTTGCATCGAGACGCTGTCCTGGCCCCAAGCGCTGGGGTGGAGCCACGCGGCTGCTGCTGGGTGGGGCCATGCCGACGACTGATCGGACCTCACCACTCCCCCTCGTGAACCTCAAACACATTAACAACTTATGAATCATATCTACAAGATATTAATCTACATGCTCTGCTGATTAAACCACCGCTGGACGAAGGCCTCCCCACGTCGTATTGGTAATGGGGGGGGGGTGGGGGTGTTTATAAAAACGACCGTTTGTATGTCGCTGCGTCATTCCTGCAAGCAGCATCTCGCCACGTTGCACGATCCACACACACACAGAGAGCGCAAATATACAGTAAAGATATTTTCAGTCAATTAACGACGAGCGTTTATACGCGTGGGAGGAAACCGCAGCACTTGGAGAAAACTCACGCGTGGGAGGAGGTAACACTCCCTTACCATCCGCTCTCGGTGGCGAGGAGTGGCTCAGGATCAGTTTAAACATCATTCGGTGCCGACGGTGGTCCTGACCTTTACGACCGTGCACAGTGGTGGATTGAACACGCATGTCAAGTTATAAAATGAGAAAGTACACCGCTACGTTGACTACAACTGCCACACGCCTCTTCTTGAGACGTCTCAATCTTTGCAGGCTATGCAGCAATTAATCTAATAAAATGCATAAGAGTGATGAATATTTTACCAAAATAAGATACGCCAACATGCTGTGCTCACAAGCCAGACAGCCAGCCAGAAAAACTGGTCCACAGCACGAAAACCACAACAGCATTCCATTCCAGAGTCAGCCGGTGTCTGTCTATATTGACAGCTATCGTCAGCTTTGCAACCCCAGAGGAGAATGCACGGTGTAACACGTAGGCTTTCGCGACAAATATCATCCATAATAGAGGTGACGCAATCTCACCAAAAACCCCTCGATTATGGAGGAGAATGCACGGCGGTGGCAGAGGACACCGACTGGTGCTTGCTCAACACGCTCAGCTGCAGTGCCTAGGCGGCGACTCAATCTGGGACGACCCGCAGCTGTTGCGAACACCGTCGAAATAAACAGTGGTCACTAGCCCAGTCCACGTGCTCCACGCTTCACATTGTGCCCCGCACTTTGGGTGAATCGCTTGGACGCGCCAACAGGGAGCGGGCGGCCGAGGGGCAGCGCGAGCGATGGACACTTCCTCCAGCGCGCGAACCTGCTGGCCAGAGGCGACGCCATCCGGCGTGCCTGGACAACACCGTCCCGGCACGGCAGCAGCGTCGTCACATTCTGTTTTTGAATGGTCGCATCCAAGTGCCGTAGGGATCCAAACCATGTTTACCGCTGACATCACCCGCCGTGAAAAGTGACGTCAGTGGTGCAGTCACCGAGGAAGGACATCCCCAGCTCTCCCCATCGCCTGTCGTTACGATACCCGGTACCACACGCGCGTGCCCATCACCCATTCCACACGGACCACAAACGGAGTTCGCACTGCCCCCACTCGAATCCAGAATCACGGTCCAGCAATCCCGGTGGCTGCCAAGCCTTAGTGTGCGTCCTGCCCTGGTTGGTGAATCACCTTGCTTGAGCGGCGAGTAGGCGTTGGTTAGGAATCTGAAGAGGCTCTTGTTGGACCAGCAGAGCAAGGAGGTGCCGCCCTTGATGAGGGCGCTGTGCTGCCCACGAGCCAGCGGATGCTTCGGCCCCGTCAGGGCCATGCGGGGCAATCCCGTGCAGTCACTCTTCCGTGGGCTCAGCAGGCCGCAGCAGTGGATGCCTGCACATTGCCAACAGCCCGCATCACGCTCATGGCTCCCACTTACTTTTAGCACGCGACTATCTGGAGGATGGCTGCCACGGTGGTGCGACTTTTTTGCACACTGGAACCACAAGCCAGAGGTCACCGGCATGGCGTTTGAAACAATGGTGGCAAGTTTTTTTTAAATCACCCATCCCGGTTCACACAGCAGGGTAATGAATACACTACAGTTAGTCGATTAGTACGTCACGTGTGGTGGGGTAAATTGTCAGTAGTCTCACCTCCACCAGAGGTAGTTCTAGAGAGCCCGTCTAGAGGGTATTTGGCCTTATTTTCTACGCTGGCCAGACGTCTTAGAAGAGGTGGGGGACAACCCACACTTAACCCCTCCACACGTGACCTGCCGATCGACTGGCGTACCCAGTTACACCGCTGGGTAGACAGGGGTGTGGGGATTTAACTGCCGCGCCAGGAGATAGAACCGGAAACCTTGGGATTGCACGTCCTGTACGCAGAGCGGTGCAGAGTGGTAGCCTCCGCACACTTTTGTAAGAGTGATCTTTAACCCTTTCCCATTTCGAGACGTCTAAGTTTCAGGGTGGGTCCTGTTCACCACTGAATCTCGGAACGCGCAAGCGGTTAGTGTTAATTTTATTTAAACAGGCGTCTCACTTCCGTTTTAAAGATATTGTATTGTACTCACCTCGGAGAACTGTAGCGAACCGACCAATCTATGATAGCTGGCGCCAAACTGCCACATGCCCTCCCACATGGCCTTTTACTTCCAATTCCATTTGGAATCAATTTCATTCCGCCCCGATGACGTAAACGTACGTAATTAGAATCGTTACGGAATCGGAAGAAAAACCCGACGAGGGGTGACGCACCCTTCTCCTGGAACTCTTGGAAGAGTGGCAGGCTGGTGATGCTGGGCCCACAGAAGATCACGTAGCCGCTCGGGGGGAGGCTGTGGCACAGCCTCCTGGCCACCAGGCCGTGCAGCTGGGACTTGCTGCGGAAGGCGTCGAGGCAGTCAGAGCCGCTGCCGCTGCTCTCCTTGAGGTGCACGTGGATCTGCCAGGGGCGAGCAAAGTTGCGAACCGCATTGAACTTCACGACGTTAGACGGACTACTTTACAGCTCGTACTAGGGACGCGATTCGGATTATAAACATTCTGAAATAATACTTAGAAGTTTTGGTATTATCTACATTATGTAATAATTGAACAAGTCTTTGTGCGAAGAAAAGCGATGTCTCCCGATAGCATGTGATGCCACGTTTGGCAGAATCGCCGAAACAAAGTAGTCCTAGTTTTTCAGAAGTCATACATGCGGATAAATCCAAAAGAAAGTTTTTTTTCTGATTTTATAAATATTTCATATCGAGGTGACATTTTTGGATTTTTTAAATTAATACAAAAATTGGGAACACATTCCAAATCCATGTTTGTCACAGTTGAAAATTGAGCAGGGTAGAGCAGATCAGACAAAGAGCATCTCATCTACTGCCAACAGCGACAGCCAAGTGGCAAAGCCGCGGAGGCTACAATGGCCACGTATCCATTCAAGAAATTGTAACAATTTGGGGTCGTGATTCGATTCAATAATTAATTGTAAAAAAAATCTCATTATTAGACTCATTTGTGTTTTATTTAAATTTTTATTCTGGATTACTTGTTTGGTTTGGTTTGTTTCATTAGCCGAAATGTAACATCAGCATATCGCACGATTTCGTTAGCGTTGATCAGCGCTATCCGACTGCTACACGCACAATTCGATCCGTGTATCTTGAGCGTAAACATTGATTTTAGACTACGAATCAATTAATTGTGACATGAGTAATATAGAATCAGTGTCACACACAACGCTGATCATATATTATGAAATATTAATAAGGGAAGTAATTTTGATTAAAATAGCTTCCCATGATTGTCTTCAATTTTACCAGAAATATAGATCAATATCCACCGAGGTGATGTCACAAAAGCAAATATTTCCCGAAAATAAAGTGTAAATAACACGAGATGGAAAATCGAACCATGAACCTGGGAAAAACACAGGAAGCATTGTAGCCAGAGGGCATTCACCTTGAACATTTGGCAGCACACCTGTATTTGTCTGAATTCTGGAGGGGGATTGGTTGGATTCTGTCTCGTGGCATTGGTGGCTGCCCGTCTCTCTGCCCCCGTTTGCAGGGGAATGTGGTTTGGGCCTTCTTGGAAGTTGTCAACCTTCTAGAAGGCGACGGCCCAGACTGTCCTCACACAGGGAGACACACCTGCTTGCTTCCTGCTGCACCCGTTAATGCTGCACGCTCAACACGACAGCGCACGGCGAGTCGTTTACTTCACATACACGTGCGTGTGTGCGTTTCCACGAGTGCCCTCTGCATTGGCGAGGCCGCACCTGGCAGATGAACCCCGTCTGCGAGCACTGCCGCACCCAGAGACCGAACTTGCGCTTCTTCCTGCGCCGCCGCTCGCCCCCCTCGGACGCGCAGCCGCCGCTGGTGCACGCCGCCAGGAAGGTGGGGTCCTCCTCAATCAGCGGCTCGTGCAGCACCTGGGGGGCAGCGGGGGGGGGGGGCAGCGGGGGCGGGGTGGGGCTCATGAACCCCCCAACTCGTGCTGCTTGGAGCACTCCGACTGCAGGACGCTCGCCTGGTCCGACCGGATTCTACGGATTATAGGACGCATTTCCCCCCCCCTCCGCGGTGTTGAGTGTTTATTTTGAATGTGTGTACATGTTGAGTGTGTGTGTACATGTTGTGTACATGTTCCAGATGTGTTTGTTTATCGACATTGGGTAGACGTTTTAGAGTGCATCTTGCTTTCCGGGGCACCTTGTAAGCCGGAGAATACGGCAACATAAAGTGTGTGAATGCCGCGCAGGGACGCGCTTTGTGCCGCCAACCCTCCGGAGAGAGAGCGGCAAGTAGTCGAGTTGCGCGCGCATACACCGTGTCTGTAAACCGCAACTTGCCAAGGTCAATCCTCTGTGACAAATATTGCACGTGCACAGCAAAAACGTGGTTTACGAGTTGATATCACTGGAATGTCTCTGCTGACCGCAAACAGGCCGTGCGAAATGCAGTCGACCCGTAATATTGAATTCCGCTGCTACATTAGAAGCTCAAGTGCCTCTCCCGTGGGTGACGTGTGGCAAGAGAAGCCACCCAGAGACCCTGACCAATAACAAGCCCTATCCCCTTAACCATATACACCAATCTTACATCTAAACCCATAACCGTAAACCCCTACCCCATACGGAAACTTGATAAGCAGCATCAACGAGTAATTCAACCCATGAAACCAAGGAAGATCTGTGGATGAAGCTCTGGTTTACAATTGGACAGAATCTGCGGGCGAAGTAGCGATGCCAGAGACTCGGATCTGCGCGGTGGGGCGGTCACCTCGGCGAGGGGAGCGATAAACCCACCGCACCTGCGTCTGGGAGGGCATGAAGGACGCTTCGAAGGATGACTTGAGCGAGTCGAGGAAGGGCTGCACCTTGTAGAGGCCCGGCAGGTCCTCGCGGGCGGAGCGGAACGCCACCACGTGAAAGTACTTGAGCAGCTTCTCGAAGCGAACGCGCGTCATGGCCACCGCCACGCTGCGGTTGCCGTAGAAACCACCGCCCCAGATGCTGAGCACCGACTCGCAGTGGTGTGTCGCCGTGGAGGCCACCACGCCTGCCACGACGCGCGCCAGATCTCGTTACGCACAGGCACACGCAAACTCGTCATCGCCGTCAGCAGCGCCTTGGTCTATTCATCGCCGCTGGATGAAGACCTCCCCAAGCCATTTCAATCTCTCATTGTCACGTGACGCATCAATACATCGAGCTCATGCGCACACGCTGCACGGTGGGCGTCCTCTTTGCCGCGTTCCCTCTCCTGGCTGCCACTATTATTATTATTCGTCTCGACCCCTGGCCATCGTCCCTTCTCGTGACGCGTCCTGCCCAAACCCCACCCTTCTTTAGGGTCAGTGTGATGTCTAACTGGGGTACATTCTCTAAGCCATGTGCAAAAAGCGTGCTAAACAACTGAAGATATGTCAGGGCCAACACTAGTGACGATTATCTGAACTGGTCCTGGGCCTGGTGATAGCAGCACTTGTGCAAAAAGTCTGTCAAGGCTACACGGGGGACCTTTGTGTGTGGGTGTGCTCTTCTATGTAGGCAACATGAAGAGCAGATGACATCACACCTGATGTGACCAGACACTCCAGGATAAAACACAGCTCGTCATTTTCACACTTCCTCTCCTTACTTTGACCGTCCCTTAACACGCCACTCATCTCCGGTTCTCAATCCCCTTGCGTCCTCCTGACACCAGTGGCAGTGAATTCCCCATCAATGCGCTGCGAGGAGGGGGCGCGGTCATCTGCTCTGCACGGCGCTCTCTCACCAAGGAAGGCTCGCATCTCAGCGACGTCCACCTCGTGCCAGGCAGGATCCTGCCCAAAGCGCTCCTGGAACTTGCGAGCGTAGGCGTTCGTCTGGGAAACCATGATCTTGAGGAGGCCGTCGGGCACGAACAGCTGGAAGAAGTCCGCCGGAGTGGCCGACGCGGGCATCTGCAGCGTGGGGCCTGCAGAGACAACGACGGCCGCTGCTCTGAGTGTCATCGCGTGACAGCGGCGCCGAGATCCGCGATCGCAGGCCTCCGACTCGCACGCCGCGTTGGGCTGTCGATAAGCCTGGCAGACGTTGGACATGTAGGGGTGTTACGGAGGGGCTGTATACATAGGATCACACGGGAAACAAACACAGTGGGCGGGGCTTCGTGAGTGCACGGGGAGGTGCTCTCAACGACGTCCGCACAGGGCAGCCTGGGGGGGCTGGCCCCACCCCTCAGCGGGGGGTTTTGGTATTAAAGGGGATGAGCCGGAGAGCTCGGGGGACAATGTTAAAGCTAAACCAGTGAAGACCGAAGATCGTCTAGCTAGAGCCCTGGACTCCCCTGGGTCGCCGCCCTTGTCAGGGCCGCGCAGGACCGAGCCAGCGGCGTGGTCCCGAGAACCAGAGCTAGTGCTCTGGGACTCCGGGTACCGTAGCCCGACTTACCAGTGTCGGGCCAGACAGCCTCCCCTAGCCCGTTAGTGGAGGACTAGGAGGTAGGTCAGAGATAGCTAGCAGTGTATTCCCAGCTAGCCGGGTGAGGGTGCCGATACCCCCTCCAGTGTTGTATGTCCGCGGTTGTGACAACTGTTGCGGAATAAATACGTGTGCCTCAACCCCGGCGTCCAAGAGTCCTCAACGATATTACAGACACGCAAGGTTAAAGCTGCGCTTAACACGATCCAGTGTGCTATCATAAATGCACAAACAATGAAAGCACGGGGCACATCTCACGCTGGTCGTGACAAACTCGCGCGGCGCACTGTCCAGGTGACCGGATAAACGGCATCACCGCTTGTCGCGTGAACTTTCTACGTTACGATCGAGTACGGCAGTTGTGTGGTGTCAATAAAGCACCAGCTTGTTGTAGATATTGGCTTGCGTAAACAATATCATCCAGTTTCAGAATTATCCATGACACTATTACTAATCCAATTACTGTAATAACGTTATAGTATTTTATACAGAAGTTTAAGTAATTGTGTAGTCAGGAATATCCACCTCACCGAGTCATTTTAAATCGATTGACGAGGCCTACTCTGTTCTCTTATTCCTCTTCTGCGGATGCGGCAACAACCTAGGAGTTAATTACATAAGATTTTCTGAATACTGTAAGCATTCACTTATGATATTCCCACGTATTGTTGGTCTGTCACTGCTCTTCAGAATATACAATGTGTGATTTCATAGATCACCAAGCTGAAATCCCATTTATTTGTGAGCCAGTATTATCTTACACTGATACAAAATCTATTCTGGCCACAGGATTAGATCACTGTACGACAGGCATTGTGTTAAAGCTACTCTTGAATACCGTAATGTCAAAAGCTACACTCTACAACATTCACGAATCACTGTACCTGTACATCTGGTCTAAATTTAGCCTGAAATCCATAGCTTCATATAATCATGGAATATAATAAAATCATCTAAATAGGCACATTAAAGGTTGGTTTACTATTTAAATAAGAATGCAGCATCTTGTCATAGAGTTGCACCTTGCAAGAATGTTTTTATCAAAGAAACAACAGTGGCTTTTTCTTAAATGTCTGTACGGTTATTGCTATGGAGTAGAGCTCCGTACACAACACGCTACGATTTACATTCATAAAAGCAGCGTCCAAATTCAACCGCATCCCCAGACGCATGAAAACAAATGGGGTCTTAAGTACGTACGTCGAACTTCTTTCGCACCGTACATAGCCAGCCGTGCCAATCGTAGGCGTGGGAGCAGGGACGGCAAACCAAAAACACAAAAAGTAGGTCTAAAGAAATGAAACAAACGCCTCAACCGTCCTTGCTTGATGCGTTGCTTCAGCATCCTTGCTTGATGCGGTGCTGGGAGGTGAACGAGTCTGGGATCAGGTGGGATAGAGGGAACTTGAGCCAGGCACTGACCTTGGGCCGACAGCTGAAGAGGACCCGAATCAATAAGAAATAATTGGTATTCATACATTATAATGTGAACTCGCACAATCATCATCACCGTCGTGGTGACAGAGGGGAGTGCCGCTATGGTTCAGTGGCGTGATGCTGCCGAGACATCACGAGGTAGATGAGACTGCGATGGTAAATTGACGGGTACTCTCCTGAAAGGGCTGCTTCCTCGTGGTCAGCAGGGAGCACCGGTGAGTTTACAGCACAGCGGACACAACTCAGCCGTGCGGTTAATTGCCCCACTGCTCGATACTAACTGCCTAATTACATTTCATATCAGGGTCATAATTATTCCATATTTTGTTCGCGTGCTCGTTACGTCCTTCCGAATGGGGTAATTGAACGTTACGTCGTCATAAGCGCCATGCGATAATCTGGGATAGCTTCAGGGAATGGCACACACCTCGTCTACCACCCGGGGAACTTGGGCTATCCATCAACACGCGTCTCCTCCTGCATCGACACAAATGGCCACGTTGACCCCGTCAAGGTGACATATCTGACCTGCGTGTGTTCTCTGATCCATCCGTTCCTCTTCCCTTATCTCAGAGTGCATCTCTCTGGACTTGTTTGTGCACTTTTCGGGTTTCGTACCGTTTTTTGTTAATGTCGACGATTCCGATTCATATGTCATAGCAGGCGATGTAAACCAATTGGAAACATTTTGCTTTGGGCTCGGTGTGCATGGCTATAACGCGTAGTGCATGTATTTGTTTTTTGCACGTTAAGCTTTGGACGTGTTCTTCATCAGGGTCCATGTTTCACCCATGCATCATCACATCCCGGCCATTCGTGTACAGTACCTGATAACCACTTCCCGCATTTCGCCACAGTGCACAATTAATATCTGCACCAACCAAAGGTTACTTTCTAACAAAAGGCAAATGTCAGAAACATGAGAAATCAGCTGCCAGATAACACATCTCATCACCTGCTGTACAGGACAGTACTGTACATCACATTACCTGCTGGAGGGATAAACACCACATCACCCAGAGTCGCCATGACCCAATGCGATCTGGCATCCTCCACGGTCGTTCAGCAGAGGCGGCTCTCCTAATTGCAGTCAACGACCCTGCCTCTTGGTAATGGGTCTCCATCACTCTTCTCACCTCTAGACCTCACTGCTGCGTTTGACAACACGAGCCGATCCTTTCTCAGAGAGCCTCCAACACGGTGTAGACGTCTCAGAACACTTCCCTCCGGAGTCCGGTCTCGTCTCCCAAGCCGCCCTCTTGATACTGCCACTTAAGCACCGTCTCCATCTATAGAATTCAGGTGCCGAGCTGTGCCACAGGGCTCCCTGCTGTTCTCCATCCAACTCAGTCCTCTTGGCAAAATCATCTCCATCAGCAACACCGAGCCCCACCACTTATGCTGGTGACACCCAAGAGCTACATTACCATCGACTAGACAAACCCAACCCCGCTGCTCACTCTCGCATCTCACCGGGACGCGGTGACATCTTGCCAAAATTGAAATCCACCTCATCAGTAATATAAACTCCAGTTCGAACATGCACCTCGCAGTGGCGGCTCCTGCAAAATCTCTCAGGGGGGGCAAATGTCTGGATGATTTATAAGGATAAGGTCCACCCATGCAAAGGATAAATTAACAGCTTAAGCATGTAAAGGCAACTTCACTTCTTTAATATTAATGAAAAATAAAGTGACTCTAACAATACATCTTGTTTGTTTCTATACTCACTATTAATACAATCCACTCAAATTCTCAGGTTTTTTCGGTAAAGTCACGTAGGTAAAAACATTAAAATTAATGAAAGTAAAATAAAACAAAACAAAATAAAATTCACGACGTTTCGGAGGCAACACAAGTCTCCGTCATCAGGTGGGACCGTCACAGCCGAATTAGCTGCATCAAGTGAAGCAATGATTCAAGATGTAATCCCTTATAAGCAAGTTGAAGGGAGGTGGAGAGGGGGGGGAGCTTATCAGGCTGTGGTAGCCAATGAATGGAAACGTATCGGGAGGGAGGAGGAGCGGTGATCAAAGACTGCACGCAGTGCTCAACACAATGAATGGAGACGTGTCGGGACGGAGGGCGAGCGGCGATCAAAGACTGCACGCAGTGCTCAACACAATGAATGGAGACGCGCCGGGACGGAGGGCGAGCGGTGATCAAAGACATCACGTAGTGCTCAACACAATGAATGGAAACGTGGCGAGCGGTGATCAAAGAACAATGAAGAGATTACTGTTAAACACTGTGGATGTTAACACTCGGTGAAGTAAATTAAAATAGTGCCTGTCAGATAAGATGGTCCAAAAAGTGTAATTAAGTCTTTTTTGCGTGGTTAATAACATCTTTCCAGTGATTACTGAGTTTGTACCCATCATCACGGTTGAAATTATGTCTGTGTTTGTATATTTGTATGGCTTCGTGTACAAACCTTTATAAGGGATTACATCTTGAATCATTGCTTCACTTGATGCAGCTAATTCGGCTGTGACGGTCCCACCTGATGACGGAGACTTGTGTTGCCTCCGAAACGTCGTGAATTTTATTTTGTTTTGTTTTATTTTACTTTCATTAATTTTAATGTTTTTACCTACGTGACTTTACCGAAAAAACCTGAGAATATGAATCATTGCAGTCACGAAAGCTTCAAATCTAGAAACAATCCACTCAAGTTTATTTTATTAAAGATTCCACTAGGTGGCGACAAATAAAATTGTTGACTGAAACGTGCTTACGTATGATGACGTAAGCACGTTAGTGCGAGCTCTCCCGGAAGCCATAGAGAATGCATTGCAGCGCCCCCCGTTCGAAAAAAACATCTTTGAATGTAAGTCTATGGGAACACTCTGGGCGATTCTCAGCCGGAGTGAAATCGCCCAAAAAGAGGCGGTACTCCACAGAACGTGACATGACGCTGATTGGACTATATCCAGAGGCACAGTGACGGCTAGCGTGACTCTGTGGTTGAATGACATTGGTGGTGCGTCGCCCAATCGCCCTAATGAAGAAACCGCCCCTGGCACCTCGCAAACTTCAACAGCACGTTGGCAAAACGAGTGCAACACCTTTGAGTTGGGGGCCGTCCATAAATTACGTCACACCTAGGGGGGGTGAGGGGGAGTCAGACATTTGTGACCATGTGTGACGAGGGGGGGGAGGGGGGGTTTGAGTAATGTGACGTCACATCAAAATGCGCAACTGTAAATAAATATAAACAATATAATTGTTTTAACACTAATTTTTATACATTTTCATTATTAACTATTTGATTATTAAAATTTACTAAGGTCACCTTTTATTTATTCCATGAAGGAGCATTTTGCTTCTCCATGGGAGAATGGAGAAGCATACATTTTGTAATTGTTTTCAATGATTGTTATTAAACATTTTGATTCTAATGATTCTACCAGGGCTTTTCATTCTGTGGAATGAATGTGAATGTTTTAAATGCTTCGTTCTACTACAAAGTTTCAAGTATTTATTTTTATAGTCATAATTACTTTTTTTGGTTTATAATTATAAGATAATTTCAATATAATATTCTGAACATCTGCAGTTTCCTGTTTCCGGCAATGATCTGCAATGCACACGTCCTACTTTCTGTTGCGTCTTGAGATCCCTGCTGCATTTAGACGCCGTTAATCCCACGTGTATTCTTTATTATATCACATTACCTACTATCGAGACCTCACCTGCGGTATGAACATCACATACAGTGCAGGCATCATCTGCTGTATATTATAAATCACAACACCTGCAGCATCGCCATCCCATCACCTGCAAGTCGTATTGTTCACAGGAACCACACCATCGGCTGTACACACATCTGCCGTACAATACATGTAGCCAATTCACCTGCTGTATCGACATCACATCGCCTGCCATCACATCACCTGTGAGCGCAGCCCAAACCTCGGCGCAGGACCCCCTGGCTTGTGGGAGGTGACCCCACAGCGAGCCAGAGGCTTCGTGAACCCGTGGGGGCATTTGAGTGGTGGTATCCCCCCTCCCCCGCGTGTGGGTTTACTCCGGGCACTCCGGCTTCCGCGCACAAGCAAACTGCTACTTCCAAATTAATTGATCAAACATCCAATGCAGGGACCTCCTGAAAACGAGTCTTGAGGCTCATTGAGACTTTCCTCGACAAATGGCATCATGATTATCGTTGTAATATTATTGTACAAGTATTATTGCATTGTCCAAGTGCATTGTTGGCAACACAGAGATAATGATCATGAACAGGTCTGTTTAACCTCGTAAAAATAAAATAGCTTCTTTATCCATCATTCGCTGTATGGCCGCGTGGATCAATGTTTGAGCAGCACTCGTCGTCTATGGCCAGATCACTCGGAATGCGACCAACACAACAAGACCAGCAGGGTTAAGCCTGCACGGCGCTTGAATGAGGGACCACCATTCATTTAAAAAAAACAGCGTGCATAAACACAGGTGCTATAGGCTGCTGCGGGACTGTGTTGCGGATAGCAGAGGGCAGAGCCGAAAAAGCAAATGTTGTACGGTACTTACATCCTGTGCTACAATCCACGCATATGCTCCGCTCCTTCACCAACTCGCACTGACCAGCGTGGTGAAGTATGGACAAACAACCCTCACGACCCGCACAGGCGGCGTGGAGAGGAAGCCGTCATCCAGCAGTGGATTAAGAATCGGACTGTTACGTGTACCTCGAATGTTTAAACAACCAAGCAAGCGCTGCCGGGACCGGCTTCCACTTCACTGGGTCTCATCAGCAGGGCGTGGCCTCTCGGCTTTCCGGTTTAGCCGAGTCACTCGAATGCCGCCGTGCCTGGGCATGGCCCTGCTGCTGGAATAATAAACTATAGCGACATTAACTCAACATCGGTCCTCGAGGCCACGGATATCCGTGGCGATTGCCACTGCGCGCGCGCGGCTCTCGCCTCCGTCCCCCGCTCGCTCCGCGCAGGTGCCGGCGGCAGGTGCCCCGCAGGTACCGCGTGCGTTCCCCGCGCGCTTACGCACCGCAGCTCCCCGTGAAGTCGGGGAAGGGCGCCGCGTCTCGCAGGCAGCTGCTCCACCCGTCCTCGCCGTACTCCTCCGCCTCCCTCTCGCCGGCATCTCCCCCCCTCTCCTCGCTCTCCTCGGCCAGCGGGTTTCTGAAGAACAGCCCCGCGTCCTCCGCTGCCTCGCCCGCCTCGCCCTCCTCGGCTCCCCCAGCCGTCACCGCGGCCGCCACGACGGTGGCGCCGCCGCCTCCGCCGTGATCCGAGGAGCTGTCGGAGGAGCTGTAGAAGGGGTTCCCCGCGCTGCTGTCGCCCCCGTCCGTGGCGTCGTCCCCCGACTCGCCGAACACGTCGTCCGATATGTTGAGGCTCTCGTAGCGGCACTGCGCCTGGCGCAGCAGCGACAGCACCGAGCGGCGCTCCTCGCCGGCGCACGGAGCAAGGGCAGCGGCGGCGGCGGCAGCCATGGCGATGCGAGATGATGGAGACGATGATGCTGGATATGATGGTGGAGATGTGCGCGGAGCGAGCAAGGGCGGTGCGTGGTGTGTGATGGTGCACGCGCAGCGCGGGCTGTAGTGAGAGTGCAGTAGAGCTGTGTGCCTGTGTGTGTGAGCGCCTGTGTGTGTGGTGTGAGCGCCTGTGTGTGTGTCTGTGTGTGTGTGCGCCTGTGTGTCCGTGTGTCGGTGTGATGAAGCACTGCTCGAATCGCTCCGCCTGTTCGCGGCAGGGCGTGCGTGTGAGATGTGTGCGTCTGCGTGAAGGGATTGGGGTCTGCGTGAAGGGATTGGGGTGTGTGTGATTGGGGTGTGTGTGATTGGGGTGTGTGTGATTGGGGTGTGTGTGATTGGGGTGTGTGTGATTGAGGTGTGTGTGATTGAGGTGTGTGTGATTGAGGTGTGTGTGTGATTGAGGTGTGTGTGTGATTGAGGTGTGTGTGTGATTGAGGTGTGTGTGTGATTGAGGTGTGTGTGTGATTGGGGTGTGTGTGTGATTGGGGGGTGTGTGTGATTGGGGTGTGTGTGATTGGGGTGTGTGTGATTGGGGTGGGTGTGTGATTGGAGTGGGTGTGTGTGATTGGGGTGGGTGTGTGATTGGGGTGTGTGAGTGATTGGGGTGTGTGAGTGATTGGGGTGTGTGAGTGATTGGGGTGTGTGAGTGATTGGGTGTGTGTGATTGGGGTGTGTGAGTGATTGGGGTGTGTGAGTGATTGGGGTGGGTGTGATTGGGGAGTGTGTGTGATCCGCTAGTGATGGCGATGCACGACTCTGTGATGCGTGTTGGAGAGTGTAATGAGAGTGTAATGAGTAATAGTGATGCGTGCGTGCGATGCACTAGAGTGTGTGTTGTAGGTGGTGTGATTGGGATGCACTAGAGTGTGTGTTGTAGGTGGTGTGATTGGGATGCACTAGAGTGTGTGTTGTAGGTGGTGTGATTGGGATGCACTAGAGTGTGTGTTGTAGGTGGTGTGATTGGGATGCACTAGAGTGTGTGTTGTAGGTGGTGTGATTGGGATGCACTAGAGTGTGTGTTGTAGGTGGTGTGATTGGGATGCACTAGAGTGTGTGTTGTAGATGGTGTGATTGGGATGCACTAGAGTGTGTGTTGTAGGTGGTGTGATTGGGATGCACTAGAGTGTGTGTAGGTGGTGTGATTGGGATGCACGAGTGTGTGTTGTAGGTGGTGGGATTGGGATGCACGAGTGTGTGTTGTAGGTGGTGGGATTGGGATGCACGAGTGTGTGTTGTAGGTGGTGTGATTGGGATGCACGAGTGTGTGTTGTAGGTGGTGTGATTGGGATGCACTAGAGTGTGTGTTGTAGGTGGTGTGATTGGGATGCACGATGCACGAGTGTGTGGGAGGAGCGGAGCGGTGTATGGATTGTGCGGTGTGGGCTGTGCGTTGCTGATGGGACAGAATTTATGATTACTCATCTGAGTGGATTGTGGGCAATCCATCACATAGAGCCAAGGGTCTGTCTCACCATTAAATGTGAAATATACTCGAGGTCCATCGGGCGAAAGGCTCGGTAAAGCAGTGTCATCTAGCAGCATTTGTTTGAGCAAAATATGTACTCGTCAATATGTGGCTTGCCATCTCAAATGTCTTTTTTTTTAAATGCCCGAGGGTAATCACAGGGACCTTCTAAGGGTTCGCTGTAGGGGGCGACAATTGCCGTTTCCCTGTGAGGTTCTTTTTCAAAGTTGGTAAATATGGACCACGACCCCGGCATACAATGGCCTACTCGTCTTCGAATGGTGTCACGGGATCTTTGACGCCCACTGTGGAGCATTTTGAAACGCCCGCAGTATTAACCGGGCGGCCTTCCGGATTGAATCGCAACCCTCTGCAACAAGCGACGAACGCCCTCCCGCTCGGCCATGTCGCCGCCGATCGAGGCCACGACAACAACAACTACAACATGAGGACGACACGGGGTAGTGTGGCCAGCCGCCCACCTTTGTCTCCCCCCCACGGCGTTGGATGTCCACCAAGCCAATCCATCCTGTTGACGCACACGCACGGGGCAACTTGAACGAGTGGAGGGGTTCTGCCCCACTGGGAGAGGAGGGCCGACTGCCGGGATAAGCCCCACGCAGCCTCCCTCCACCAAACATCCACCGTGAGTCACCCCCTCGACTCACGGTGTCTCGCTCAACCACGCCTGGAGCAAAGACAAAGGTCCCCCGTGTAGCCTGTGAACAGACTTGGAGCAAGTGCTGTTCGCGAGTAGCACCTATGAAGGCCGGCACGATACACAAGGGGGTGGGTGGCCAGCACCACGCCCGGCCGCCTTTGTCTCCCCAGTGGCGATGTTTACACACCGCACCAGGTACTCATTTGAGGCCGAATCGACCTAAGGGAGGCCCATAACCGGTTTGGATAATCGTCACTGATGTTGGCCGTGAGCGGGACTCGAACGCGGGCCAAGGGGTTTGTATCGCAGCGCGCTAACCGCTGCACCACCGCTCCCCCCCAGAGCATTCACATCCACACCGACAACCCCCCACCCACATCTCTAGCCCCCCCCCCCGCCCCTTCATTTCGCTCGAGCTCATTCATCGCCCCCCCCCCCATAAGCTCCCACACCCCCACCCACAGCACCCCCCCTACCCCCCCCCCGTGTCTCTCCCCCAGAGCAGCCCACACCGCCAGCGAGCCCCCCTCCCCTTGAGCCCCCCCCCATCCCGTCAAACTCCCCCCCCCCCTGCAGAGCCCCCAACACCCACAGCCCCGCCCCCATCTAGAACCCCCCCGCCCTCCAGGTTGGTCCCCCCCCACGCATCAGAGGCGGGTGGGAGGGGGGATGCGAGGTTGCCCAGCAACGCCGTGACGTCACGCGCAAGCCTGCCGTGACAGATGCTGCCACCCCTCCCCCATGGGCTCATGCGCCGACGTAGTTCCCATTATCAATGCTGATTGTGTGATTGCCTCCAATCCAATTGATGCATTTGAAGGTAAAAAAAAAAACCTGCGGTATGTTTTACGGTCCATGTACAGCATTTTTCATGTTTAACACGGCGACACTGCGTGTGATTTGCGGGACTTGTGAGATAGGCGCTTTAATAGTTACATACTCTTAGGTTTTTTCGGTAAAGTCACGTAGGTAAAAAATAAAATTAAAAGTTAATAAAAGTAATAATGGAAATAAAATAAAATAATAAATAGCTGCTCCAGCAACCAAAGCTTTGAGTGGTCAACCTTCACCCAGCGGGGAGGTCGCTCACTGGCTTCTGATGCCCTCACGGTCTGGAACATCCGCCCCGCCCCTGCCGCTCGCGCCGCAACTCCCTGCCACCGTTTCAAGTCCAGGCTCATCTTTCCTTTCACACTGACCGACTCTCTTCCTCTCCTGAGATTCATTTGCCTCGTCCATTAATTGTCGTCCTTTCTAGGCGCCGACGTCACGCCGCTTCCCTCGTCGCGATGACGTCACGGCCCATCTGTGTGCCGCGATGACGTCACGGCCCAGCTTTGTGTGCCGCGATGACGTCGCTCCGTCGCGTGCCGCGAGTGCCCCACGTGACGGTGACGTCACGGCTGTCTACGTTGCAGGCGCCGCGCCGCGATGGCGCCGCGCGTTCCGCGGTAGCGACAGCGACTCTCGACCCCTCGGCGCCTCGAGCGACATGGCCGCGGAGCCCAGGGGCGGCTTGCTGCCGGGCGGCGGCGGCGGCAGCAGCCTGTGCTTCGACAGGGAGCAGTTCATGAAAGTGAGCGTGCATGTCACATTTGTTTCTGACGCAGGCTCGGGGAAGAAGTCGGGGGGGGGGGGCAGGTTCTGCCCAACACTTCCCCCGAGATCTCGCCTCGTTGCCCGTAGTGAAACTAAGCAAGGCCGAGGTCGTGGCCTGGCAGCAGGCCCGAGAGGCGAGAACACACACGGGAGAGACGGGCGAGAAGACCGAGGCTCGTGGAGCACGCTGCCGAGGCAGCTGTGTGTGGTGCCGCAGGCGGTAGATTAGAGTTGCCCTGTTGCAATATGTAGACGTATTGGTGTCGTGTATATCTAATACACCTCGCCTACGTGTCAAGCTGAGAACTTTGCGATGTCCGCGGTCGTTGGGCTGGGCTCTCAGCCGGGAAACGTCCCGTGGGGGGACGAGCGACTGACACGCAGATCTGGTGCAGATCTGCCCGTAAAATCCGTTCTACATGCGCCACTCTGTCCCTAGCACCGCAGGCTCAGACAAGGGGGGCACTGAAGAATCGTGTGGGTTGTCTTTAAGTGTACGACGTGAATTGCTTTCTTGACACGTCACTTCCGTATCAGCTGCAATGCAGGCAGATATCAAGCCTGCCCTGTGGTTTGTGTTATTTGCATTTAGCAGAACGTATGACGTTAAAACGATTCGTGAAACATTCCACAGGACGGATTTGACGTGGACAGCTTCGTGGCAGAATGCAAGAAGCACGTGCAGCTGGAGGTGCTGCGCGAGGACTTGGAGGTGTATTACAAACTTCTCAAGAGCTCCATGGTGGAGCTCATCAACAAAGATTACGCGGACTTCGTCAACCTCTCATCCAACTTGGTGCGCGGGCCCGTCACATGGTTACTTCCTGCTCGCCTCCATCAGTCGAGTCGACTTACACTTCATTGTCTTGGCTGGCAGGGTGGCCATGGTGTTCGGTTTTTTTTTACTACATCGCCGGTTTTGTTTGGTCAATGATATTTCAGAGCAAACAGGATATGGTGGCACAGCAAACAGATGGCAATGACCCTGCCACCCCCCACTTCGCAAGCCACGCACATCATTTTGCCTTCCACGACTTACCTCACCCATGCCCTCGAAAGCCCGTATGGGTATGCTATTGAATGCTGCATGTAAGCCGTGTGTCTAATTACAATTCAGAATTACCATAGCCATCTATCGATGGCTGAATGAGATGGATTATGTGAATACATAATCCATCTCTTGCGCATCACATAATTTAATCACTCCGTTTGAAGTGGTCTTTTTAGCCCTATCAACTCTTTTGGCTGCCAATCTCTCACCATTCACTTCTGTTTGCAATCATCACAAAGAGTTGAGTGCTACCCCATCGCATATTTATTACGAGTTATTATGTCTTTAATTTGGAATAACAGGTTCTCTGATCGACGTGTTTCATTTTCTGTCGGTGCAATTCCCAGCATGCATTTCTGCACGATTCTTGAGTACTTTTCACCTTTTGTTCAATTCCCCATTGAGTGTCCATGTTTTCTATACAGACGTCATTGCAGATAATATGCAATGCCCCCTCCCGCCCGCCCCCCTCTCGATCTCTCCTACTCCTCACCGTTTCCCCCTTCTTGTGCACAATCCCGTTTCCGCACCTTTCCCCTACTCGCCCCCTTGCACCGGAACACACTTCCCCTGCACATGAAGCAAGAAGTACCCTCCCTGTCTAGTTTCCGCTCCTCCCTCAAGACCCCCACCTCATCTCCCTAGCCCATCCTTCCCTCCATCCCTCGGTACCCCTGTAATTCCCGTTCCCACTAACCGCCCTCCTCATACCTATCCCTATACTTCTCTCTTTCCCCTCCTCTCACATGCCACCATATCACCTTTAGCTAACCTGATTGTACCATTTACAACTCTTGTAGAGTGCCTTGGATATAAGGCACTCTGTAAATGTATGAGATTATTTTAAACTTTAATTCTAGAAGCTTTCGTGACTGCAAGGATCCATACTCTTTGGATTTTTCGGTAAAAATATATCGGCAAAGTCACGTAGGTTAACCTACGTGAAACATAACCTGTAATGGAAAGTACATGGGGGAACATGACTTAATATTTAATGTATGCAGTTATATTTCAACAAAATTGATACACTTATAAGAAGAAAATGCAAAGATGCATTTGTGAAATTGAAGTGAAAATTGCAGCAGTGACTTGTGGTTATGGGATATAAGTATAAAGTATAACACAATTTCGTTGTCATGTTACTGCAGTTTCCATGTTTTTACTGTGTTTATCTGTAACGCTTTCATGTGTAATTACGTTTTTCTATCAGGTTGGAATGGACAAATCATTAAATCAGCTTCGAGTACCCCTGGGGCAGCTGAGAGAGGAAGTCCTGGTAATATGTTTTGCCTCCCTCCAAAGATAATGCACATTAAGTTGTTTAATGATTTGAGATATGTATATTAGCTTGTTTGCCCGTAAACTAGCTTGTTTACCCCTTCTAGGATGGAAGCTGTAATATTTATGAAACAATTGAGCAGAGTATAATTGTATCTTGTGTAAATTTAATGGCAGTGAATCTTGCACAAATGTATGTCATCAAACACTTCACTGCATTTCACTGTAGCAGTGTATTAATGGCAGTGATTGGTCCACACCAGAGACCAATCAGTTTCAAAGACAATGCATATATTATCAGAGTATGTTTTTTTTGCATTCTGACCACAAGTATTGTGGTTAACACAGACATGATTCCTTGTAAAAGGTTTCAGTTTGGTGTTTTAACATCTTAACACCTGTTTTATTGCCAGAAAAAGAGGAAAATCTTTGCTCAAATCCACTTTGTTGCAGCACAGGATTCTTTATTAGATTAGCTTTCAATAAGGAAACGTCAAACTTAAAGCGAATTTGCTCGACCTTCTGCACGAGTGTAAAAATCCACCCACTCATGAATATTAATGACGGGGGTGGGGGGGTGCGGCATGTGGAGTGACGTCACGCGCGTTACACACCAACAGACATTCTTGGCTCATTATAGTCGTAATTCTTTAGCAAATTTCTGCATTTTTATTTATGAAGGTTTGGATTTATGATTGCACTGTTGTATCATTTTTTTCCTGGTTTTATGAAATTGAATGGAATAAAATACACATTATGAAAGAGCAGTCAGGAGATACCCTCTGTCGAAGGCTACTAAAAGTTGAATTAGAAGATACAATTTGAAAATTAGGTTGGAGAAATAAATAAACAAATCAAGATCATATTCATAACATGGTTATAATAACAAATGGAAATTAACCACAGGAAATCCTAGACAATTTTCCAAATAAAAGAAAGCTGCAAAATATGACAGGTGGCGTTATCAAAAAGGTAACCATTGGTTTAAAAAGGCCTTTGAATGTTAAAGTACAAAATGAACAGTCTCTCGGAACATTAAATTATCAAAGTTACACCCTAGGTTGCCAGTAGCTTTCAAGAAAGCAATAGTTAAGGCATGCATAATTGATTTTGGTTAAAAAGGGTTTCACATTAGCAGGTCCTCTTGATTCAAAAGGCATTGTTTAAGAAGCAGTCTGTTAAATTCACTTTTAGTATACAAGCAGAGATGCAATGCTGGTTAATGTTGACAAAGCAAGGGAAGCAAGACTGAGATGGTATGTCCATGAGGTAAGGAGTGAGAAAGGAAACGTCATGCAGGAAGGAGAAGAAGGTGCAATGATAACGTGAATAGGGAAATGAAAGTGGCTGGGTGACAAGGGAAGCCGTCCACAGACAAGTGGGAGGGGGGAGACTGGGCAGCCAGCCCCATAGCAATGTGAGAACAGTGGCTATAGGAAGGAAAGAGAGATGCATTATGGGAATCACATTGAGAGACCTGAAAGAGGAATACATGGATCAACACCACAAGATTAACTTCCACTTTGCAGGATCTTAAGCTTGTAAAGCACACGTGGCAAATTTAGTTCGGTTGCGGACAAATTAACATCGGTTCTCTCGTAGGTTGCTGAAAGGCTGAGAGTCGATTTGTGTTTTTTTCCACTCATTGTTAAGAAATAATGTTTCATTAAGCATGTATTGGTACATAAGGTAAACCATGTTTTCTTTGCTGTAGTGTGTGAGGTCTGCACTAAACGAAGTCATTCAAGCCTTCGATGACAGGCTGGCCAAGAGGACAGATATTCGTAAGAAAAAGGTGAGGTGTTGACAAACCAACCAAAATTCTACCCTAAATACGGTTGTATATATGTTAGAATATTGTTATTTCTGTATTCTCTGGATTAAAAGGTGCATATTTTCCCCCTGCATATAAAGCGAAATGTGTGAGTGTGCCTTATAATCCAGTCGGTGTGTGTGCATCCAGATTTATATACATTTCATGACGCCAGGGACAAGTTTGGTTGTGTATTAATCATTGCACACCTAATTATTCACGTCTTTCACTAAAGGACCTTTCACATTCTTCATGACTTCAAATCACTGCTAAGTGTGCATTGTCTTCATTTCCCAGGCTTGCCTGCAGAGGTTAATGCACGTGATCCGCTCAGTGGAAAAAATAGAGAAAATCCTTCAAACGCAAGGCTCCAGGGACGGCCTATCTGCTTCTGAGACCAACAGGTAACCAATGGTGATATCACCACACACTTGCCCAAACGCCAGCCAGGCAGCGAACCTTTTTTCTAATATGGTGTAAAATGTTGAGCTTAAAATGGACTCAATATTAGGTGTCTGTGTTTTTTGTATCCTTGTTTCCAATAGCGTTCCACTGGCTGGGCAGACCCTGGAAAGAATCGCCACCGAGTTTAACCAGCTGCAGTTTTACGCTGTTCAGAGCAAAGGCATGCCCCTACTGGACAATATCCGCCCGGTAAGAATGAGTGCACAACTGACAAGGTCCTCGACAATCAAGAGCGGCGTCAGAGTTGGTAGAGAGCCGTTAATCCTCTTTAAAATGTTTGAACATATGGTCAACTGTATGGGCAGTTCCATTCATTGGGGAAACCCAGAACATGTTTCTAAATTGTCCTAATAATACATACGGGTTGCCATTGTTAACATCATTATCTGTAGTTTTAGAAAATATATCTCAAATATGTCATCATCGCAGCACAGATGAAACAGTTTGTCCGTGTAAGTCCAATGCCATGATATTTTGTGATCATTTCCCCTTAATCAAGAAAGGTGGACACATACTATGCCGCAGTAAAACACGACTTTGTGATTATACTAATGATGACCTAAATCTTTAAAGTATCTGACTTGTATCTCTGACATCATGGAACTGCCCACATGTGTTCTGTATGTCTTCATATTAGTGTGATACATGGTGTCCAAACATGTTGAACCTCAATCGACATTTTGCTGGAAACTTCTTTGCATGGATATGTGGCAGTAAATATCATGTCGGGAAACTAGTGTTGAATTCGGTCCGTTATTTATATTGTGTGTGTGTAGAATAGCGGCCAGTGCGCTGCTTAACTAATCCGGTGACCCAAGTTCGATTCCCGCTCACCGCCAACACCAGTGACGATTATCTGAACCGGTCCTGGGCCTTCTCTAGGTCGACTCAGCCTCAAATGAGTACCTGGCACTGTGTAAAAACATTTCCACTTGGGAGGCAAAGGAGGCCGGGCGTGGTCTTGGCCACCCACTCCCTTTTGTGCCATGCCGGCTTTCATAGTATGTTTAGGCTATACGGGAGATCTTTATCTTTGCAGCGCATCGCGGGCATCACGGCCACGCTGCAGCACTCGCTGGAGGGGCTGCTGCTGGAGGGGCTGCAGGCGGGCGACGGTGGCGTAGTGCGGCAGTGCCTGCGCACGTACGCCACCATCGACAAGACACGCGACGCAGAGGCTCTCGTCTCGCAGATCCTCGTCAGGCCGTTTGTTGAGGAGGTAGACCGCGCACAGCCACCACCGTGTCGGAGAGTCAGATGGGTGGTACATTAGGAACGGTTAAGGTGGACGAGCACAATTTAAATCATGATCATCATGGAGCAGTGATATGGCCCAGCAGTAGCACAATAGCAGGAGGCGGGCCTGGTTAAAACTAATTCATACCATTGATGTGCATTTTATGCTTCACAGTGGATACTAAAGACGATGTGACGGAATTTGAATAATAGGGCATTGTGTATAGGAGTCGTGGTCCAATTTGCAAAATTTAAAAAATAACTTGGAAATTACTTAATTGGAAAACACAGCAAAATTTTTGTTTGGGTGAGTGATAACTTTTATACCAGAATTTCTGCATTTATGATGTCCCATGTTATGACTGTGTAACGATGACTTTGGCGGTACATCTTAAAACTAATGCGGTGTCATGTGCTGCTGCTGCTGCCGTCGCTGCTGTTCTTACAGGTCGTCTCGGAGCAGTACGTACAGAGCCACCCCCAGGGTCTCAAGGGCATGTACAGCAAGCTGCTAGAGTTTGTACCACACCACTGCCGTCTGCTCAAGGAAGTCACTATGGGAACACTTGTCAGGTACACCTACTATATAGACGTTATGTTTAATTCGGTACTCCCTGGCTAGGTGGCTCAGCGGTAGAGCAAGCGGCCCGCAATCAGGAAGTTTCAATTTCATGTCTTGGTTGGGGGTTGACTCAGCCCATCATTCCTCTAGGGTCGATAAAGCGAGTACCAATGGGGAAGTGAACAGTGAGGTAGTCCTACGGATATACTGACTTCTGTGCTAGAGACATGGAACTTCCACCACTGGCTCAGTCTTGTCAACAGGAGATCGGGCACCACTGCCTCAATGCTCATTTGAGCATGAGATCCCTTTGACTCATTTTTGAGTACCGGTAGCTTTAGTTCAATGTTATTTAGTCCAGCATGGTGAACGGTTTTGCTGTTCAATTGCAAGAACTTATCAGTTGGGCATCACCTATGAGGAGTTGTCTAATCAGATTATAGAGCAGTTGTACTGCTCATTTGCTGTCCATCATAGGATGAACAGTCAATAATGTCTGTACATGTGTTTGGAGTCGGGTGTGAGGTTACTTGAATACTATATTGTATCAGCAATTGCACATGTTTTGTATTAAAATGAACTTTGTTATTAAACTCGCAAAGAGGTGGCAGTGAAATGATGAAGAGTGCAATACCTCGTTCATCATGCCTAGTCTCGACACTGGTTAAGCGGTTGCGTGGATATAAACTGACGTGAGACTGTTGTGTGCAGCGGGGAGAGAACGGAGGTTGTGCATGGCTACGACTTCCCTGTGAACTCCGTGTGGCCCGAGATGGTGCGGTGTTTGGAGCAACGTCTCTCTTCCATCTTCAATGCGGGGAATCCCGATGTCTTCCACGAGGTGGGCCTATTCACCCTTCATTCGCATCTCAGAGTTACACTGACAGGACGCTGCCGTGGTGGAATGGTTGACGCACTAGACTTGCAATCCAGAGGTTGGATGTTCGATCTCCCGTCACTGCAGTCGAAACTTTGGTGCAAGTTGCATAAATCCCTGTTCCTTTGCAGACCCAGCAGTTTAAATGGGTCCAAGCACAGTCGATCGGCAGGTCCTGTGTGGTGTGGTAAATGTGGGGACTCGCCAGTGTGAAAGAGTAGGCAAAATACCCTCGAGGGGAGCCCTCTAGATCTCCCTCTCGTGGCGAGGCCCTTCCACCAGCAGTGGTTGTGAGTACGCAATTGCAGAGTTGCATCTTTACCACATCTTACTCAGTGTGATTGTATTGATGTGGAACTCAGAGATCCTGAGTAAAAATATCTTTAGGGCATTGTGAGACCGTGAAGGATGGGGACATTATGTGGGAGGTCTTTGTCCAGCATTTGATAGATCTTGGCTGATGATGACAATGGAATTTTTGTTTTGTTTTTATTCCTGACCACAATGCCCTTGCTGAAACCAGAAATACAACGTGAGCATGGAGTTTGTGTCTGCCTTTGAGAGGCAGTGCGCATCCCAGGCCAGTGTGCGCCGGCTGCGTGCACACGCGGCCTACGAGAGCTTCTCAAACAAGTGGAGCCTGTCCGTGTTCTTTCAGATACGGTAAGTGGACCCCGCAGGATTCTGCCTCAGTGCTTAATTGAGGAGAAAATTACTTTGACTTTTTATATGGTGCATTGGCATGATCGTTTGTCGTTATGCTGGTCCAATATGTGTACACCACAGTCCCTGATAGCAAATCACATTACCCCAAGATTAACACAAATTTGTAAATCCCATGCATGTTATGCAAAACAATTGATCATGTGGATTGATTTTTCATCAATCTTAAGTTTGGGATTCTAATTATTCAAATATTCGTAATTGATTTTTGACCAAGGCCCGTGTAATGATCTCACCAAGTCTGTGCTAAGAACACTTTACCACCCGACATGACAAAGCAAATTAATAGCCACAAATACAAATGTGAAACGCACAAATGTTTATTGTTTCAGGTCGCTCACCGGTGAGTTTCAGAACAATTCTCACAACCAAATTAAGCGATTAGGTGCAACGTTTTGTTTAACTTTGTTAACCATAATCAGGACAAGGTCCATGTGGGTTGCTGAGCTGTCTTCAGTGCTATCTTACCTTGCCCATGGAATGTCTAAAGGCTATCCCTTTAAAGCTATTCCCACGTGAAGGCTATCCCTATAAAGCCATATTTTCCAAAATTATAGGTAATTACCTTCAAAATTACACCTCATGTATATTTCTAGATTTGAAGCTTTCGTGACTGCAAGGAATCATATTCTTAGGTTTTTTCGGTAAAGTCACGTAGGTAAAACATCAAAATTAATGAAAATAAAATAATTTTGTTTAAAATATTCAAAGTGTGGTTGCTTATTTTGCCCATCTTCTGGGTCCACTTCCTTGTACGACGTGATCTTGTGGTGGCTGCAAGATCTTCCATAAGACTTTGTACACTGCATGGCTCCACTGCAGGAGTATCACTAGGGGGAAATCACTGAAATTAACAAATTAACCAGAGGAGGCTCATTTTCCTTTCTGCTTGCCGTGAAGGGATAATGCAAGCATGAATAACATCCCATCATTCAGCAACATTACCGACCAGAGCAGCCCCATTGTGTGTGGGTTTCATGCACCACGATTGCACGTGCTGTCTATGGCCTGTAGTGTCTTGTGTTCGGCTGACGAATGTAGCTATCATGTACAGACTTTTTCCATAGCTTACACATATACACGCTTGGTCTTGCCTGTTTTACAGAATGTGTATGTAATCGCTTTTTGTAGGTGGATTATATTTAAAGATGCAATTATCAGATTAAGTCATGTATAAATATGACTTACTCCCACCTACATTTCCCTCTGACACATGCCCCTATGTACAAACTTTAACTGTAATGAAGGAAACTACATCGTTAATGTTGTGATCAAATGAGAGTAATTTAATGTTTGCCACGATCGATCCACTGTTAGATGAAGGCCCCCAAGCCACCTCCATCCCTCACAGTTCTGTTTTTTGTGTTTAGTTTCTTTTCCTTCCCCTGCACCTCCGATTAGCACGGTTGGCTACGTACGGTACGAAAGAAGTTCAATAGATATACGTAAAATCCACCCAGCACCCGCACACGAGCTGATTCCCCGCTCCTCTTTGGTGGATGCTCTCTCTGACACTTTTTTCCCCAAGCTGCTTACCCATGATTATTGTTGACCATCGGCCCTCATCCCTTCTAGCATCATGTCCTGCCCAAGCCCACTTGCGGCGATGCTTGATGATGGGGATTGGACTGTTAGTGATGCTGACACAACCTTAGGGATTGGATTTTTGTCTCGGCTATACAGGTTCAAGGAATTGGTTGAAAACCTGGAGAGTGCGCTGCATTCGGGGCTCCAGCCGGCACCAGGTCAGTCGTCTCCACCTGACATTACCCACACACAACACCGCAAAGGTTTTACGGTGCATCCGGCTTGGCCCTCTGTATCGCGAGGGTCATGCCTTTTGATGCTGTATTTCTCAAGCTTCATACATTGTAGAGCTCATGCTGGGTGGTATATGCTGTGCTTTATTTTCTATTTAAATATTTCTACAGAATTATGTATGAAAAAAGCTGCATGCTTGCCTTTTTATGCATTGAAAATATGAATGACTTACAGCATTTAAATGTAATGTCTATTTGCACGCAACAATGTTGTTGCATGTAATATGCGGCTCCCTGCCGTGTCCCCTGTGCAGCTGACAGTGAGTTCCGGCTCCACGCTACCCACGGGCTGTGGATGTGTCTGCAGAGGTGCTGGGCCGACCCCGTGTACCTGCCGCCCCTGGCTCATCGCTTTTGGAAGGTCACGCTGCAGATGCTGGCTCGTTATGCCATCTGGATGCAAGAGGTCAGAATGTGAGACCACGTGTGGGTCCTCAGAGTGCAGAGCAGAAATCAACCAAACCTGGCAATTTCACTTAGAAGTGGCATTGTTGACTTAAATTGTGTTTTTCATCTTGTTTGATTGGATTAATTAGTTTTGTCTATCTTACCTTTGGATTCCAGTAGCATCAGAGCGTCTCTCACATCAGGCCACAGCAATACTGCTCGAGTCTGAGCCAACACTAGGTGGCGATCTGTAATGTGCTGTCATGTATTGCAATGCTAATTATAGATATATTACCAATAATTATTGGTGATACTGCCGAGGGGAAGTGGTGCACAAACACAAAGGTTATTCATCTCATGTCTGGTTACATGTTTAATCTCATCTTAATTGAGTGAATAACTAAACCTATCGCTTAGTTTGTGTCGGCATTGGCATCCTGGTTTGATGATTGAGGGGCTGCCCTGGTTTCAAACCGAGTATTTTTGTGGTACAGGCTCAGTGTTCTGACGGACACTCAGGTGGTGCGATACTTGATTGCCCCTCTGCATTACTCGCTGTGACTTTCATGCAGCTGCTGGAGCCTCCGGCCCCCGACCCGCACGACCATCCACGACGGGAGGGTGGAGGGCTCAAGCCGTCGCAGTCCACCCCCGGGTTTGGCTCCATGCTTCAGCAGCATCAACATCAGCACGAACTGCACGGTGCGGTCAACGCCTACGGTGGCGCGGGGGTGAAGCGGTCGCCCTCGGTGCAGTCCCTGGGTGGCGAGGAGAATCACACGGGCAGGACCGCCTCTGATGTGTCGAGCTCCAAAGCCCCGTCATGTGGCCAGCTGGCATCAGTCGTTGGCGATAGTGACAGGATACAGAAAAAGGTACGTCAGTTGTTGATATATTTTCGTAAAAAAAAATTAGTCCATACTTTGTGTGTAGCTATATTTTGTATTGTACAGGGTTTGTTTATATATTTTAAAGCTAAATCAAAATTTACGTTTGGTAGGTTTTGTGCGTGGCGCAGTGAGTGGTTTGTGCACTGCGCTCTGATTAGTTTGTTTCCCAGCCACGGCTGACGTCGGTGGCGAGTGATATCTGAACCAGTTCCACACCTCGCCCTTCACCAGCGCGCACACCGAGCAGCGTTGTGTAGAATGGTCACAACAACAACATCAACCGCCATTCGCCACTAAGTGGCGGTGACGTCACCTGACGCTTGTGCCAGAATGGTCAAAGAATGATCACACCCACAGCGGTTACACACCCATAGTGGTTACACACCCATTTACACCCCACAGTGATCACACACCCACTCATGCACCCACAATGATCAAACACCCACTCGGCCCACGTGATATGGCTGGACAAAAGGGCTGTAAACTAAAACAGAGGTTTTTTGTATACAAAGGTCAAGACGTCATCACGGGCAATTCTGATGTTCCCACACCCCACCATCACACATTTACATTTGCTAGACCTCTGCTATGGCTAAGTGGACACACCCAACCGCCACAATGATTGAAACTTAAAAATGTTTGAATTGTAAGCTAATATCGTAAGCAATTGAAATTGGATGCACATAATATGGCAGGGAATACGTGTGTCGATGTAGGGTCTCTAGAATAGTTTTACCTCCACAAAAACTTTGAAACTATGAATAGCCTCGAATGAGTGCAGTTAATTTGGGTGCGTCATCACAATGCTAATCTCCTGAAAGTGATATCTTACACTGAGAATAGTGTATGACTGTGTAGTATTACATCGTATTGAACAACGCTACGTTGTGATGTAACTTGCCTGCCAAGACAGTAGCATATTGATCATACACCCAACCAGTGATGCATCATACTTTTAAAGTGGGAATCAACCGTATTCACGTTGGCTGTTATCATTTATAACATCCATTCATACGCCATGGCAAGTGTGCAGCCTAGTAATGGTCTGCTAGTGAGTACTATGAACATACAATGGGAAATCTGTTGTTTGTCATGGTTACCAATGTAAAATATTGACGTTGACAACACCGAAACCTAATGGGATTAAAAATGTTTAGTTTGAGCAGAATAGCTTTGTTTTATAAAGTGATGATGTGTAATGCAATTATTATGTCGTGCTACATTGTATGGGCCCAAATGCCTTGTTCTTTTTCAGCTTGAAGACTTTTTGCAGACTGTGATCAAGCCCCGGTTGGACCTCTTGGGGTTCAAAGACTACGACAGCCTCTCCGGTAGGCTCCATCGCTCCGGCACGCTCAATACCGCACTCACAGGACCTCGCGTGGGCGGAGGGTGCTGCGGATTAGAGACGTAGTGGTGGTCCATGTCTACACATTTCTAGGTGCCGCCATGCTAGCGCTCATGAAAGTACTGATGCTGTGTACTCCAACATGTGACTTTATTTGCCTCGTCTACCACGTAACCACAATCACCACTCGGGCAGGGCTGCGTGTTTGCACAGTGGTTGGCGCGCCCTGCACTATGAACCCGGTGACCTCGGTTTGATTGGCAGGCACGGCTAACGTCGATGGCGAGTGATCCCGGAGAGCCCTCCAGCAAAACTGCGAAAACCTACACAGTTGTAAATGGTGCATTAAAAATACAATCACCGCAGCTTGTTCTGCAAAAATTATTTTCTTTCGGTTAAACAGAAAGAAAATCAGTATTCATTGAAAACATTGTTTTAAACATAGGAATGAAATAGTTTGCAACATTTGTGAAAGTTACCGTAGTCGTGATCGTCTCGTGGAATGCGCCCCAGAACATGACCCCCTCGGCTCCCGTCACGTTGCAGTGGCACGCGCGAGGTGCCCCCGCACTGCAGCGTCACGTGCAGGCGGTGTGCTTTCCTCTGCTGTAGGCGCGCTGGCGGAGTCGCGAGCGGCCCTGGAGGGGGCCGTACCGGCGTGCGGCACGCGCATCACGGGGGAGCTCGCCGAGCTGTGCTCGGGCTGCCTGCGTGGTGCCCAGGAGGTGCCGCGGCTCTACCGCCGCACCAACAAGGCGAGCAGGCGCGCCCCACGCACCACGACGCCCCGCACGCACCACGATGCCCCGCACGCACCACGACGCCCCGCACGAGCATCGTAATTATACCTCCGATTAGCACGATTGTCTATGCACGGTGCTAAAGAAGTTCAACATACACATGGATCACTGATTGTGAGACTGGATGATTTTGACGATATGTCAATGCCTACTGTGAACCTCATCACCATAAGTAATCCAGAATAAGAATGGCAAGTGGTGACTTTCGACTTGGCTGCAAACTGTAATTTAGTGGAGAACAGGTTGGTAATGAGTGCCAGAGGAGTTTCTCAGCATGGCGAAACAGGCAGTTGGTCAGCAAGGTAGCGCAACTTTGAGGGTGAGATGCAGGCCGCTAGGAAGGACGACTGCGATAGGCGGAGATGGCTTGTGGGAGCATGCTTCCAGCAGTGGCCTGGTCATGGCTGTGAAGGAGGACTTTGTTTGATTTTAGTCCCTAACGTGGCAGTGTCATGGTTGTTCAATGTGCAACATTTAATCAAGGAGGAGGTGGCCATGTCGAGGTTACAGCACTGCTGTGATCCTGGCGACCTGGGATTATTGGTTACAGCTAACATCGGCTTTAAATAATATCTGAGCCCTCCGCCCTTCACCAGAGGGCTGGGAAGCGACGTAAGTCGTAGTACGATCGTCATGGAGAAGGGCAAAGATCCCTCGTGTAGCTGTAAGACTCTTTGGGCAAGCGCTGTTAGCGAGCACCTATGAAGGTCGGCACGGCACATGAGGGGGTGAGTGACGATGTTTACACATCGCATTTGAGGCTAAGTCTACATAGGGGAGGCTCAGGACTGGTTCGGATAATTGTCACTGGCGTTGATTGTGAGCAGGAATCGAACTCGGGTTGCCGGGTTTTTAGCATTGCACGCTAACTGCTGAACCACCGCTCCCCAAAGGAGAACCCCACCCAAAACAAACAAAATATCCATGGGCCACCCCACACACATGGGTCTCTTTATTAGCCCTAAACCTTACATTCATGGTTAGTTGTTTGTTTTTATCACCTTCGTGATGTCACGGTACCCTCCCTTACAGCTACAATCTCTCTACAGCCTTCTACTGGGCCATCACTTTTCAGTCTGTTTTTAACGGCAACAAAACTTGAAATGTACGTTAGACAGTCACTGTTTTGGTATTTACAAGAGCAAAGCGACTTTAGGTTTAGGATTGTGTCTTCCAATATAGATTGCACAATATTGAACAAAACCTTTCTGATGCCCCTATGGAACTATCTGATACACATTTAAATGACCTTAACTGTGCTCTGCGAGGAAGCAAAAGACAATTAAGGCTGTGTGTTTATAGAAACCCTATTCACGCATGAATTACCATAAGTTCCTATATCGGGGCGGATGTTGCAATGATGAGCACACTGAAGTTATGAAAAATAAGAATAGGTTTTTACCCTTTCTGGCAATAAACCAGGAGGTGTTAAGATGTTCAAACACCAAGTAGATAGCTTTTGCAAGGAGTCATGTCTGCATTAACAAAACGTACTTGTGGTGAACATGCAAACGAAAGTTCTCTGATAAAATATGCATTGTCTTCTAAACTGATTGGCCTCCACCAGAGACCGCCTTCTTGATGCCATAGTCTCGCCATTGTGAGACCAGAGAACACCAAAAGGTGGACAGTACAAAGGCAATGCCACATGTATCATAGCGTTCATAGCTCGGGGCGAGCACTGAAGTTCGCAGGTTCAATCTCCCGGCGCAGCAGTTGAAACGAAGGACAGGTTTCTTCAGTACCCTGCCCGCCTGTGCCCACGCAGCAGTGTAAAGGGCTGCACCACAGTTGATGAGCAGGTTGTGTCCGGTGGAGTCGTGGTGGGTACTCTGTGTGGGCGAGCCAACCAAGTTACCCTCGAGAGAGGGAGAGGCTCTGGAGAAAACAATTGTATTGGTGCACCTTTACAGAACTGTTTGTGTGTACACCGCAAATGCACGTGCTCTTGATAAGCTTGTGTGTGTACGGTTTGGGGAGTGGCGGCGTCGCGGTTAGCACGCTGGGCTACGAATCCGGCAACCCGAGTTCGATTCCCGTTCATGTGCCAACACCAGTGCCGATTATTTCAACTGGCCCTGGGCCTCCCCTAGGTCGACTCAGCCTCAAATGAGTACCTGGTGTGGTGTGTAAAACATCGCCACTAGGGAGACAAAGACGGTCGGGCATGGTGCTGGCCTGCCACCTCGTGTGCCGTGCCGGCCTTCATAGGTGCTCACTATCTTGCCCCAACAGTCTGTTAAGGCTATACTGGGGATCTGCGTCTGTCTCTTTGCAGGATGCCCCTAGCAGGCCCTCGCCCTACGTGGAGAATGCGCTCCGACCCTTGGAGCAGATGCTGAGCGAGCACACGGGCGCCGTGGAGCACGCTCGCCTGCACGCCTGGATCCTCGACTCGTTGCGGAAAAGCACGGAGAGGTGACGCATCGAGACCAACGCAGCGCGGACTCACCGAGCGTCTAGACGCGACGGGAGTTCCAAGACGCCGTACGGAAACGGTTGAAATTTTTTATTTTATCGCCAGTTGGTCATATGCAGAGAAAAAGAGTAAGGTCTTGAGCCTGGACTGGAACAATGAAGTAAGCCGTCATTGTGTGGAATATATAATTGTTCAATGGAACTAGATACTGTTTTGTAGGCTAGATACACGCATGTTTTAATTTGGGTCACACATTCCAGAGTAAAGAGAAAACAGACTCGTCTGGACTAGTGGGTGATAAAATATGTGTGTAGGTGGAGATAGGATAGTTACCATTGTTACAGTTTTACATTCGATTTATCCTCGAATTATCTCATCTTGACCACCAATGGGGTTGCAATCAACTCTGGTTGCATGGGAGCACAGCTTCATCATGGCCTTGGAGGCGCGCACCCTCCCTGGGAACGGGAGGGGACCGGTTTCAGAAGCCACCCAACGCCAGTGGTGCAGCCACACAACGCCATCGTTACCACCTCACGCGTTAGAATGCATCGGTGTGTTTCCTTTGCCGCAATGCGCGCAGGTACCACGAGACGGTCTCCGACGTACTCACGTCCGTGCGCAAGATGGAAGAGAGCCTGAAGAGGCTGAAGCAGGCGAGAAAAACGGGGTCAGGGGCGACAGCGGCGGCAGCAGCAGCAAGCGGCACAGGGCTGACGGACGATGACAAAATCCGATTACAGCTCTACCTGGATACGCAGGCCTTCCGCCACCAGGTAACGGCGGAAGGGCAGAGAAAGTCTCGTCAGCGCTTGTGCAGTGTGGATTTGTACAGCGTGTGAGTGTGACCGCGTCTTAAGACAGCGCAGACAAACAGCGGGCCTTGTTTTTAACTCAGTGAATGTGGAAATTGTGTGTGACTTGTGAAATTAAAACAAGTTGAAACTGTGGACAGAGCCATCGCAGGCATTTTTTATTGTGAAGGGCACTTGATGCACGCACATCTACTGTTGTGGTGCTCTACATGTATGTGTAGAGCTGCCCTTGGCATAACAGCGTGATGGAGAGCATTTTGTCCATTATAGAATAATCCCATTGAACCAGAACACGTGTGTGCAGGGCAATCAAGCTATTCCACTTAGGCTTGTAGAGAATTAAGATTTGTAGATCACAAGGTGGCTTTGGTCGTAGAGCACGGTCCAAGTCTCGCCTCTCTCTGCAGGGGAGTGGGGGGCGTGAGGGGGGCAGGTCTATTGTGCGGGAGCCACAGCTGTGTCTCCGTTGTGTTGGTTGACGTGGGTTTGCCTGCGCATACCTGAAATATTTTATCCAGCACTCGGAGAAAGTGTTCGCGTCGGTAAAGATTCTATTTCACAATGACAAACAGATTTTGTGTTGAACGTTCATGCTGAACGCAGTTGTGTTAGAAGTATGGTAACGGGATTTATAAAATGTTAATATGTACAAAAAGTGTTGTAGAAAGTAAATATTGATGATGTTTTCTCTCCTTCCCTTTGCCCACACGGCGTGTGTTTTTTTCATGGCAGATTGAGAAGCTTGGTGTCGAAGCATCGGAAATTCCAACACTCCAATCACTCATAGATACTGTACAAACAGCCAAAGCGCTCGTCACTACAGAAAGTATATCATGACCTTATGTTTTGTTCTTAAGAGGCACTGGAGAATAATTCTCTGTTTATAAGTTACTGAAATAAAGACGGTACAAGTTACGGATATAGTGTGGATTTTTGTCAAAAAATGGGGCATTGTACCACCATGGGGGGGGGGGTATGGTGCTTTTTACAGGTGTAAAATAATTGTAAATTAAAAAATTGTGTAATACTGTATAGTTAGTATTGGTGATTGTTCTTATGGATTCTGAATTAAATTCTCCACTTTCTGGGTTTTAACCGAAGTGCGTGTGCACTTTGTGCTGTGCGAGTTGAAGCTTCGTGGCAGAGAAGGGAATATGCTGAGAGTTGTGACAAGCATAATTTACATTTATTTTGAACTTGATGCAATCATACAACAAAAAATCTAAGATCACAAACACATGTATCAACTTACGGCAAATGTGTTTATTATTTGCTGTTAAATATTATTTCGTGAGTGGTTTTGATGTAAGTGCGGGTTTATTCATTCGCTGAATGCTACCCACCACACCACAGGCTGCGCGCCCCGTGATCATTTCACTTGCAGTGCTGTTGGTGGCAATATTTAATGTCTCTTTCACTCAAACTCTGAGTGCCCTTATAACCGGCACACGCAGGCTCTGCGCAAGCGACCTCATGCTGCTCATTGTGCTCCGTGATGTTTATTTTGGTGATAAAACAGCGCGCTGCGTATCCGATTCCTAATTGCTATTTGTACACTCGCGTTCGCGACCCTCACCTGTACGCAGCACTTATAAATTCGTGCTGGTTAACGTTGCTTTTAACTTACTCTTTTAAATAACTGTGTTGAACAATATACGATGTTGGCTAATCATGGCTGGAGTGATCTATAATTTGGTTTCTAAATAATGGATATATGATTTAGAGTAATTCTTTTTTCAAACAAAAGATAGTTGTGTTTGTAGAAATAGTAGAATGGGTATGGGAATTAAGCATATGCATGGTGTTATACAAATGTGTTCGACTACACATCCTTCCTATGCACTACAAAGTGGAAACGAAACAGTTTGGCCTTTATTATGCATCTTTTTTTGAAAATGCTCTTGTGACAATAAATCGCTTTACACGCTCAAACATTTTAAGTTTTTCGTGTAGATACTGACTTGGAAGAAAATAAGAATGCAATCCAGGGTGTGTTAACAAGCTTGCCGTTCGAACAGGGGAAAATCTTGTAAAGTTTAGACATTTCCAGTTATTTCACAGTTGTGATATTTCTACTACAAACAACGATCGTAGTTGGCACGTTCCGTAATTTCACACCTCCGCTATTGAGTTGAATAGACACGACCCATCAGGGAGAGGGGGGGCAGATACTATGAGCACATTTGACTTTGCAAAAGTAAAAAAAATCCGACTACGAAGATGTTTATTATAGTTTTTTAAGCTTATGTCACCAATTTGGGACATCCGATGTTTGACGTTGAAGGTGAGGTCTTGTGTTAGACACGACAAACTGAGAAACACGCACAACGCAAATATTCTGGCTCCTTTTGGAACGTAGAGTTTCCATTGCTCTCAATTTGCATAATGATGTAGGGTAAATAAAATATACCATTGTGCCAGCATGGAGATGAAATAAAGATCTCAGTGTTTCTGCCAAATTGCCTGATGCTGAGGAGAAAGCGTGGGGATTGCGGCCGACTCCGTTAATCGGCAATGATCAGCGATGGGTGTGGTGTTGGGCTGTGTGGGGAGGAGATCGGTCCCACTGCAGTAACCCGTACGTTTGAGTCAGAATTGTGGAGGCATTTCAAAGATAGTGAGGCTGGTTCCCTTATGGAAGTTCAATGGACGTGTATTATTTTAGAGACTGCAACCTGTACAGGTGAAGTTAACACAGCAACACATTATTGTGCATGGCAGTGACGTGTTCAAGGGCTCCATGCCAATGTCGAGGTCTGCTGGCCCACAACGTGTCGCTGCCATACAATGTCACCAATGAGACGATGGTCATTTCCATGGGCTTGAATTCCTTGAGCCACCACAAGGCACGCGAGTTAAGGCGAGACCGCGTGTCTTAATAATGTCCCGGGGTACCCATTAGAGCAATTTATATGTATGCAATATGCATGTACCGTATGTTGAACTTCATTCGCACCATACGGAGCCAACCGTGCTAGTCGGATGTGCGGGGGAAGGACAAAATAAATACAAAAAATCGGTTATTAAGACATTTGTTTTCAATTTAGATTTAAAAGTGCATCGCTCCAATGGCTTCCTATAAAATGGAAATGCGCAGCTCTGCAATTACTCCCTTACACCACTGCTGCTTGATTGGCCTGCGCAAGAAGGAGTTCTCGAGAGCCCTTCTCGTGGGTATTTGGCCTACTCATCCACGCTGGTCAGGCATCTTGGAAGAGCAGTACACACCCTTTGCCCCACCACACTACCAACACTTATTTTAGCAGGAACATCTCAATGAGCCATGTAGCTCTTTTTCAGAAGCGGCGTGTCCACAACAGACAGCTCAACGAAGTGGTTTATCACGAGGAAATGTATCGCAACCAAATGATCTAAACGCATGATTCTAAATGTGGAAGGAAAAATCAAAAGGGCCCAGAGAAAAATCCACTCGACCACGGAGAGAGAGAGAAATCCACGCAATCTCTAAATATACGGCAGGCGTCAGGGTCGGTGTATCATTGCACACTGCTGTGTGGACAGATGCGGGGGAGGGGTGTGAGTGTTTAGAGCCCACGCTCCCATTTCAATAAAGTTCCATCTTTACCGTATAGCGGAGTCCAAAGTGTGTTATATTGGTAAGAGCATGGATATCGCATTAACATCATCATATAACCCCTACATCGCTGCACTCGATCCCATATAGATTTCACAACACACACGAGGGGGTTACAGCATTGCGTGAACAAAAGCTCTGAGCCTTATTCAGACCACCAGCTCGAGGCAACTGAACGTGTGGACATTTTTTCAAGTGGACCACCGACTGATACAGTTGAGAAAGTGTGGCCGTCCCTACAACAGGCAGCAGTCCCGTCCTCGTTAGGACTCATCGGTCCAATACAGACATCAAGGTTCGCGTCTACCATTTTCCTCTGGAAGCAAAATGGCTATACATTCAGTTCTTTCGAGTTGGTGGTCTGGATAAGGCTGGCGGGGGGGGGGGGCGGTTTGTACATGCAATGCTGTACATCTGTGAGTGTTGTGGATCTGTGTTCCGGTCTGCACTCAAGTTTGCGCAGAATTTTTTTTGCGTCAATGGCAGATTTGTAAATCCTGCATCATCACCGTCAAGTGTCGCCTTCTGATCGACAGGGGCCCGACTCGGGTCCCTGCCTCCGTGGACCCCGCGGGCCGATTGGGGCCCCTCTCCTCCATCCCCCTCCCCTCCCTCCCCCTCCCTTGTGAATCACCCGCAAGGAATTCGCCCTTTTGAGCTCGAGGCAAATTCTCATTTCTTCAATTGCGTGATTGACTGACACATATAAAGTTTCAAGTCCAAGGGCAATAATCTGGTCGTTTACACGCGAGAAGGGTGTTCGCGAAGGAGACATTTTGGCCGAGGTGAAGATGATGCGTCTGGGTACGAGTGGTGGGCCACTGCTGCTACTCTTCATTCACGGTAAGAATGTTCACGTCTGGACACATTCTGAATTCACGTTGTTTAGTCAATAGGGGAACTTGGAGTTTGAATGCATTGCATTCGCTGTTCACACCCAACATTACAATTCCCTGTAATGTATTTCCTTTAGTTATCATTACTTCACCATTGACAAATCTGAAACGGTCAACATGTTATACGTTTATAATTACGGTCTGCGTTTATTTCTCCAATATTGTTTTTTTGGAAAACACTTCACGATTAAAACAGCTCGTCTCCAGGTGCTCGGTAGAGAGTAGCGTGTCAGAACAGTCATCGCGATGGTAGAGACGGATTCACGGGGCCTTCATCCAGCAGTAGATTGACCATGGCCGATGCCGATTATGACGTCTCAATTCTCTCCGTGCCTTTCCCTTCGCTACTTCTCTCTCCCGTGTCCTTTGTCATCTCCCTCCCTCTGTGTGCCACCCTCCTCCGCCTTGCCACGCTCAGGAATCCTCCTCCTGTCTGTGGCCGAGGCCGGGCAGGTCAACGTGAAAGGGCACCTGGGCGGATCCGTCACCCTGCGCTGCCTCTACCCAGGCTCCGAGTCGCCAGACAGCATCATCTGGTTCAAATCAGAGTACGCGGACCGAGTGCAGATTGCCTACAGGAACAGACGCGGACTCAACTCCACCGACTTCCACGGCAGCTACTCCCGGCGTCTGGAGTTCACCAACATGGACCCCGAACTTAAAGACGCCTCCATCGCCATAAAAAACCTGGAACTGCAGGATGACGGAGACTTCTTCTGCTTCATCAGCGCCCTGGACGCTCGGGAAATATCCTTCACCCTCGAACTCTACAGTGGGTGGCACGCACCTCGACGCGAGCCGTGGGAACTTCCCCTCCCAGCGCGGGTTGACGGCCTCCACCCTTCGCTTTTCTCGCGCGCGAATGCAGCTGCAGCAGCAGCATCAGCATGAAGACGCGTATGAGCTCGATGCCAATGTCGAGGTCAGCTGCTGGCCACGACGGAGAGGGCTTCAGGAGAGAGAGAGAGATCGTGTCGGGTTGATGTTCCTTCTCCGTTGAAGGACTACAGTGGGCTTACTCTGCGGTCCTTAGTTTGGAGCTGCATGGCCACAGGCGCATGCACCACTGTGTTGCCTTGCATGTATCCCGATGAGTCTCCATGTATCCCGATTAGTTTCCATGTATCTCTATGAGTCTCCATGTATCTCTATGAGTCTCCATGCACGGTCTCTCAAGGTGTCTCTATGGGTTTAGCTATACGGTCCAGAGTTTGGGATGCATGGCCACAATCACACGACTGTGGCTTGTGTCTTTAACTGTCCACATACGTCTGCATCGGCCTGCTGATGTTCTGACGAAGTTGTTGGTTCCACCAGTGTCTTGGAGTAATGTGAGAGGCAGGAGGTGCAATTATGTCCATTCTGCTGAAGGATGTAGAATAGAGCGAGACGCTTCCATCTCTGCGGGATGCTCAGCGGCCAGGTGATTGTGCAGCATGCTCTTGCAAGTGTCGAGTCCAAGTACAGTACGGGATTTCATTCATTGCTTTTCATTTTAAATCTAAAAGTGATAAATGCAACGTGGAGTTCTTCTACACAGCGGCGACTGCACAGATCTCAGCGCCAGGCCGCTGCGCCCGCCACGGTCACGCGTCGCGGTGCCCCCTGCCCCCTGCTCCCTGCTCCCTGCCCCCTGCTGACCGTGCCCCCTGCCCCCTGCTCCTTGCTCCGTGCTCAACTTCTCAGAGCCAACGGAATTGTGCTTTGTACGTTCTGGCGGTGTGGGGAGATTTGCATACTCAAAAGTGGGCAGATGATTACAGTACAGCAAGTGGGTTTGCGAACCGGTCCGTATGGACATTTGATGTCATTCCCTGCACATTCGAGGGTTTTCTCCGGGCGCTTCGGTTTTCTTCCACATTCCAAGCACTCCTGACATGGAATTGGGCAAATATCCCCCCAATGCAGCAGCACCCTCTTGAAACGAGTTTTGAGACTCAGTGAGGCTTTCCTGGATAAGTAAATAAATATCGCTCCTGTACTTGACGTGGCGCTGACATCCACGGTATCACCTTCACCCCCTTCCCCCTCTGTGTTTCTCAGTTTCACCGAAAGCCACCCTCGAGATGAGCAGCACTGACCTGGTGGATGGCGGTGCAGCGGAGATGGCGGTGGCCACGTGCGTGGCCTGGAGCGGGAAACCCGCAGGCCTCGTCACTTGGTCAGAGCACCCGAACGTAGGGCGCGTCTCCCAGCTCTTTGAGGTCAACCCCAACAACACAGAGACCCTAAAGAGCGAGTACTGGATGGTGCCCACATACGAGAATCACGGGAGGAACCTCACCTGCAGGGTGCGGCACCCTGCCATGACAGCCAACGTGGAGATGACCATCACCCTTAACATTCACTGTAAGCCAATGGGAAGCCTTTCCAAAACATCGCTTGTCAGTCTCATCTCAACAAGTGCACAGCGGCGTAGTAAGGGAGGTAAAACGGTGGTTCTGCAGGGGTCAGTGCACCCCGCAGCGAACACGGGGGACCAAGTTTTGATTCCCAGCCACGGCTGACAATTGTGAGTGATGTCCTGGGGGGTTTAGTTTTCTCCGTTATTTTCCGGAACGCTGCTAGGCTGGCTTGAAGTAAAGGTTATTAGCATAGAGTACAATAAGTATCCTTGCACCCTAATTTCCAACAATGTGATGACCACTGCACCATTGGCGAGATAGATGTGGTGTGCCGATATAATTCCCCCGAAACAGCGTTCCATCTGACCTGTCAGCAAACCAACAACGACTTTCGCAGCAACTATGGCTATCGGGACATGTCGTGGCGAGGCCATCATCCAGCAGTGGATTGACTAAAGGCTGCAAAATTCTACCAAGGTGCAAAATTAAGCCGTAAACATCGCTTGACAAACGAACCTACCGATGGCACACAGCCTAACCTTCGACCTCGTGTTCACACACCTTGTGCTGCTGCATCCTCACCACCGTAAACGTGCCCCAGCGATGCCACCTATACTTTTAAAAATGTTATTATGGTCGTGATTGGAATTGAACTTTAAAATGTAAAATTATAATTTGTTGTCACAGTAATCCTCACCGTAAATGTTCAACCCGAGCAGCAGATAATACTGCACGAGACTGTGAGCTTGGTCTCCTTGAGAAAACCACTGCTGCCGGTCTCCATGTTCACCGGGCGGCCCGGGGTCGCAGATTAAAACCGAAGATTCGAATCCACAACGTTTCAGTTGATTGACAACGTCGTGAATGTGTCGCTTTCTCCGTAGATCAACCAAAGGTGACGATCACTGGCTACCAGGATGATTGGTTTGTGGGCAAAGAAGGAACCCTGACCTGTGCAGCTGATGCCAACCCAGCGGTTACAGAATACGCGTGGAGCAAGTAAGGCTTCCTCTCAATCTAACGCCCGAGACCTGACTTTCGATTCGATTGACTGCGGTTGTGCCGACGCGTTCGTCTAAAAGACCCCTCGTTTGCTTCAGGAATGATGCAATGCTCGATGCCCAGAAGGGGCAAGTTCTCCACGTGGGGCCACCGCTAACCGCGGCTGATAGTGGCCGCTTCTCCTGCCGGGCCGGCAACTCGGTGGGCTTCGGCACGGCGACCATCACCGTCACAGTGCATCCAGGTACAACAACCGCTACCACCACCATCTAGCACCACCACCACCACTCTAACAACAAGATTGACGGTCCTGTCGACCATGAGCACAACAACTTTACTGCAGCCTTGCACTGCTTTGGGTCTCAATCGGTAAAAGTGTATAATGTGAATAAATACATATGTTTGATGAAACAGAGTAGTTGTACTTATGTGCCCGTGCTTAATTTGTGTTTCGATGATTTACCTTCTAAAACAAATCTGGCACGTCTCGCACCCCAGGGGGTACAGCGTGCACCCCAGCTTAAGAAGGAGCACCACTGCGATCAGTTAGAGATTGTCTCAAGCATTTGAGAGCTCCCCGCCTCTCATTCGCGGGGTTGTTCTCGGCCTGGCGATGGAGCGGTACATTTGCCATGCGTGCATCTTTTCCTCAGCAAAGCGCGTCTCATGCCACTTGCTGTGCCCCCTTGTAATCGCGCGTTCTTCTCTGAAACCTCTACCTCCTCTCATCGGTGTGGATGTTCTCTCTGCACATCGATGTCTTCCCACTTGCAGTTTAACAAACATCGAAATGGAGTGGTGTGAACATCGCATGAGGAATCTTGTATTACACAACTTAAGGAAAGAGCGCAGAAGCGTGGTCACCACATCTACGCCTCTATATAAGGAACGCAACAGTTAGACTTCTCCACAAATCTGGCTGTCGCCTGATGAAGCTAATTGTAATTACTGACGAACGTCGTACTGAGATTGTAAATGTTGTGGCTTGGCTCTCCACCACACCGCTGTGCTGTACTAGTGACGAATTGGCACGTTCTGTTTACGTGACAACCCTTACTAGTTGGCTGTGTCTGGTGGTGGCGGGTTTTAACGACACATTTATATTTTTACGCGATCTAACCCAAAGAAAACCTCTATTATGGACTCTTTCCACTGCAGACGGAGCAGGTAGAATCCACATTTTTGCTGTTCTGCCATCTCCTGGCAAGCCAGGGCACGGCACCGCAATGTCCACGGGAAGGAAGTTCCACGACATTTGTTGTGATCCACAAACCGCCGCTGCCTCCACGGCGCCGCATTCCAGCCACGTGCAGAGTTACCACGGCCCCGATACGAAATGCACTCAGCGCAAAAACATTGCGTACACTTCCATAAACGATCCATGTGAAATGTGCATGAAGTACACGATGGCATAGAATATAGAATATAAACGATGGCAACACGGTTGCACGTAACTGAAAATTATATCCACTTTGAAAGCAAAACTTTAAGTATTTAATGCAAACAGGCAATGTGTGAAATTGATCTCGAAAAGGTCTTAGCAGAGCTCTTTTGGGTAAAAACGCCACGCGACTTACCAGAGTACCACGTTTGGGTTCTGAAGACGTGTGTTTTATCTGACCACTTACTTAACTTCTTCCTCTCCGATGTTCCACCACGCCAGCTCGGGCTGGACAGCTGTCAGATTGATCTTCATGGCTCGTCGGGTTTTTCGCAGCTCAAGTCAAACATCCATCAGTGCCCGAGTGTCTGCCTCATGTCTCCCCGCAGATACAAACCGGAGCCCCGCGCTATTCCGTGCCTTCAACGTGTTCATCGCCACAGCAGTCACACTGCTTTTGCAGCACATGATGGAGCCATAGAGGGCATCGGCCGGTAAGTTTAATATAAAGAGCCGTTCAGAAATCGAGTATTAATGGATCAATTAATTAATTTGATAAGCAATGTGTATTCGTCAAACATGCGCCCGACCCAAACCTGCGCATTTCTCTCAACACTCCTCTTTGAATGCGATTCGATTCTCAACTGAACACGTTCCACTATCATCACACCACGGCTGCAACCAATAATGGAGCAAATTGTAAATACGATGGCCTCCCAAATTGCGGTCTGTATCTTGGTCGCAGTGCCAAGATAGCAAGTGCTCCCTCATATAATAGATTATAGCTTCAGGGTTCCTTTTCAGTGTTTATGTTTGTCCACACCAAAATCTCGAAAATCAGTTTTGAACTTTAAACAGACCTTAACAAACCCTGGATGCTCCAGAGTTTGACCAATAAAATATAATTTATTTAAAAATATATATCCAACCATGAGCACGAGTGGACAGTGCATTCTCGATATGCATGAGAAGCTTTACATAATTACACACAGCATGGACATTTTTATTCCAGATCTTCTTACAAAACAGAATAAAGTTATCAATGTACTACATGTTTAATCACATACAAGTGCTTGTGTTTGGTTGTAATCATGTGGAGCAAGTAAATTAACCCGTTGAAATGGTGTCCTTGTGTGGATTGCTGTAGGAGCTGCAGGACTTGTGAATGCACCTACGGGACGTTTCTACTTGCGTTCATCCCACGGTTGGCTGCCAAGTACAATTGAGTGGCATCAATTGACACAATCCCTTTTAAATCACAAGCCCTCGATCAAATTAACCAGCCAATTAAAGTTATTTTGTATAAGCCATTGGTGAATTTAGGAGAGTTTTGCATATCGTCGTATGTAAAAAAAAACAACAAAATAGTTACCAATGCCTATTGAAATAGATACTTCCCTCACCGTGTCTAGAACATGAAGAGATACAATAAGTGCATCCTTCTACTCAGTGTGATGTGAAAGAAGTTCAATATACATACACACAACATAAGTAGCACATGACAAGGACTCTGATAACAGCATTGCAGGGAGTCTCAAAAGTGTTGCTGTAATAAATACAAAAATAAAAGTTAAACATATATTATGACCCAAACAGTAAGTGCAAAGTTGATTTTAAAAAAGTGTTGGTAAAATGTCAACCACCTTCATCATTAAAATGGTTGTATAAGCAGGTATCTATTCAGAACGACCGCGATTCGGCATGTTTGACCAATTTGTTTGACGTAGAAGCAACCCTGTAGAACAGCCAGGCACTACACGGGAGGTCAGCCCAGCAGGCTTGGCCATTTCACAACCCATCTGCCCTACCAATCCTCGCCTCCAAAGCGCCGATACCATCACGCACAACTAAGTCTACTTGTGTAATGCTCTTTATAAAAAAAATACACTTTTAATTCTGCTGGGTTATGCTGTGCTTAGTGTCACTGTGAGAAGCAAGAGTGGTTGGAATGGGGAATTTACACCATCATCTCAGGGCTGTAAAGAAGAGATGACTAATGCCCAGTGACTGATCAGAAAACCAATTAGACTTTTTTATGTTGCCATTTGAAGAGACTTGAAAATACCTGTGCAAGGTAAATCACGCACTCGATCATCCCATTGTGCATTACACTGCATCGTCTTGCGAGCATTGACACCATAAATTACTTTGTACATGCAAGTATAGACCTGAATGTCTCTGGAATATGTTCAATCAAACCTCTACCATAATCTGCTCTCTTTCCCCTCTGCTCTGTAGCATTACACACCTCACTCCCTTCATCCTAAAGGATCATAAAACAAATATATAATTAAGTCGATGTGCACATATTGCATTTCATAATGCATATTGAGCTGTGGGAGATTGTAGAGGCTGCATAAATCTGAAGTGTATTGTATGACAATTGCATATTTCAAAGCTGTTGTCTCATAAAAGTAGCAATTAGAAAGGGATGTTTGCAGTAATTCTCCCAAGTTCTCTCTCAAAAATCATTCCCCACTCATTTACACCCATGGGACACATGATATTTTGGGCCTCTTCAGCTGAGCACAAGTGGCTGTTGTGTCCATTGAACCAACGTCCGTACTTTTTCACAAGATCCTAAAGCAGAGGAAAGCACAAACCATACCGGCGTGGAATGGTTAGCGGTGGAAAGAGCAAGATACGTGTATGATGATAACCAGTAAATGTATCCGCGCGCTTTGGAAACAGAGGTGCACGAAGACAATAAAAACCCCGTTTCAGTCAATAAATCAGCACATTTCAACAAAGGTATGCATCGCCGTGTACCGTTAACAATATATTTTAAAATATTCACCTTTAAAAAATTATTCTGCAATCTTGCCTCGCAATTATCTGTATGCGGCAATCACTGTATGCCAGCTCGCCCACATTTGTATTAAATGAATGATGACATCACTATTCTTTGCCCGATAAAGTAAAATTACAGGAAAAACTGAAGGTCAATATCAATGTCACAGCGCAGCAACTTTCAAGGCCGTGATTTTGGTTAGATCAGGTCTCGCATACCCTGTAGGTCCCTGGAGCTCCCGTCACTGCCCTCTTCTCCTTCATGTAATGTGTACACAGGACGCTTCTCCACAGAGGCTCAGCCTCACTGATGAAGTCCTTCCAGGAAAGGCACACTTGCATAGACTGGCAAATGCTCTGTGGATCCAAGCACACCAATATCTTCAGGATCAACTCCTCGGGCAACACCTGCAGTAAAAAATACGAAAAAAACTTTTAATTAAAAACTGGTGGCCGACACCGCTGAGAGTACGTCCACCGTACAGATGGAGTGACGAGATCAGTTCGTGTAAGAGCTCCATTGTCGCATTGTACAACTGTGAGCGACACTAATGACTTAGACTTTCATCAGCAGTAGACAGATCATGGTGTAGAGTTCATAATAATGAACGACGCTGTATTTTATACAGCGTCGTTCATGCCCACAGCATCCCACAATGCCGTAAGGAGTTATCAGGATTCAGACATCAACGGATCACACACAAAAGTGGTTGAACCGCATCTGTATCTGATGGGGCAGGTCGAAGGAGATGTGCAGACAGGGGTGCGGTGCTCATGTTGAGCTTGACCCCAGCTCGGAGCATAGGGGCGGCACGATTCTCCCTTTCTCGAGATTCAGAAAATCATCTCGACTAAGGGTCACAATTCGAGAATCGATTTTTTAAAACACCGTGAATATCGCAGCCTCTCGTGGCACGAGGGGTCACGTGAACCATCACGTGAACCATCACAAACAACATACATAGGATTTTAACATCCATCCTTAATTATGGTATTGCATCATGAGCATCCTTATTTATTCATTAATGAAGGCATCGTACAAACTATGTTTATTCTGATGATGCTGTGCATATTAAAAGCCTTAATATTCAGTATCTGAAAGGTTTTCTAATGTGTATTCATGATTGGAGATCCTGAACATTTTAATTGGTTGTATAAAAACATTGCAGCTGTACCACTTGACATTGTATTCTCGAACACGTCCACCAAATACCTTCATAAAATCCAAATGTTCTTCTTGCAGCTGAATGTTATCGTTCACATCTCTTCCAGATTTCATTTGAAAGTTTCTGCTGCCTTTATCCGGTCTTTTCTGAAGAAAGGGGAACACATGCTCCAGTGATATATGGCATCATTCATCTCCGAAAGGGTGTTGCAAGTCTTTCGTGCACACCCAGCATTGTACATGAGCAGCCCCGTTTGCCAATCCACTGGTGGATGAGGGCCACCCCACACCGTGCAGGTCGTGGGTGCTGTTCTACAATTCCCCACCGCACTGGTCAAGTGAAAGCATGGAGCATAGATGCGGGAGCAGAGAGATATACACTACACCAATGGATTTTGTCACACTGCTATCCACCACGTACAGTCCCTGCTGCAGTCTATAACAACCGTTCAACACTCTATCCATGCTCAACCCTGGTTAGCTTCTACTAATTTGTTTTTACTTAACTGGGTAAGGCGAATTGAGCTGCTTTACAGCTCTTTTTCAGAAGCGCCTGGCCACAAATGATGAGCTCAACAAAGTGGCTTATCGTGTCGACATTTATCGCAGCCAAATACTCTCAGTGCATGTTTCTAAATGTGGAGGGAAAAACCGGAGGACCAGGAGAAAAATCCACGCGTCCACGGGGAGAACGTGGAAACTCCAAATATACAGGCGTCAGGGTCTGGATTGAACCCACAACCTTCAGTATACCAGGCGAGGTAGTTAACATCTCGTCACCGTGGCGCCCTGGGATGTATGAGCATCACTAGAGACTGTTTTCGTTTTTTTGATGATGCTGTGCAACTGGAAAGCTTTAGCATTCAGAATCTGATGTTTGTATACAGATTTTTGGAACTTCTGAAGATTTTCATCAGCTGAATTAAAATATTGCAGCTGTAAAAACATGATATTTAATTCTCCAACACATCTCAATAGAGCTTTCACTACTCGATTACACAGGTACAAACAATCTGTGCACCTCCTCCAGATGTACCTTCGTAAAACCCAAAAGTTCTCCTTGCAGCTGAATGTTATCGTTTATATCTCTTCCAGATTCCATTGTAATCTTTCTTCTGCATTCATTGGGAACTTTCTGTAGAAAAGGGAACACATGCTTCAGTTAAATATAGACCTCACGCCATTCTATGTCCAAAATAGGTTTCAACTGGTGTGCACCATGCATTGCACAATCCACTGCTGGATAAGAGCCGTCCCATGCAGTGTTTTCTATGGAATGATAGACCGGGAATACAAAACACATTGCGTTTTTCTGATGGCAACTGGAACAACTTGCCATTTCTCGAAAACTCTGTCTCATCTCGACAGAGTTTTAGAGCTTCCGCCAATTGGTTGTCTCGAAACATTGCAGACGTACCACGTGACATTTATTCTCCAACACGTCTCAATAAAGTGTTCACTACTCGATTTGAGAGATACAAACACAAGCTACGCACGGCGACCAAATATCTTCGTAACGTTACGAAGAGTTTTGGTTGGTATCTCTGTCAGGGTTAATTTTAATATTGCCGATGCATTTCTGTGGAAAAGCGGAACACGCCCACCACTTGCAAGTTCACACCGTGAAATGTTTTGCACTTAAATAGGTGGCACCTGCACTGCACCGGGGTAAGGGGGCTATCTGACAACTCATCATAGGTGGGACAAAGTCATTGTTATGCAAGTCCAAGTCGAGTCGCAAGTCATCAAATTCATGACTCGAGTCTGACTCGAGTCCAAGTCACATGACTCGAGTCCACACCTCTGCAACTCATCACCACACTGCGGAGTGTGCACTCAAGGGAGGGTTCGCAAAGGGCTCGGATCTGTTCAGATGCCACGCGCCACTCACGTTAGCCGTGGTCAGTAATCGTAGCGCACTGCGCTAACCAGAGCGCCACGACTCCCCTCACCAACTCCACACGCATGTGAGCGTCAGACTAGTCTGCATGTTACACGTGTGTTAGGATCCCAGCACGCACCTGTACGCAGGGTGTGTGTGTACGTGAGTGTGTACAGTGTGTGTGTACACGTGAGTGTACACAGTGTGTGTGTGTACACGTGAGTGTATACAGTGTGTGTGTGTACACGTGAGTGTACACAGTGTGTGTGTGTACACGTGAGTGTACACAGTGTGTGTGTGTACACGTGAGTGTATACAGTGTGTGTGTGCACGTGTGTACAGTGTGTGTGTGTGTGTACACGTGAGTGTGTACAGTGTGTGTGTGTACACGTGAGTGTGTACGCAGTGTGTGTGTGCAGATGAGTGTGTACAGTGTGTGTGTGTGTACACGTGAGTGTACACAGTGTGTGTGTACACGTGAGTGTACACAGTGTGTGTGTGTACACACTCAACTATGTTCAGTGCTGCATGTCAACATTGAACGCACGCCCCAGCCCTTTAAACTGCGCGACAGCCACCCGTGTCACGAATAAGTCACGCGTTACCTAGACCCGTGACCATTACCTGCTTGCCTCGCCTCGCTCGCCTCGCTCGCCCCTCAACGGCGCCGTGAACGTCGCCGTGATGCCCGTGAACGTCACCCCGACTCCATCGCACGTAAACACGAACGGGGAAGTTCCCCGAGTGACGTCGCCGTCTTCCGGAAGAGACCTCCGCGTTTTATCGCTCCCCGGAGCGATCTTCACGCGGTGCCAACGCCCGCCTCGCGCGCCTCTTCCGGTGGCGGTAGAGCCATCTCGATCTTCCCCTTCCGGCAGAGAAAATAAAACGGACGGAAGGCGTCTTCCGGTGGCGGCAGAGATGCTGGGAGGCGGCCGCGTCCCGCGCGCGGATTGGCTGGCGCGCCGTGGGCGTGACGTCACGGTTAAAGCCCAGCGCCGCGCACGTGGTGCCAGCACAGCTCGCGTGCCGCAGATATCGTGAAATACAAATAACAATAATAATTCTGGGGGGGGTTTACCCTTTCTGGCAATAAAACAGCTGTGTTAAGACGTTCAAACACCAAACTGAAACCTTTTGCAAGGAGTCACGTCTACATTAACCACATATACTTGTGGTGAACATTAAATAAACATGCTCTGATAGTGTATGCGTTGTCTTTGAAACAAGTATAAGTATATGTGGTTAGGGGCCGTCCATAAATGACGTCACGCACCAAGGTGGTGGGGTTATGGTCAGATATTTGTGACGATGTGTGACGTCAACCTCTCTGTGCACTCACATTAGCCAGCACACAACTCAACAAACAGTGGTTTATGAAGTACCCGAGACACCGCATGATTTGAAACTCGGCATCTCACTCGCTCCGGTAATGGAGACCACATCACCTCCCATCCGCCAATATCTCCACTGGCTCCTCGTCTCATCCCGGACACATTTTAAGATCTTCACGATTCTCCATATAATCGCCCTTTCCAGTCCCTCCCCACTCTACTCCCCTCCACGCACCCTCCTACCTCTCCCCTCTCATCTCCACATAGAGCTGGCCTGGTTCGTGAATGAAGTTGATTCATCTACTCAACTGGGACGTCGATTATTCGGGCCCCGATACAACTGGTGCTGCCTCCTGAAGGCGGGAAACCCCCTACAAGCCACGCACAGCTGCGACACTGCTGATGATGCCGATGGAGTCACCAAGCTCCGCCTTATCACCTCCCGTCCTGCGGCACACGTGCGATCAGATGTGAGACGATCCCCCCGTCCACCCCCCACTATTTTGGTGTTCTCCGATTGGTCGAGTAACCCAACCGCTATTCGCTGGAACAATCGACCGCCCAAGTAACTGTCAGCTCGAACAGGTGAAGGTGTCTTCAATGTCCTCGTGTCGAAGTTGAAACGTTGGAGCTGTTCGTCTCCCGGCCGGACAGCTCGCGTCTCCGCGCCAGCCTCTTTACGAACACGGCGTTGATGGCGCTGTTGCTCATCGCCACGCACTCCGCCAGGTAGTGGATGCTCAGCGAATGCCTCTGGCGGAGCAGCAGCGCCGGGTGGAGGTCCCGCAGCACGTGGCAGGGGGCCCAGCAGGCCACGGAGGCGGCCAGCACGCCCGAAAGAGCGAGCCGTGATCGCAGCCGCGATCGCAGCCGGCGCTGAGCTTCGTCCGTCTGTTGGGCTGGCGGCGTCTTGCGCCACAGTCGGGCGGAGAGGGCAGGGCGAGACACGGCAGAAGGGTGTGTGTCATGCGTGGCGTGTATGATGTGACGTGTGAAGTGCGTGTGTGTCATGTGTACTCTGTGTGGTGTGTGATGTGTGCTGTCATGCAATGTTGTTGTCGTTCCCCCGCCCAGACGATTAGCACGGTCGTATGTTGAACTTATTTCGCACCGTCGTAGCTACCGTACATCATACGTGGCCACATACGGTGCGAAATAAGTTCAACATACATCCGTGGAGTGTAATTGTTGGTGTGATGTGAGCTGTGTGTTGTGTGCTGTGATGTCTGATGCGCGGTGTGTGTGATGGGATGTGTGTGTGTGTTGTCCGGCAAAACAACCTCCTACCTCCTCGCGGTGCCGGACGGGCAACACTGTCGTGGGCAGTGCTGTGGGGGGAGGGCCAATGCCCATTGGCCTCTCCCCTCATGGCGTCTGTGACCACCACAGTGGCTAAACGGGGGCTCTGGACGGGTGCGAGGGGCTGGTAACCCCTCCACCTTCAATTAACCACCACTAAACTACGAATTAAACATAAACCTGTAATTAATAAGCTTGTGCCGGAGGCCCCGGGGGGTCAGGCTTTTATGACGTCTCCTGGCCAAACCCCACTTGGCGGAGCCAGGAGATTGAATTTTAACCCTCGGGGCTCCTCCAGAAACAACGAAAAACCATTGCGGATGGCCACGTGGAATGTTCGAACGCTCACTGCGGAGGAGAGGCTGCCACTCCTCTGTCGGGAGCTGGACCGGTACCGCCTGGATCTCTGTGGCATTCAGGAGGTCCGGTGGACCGGTTCTGGCTCCTGCCACCATGAGGGGTGGACAGTCCTCTACTCGGGGCAGGAGACTGCCAAACAACAGGGTGTGGCTCTTCTTCTGAACAAAAGAATGAAGGGGGCGTGGGAGCGTGGCGGTGAGGTGTGGGAAGCTGTAAGCCCCATGATACTTTGGGCTCGCCTTCCCATCAACCAGAGGCGAGGAGTGGTGGTCGTGGTTACTTATGCCCCCACCGAAGATGAACATCCGTGGAGGGATGCAGGCAAAGCCGATGAGTCGGACGCTTTCTATGACCTCCTGTCACAGGTGCTGGCTAAAGTGGCCACTCGGGACAGAGTCATCTTGTTGGGTGACTTCAATGCCCGAGTTGGTCATGATGCTGGCACCTGGTCTGGAGTGATTGGAAGGCATGGGCCAGATCAGCTCAATAATAACGGTAGGAGGCTGCTAGATTTTTGTGCAGCCCATGGGCTTGTAATTACCAACACGCTCTTCCGGCATCGGCACATCCACACAACATCATGGATGCATGCCGGGTCCAAGCAAGAACATCTGCTGGACTACGTAGTGACGGACCAGCGGATGCGAGCCCATGTCCTTGACACCAGGACCTACCGTGGAGCTGATCTGCCCTCTGACCATCGACTAGTCATCTGTAAGATGCGCCTGCCATTCTTCCACTCCGGTGGTGGGTGTACACCCAGGATCCCATTCCAACCAAAAGTGGCCTGGTCTAAGTTAGCTGATGAAAGTTGCAAGCGAGAATTTCATCATCGCTTGCAGCTGGGGTTGGCATCGTCCCCCACTCCACCTGATGTCGAGGGTAAATGGGCGAGGTTTAAGACTGTGACTCATGCAGCTGCAATGGCTGCTTTGGGTACGCGGTCCAGACCTCCCCGGGAACCCTGGCTGACGGAGGAGGTGTTCAGGTTAATTGAGAAAAAGCGACAGGCCCACTCTCATCGCCTACAGCATCCCACGTCAGAGAATGAGGAGGTTTACCGCAGTCTTCGCTCGGAGGTTCGGAGAGCCGTGAGGCGCTGTAAGGATGGGTGGTGGTCGCGGGTTGCTGAGGAGATGGAGTCTGCCTCAGTAGCCCGCGATCACAAATCACTATTTAACTCCATCAAAAAAGTAACCTGCAGCGCCACACCTATTACCATCATTAGAGGAAAAAACGGTGATCCAATCTCCAACCCCCAGGAACAGGTTTGCAGATTTGCTGAGCATTTCTGTGAGGTCCTGGGGGAGGGAAAATCTCTCAGCCAGGAAAACATCATGGCACAAAGTGGGGATAACCCTGCTGAGGCTGCGGTGCCTCAAATATTGGAAGAGGTCACCCCCTGTGAGTGGCTGGCTGAGGTACCAGCTGTTGAGGAAGTACTGAGGGCGATCCGGAGTCTGAGACCAGGGAAGGCACCGGGCAGAGATGATCTCCCAGGCGAAATGCTGAGGGAGGGTGGCGTTTGTGCACAGACTGCCCTATATGACATCATAACAACAGTCTGGACCACTGGACGGGTTCCGCAGGACTGGAAGGATGCCCTGGTGGTCCCCCTCTTTAAGAAGGGGTACCGTACCGACTGTAACAACTACAGGGGCATCTCACTCCTCAGTGTGCCGGGTAAGGTCCTGGCAAGGATTATTCAACATCGCCTTGCTAGGCATGCTGAGGAGAGGCTTGCGGAGCCCCAATGTGGTTTCAGGAAAGGGCGGTCCTGCACAGATGCCATATTTTCTGTCCGTCTGCTACAGCAGAGGTGTAGGGAATTCCAAAAAGACCTACATCTCTGCTTTATTGACCTGGTCAAGGCCTATGATACCATCAGTAGGACTGGGCTCTGGGTTGTTCTTCGTGCTTTCGGAGTCCCTGACCCTCTGCTCACGATCATTAAGGACCTTCATGATGGTGAGCGGGCCCGGGTAAAACTACGTGGCCGGGAGTCGGAGCCTTTCCCTGTACACCTTGGGGTGCGACAGGGATGTCCTCTGGCTCCCACATTATTTAACATCTATTTCGACTGCGTAGTTCGTGAAGCCTTCAATAGCTGTACCGGGGGAATTACCATTTGGTACAGATATAATGGGAGGCTGATCGACGCCCGGGTGCGATCAAGGGATGGCTCCCTATTGGTCAACCACGTTATGTATGCCGATGATTTGGTAATAGCTGCTCATTCAGAAGAGGAGTTGGAGACGCTGCTGCTGAGACTGGAGTGTGCCACTAAGAGGTGGGGCCTTACCATCAGCCCCACCAAAACTAAGCACCTGCCTGGGTATTTTGTACCATCGGGCACTCCGCCCCCACAACTCCCAATCGGTGATGGGGCAGTTGTGGAGAGAGTAGAGAGTTTCCCATACCTGGGCAGTGTGCTCATGACCGGCTCCAGTTTATCAGCAGAGGTCTCACTCCGAATCAGTCGAGCGGCAATATCTTTTCATCGGTTGCGTAACGCTGTGTGGAAGCTACCTGGTCTGTCGCTCCGCACGAAGCTTCAGGTCTTCTCGGCCACGGTCATTCCCTCCCTTCTCTACGCTTGCGAAACGTGGACCCCCCTAGTGGAGCATCTTCGCCGGTTGGAAACATTTAGGCTGGCCTGCCTACGATCCATCCTGGGTTTAACCAGGCTGGATTGTGTGAGGAGCTCACAAGTCCTTGAAAGATCTGGGCAAAGTCCCATCAGTGAGCTCCTCCGGCAGGCAAGGCTGCGTTGGCTGGGTCATGTAGCCCGCATGCCCAGCCACCGCATGCCTAAACAGCTTTTGTTCGGCCGGATCGAGGGGGCTAAACGGGCGCGGCACGGGCTAGAGAAGAGATGGAGTGATGTGGTACAGGATGACGTGGAGCTGAGTGGACTTGCCGATGACTGGTACCAGCGGTGTCAAGATCGGCCTCAGTGGAGGAGGCTCGTGAAGGACGCTACTGGGCAGTTGGAGGCAGTCGCCCTCCAACAACAACGGAGGGCGGAGGAGCGACGCTCACAACAACGAGCGGAGCGCCGGGTGGCTAAAGCACAGCAAGTTGGCACAGTAGGGGGCACAGGTGGTGCATCAGCCAGTCATCTCGGTCATCTCGGTCAGTCGACCCGTGGCACCTGCTGGGTCTGCCCCGTGACCTCCTGCCAGCGGGCGTTCGACACTTCACGTGGCCTCAGGGTGCAAATGGCCTGGCACAAGCGTCGTGGTGACGTCACCGCCACTTAGTGGCGAATGGCGGTTGTTGTTGTGTGTGTTGCGCGCTGTACGCAATGACGAGTGGTGTGCGATGATAGATGTGGGGATGCGTGTGATGTGGAGTGCGATGAGCGCTATGACGTATAACATGATGGGATCCATGCTGTGGGCAAGCGCGTGCCCTCCCCGGCTGTGTGATGAACGATGTCACGAGGAGCGATATGATGATGAGCGATGTGATAATGATGAGGAGGGATGTGATGATTAGGAGCGATATGATGACGATGGTGAGGAGCGATGCTGGAGGCGTGTAGCGCCGTGTGTGTGCACGCTGTGTGTGTATACGGTGTGTGTGTGTGCACAGTGCGTGTGTGCACGCTTTGTGTGTGTGTGCACGGTGTGTGTGTGTGTGCACAGTGTGTGTGTGTGCACGGTGTGTGTGTGTGCACGCAGTATGTGTGTGTGTGCACGGTGTGTGTGTGTGTGCACGCAGTGTGTGTGCACGCAGTGTGTGTGTGTGTGTGCACGCAGTGTGTGTGCACGGTGTGTGTGTGTGCACGGTGTGTGTGTTTGTGTGTGCACGGTGTGTGTGTTTGTGTGTGCACGGCAATGGCGAGCAGCGCGTGGGTGGAGACGCAGAGCGCCGCCGTGCGCACGAAGCCCAGCCCGGCGCGGGCGCGCGCTCCGTGTCGCCGCGCAGCAGGCGGCGGTGCCACGCGAAGTGGCCCACGGCAGCTCGGGGCCGTTCGCGGTGCCACCGCCAGGTCCGACGCCGCCAGGGTGGCCATCAGCGAGTTCGTGACGCTGCTGCCGCCGCGGCGGGGGCGGTGGCGCTGACGGCCTCGTGGAATTGTTGCGCTGCTGACCGGGTGACTGGCTCGCTTATTGTGAACACTTCTGCTCGTTGTGTTTTTACTGAAACAATAACATCCCGAAGGCGAGCGCTGCGACAAACTCACAACACAGCTCGTCAACACCAGTTTCCCGCGTGTGGAAAGTGTCGGCAATGTTTGCGTTCAAATAGAGCACTGTACTTAAAGAGTGTCACGCTTCACGTCAATGCCAGTTATCATGCGCGCGTCTCTCCACGTGCGGAGTCTCTCCACGTGCGGAGTCTCTCCACGTGCGGAGAGACTCCACGTGCGGAGCCTCTCCACGTGCGGAGCCTCTCCACGTGCGGAGAGACTCCACGTGCGGAGTCTCTCCACGTGCGGAGCCTCTCCACGTGCGGAGAGACTCCACGTGCGGAGTCTCTCCACGTGCGGAGAGACTCCACGTGCGGAGACTCCACGTGCGGAGAGACCCACGTGCGGAGTCTCTCCACGTGCGGAGAGACTCCACGTGCGGAGAGACTCCACGTGCGGAGCCTCTCCACGTGCGGAGAGACTCCACGTGCGGAGAGACTCCACGTGCGGAGTCTCTCCACGTGCGGAGAGACTCCACGTGCGGAGCCTCTCCACGTGCGGAGCCTCTCCACGTGCGGAGATACTCCACGTGCGCAGAGACTCCACGTGCGGAGCCTCTCCACGTGCGGAGAGACTCCACGTGCGGAGAGACTCCACGTGCGGAGCCTCGCTGTGCCCGCGTCTCTCCGCGCCGCACAATCCCCCGGCAGCACGCGGGCTCCCTGAACAGCCGCCTTCTCCCCAGCACCTGCAATGATTTCTCACGGGTTACCAGTCGTTATCATCATCATCATCCATGTCCTATTCACTGCTGGATTTTCCCACCCCCCACGCTGAGTGAATGTGCACAATGTGGCCGGGTTGAGCGTCCTCAACAGAAGGCCACACGGGGCTGGTGGTGCACAGCACGGGAGGGAGGGAGGGCCATGTGGAGTGGCTGTAGGAGCCCTGCTACATCAGTTGCTGTCACGATAACGATCCATCTCGCCCGGCGTCGAGACGAATGGGCCACACGCGGGTTTTGTGGGGTCGTGTCGCATGGCAGGTACCCACGTGACAACGCCGCCACCATCTGTCGAGAGCCGCCGCACTGTCGCTACTTGTAGCATCCTATGTCACGGCGAGGGTCCCGTGGATGAACGGGCACGGCTCACGCGTCGTCAACAGCGCCTTCTGCACCCGCCGCTCCAAAATTCAGCGTCCCGAATCGGAACGTTCACCTCTTGGCTGCCCGCGGAAACCTGCTGCTGCTGCTGCTCACGACGGCGTCTCCACCTGCCGCTGAGATCGAAGCAGCGGCGGCTCGCGCGCTGCCCGACGAACCCCCCCAGTGGTCCGACTTCCTCGCCCAGCGGCGACCAACACGGGGGGACCGTCAACATCAGCCACTCGCCCCCCGCCGCAGCTCCCCCCACCCCCCCCCCCCCACCGTGACCCCCGCCACGCCACTCGTCAAGGAAGCGGGAATCGTCGTCACGGTCAGTTTTAGTTTTTATTAACACGACTGCTCACGCAGACTCCTTGTGTAGCACAGACACCACGCACGAAGGGTTACCATGCCGGCGGCAATGCATGAACTCCCTGCCGACAGCCGCAGGTCGCGGCCAGCGGTGAGAGAAGCGCGCAATTTGCTCTTGAACTACGGGCAGCGCTTAAAGCCCCAGCAGAGAGACAGGAGGACGCCCTGGTTCGTGTCGCTGCGAGACTCGGGATGGGGGATTCGGGGCCTCAATCCTCCCAGGGTGGCCGTGCTCAAGGGATTCAGCCGGAGCTGTCCGGGGGCTCCGACTCCGGAAAACACGTCCCGCGCCCGGCACACCACATCCAGTGCACTACTGCGCGACGTCTTGTGGCTACTGCCAGGTTTGTGACACCTGCCGGGTCCTCCCAGCGCCCCGGAAAGATTCGGCTAGAAGCGAAGCCCTGGCGACATCACCCCCTCCTCCTCTCCCCCCCTCGCTCCCCTCCCCATCTCATGGCCCCGCTGCTCCTACAGAGTCCCAGGGGTTCTGCGGCTGCCCCGTGGGGAAGTCGGCACCAGACCCCGCAGCAGCAGCAGCAGCACCACCGCCGCCGCCGCCACGAGCGACAACGCGAGACCTTGGCACAAGCGCAGAGGTGCATCTAGTCGCAGCCGTTTAGACTGTCGTAAAAAAAGTTTTCTCGAAACTTAACTACGTCTTAATTTAAAACGATGTTCTAAAATTTTACCTTTAATGATATTCACGTGTTGAGGTTAAAACGTGTTAAAAGTGGCACAAGCACATCTGCTAAAGCTCTGCACACTGGGGCTTTAATGTCAGCGCACGTTTCGCGTTTTTATTGATTAAACTGCATATTCTTTCTAGAAGCAAAAAAAGCTCTCCTCGCATCGAAACCTACGGGCCACCACGCAGGGCGACACCCCGGTCACCGTCCAGGCCGCCGCTGCCCTGCGCGTGAACCCCCGACCGGAACGAGCGCTGCACCGGGACGGGCGGCGCCTCGCAGATGGGACGACGACCCGGCGCTCCCACGGGGACGTCCCCCCCACCACTGCCCCCTCCCCTAGAGGATCGCGCGGAGCGCGTCCCAATGCCGCGCTCGATGGAACGCTTCTTCTTCTACTCTGAGCCGACGTTAGAAAGCGCATCAAGCCGACAGAAGCACTCGTCCACGGGAGTGGAACAGCGCAGGGGCTTGCTAGGCAAGAGCGGCGGTTCCCCCTTACCCGCTAACACACACGGAATGCATACATTAATGCACCTTACAGTTAAAGCACACATACACAAACTAGTTTTTTTATATTATGAATTTAACCCCATAAAGTTTGTTTACAAACACTAACAGTTGGTTACTAGTTCTGCCTCTCCCGCTCATCAATGTCACTTAATCCTTTCTTTATCTTCAGCTCTCTCTCTCTCCCTCTAACAACATACACATTCCATTATTCCTGTACACGAAAAACTTTGTAATTTCAATAAGGAAAGAAAAAATAAGCAATGGCCATATTGGGCACAAGGCCAAAAAAATGGTAGCAGTGGCCGTGCCACATCACGGCACTTGGCTATAAGAGCTGCTGGAGGAGACCGGCGGGGCAATTCACAGGATCTTAAAGTGACCCCCGACCGACGGTGAGATCCCGACCTACGTCTAAAAAAAAGAGCATTTGAGATCAGACTCTAATAAAAAATTAACTATTTGCACAAATCTACAACCGAATATAATGTCTGGAACTTGTGTATTTGCATAACATCAAAGGCAGCTCAGCTTATATAGCCACGTGCTAAAATGGTCGATAATAATTTGAGTTGGGTTGTTCGAAATGCATATTTCGTGTTGCTTCTACTTTGCTCGCTCCGAGCGAGACCCGGCGTGGACTCTCACCGGGGCCCACAGCATGCGGCGTTTTGGTTTCACGATTTTTAAAAAGGGAAAAATAAAATCCCCCCCCCCCCCCCAAAACAAAGGACGAGTTGCTGCACTCCGCCCACGCCTTCCTCTGCACTGATGGCCCCGCAGTGTATGGGGGGGGGGGGGGGGCAAAAAAAAGTACCCAGGATCAGTGGTACCGTAGTGTCACACGCGAACCCACGACCTCATCGCCTCGCCCCCCACCACTCTGGCACGTCCTCTATCCACGCTCTCGCTGCCACCCGCAGAGATACACAACCACTACCTCGAGTGCCGCCCTGCGCCCCCCCCCCCGCCCTTAAGATGTCCCCACATGCCACGTACACTGCACATGGATTACAAAGTTAATGTGAACATTACGCATTTGTTACTCGACAACTTGCTCTTTACAAGGGAGATGTTCGGACCCTACAACAGCCCCTAAGTAGTGGCAGATCCGCAAGGAGTCGGCGAGGAACGATGCCCCCGTATTTAACTAGAATGTCATCTCCAGGTCAATCGAGCAATTAAGGTTACGGGTAACGAAGTTAGGGCTAGCAGGGTTGTTACACCCTCACCATCTCTCGCTCCACGACTACCGGGCACACCAACAGCTGTGTTCTAGTGCTTAGCGGGCGCGGGATATGCCATCGAAACAAATGCTAGTAGCAACGCCGTTCTATTTCTATTCTTCTCGTCTAACATTCCGTCTCTACTGGCTAGGTATCCAAAATGTTTCTCTCCTCCCCGCCGGCTCTCCGTTTACTTTTTCTTCCCGAAGAAGCTGAAGCGCTTCTCGCTCTTGCGGCTCGGGCTCGTCGTGTCGCTGGCGGCCGAGCCCGGCGACGTCGGCTTGCGGCGCAGCACCACGGCAGCAGGCGACTGCTGCTGCTGCTGCTGCGGCTCCCCACCGCCGAGGCTCGCCGTGTCCCCGCCGCCGCCGCTGGGCAGCCCGCTGGCGCTGGCGCTGCCCCCCATCCCCACGCCGCTCGCGCTCCCCGAACCCATCCCGTTCCCACAGATGCTCTGGATCCAGGCGTTCATCTCGTCCTGGGGGAAACGCGACGGTGCGGTCAGAGACGCTCAGCCCGCAACTGTTTCCCTTCGGGCGCTTGTGATCCAAGTGCGCTTCTGCGTGTCGTGCTCCAGATTTCGTTGCTACATATATACAGTAAAACCTGGATAGAATGGATGCGGGTGTGTCGATGTGTATGGTGTGTGAAGAGTTTGGAAAACAACTTTAAAAAATATTGGGGCAAGAGGCACTAGTTCCATTGTAGATAATATGGAATATTGGATGCTTTAGCAAGGCCAGAGCCCCATATGTGTCGAATTAACAAGGGTTTACGATATGCGTGTGTCGTTCAATAATCTAAGTCTGCATGCATTGGGAATCACAATAAGCGATTGTTGAATAGCGACATATTCCATGCACACACGCGTGGATATACGCGGTGATTCATCGCGACGCGTGGGCAGCGTTTAACTAAAACCATTCTCGCGCACAGGGGGGAGATGTGTGTGGGGTGTGTGGGGGGTGTGGGGGGTGTGGGGTGTGTGGGGTGTGTGGGGGGTGTGGGGTGTGTGGGGGGTGTGGGGGGTGTGGGGTGCGTGGGGTGTGTGGGGTGTGTGGGGCAGCGTGTGGGTGGAGACTTACGTCGTCCTTGGCTTGAAACAGGTATTCACTCCCGTCCGCAAGCCTGGCAAGACAACCAGCCACGCGCTCGCTTACCGTCGTCACACACAGAGACAGCATCTGCACCCTTCGTGAACACGCGTCGACAGATCTATCTACCTTGTTCACAAGCTGGAATGTCGTCCTCTGTCGCTAACATCTGAACGGTTGTTCCGGTGTGACGCTACACGACACAGGACGGTTGTTC